>NC_141698.1:1117882553-1118588503 GCF_964263255.1 Lissotriton vulgaris
AGAGTATGCTCAGTGCCACCCGTAATAGAAAAGTAAGAGCTTCACCACCTGCATGTACTGGACCGGTACAGTAACGCAAGTCTGTCTCACTCATCATGGTGTGCGTCTGTTTTTCTCGGGTGCAAGTTCACTGCGCTGGCATTATGCCGGCTTGCATAAGATAACGTACCAATTTTCCTAAACAAGAGAGAAGAAGAAGAATAAGACTGGTGTACTGTCATAGTCGACTGTAATGGAAGTCCATAGTGCTCATAGAATTTGTTCCTTAAACTCCCACTAATGTTAGAGCAAGGATGAAGAAGTGGGAGGTTAGATAGATACTGGCCTCAATAGTTATGTACTGTGCTTTCAAGTTGCTAGTTGTACTGTGACACAACTTTCTGCTCAATCATTTTGTGTTAATCTTAAGGAGCATTGGTTACAGACTATGTCTTTCTTTCTTCATATAGTTGCTCCTTCCAAATCAAAAAAACCAACAAGGAAGGAGCTGGCTCGAATGGCCTGGCAACGGAGGCTGTATGCCACTGTCGCTGAATATCGGTGGCTGGTGGCCCTGGAGGAGGAGGACACGCAGTCTACTGGAACATCCACTGGGACAGCTGCATCCTCCTCCATGTCCCCACGGGCTGCCAGCCAGCGCAGTGCTCCAGCGGTACGGAGCCGGGCTACCAAAGCCAACCGCCACCGCCGAGCAGCAAAGACAGCAGCTGCCCCCCACAGGAGTTGCAAGGCACACCAGCACCGCTTATGCCTCAGAGTGTCCTACCTGGAGCAGGAGATCCTAACATATAAGACCTTGGTGGAGGGCCTCCGCTCCGACCATGCCTCCCTCCGCAAGGAGTATTATGCCCTGGCCGCTAAAGTGAACAGCATCCTGCCGTAGTGTTCCTTGCCCCTTTTTTAGAGACTTTTGGGGGGTGGGAATTGGGAGTTGGGTTGTTTTGGGGACTTTTGAAGGACAATCGTTGGGGTTAGGGAGGGTCTTGCAGGAAATTATTTTGTTAGGGCTACACAAATATACTTTTTGAAACTTTATCTGAGCATACCTGTTTTTTACTGCTTTTGAGTCTGGTGGGTTGGGGTTTAACAGTAAGTTTGTTTTCCTGAAACTTAAGTCTGTGTCATTTTCTTCCTTTAAGTGTAAATGGTTAATGTTTTCAACACTAAGTGCCTCTCACAGAGTAAGTGAATTCCAGAGTCCTAGGACTTTAGTAGTACTACCGTCAATCTCTCGTCTCTCCTAATACTCCATTTTACTACCTCCCACCAAACGCTTATCTTACCTGTAATTTGTGTTTGAAAGTAGGGCTAGGCCCAGGGCTGGCTCCATGGGAAATGGCGATTAATGTTGGCAATCCTGGGCGGATGAAATGTCCTCATTGCGGTGGTACTAGTGGTGTGACACAGTGGCAGTTGCATGCCTATGGAAAAAAAGAAAATGAAACCTGCTTTGTCCTTACTGGAGAATTACAACGGTACGATAGAGAATATAGCAGGTGACAGTACACTAGAACAGTGCCACAATGTAGCCTAACAAATGGTAAAGTATTGAAAGTATATGTTAGACGGGGACCCAGAGGGTCGGCCGAGTACAGGGGGGAGAGGCCTCCAGTGAGGGCCGTCTCTGGCGATCGTACAGACAAGTAACTCCCCCCCCCACAGATGGACACCACACAAGGATAAGTTCACCACACTTTATATAAGAATCTTGAGGCAAAGTGATAAACGGTACAGCGGGGGCAGGACACGAGGATCCTCCTAATTCTAGTCTCTGTAGGGGAAAGGGGTAGCGGGGACAGTCTCAGTACCGGTCCGGTACGGGGGCAGCAAAAGGGAAGCTCACAATCCTCGAGCTTGGGGGTCCGGAGAGATGGGCGCCAGCAGGCTTCGGAGATGGTTCACCAGAAAGGGCCGCGGCAGCGCCAGCAGGCCTGGATGATGGTTCAGGATGACGAGGGTCGCGGCAGCGCCAGCAGGCCAAGACGATGGTTCACGTTGCAGAGGGCCGCGGCAGCGCCAGCAGGCCAAGAAGATGGTTCACGTTGCAGAGGGCCGCGGCCGCGCCAGCAGGCCAAGACGATAGTTCACGTTGCAGAGGGCCGCGGCAGCGACAGCAGGCTTCAGAGATGGTTCACAAGAAAGGGCCGCGGCAGCGCCAGCAGGCCTCCAAGGATGAGTTCGTCTCTGTGTCTCTCGACTCCAGGATACAAATGCCTTTCCTGCTCTGGAGCTGCCCCAGTTATAGGTCTGGTCCCCTTTGATGTCCGGACCCTCGCACTTGGAGGTCGGGAGGACCGGGATGAGGGAGTCCAGACACCCAGCAGGGGCGTGGAGCCAGCGCCCGGGGAGGCCGGGGGCGATCGACACCTGGCGGAGGAGAGCCATTGACACTCCTTCTCCCATTGACCTGCCAAGTGGTCTCTTCACCTCCTGGGTAGATGGTGGTGCCTCGATGTCGGGCCTGGCCAGGCCCAGGGTCGGGGTCGAGCCGAGGCCACGCGGCTTAGTTCTGTAGTGTCCAAAGATGGCGGCTGGGCCGGGGCAGTGGTGCTGACGGAGGCCCGGGCCAGCCGATACTGGGGTGTTCGGGGGCTGGAGTTCCGTTGTGGACGGGTCGGGGTTTGCCCCGGTCGGTTGCCGGGATGGTTCTTGTCGGGGATAGAGGGAGAGCAGGGGTCCGGGCCCCGTCATGCGGGGAGGGAGCGGGCCTTCCACGAGGCCTGTCCAACATGCGTCCCCCCCAGCTGAAGGCAGGGAGAGTCACCCATTCTCTTGGGTACTCTCCTCGCCGAGGCGGAAGAAGCGTGACAGGCCGTCTGCGTTGGCGTGGTCCTGGCCTGGACGATGCTCCACAGTGAAGTTCATCCCTTGCAGGGAGATGGACCATCGCAACAGTTTTGGGTTCTCTCCCCGCATCTGCATCACCCATTGCAGGGGTCGGTGATCTGTTTGCACCCGGAAATGGGTACCGAAGAGATAGGGCCGGAGTTTCTTGAGGGCCCATACCACGGCGAAGGCCTCCCGTTCGATGGTGCTCCAGCGCTGTTCTTGGGCCAGCAGGCGTCGGCTGATGAAGGCCACGGGCTGATCGACTCCCTCGGTGTTAAGTTGAGAGAGGACAGCCCCAATGCCATGATCTGAGGCGTCCGTCTGCACTATGAATTCCCGGCTGTAGTCGGGAGCCTGGAGCACGGGGGCGGTGCACATGGCGGCCTTCAATTTCTCAAAGGCCGCTTGACAGTCCGGAGTCCAGTTGACTGTCTTGGGGTTTTTCTTGGATGTGAGTTCTGTGAGGGGCCCCACAATGCTGCCGTAGTCCTTTATAAACCGCCGGTAGTATCCGGTGAGCCCCAGGAAGGCTCGGACCTCGGTTTGGGTGGTAGGGGGTTGCCAGGCCTGGATGGCAGCGATTTTGAGCTGGAGGGGGGGCCACCAGACCACTCCCCACTTGGTGTCCCAGGTAGGTCACTGACTCTTGGCCAATCTGGCATTTGCTGGCTTTGATGGTGAGCCCGGCCTCCCGGAGGGCGTGCAGGACCTCCCGGAGGTGGTGGAGGTGGTCCGCCCAGTGGCGACTGAACACGGCAATATCGTCCAGATAGGCGGCGCTGAATTCTTCGAGGCCCGCCAGTACCTGGTTCACGAGTGTCTGGAAAGTGGCTGGAGCGTTTTTCATGCCGAATGGCATCACCTTGAAATAGTAGTGGCCATCCGGGGTGGAGAAGGCGGATCGCTCTTGGGCCCCTGGGGTGAGGCCGATCTGCCAGTAGCCCGCTGTTAGATCGAAGATGCTCAGGTAGCGGGTGGCCCCCATGCGGTCAACCAGCTCATCCGCCCAGGGGATAGGGTTAACGTCGGTTCTGGTAACGGCGTTCAGGCCCCGATAGTCCACACAGAACCGGAGCTTGGGGGCAACGCCCGGGGCGGCAGCCTTGGGGACCAGTACGACTGGGCTGGCCCAGGGGCTGTCAGATGGCTCGATCACTCCCAGAGCCAGCATTTTGGAGACTTCGTTCTGGATGCAGGCGCGCACTCCATCCGGCACTCGGTACGCCCTGTGTCGAATAGGAGGACTATCCCCGGTGTCCACGTCGTAAAGGCACCAGGGGGTAACCCCGGGGATGAGGGAAAACAGGTCGGTGAATTGGAGTAGAAGGTCTCGACAGCCTTGGCGCTGCTCTGGGGATAAGGCATCGGAGAGTCTGACCCCTTCCACGGAGCCGTCCTTCTCGAGCGTCTTCAGCAGGTCAGGAAGGGGCTCGGAGTCTTCTTCAGTCCCACTATCGGTAGCCATCAGGAGGCTGAGCTCTGAGCGTACGAAGTGGGGTTTGAGTCTGTTGGCGTGGAGGACCCTGAGGGGGTTCCGGGGGGATTCCATGTCGATCAGGTAGGTGACGGGACCCTTGCGCTCTACCACCTTGAAGGGCCCCGTCCATTTGTCCTGAAGGGCGCAGGGTTCAACCGGGGACATCACCCAGACCTGTTGTCCAGGCTCGAACTCGATGGAGGAGGCATGCTGATCATACCATCTCTTCATGTCCTCTTGACTGGCTTCAAGGTTGGCTTTGGCAATTTCCCTGAATCGCCGGGTCTGGTTATGGAGGGTCAGGAGATACTTGTATACGTCCGGCGGAGCCTTCTGGGGGGGCACCTCCCACCCTTCTTTGATCAGGCTGAGGGGACCCTGGACGGGGTGTCCATACAGGAGTTCGAATGGGCTGAAGCCCAGGGATTTATGGGGGACTTCTCGGTAGGCGAACAAGAGGCACGGGAGCAGCACATCCCATTGGCGGTGTAGGGGCTCTTCCAGGCCCATGATCATCCCCTTGAGGGTGCGGTTAAACCGCTCGACCAGTCCATTTCCTTGCGGGTGATAGGGGGTCGTGAATTTGTAGGTGACCCCGCACTGTTGCCAGAGGGACTTCATGTATTTAGAGATAAAGTTCGTGCCCCGGTCGCTGACGACTTCCCGGGGAAAGCCCACCCGTGAAAAGATCCCCATCAGGGCTCGGCCTACCACGGGCGCCGTCACGGTCCGAAGAGGAATGGCCTTGGGATTGCGGGTGGCGTGGTCCACCAGGACCAGGATGAACCGGTGTCCTTGTGCTGTTCTGGGCTCTAGGGGCCCCACGATATCTATTCCCACCCATTCAAACGGGGTGGTGACGATGGGGAAAGGCTGCAAGGGTGCTTTGATCTTTCGGCCGCTCTTCCCGCTGGCCTGGCAGGTTGGGCAGGCCCGGCAGTGGTTTGTCACGTCATTCCGCATCTTAGGCCAGTAGAAGTGGGTCACCAGGTGGTTGTACGTTTTGTCTTGACCCAGGTGTCCGGCAAGAGGCACCTCATGTGCTAGGTTCAAGAGAAAGTCTCTGAAGCGGAGGGGGACTACCAGCACCCAGCTGGCCCCCAGCTCAGCAATCTTTTGCTCGCTGTAGAGCAGGTCATTGTCCCAATAAATCCAGTGGGCCCCCGAGGTGTCTCCTGTGCTCTGGGCGAGGGCTTGCTGCCGGAGTCCCTCGAGGGAGGGACATGTTCTTTGCTCCTGTTGGAATTGTTCCTGAGTGGGGCCACCCTCTTGACGCCACTGGGCCAGTTCGGGAAGGTCCCGGAGCCGATCGAGTCCTTCTTCGCTGTGCTCCGGAGAACGGGCTTCCAGGGTGGCTCCCTCTTGGACGATCGGGGGAGGGGGCTCTGGCCATTCGGTTTCTTCAGGACGGGGGATGGCGAGGGCGGTCATGGACCGGGTCGTTACGCAGACCCATTCAGGGAGGCCCAGCATCCCCAGGTGCTCTCTTCTCTCGACGGCTGACCAGGGAGAACTTTCAAGGTCGTTCCCCAGGAGGCAGTCCACGGGGGCGTCGTCGCGGACAGTCACTTTCAGCATTCCGGATACTCCTCCCCACTCGAAGGGGACGCAGGCCATCCGACACAGGCTTTCTGAGTTGTCGGCCGACCGTACTGGGCAAAGGACGTTTGGTAAGATCTGGTCCGGGGTCACCAGATGACAGCGGACTGCGGTCACACTGGCCCCGGTGTAGCGGAGGGCTTCGGCCGGTGCCCATTAATGTTGACCCACTGGCTGTACTTCTGCGTGTTGGCGGGAAGGGGTGTCCATGGGATCAGGTCTCTGTCCCCTAGGCAGACCAAGGACATGGCGGCTGGTTCCCACTCGGGCTGGTCTGGCTCGTACTCTTCAGTCTCTTCCTGGGTTTGTTTCTCTCCCAGAGCGGCGGCAGCGACCTGGCGGGGCATAGGGCTCTGGTTTTTCGGGCAGTTGGGATCATTGGCGTAGTGGCCGGGTCGCTGGCATCGATGGCAAGTAACGTTGGCGGGAAAAATTGGTCGCATCGGGGCGTTCCCTCTTCCGGCCGGGGGCGGGGTGTTGCTGGTGGGAGCCACCGGGACGGTGTCTCGGCCCCGACCCTGGCCTCCTCCTCCCCCTCGTGGGCGATGGGGCCCTTGGGAGGCTCGGTTCTGTTCGCTGGGCCAGTTTTGGGGTACTCGGGTGCTTTCAAATCGGTCAGCCTCGATGGCGAGTTGCCGAGGTTCCGTCAGTTTACTGTCGAGGAGGTGCTGCCTGAGCTCGACGAAGCAGTTGTTGGAGAGGTGCTCCCATACAATAAGATCAAAGAGCTGCTCGTAAGTGGTCACCTTGCTGCCCTTGATCCACCCCTCGAAGGCTCGGCTAAAGAAGTTCACGTACTCCACCCAAGTTGTACCCGGGATCCGTTTGCAGTCGCGGAACCTCTGGCGGTACATCTCGGGCCTGAGTCCATATCGAGTGAGGAGGGCGGCTTTCATGTGGTCGTAGGATGTCATCTGATGGTCCTGGAGTTGCAGCAGGGCGTCTCGCCCTTCGTTAACAAACCTCCCCCACAACCCGGCTCCCCAGTCGCTCCGGGGAATCCGGTGGGAGGTCATGGCCACTTCGTAGGCTTTGAACCATTGCTGGATATCATCGTTCCGGTAATATTCTCTGACGACATCCTTGGGGATGTGGACCTTGGGGTCCGTAGGGACAGGGGGGCTCGGGTGCCCGGGGACCCCGAGGTCTTTGTTCTGTCTTCGGATCTCTAGTTCCTTCAGGTTGCGCTCATGCTCGTAGGCTAGTTTTTTCTCTTCCAGCTCTCTCTGCCTTTGTTTCTCTTCTCGCTCCTCTCGGAGCCGTAAGTGTTCTAAAGTTATTTTTTGTTCCGCCAACTTAAGTTCTCCATCTAAGCGGAGTCGAGCCAGTTCCAATTTGTGGAGCCTGCTCTTCTCCCGTTCTCGGGCCTCCTCCGGCGAGTGACCCGGTCTTCTTTCTTCTGTCGGAGCAGTGTTTGTTTCCGTTGTCTCGAGGTTTTGGGTTTGGGGTACAGCCGTACCCGTCTCCGCCCAAGATTCCAGGGCGTGTTTGAAGTCCTCTTTCGTGCTCAGTCCTGTGGTAGCAATGCCTAGTTCTATGCAGAATTGTTTTAATTCTCTGTGGTTGTACTCTTCTAGTTTTTTCATCTGGAATTTCTCCGTTGCTCCACTCTCTTTTGTCGTCATGGTGTTTGTGTGTCGTGGGGTGCGTTACTCTCTGTACGATTATGCGTTGGCTCGGATCGCGCCGCTGGCCACCAATGTTAGACGGGGACCCGGAGGGTCGGCCGAGTACAGGGGGGAGAGGCCTCCAGTGAGGGCCGTCTCCGGCGATCGTACAGACAAGTAACTTCCCCCCCCACAGATGGACACCACACAAGGATAAGTTCACCACACTTTATATAAGAATCTTGAGGCAAAGTGATAAACGGTACAGCGGGGGCAGGACACGAGGATCCTCCCAATTCTAGTCTCTGTAGGGGAAAGGGGTAGCGGGGACAGTCTCAGTACCGGTCCGTTACAGGGCCAGCAAGAGGGAAGCTCACAATCCTCGAGCTTGGGGGTACGGAGAGATGGGCCGCGGCAGCGATAGCAGGCTTCGGAGATGGTTCACGAGAAAGGGCCGCGGCAGCACCAGCAGACCACGAAGATGGTGCACGACGAGGAGGGCCGCGGCAGCGCCAGCAGGCCTGGATGATGGTTCACGATGACGAGGGTCGCGGCAGCGCCAGCAGGCCAAGACGATGGTTCACGTTGCAGAGGGCTGCGGCAGCGCCAGCAGGCCAAGACGATGGTTCACGTTGCAGAGGGCCGCGGCCGCGCCAGCAGGCCAAGACGATAGTTCACGTTGCAGAGGGCCGCGGCAGCGCCAGCAGGCTTCAAAGATGGTTCACAAGAAAGGGCCGCGGCAGCGCCAGCAGGCCTCCAAGGATGAGTTTGTCTCGGTGTCTCTCGACTCCAGGATACAACTGCCTTCCTGCTCTGGAGCTGCCCCAGTTATAGGTCTGGTCCCCTTTGATGTCCGGACCCTCGCACTTGGAGGTCGGGAGGTCCGGGATGAGGGAGTCCAGACACCCAGCAGGGGGGTGGAGCCAGCGCCCGGGGAAGCTGGGGGCGATCGACACCTGGCGGAGGAGAGCCATTGACACTCCTTCTCCCATTGACCTGCCAAGTGGTCTCTTCACCTCCTGGGTAGATGGTGGTGCCTCGATGTCGGGGCCTGGCCAGGCCCAGGGTCGGGGTCGAGCCGAGGCCACGCGGCTTAGTTCTGTAGTGTCCAAAGATGGCGGCTGGGCCGGGGCAGTGGTGCTGACGGAGGCCCGGGCCAGCCGATACTGTGGTGTTCGGGGGCTGGAGTTCCGTTGTGGACGGGTAGGGGGTTGCCCCGGTCGGTTGCCCGGATGGTTCTTGTCGGGGATACAGGGAGGGCAGGGGTCCGGGCCCCGTCATGCGGGGAGGGAGCGGGCCTTCCACGAGGCCTGCCCAACAGTATAACTAGTACTTGCGTTGAATTTCTTTGACATTGGCTACTACTACAAGAAATAGTACTGAAGCTTAGTAAGTCTGGAATATATCCTCGGATTCCTTCACCAGCCTGTTGCTATGACCTTATCCTCCCCAGCAAGTGTGTGGAATTATTGCTGTCATTTAGTCACACATCAATCAAAACCACACAGCCCGGGGGAAGAGGGTTAGGGTTTGGAAAATGGATGGAAATGGGGGGTTATTTTTCGGTAAGTTTTGTTGAGAGAAGAAAAAAAAAGCACAGCATAGACAAACAATAATTGAAGATAAAGAAATCTTTGGGTACAAAGCTAACCATAAATCTTTTAAGTGACATGAAGGAAGTGCATGCACTACTGCATGCATTGTTACTGAAAAGTAAGTAGTACTTTTGACAACCGTGAATGACAGAATGCGACAGTACAGGGCTGCAGCGTTTTCACTTGCCTATCTCTGCACTCAGAGAAACACTTTTTACATTAAATTAGGTTTAAAAAATAGCCAAAGTAAAACCTATAGAATGGCTGTAGGGATCAATTTAGAAGCAGAGAGAGATCCAAGTAATGCAGAGTCACACTCATAGAAGTTCACAGCAATAACATTACTTAAAAAATAATTTGAAAACAATGGATACTGTATCTGTATGTTGTTGTCAATCAATCAATCAAATTAACTTTATTTCGGTTTGTTTAAGAACCATAAAAGTACATTTACAATAATAAAATAATACACAATTAATTCTCATTTTGAATAAAAGCAGTTAATATGTGGTTTTTAGGGTGATGGGAAAAAAAACACTACAGCAAGAAAATGCATTGATTAAATATTCAGAACGCAGTAGAAGCATGATCTTACTGAGTTAGAGTAGCTTAATACTACCGAATCAATCTCCGTCTAATTAACCACATTGAAAACAAGAATTTAGAAATAGCAGTAACTATTAGTGTATTAGTATCGGATTTTAAAATTCTAAAAAACTCTACATGGTTCCTGACTCCTAGGTTCATACATAACTGTAAAATCCATTTTTTCCTGCTAGCAAAATAAGCAGGACAAAACAATATCACATGGATTAGGGATTCATTTGGATCGTTGCAGCCTGGGCAAGGGTGAACTGGACCCGCTTTCCATTTATTAGTATAAGAATGGAGGGGTAGTGTGCCATATGTAAACTGTAGATACAGTTTTTTTGCTAAAACAGGTTCTATGCTGTCTAATTCCTTCTCAAAGCTGTAGGCATTTTTAAGATCCAAAAAGGTGTCAGTGAGACTAGAAGACCTGGCTGAACGAAGGACCTCTTCTAAGTTGTAATATTTTATAGACTCAGCCAGGGTTTTCTTAGAGATAGATTTGCATGTGTCCTCCGGGTTGGACCAGAGGTTCTCCATGCCAATCCTAGACGCCTGCTCCCTTATAAAGGATAACCACTTTATCCTCCCTACACTCGGGCGTGCCATCACAGTCTTCAATTCCTCTCTATAACACGCAAGCTCCGGGACGCTCCACAGTCTGCGCCAATAAAGGAGCGGGCGTGAAGCAATAGCTTCTGCAATGGGTCTCAAGTTTAAATCCAACCTTAGAGGAACAAGAGGAGTGTTTTTTGGTAAGGAGAGGAGATGCCTAATAAAGTTATTCTCTGTTGTACTAATCTCACTCGCTGGACAATGGCCCCAGAGTTCAGCTCCGTATAGGGTAGCTGATCTGGTTTGGACTTTGTATATTTCCAGTGGAACACTGACTACTTTATGGACACAAGACTTCTGCACCTTGAAGATCCCACCCGTGGACTGAGAAAGGGCTAAGTTAGCCTTGGTCATTTGAGTTGCCCAACTCATTTTATCATTTAAGGTCAGACCTAGGTAAGTGAAATTGTTTACCCTTTCCAGAGGTCGTCCATCCATTAACGGGCATGGGCAATTTATTGTATTGGCATTGAACACCATATACTTTGTTTTGTCTATATTAATCACCAAATTCCTGTTCCTACAGAATTTGGTGAATTGGTCTAACACTCGCTGCATCCCCATAGGTGTTTTCGAGAGGAGCAGGGTGTCATCCGCAAACATAAGTGCAGGGAATTTACCACCAGCTAGATTAGGAGCGTCAATATTATGAACACTGTTTAGGTCGTCAACAAGGCCATTTAAAAAAAGGGAAAATAAGGTAGGGGCAAGTACGCATCCCTGCCTAACTCCCTTCTCAATAGGGAAAGCTCTTGTCAGCTGGCCATATTTGCCATAACGTACCTTTGCATAGGTTCCTTCATGGAGTCTTTTAAATTGGTGACATAAGTAGGGTGGGATGCCCATTGTTGTTAATATACTCCATAGTTGGTTCTTGTCCACCATGTCAAATGCGGATTTGAGGTCCACAAATGTCAGGTAGAGACTACCACCTTCCATGACCACATGCTTCCAGTATAATACCTGGAGCCGTAGTAGTTGGTCGATGGTAGATGTTTTGGCACGGAACCCTGCTTGCAGATGTGAGAGGATGTTGTTCTCACTAATCCAATCTTGCAAGCGCTGCAAAAGTAGTTTGGCGTAGATTTTTTGGGTGACATCGATAAGACTGATTGGTCTATAATTTGATGGATCCAACGGTGATCCCTTTTTATAAATCGGGATGATTTCGGCCCCCAACCAGGTATTTGGAATCTCTTGACCGTCAAGAATAGCATTAAATATGACGGTCTGGTAGGGGACCCAGATCTTCGGCTCTTCTCTAAAAAGATCACCGGGGATCTTGTCCAACCCTGGGGCCTTGTTACATTTTAATGCTTGGACTGCAATTGTGACTTCCGACATGGTAAAGGGTGGTGGAAGACATCCAAGGTCCAAACTCGAAGATATGATGGGTGGTACTTTATGATGAGGAGCAGGGCTAGAGTAAAGTTTACCAAAGAATGTTCGCCAGGCTTCCTCAGCGATGTTAGGATCGATTTTTGCCGTGCCTTCTGGTTTCCCGGTATGGACCAGGTTCCAAAATGTTCGGGCATCTTTCGTTATTAGGGCCTGTTTAATTGCCTGCCACTTCTCAGTTTCCCATTCGGATTTTGCGTGGGAAAGGAGATTCTTATAGGCTTTCCTTGCGACCATAATGGTAGCTCTATGGCCTTGTTTTAGGGCAGAGATTAGAATAGTCTTCGCCCTCCTACAAGACTGGTTGTACCAGGGATTTGTGGTACGTGCCTGTCGGTTAGTCTGCTTTACCGATTTATAGAAGCTTGCCGCTAGGATGAGCATTAAGTCATTATGTATGTTTAAGAGTTTAGCATCTTTATCAAGGGTGTGGGCACTTTCAAGCAATATTTTTAATCGCTCTAATTGGGCAGTGACACTATTATACAGTGATGCCAAATTATCTGCTGATGATTTAATGGAGGCCCAACGGATTCTCTTGCCACCCTGTAGGATCCTAATATTACTGGAGGGGATATCATCAACTTGATACTCCCCATCGGGAAGTGGCAACTCTAACTCTGCTACCAAAGGGTTGTGGTCACTTTCTGAGCGATCAGGCACATGAAAGTATCGAATCATGTGCCATAAAGACATACTAACCATAAGATAGTCTATTATTGATGAATGGCCCATTCCACTATAGGTACTCCTTCCTGGGCTATCCCCCGGG
Organism: Lissotriton vulgaris; assembly: GCF_964263255.1. Classification (NCBI taxonomy): domain Eukaryota; kingdom Metazoa; phylum Chordata; class Amphibia; order Caudata; family Salamandridae; genus Lissotriton; species Lissotriton vulgaris. Next base: position 1,117,895,034 of record NC_141698.1, read on the forward strand.
AAGCGACCATTGCAAGCTCTAAGTGAGTTTGTGTATGTCAATGATGTGAGCTGCATGGCCATGGGTGACCAAGATTTAGTTTGGTAAACATTTGGGGGCGGGATCCGGCAGGCATCATCCTCATCAGTTGTTATTAGGGGAACCCCCCCAAGTGGTTCGTAGTGACAATTAAGATCCCCCCCCATTATCACCTTGGTATCACTTGGGAGGGAGTTTAATAAAGCAGTTAAGCACTCTAGAGTACGGGAGACCACACTCCCCACGACTGGGCGTAGGTAGATGTTAATAATCGCTAATTTGGGTGTGCTAGGACGAGTAAGGAGGATACATAGTATGTCACAAGTATTAGTATTGATCCTTTTAACCGAGAACCCAAGATGGACACCCACCCAAGTTGTTAGTCCACCAGATGGTCTACCTCTAGGACCCTTGGTTGCAAGTTCAGCGTAGGTAGCAAAACCCATTCTGTGGTGGACAGCCCTGGCCCATGTCTCTTGGAATATGCAGATACCATGGTTGTCCACATAGTCACACCACTCCGTATTATCTAGCTTAGCACCCAAGCCCGCCACATTCCATGATATCAACAATACATTTTTGTCACTACGGGACAACTGGTCAATTAACAGATTCGGGGATATAATGTTTTCTACAGTTTGGTCACCCACTTCAGGCCTCGACTGCACCATAGTGAATTCATGATTGGTTGTGGTGCAATTAACCTCATTTATACTTAAAGGGGAGCTGGCACAGTGGAGAGGTGTGAATGGAAACCTTGTCCTATTCTGGGTGACCTCCTCTATTAGCCCCCCTCCAACTACTCCTAAATCTTTCGATAGGGGGGCAGCCGTATCAGGGAGTCAATCGCAACCGTCAAGGCCAGAAAGGGCGCCATATCTGTTCAAGGTTTCCAATGGGGTAAAGGGAATCAAGTGCTCCATATTTCTAGACCCCTGCAGATGCTCTAGCCCCACAAAGGGAAAACTACGGCCGCTAGCAGGGACTATATTCCACTCTGTATTATTCCTGGTGGGCAAAGGCCTTTGGAGATGACACATATAGCTGTTAGTGGGAGGCATATGGATATTCCTGATATCTTTGGGGTCAGTTAACCCCCCGGTGTAGAGGACAGGAGTCATATACGACCTTGGATAGAAATTTGTTAGGTCGTATGGGACTATAGCAGTGTTCAAATTCCTAGGGGGTCCTGTTAGTATGGTCCTGACTGCTTCTGGGTTCCTGAAATTAATAACAAAGTCAAAGTCAAAAAGCTTTATTTCGATAAAATTTCATTATCATAAAAGCAAGTTAATAAAATTGATAACACATATCCAGTTAATAGCAAAAAGTAAAACATTACTAGAATAAATATCCTTTAAAAATAAATTAAACAGGGTATTTAAGCTTTCTGGCTCGAATAGCCCAAGCCCAGAATAAAAATTTAGCTAGGGCACAAACATAGGGTACATAGCTGTCCGAAACAAGTATCCTAATTGCCACATCATGGCTCCTGGTTCCCAGCTGTCGGCACAAATTCTTCAGCCACACCCTTCTTGGGTTAGCATATTCCTTACAGACAAATAAGAAATGGGCTAATGTCTCTGGGTGGGCTAAGCATGATGGACACAAGTCGGTTTTGTCTGTACAGGATTTCCATGTTTTGGTAAAAGTATTCAGTGGCAAAGTACCCGTTCTAAATCTAAAATACAAAGACCGGGCAAATGGTTTCCCGATTATGTCTAGATAGGGTTCTCGCCTGGGACAGTCTTTAAACATCAAAAAATCCTCTGTAAGCCTGCCAATGGATGTGCTGGAATGTCTTTGGGAGCAAATCCAATCCTGATAAAGCTTTTTGAGTATTTGTTTTGGAGGAGAGGTTCTGCTTGACCAGGAATCAAGTAGGCCCAGATTCAACAATAAGGTTTTCATGTCTTTTAGCCATTTGATTCTGGCCCAATGTGGTGACGCCATTATTTCTTCCAGACCTCTGGCGTAGGCACTAAGTTCCTCTACCCGCCAAATACGGGCCCATAATAAGAGAGGACGAAATTTCGCGATTTCGCCAATCTGGGTACAAACAAGGTCCATAAATAAGGGTAAAAGTGGAGTGCTTTGAGGGAGGGACATTATTTGTCTACAGAAATTATTCTCAGATTTTTGTAGTGCTTCAGTAGATGCAGAGCCCCAAAGTTCAGCTCCATAAAGGGCAGAGCTGACACCTTTGGCAGCATAGATCTCAAGGACTGATCCTATTGGTTTGAACGAACTGGAACGTTGCTCCCTCAATAGGGCACCTGTGATCCTTTTGTGGTTCAACAGCATCTTGTCTAGATGGGGGGTCCAATCCATTTTGTCTGAAATGCGTATCCCTAAGTAATCAAATACTTTTACCCTTTCTAGGGGCTCGGTGTTTAAAATAGGGGGACGCACTTGCTGTTTAGGGGGATTAAGAACGAGGTATTTTGTTTTGTTGGTGTTTATTACCAGGCCCCGATCAGTGCAAAATGATTGGAAATTGTCTAAGAGTTTCTGTAGTCCCATTGGGGTTTTAGAGATTAGGAGCGTGTCGTCCGCGAAGAGGAGGGTCGGTATGCGTACCCCCGCCAGGGATGGTTCGTCAGATGGAGATTTAAGTAAGTGCTCAACCACCCCATTGATGTACAAAGAAAAAAGGGTGGGAGCCAGAACACATCCCTGGCGGACCCCTCTCTCGACCGGAATACAGCCCATTTTCTCCCCTCCAGAACCCCACCTAATTTGGGCAAAGCTGTCCTGGTGAAGCCTGACTAGTAAGGATAGTAGATACTGTGGGAGCCCCATGTTGGCCAGGACCTTCCATAGCAAATCCCTGGGGACAAGGTCAAAGGCAGTCTTTAAATCGATGAATGCGAGATAAAGACTGCCCTTGCCTATCACTACCACCTTCCAGTAGATCATCATAAGCCTAAAGGCCTGCTCTATCGTGCCAGTGCCTACTCTAAAACCGGCCTGAAAATCGGTAAGTATTTTGTTTTCATCTACCCAGTTGAGTATCCTGAGTAAAATAACTTTACCGACAACTTTTTGGCTGACATCTAGCAAGCTAATCGGCCTATAATTGGACGGATCATCCCTTGGGCCTTTCTTGTGGATGGGAACCACCTCCGCCCCCTTCCATGACACGGGAATGGGGGCGCCCCTACAGATGGCAAGAAGGAGGGAGTGGATTAGTTTACCCCATTTGACACTATCGGATTTTAGCAAGTCCCCGGGGATGCCATCTGGTCCTGCAGCTTTTTGTGGAATGATGGAGTTTATAGCATATTCTACTATCTTCAATGTAAAGTCAGGATCACTAGGGAGAAACATGTAATTAGTATGAGGAGAGGATTGGACAGACCCTCTTTCGTTCAGGCCATTATGGCAGGAGTAAAGTTTGGAAAAGTGAGCCTCCCATACCTGCCCCGAAATGTTGCAGGTTACAAGGTCACTATCCGGTCTGTTTCGCGCCTTATGGTGTCCCAGAAGGATTTGGAGTCTTTTTTCATACTGGCTTCCTTAAGGGTTAGCCAGTAGGAATCCTCCCACTCCCTTTTAGCTACCTGTAGGGCCTTTTTATGATCTCTTCTGGCAGTTTGGATTAGTGGGGGGGACTTCCCTTTGACTGCCTCTATTAGGCGAGATTTGGCCTTCCTGCATGTTGCCGAATACCAGTCGTGTTTGCCTTTAGGTTTAAGTAAAGATTTCTGTTTCCCTGAGGACAATTGTACCCAAAAGAGGTCCCCTATGGTTTTTATGGCAGCTTCAAAAATAGCGGTGGCCTTGACTGCTGCTTTAGTTAGGTCGATAGAGCCAATTTCGGCTTGCGTGCCCTTGACCACTTCGTCTATGGTGGATAGTTTGTCGGTGTTACACATAAACTTGCTCCACTTTAGACGCCTGCCACAAGTGGAAACAGTAATCCCCTGTGAGCGGCTTAGTGAGACTGGCAATACTTCAATGGGCCAAGGATTTTTTAAAGATAAGGAGAGTGGGTTATGGTCGCTCTCTATGGTATTGGTAACAACCATGTCGTTAACATGGCTCCAGAGGCCCCTATCCAGCAGAATATAGTCAATCCGTGTACAGTGACCAACTCTGTTGAATGTGGGAGCACCCAGCAGGTCAGATCGAGTACGGCCATTAGCAGCTCTTAATCCAAACTCCAATGTGAGTGCATTTAGATGGATTGCACTGCGAGTCCAGCGCTTGATGGGTGGGATAGAGAGGGTAGGGATACCCCATCTACTATCCTCTTCTCCTAGGTCAGGTATTCCTTCTAGGGGGAGTGGCTCGTATGTACAATTAAAATCCCCTGCTACTAAGATATGTCCAAGTCCACTCTGCTCTCCTAGCTGGGCCTCAAGCTCCATCATTGTGGGTGAGATGCGCCCATTTTTTGTTCCCCTGATATAGACATTATAGAGGTCAACAGTTATGCTTCCCTGTAGGCCCAATAGGGAAATACCAAGAATATCCGGTGTTCCTGCCTTCTTAATAATTATCCTGCAGTTGAGCAGGATACTTATCCAGATAATAACCCCCCCCCGATGGCCGCCCCTTCCCTGCCTTGGGTTTTACTGCTGGTGTGAAAAAAGTGACAAACCCAACCCGGTGCAGTGGTTCAGTGGCCCATGTCTCTTGAAAAATGCAAATTTTATGGGCATCAACCAGGGCATTCCACTCCGGGAGGCCTAGTTTCCTTGAGATCCCAGCAAGGTTCCAACTGAGGATTTTTAACTCGCCATGTACTGAGTTTCCGTCTGGGATCACAGTACATTGGGGATTAGATGGACCTACTCTGGCCCTAATTGGTGTAGGTGGTGACACCTCTAAGTTTGTAGGGAGAGATGTACCCAGTACTGCATCCTTCGTAATGATATTAGCATAAGGAAGGTTAGTATCTGAGCCTCCCTTGAGAGGAAGTCAATCAACCTCATCCAATACACAGTACCTGTTTGGATGGGCAAACTGTGAATAGGAGGGGTTAAAGGACAAGGACGAAGACGGATCCTGCCATGGCTGTTGCCATTGATGATTAACAGAAAGTGGTGGCTGGGGGAGTTGTTGCCACTGCTGGGCAGGTTGGAAAAAAGGTGGTAAGGGGTGGAGAGGTTGTTGCCACTGGGGGCCAGCATGGTGCGGGACAAGAGATGGAAAATTAGGCGGCTGCTGCCGATGTCTCCCTCAATATTTTTTTCCCTAGTGCCCAGCCAAGGCAGGCGTCTAACATGAATTATCTCCCCGTCAATGTAATACGGGAGAGGTCTGTTTTGTCCTAGCCAATGTAAGATCTTATTCTTAAGTTGGGGATGGCCCTCCTTTCTGCCTGCTTCTAATGGGGGGACACCTGTGAGTACAACTACAAAAGGTAGCGACTCTGGGGGTAATTCAACATTGGGACCATATTGTTTATCGTTAGTCGGCTTTACAGGCCTCCCCCTACCCAGTTGCAGGGTCTTAGTGGTAGAATTAACATCGCTCTTCTGGGGAACTCTTACAACCTGGGCCGTAGAATTTGATGCTGTTTGGACAGGAGCCTGTGCCTGCAGTGACACCAAGTTTTTCTGCTGGTTGTTATTCACAGGCTTACTGATTACAGTATTAGCCTTAGCAGTATTCTTGGTCGAGACTACAGAGCTCTGTTTATTGCTAACAGGGGGTTTAGTTGCTCCATTATTGCCACTGTTACAGCCGTTTGGAGCCGGCGGGTTGGGAGCATAGACAGTTGGAATCTGGGGTGTAATTGTGGAGGCAATGGTAGGCCTTGGCGAGGTCGTACGCACACTTGTCTTATCAGCATACAATGCCTCCAGATTACCTAGTCGGTGCTCCACCCTTTTTAGAATATCCAGAATAGGCAGCATGAAAGACCTGAGCAACTGCTCAACAGTGTTCAGCTCAATATTAGTAGAGGGAATGATTACTGGACTTGGGGTAGGGACAGCCTCTATTTCCCTCCCTCGGGTGTTAGTGGGTTGTATAGGTTGTGGGTCTGGAACTGATACTGCTATGGGCGTAGTATCAGTTGTTACCAGAGTTTTAGATGTAGTACCGCCAGTGGTCTTAAATTTTGACGGCTTACCAAACTCGGTATGACTAAGCTTGCCTCGTTGAGGAGCTCCTAGCCCCCTCCTCTTTTTAGATGGCGGTGGACCGTGGGCTAAGGACGTGGTAAGAGGTCTGCCTGTCCTTTTGGGCAGCTCTTTGGGGGGAGGTTTTGGACCAGTATCTACATTAGGAGGGGAATTGAGGTCAGACGAGAACAAAACATTAGGTGGAGACACAACCAATAAGGAGCCCGTGGGCGGTGGAGTACTTCTGAGGAGTAAAGGAAATTTATCCAGCGATAATGGGTCTTCATAGTGTGTGTCACTAACAATGACCGACATAGTGGATGGGGATGCCAGATCAGTACATGGTCTGTTTTTCAGGGACTCAATGGAGCGACGGCGTTCAATCCTACGTTCAAGTAGTGAGTCATCCTTGTCCAAGTCCACAGAAACCCTTGGGAAATAATTATCCAATGTTTTTTTACTGGACCCCACCATGCTGGAGTTCTCAGTATTAGCAGCCATGGGTAAGAGCCTACCTTACAGTCTGGGTCCAGTGTAGTCCAAGTACAAGAGTAAAGTTTTTAGGGGGGTGGCCCGGCCCGTCCTCGGACGTCCCCGGACGGCCACAGACGGTCCCGCCCTTGTCCCGGGCTTATCCCCGGGCGTCCCGCGTAGCGGGTGTCAGCAGTTGCTAATGAGGAGATGAGGCGGTTAGGGGCGGGGCTACCCGGGAGAGCGTCCAGGTGCAGGGGATGGCTACACAGGGACTCCTGGGAAATGGAGTCCCTGTCCCTCACCTGGTGCTCGCAGCCCGGCCAGAGTGTTCTCTTCTTCCGCCCAATGAGGCACACGGTGCCCCGCCAAAGCTCTTCACCTCAGCAAGGCAGCCCTGTCCTGGAGTGCGGGCGATGCGGGACCCGCGCAGCGGGTTCCGCGAGGTGTGAAGCAAAGGGTCAGCCCAGCAGCAGGAACGTTGCAGGGATGGTCCACGAGGGTCCCTGGTCAGCAGCAGTTGAATTAGCGTTTCCCAACTTGATCCGGTAAGCAGCAGCTTTAGTCCGGCGGTTGGGGGCGGGGCTACCCGGGAGAGCGTCCAGGTGCAGGGGATGGCTACACAGGGACTCCTGGGAAATGGAGTCCCTGTCCCTCACCTGGTGCTCGCAGCCCGGCTAGAGTGTTCTCTCCTTCCGCCCAATGAGGCACACGGTGCGCCGCCAAAGCTCTTCACCTCAGCGAGGCAGCCCTGTCCTGGAGTGCGGGCGATGCGGGACCCGCGCAGCGGGTTCCGCGAAGTGTGAAGCAAAGGGTCAGCCCAGCAGCAGGAACGTTGCAGGGATGGTCCACGAGGGTCCCTGGTCAGCAGCAGTTGAATTAGCGAACAGTATGTTGTTATAGTTGTCCTGTTGAATTTGGTAAGTAAGTTGCACGCATCAAACCATTCCTCTTATTAGCGGCACTCCTCCATTCCAGCTGACGCTTCGTCCATCAATATTGGTGACCAGAAGACACCCTGTCCACTGCCTGCCTGGCGGATGCTGAATTGTGGCTCGCTAATGTGAAGCCTGACTTCATCCTTTTTTTCCCATTGCACAGACTGAAACCCGGCCTGTAATTTATTGATGGAAAAACAGGAAGTGATATTAGAACACCACTGATAAATAAATATAAGGTATGTACGCTGTGTAGTGCAAAAAGTCACACTTTGAGTTTCCTAATAGACAGTACAATATTTTTGAAAGTGCGTACTCTTTCTGAGTCTCTTTTTGAAGGATACATAAGTATGGGCAAATTAATTTAGCGGATCTTTCCCCTCAAGCTAGGTGTACTGTAAACTGTGTTTTAGAACAAAATTAGACCTTCCCAGCAGTGCTCCCACCCAGACCCTTACTAAAGCCAGTCGCAGAAATGTAGAAGACCCCCAATCAGATCTCAAAAAACGAGGCCTAGTAGAAAACTGGTGACACAACGTACTTTGAAAGTAAAAGTAGGCCCAAATACCCCCTTACCCACCGTGGATTGTATTCAAACCACTTGCAATCAAGCAAAAGTATCCACACCCAGCATTGCTCCAAGACTCGCAAACCCCCCAACAAGCAGCCCCCCACCCAAACACATGCAATACAAATACTGCTAACCCTAATGAGCCCTAAGTTAAGAATAGTGGCAAACGCTTTCTTTAACTATGCCAAATCCCCCCTTTCCCACCATGGATTTTCTTCAAATCACTTGCAATCAAAATTACACATTCCCACGAGTGCTCTAAGACCCCAGAACTCAGTTGCAAAAATCTAGAACACCCCGAAACACATGCAATCCTGCTGCTAGGGCTAACCCTAACGAACCCTAAGTTACAAAAAGTGCCAAAAGGCTTTTAATGATGGATTTTGTCCAAACCACTGCTATCCGGTATTAGACCTTCCCAGCAATGCCCCAAGACCCGCCAGCCCACCTGCAAAAAAGCACAACACCCCCAAACAGCCAAAAAGGAAAATCTCTTACTTACAATATTTATTCACCTTCGGTCCAAACGCGCTGTGCAGCTAGGTCATAACTCCCGTTTTCCACCATGGATTTCCTGAAAAGCAAATGCAATCAAAATTAGACTGTCCCAGCAGTGCTCCCAAACCCCAAAACTCACCCACAAACACCCGGAACCCCCCCAAAGAGCACCTCAAAGGCAAGCAAGTCAGCAAAAACGCAAAAAAAAATTCGCCTCCGATTTGGTCCAAACCACTTTTATCCAGTATTAGAGCTTCCCAGCAATGGCCCCAGAGCCGTCAACCCAAGGCGAAAACTAGTAGAAGACCCCCAAACAGCCAAAAAGCAAAAGTACAAAAATGGGGACCTAGTCATTTTCATGGCAATTTCCAAAATCACTCCGCGCGCGCTCTGCAGCTAGGCCCTAACTCCCCTCTGCCACCATGGATTTGCTTCAAACCTCTTGCAATCAAAAGTATCAATAGCCAGCAGTGCTCCCAGACCCCGAAACCCACCCACAAACACCAGAAAGCCCCCCAAACAGGCCCCCAAAAATGCTAGATCATAACTCCCGTTTTCCACCACGGATTTCCTGAAAAGAAAATGCAATCAAAATTAGACTGTCCCAGCAGTGCTCCCAGACCCCAAAACCCACCCACAAACACCCGGAACCCCCAAGAAAGCACCTCAAAGGCAAGCAAGTCAGCAAAAACGCAAAAAAAATTTTGCCTACGATTTGGTCCAAACCACTTTAATCCGGTATTAGAGCTTCCCAGCAATGGCCCCAGAGCCGTCAACCCAGGCGAAAACTAGTAGAAGACCCCCAAACAGCCAAAAAGCAAAAGTACAAAAATGGGGACTTAGTCATTTTTATGGCAATTTCCAAAATCACTCCGCGCTCGCTCTGCAGCTAGGCCCTAACTTCCCTCTGCCACCATGGATTTGCTTCAAACCGCTTGCAATCAAAAGTATCAATAGCCAGCAGTGCTCCCAGACCCCAAAACCCACCCACAAACACCAGGAAGCCCCCCAAACAGGCCCCCGAAAACGCTACATTGAGCGAAATGTCAGAAATAGCAAAAACTTTTTCCTCATGGATTTTGTCCAAACCACTTCTATCCGGTATTAGACCTTCCCAGCAATGCCCCAAGACCCGCCAACCCACCAGCAAAAATGGGGACCTAGTGCAGCTAGGTCATAATTCCCGTTTTCCACCACGGATTTCCTGAAAAGCAAATGCAATCAAAATTAGACTGTTCCAGCAGTGCTCCCAGACCCCAAAACTCACCCACAAACACCCGGAACCCCCCAAAGAGCACCTCAAGGCAAGCAAGTCAGCAAAAACGCACAAAAAATTTCGCCTCCGATTTGGTCCAAACCACTTTTATCCAGTATTAGAGCTTCCCAGCAATGGCCCCAGAGCCGTCAACCCAGGCGAAAACTAGTAGAAGACCCCCAAACAGCCAAAAAGCAAAAGTACAAAAATGGGGACTTAGTCATTTTCATGGCAATTTCCAAAATCACTCCGCGCGTGCTCTGCAGCTAGGCCCTAACTCCCCTCTGCCACCATGGATTTGCTTCAAACCTCTTGCAATCAAAAGTATCGATAGCCAGCAGTGCTCCCAGACCCCGAAACCCACCCACAAACACCAGGAAGCCCCCCAAACAAGGGCTCCCGAAAACGCTACATTGAGCGAAATGTCAGAAATAGCAAAAACTTTTTCCTCATGGATTTTGTCCAAACCACTTCTATACGGTATTAGACCTTCCCATCAATGCCCCAAGACCCGCCAACCCACCCGCAAAAAAGCACGACACCCCCAAACAGCCAAAAAGGAAAATCTCATACTTACAATATTTATCGGCCTTCGGTCCAAACGCACTGTGCAGCTAGGTCATAACTCTCGTTTTCCACCACGGATTTCCTGAAAAGCAAATGCAATCACAATTAGACTGTCCCAGCAGTGCTCCCAGACCCCAAAACCCACCCACAAACACCTGGAACTCCCCCAAAGAGCACCTCAAAGGCAAGCAAGTCAGCAAAAACGCAAAAAAAATTTTGCCTCCGATTTGGTCCAAACCATTTCTATCCGATATTAGAGCTTCCCAGCAATGCCCCAAGACCCGCCAACTCACCCGCAAAGAAGTAGAACACCCCCACAAGTGCAGAGTCTTTCTTCATTGGGCGTAATCCAGCCCTCTGCTTTGAGGGAAATAGGAGTCTGGAGGAGGAGGATAGAGGAGCATGTTCTTGTGAACTTGTGAACCTGAGGAATGCAGACTACGGCACCTTCAAATCAATAAGCAAACAAGTGAAGACAGTTTTGCTGATGGGCTTGTTTTTGTGATTAAGCGATTAAAGTTTTAATTATATTAACTGTGCAAAACAAAGAAAGACAGACACACAGGAATAAAAGTGAATAAGTTATTGATTCATTGGCTCATTTTCAGGGCTCAGTGTCAGGGTATAAGAATAAGAGTTTGTCCTCATACTCTGCGAATTCAGGCAGGAGTAGGTCAGTGTCACCTAACAGAGAAGAAATTCCCTCATCTAAGTTGCTGTCCTCCTCACGTTCATCCGGCCTGTGTTCTCATACTTTGTAATCTGGTGGTATGAGGTGCTGATTCATCTTGATCATTGTTAACCTCTCCACATTTTTGGGCAAGAGGCGGGTCCGTTTGGAAGTTACAATGCCACCAGCAGCACTGAAAACACGTTCAGAAGACACACTTGCGAGTGGGCAAGACAAGTAGTTTATAGCCAGGTTGGAGAGCTGTGCCCACAATTCTTTTTTCCCATGCCAATACGCCAATGGGTCAGCATTAACATAGACCTCTGTTGAGTCATTCAGATAGTCCTGCACCATCGACTCAAGGTTCTCCAAGGTTCCTCCACTTTGCTTACTTTTTGCTGGGACCTTTTGAGAACCAAACCCAAGCTGAGTTAGCCAATACTCTTCTTCACCCAATGTTACTGTTTTTTCTGGTGCTGACGTTGGTCTGCATTTTTCATTCTTCTGGTTTGCATTTGTGCTTTGCCTTTTGCTATTTCCAGAAGTGTTTTTGGAAAGTATCCAAAAAATCTTCTGGAAATAGCAAGAGACAAAGCACAAATTCAAACCAGGGATTCTCTGTTAATAAAAAGAATGAAAAATGCAGACCAACGTCAGGTATTTGTCTCTAAATACTCCACAAGCTCAAATTAAATTAAGAAGAGTATCAACCAACACTGGAATCTATTGAGCCATGAGATTGATTTCAAAGAACATTTTCCAAATAGACCTATTTTTGCCTATAAAAGATCCCAGAATATCAAGGAACTTCTGAAACCCACCGCATGATCTAGTGTAGTAACGTACAAAGGCATGAAAAGGTGCCAGAATTGTGTCCAATGCAACAATGTTATGGTGACCAACATGGTGAAGCATCCCCACACAGGGGAAACAATCATTACCAGGATTAATGCAGATTGCAACACCATGAACGCCATTTATGCGATAAAGTGCCCCTGCGGCTTATTGTACGTAGGGAAAACAGAACGCAAGATCAAGACTCGTATCTCTGAGCACAAGAGTACGATTCACAACAAAAACAAAAACAGTAGCCTGGCAGTACACTGGGATACCAACAGACATTCTATCGCTCAGGTTAAATTCCAGATCCTTGAAGTTGTTATTCCCACACCCGGAAAAAATTTGATAAAAACTTTGTTGCAGAGGGAGATATTTTGGATAAAAAGACTAGATACTCAAGATCCGAAAGGGATCAATGACCGAGTAGATTTAGCATGCTTCCTGTGATTCTGTTATGACATATGTACGCATAAGGACCTGAGCAGCGCTTTCTCACATCTATTATCAATGACTTGTTTAAAGGTGTTTACTTTTGTTTTAAAAAAACATTTTTGTAATATTCAATGTAGTGAAAAACATTGTTAGTATATGTATATTTCTCACACCATTCTATCAAAGTGTGCTTTTCTTCACATGGTCGCAGCTCATCATCTTTGTTTATCCACTTTATCATGGCGCCCGCGCTGACTTCGTTTTTTAACCCTCAACCCCATGGTGTTAGTCCGTTTTCCATTTCTTCACAAATCCATGCATGATGATACGGCCAACACATTTCTTCGGCGTTTGGATCGGGTGCACAAGCACGTTGGGCTGATTCGATTTGCTTCGTATAGGACTTTTCTTTGACAACAGGTATGAGATATTGACTTTGTGCATGAAAGAAAGGTAGCATATTTTACATTCCATTTTTTTCACGCTACGCTATTATTATTTTCACAGATAACGGTGTTGGCTTATCGGTAAAGCTTTTACGCTTGAACAGAACGTTTTAGAATTGGACACTGATTTGTCTCTAACACGAAAGGTTGGTTTGGGCGGAATGTGCCCAGTAGTACAAATGTGTGTTTTTTTAAGTAATTCTTGAACGGGCATTTCTCAAAAGTGAGCTCTCTTCAGGCATTTAACGTTATGTTCATTACGAGACAAAACGTGTTTATCTGGATGTCGTGTTTTCGTCAATGCAAGACTTGGGTTTATCTCCCATGATAGTTTCCTTATCGTCGTACACTTAATCCGGTGGTCAACGATTCTTTGTTTGCTTTTTAGAATAACGGTCAAACCATATCGCGTCCTTGGGGGAAGGATCACGAACGTGCACCCGCTTCTTATTTGCCGTTGTGCATCATTATTTTTGAGTGAGTTAACGCTCAGTTTTTTACGCATTGTCCCAACATGTAAACGGACACTTCTGCCATCTTTGGTTTGTTTACATTGTAGAATACTGACACGTTAAATCTTCTACGGCCGGAATCTTCTAGGACTACTCACTCTTTCCTTGTCATTCTAAACCTCACAAGTGAGTCAGTGCTCTGAATAACGTGCTGCTTAATACCATGTAAACTATATGTTTTTCACTTATTCAAAATGATGTTATTTTTTCATTTAACCATGCTTTTTTGGTAAACACTTTCTTGGTTTCTATAGTAGCGAATTTGATTGCTGTGGTTAACTGTAAACTGTGAAGTTGAAGGTCTTCCAATGAAGTGAAAGTACGCAATCTTTTATGTTTTTCAGGTACATCCCCTGACGAAGGGCCGTGTGGCCCGAAATGCATTGGGCATGGGCAATTTGTGAGATAAAACAGAATTTCTTGATAAAAACATTGTGTTATCAGATAACAAAGAAAATTATGACATTAAATAATGTGCTGATGAACTAAATTTCAATAAAAAAATGCATTGACTGAATAATCAGTTGTTCATGTTTCTTTATATAAAATGATACATTAGATAATCTTTTATACATCCAGTTTGGATTCGCAACAGTGCGCAGAGGGCAAGCGTTTTTGCTTGATTATTTCATTGGTCATGCTGCTAATGCCAGATGAAGTGGAGGATGTGGATTGCCGAACTTTACTATGTTGTGCACTTTCACCACCACTAATTGAGGTCGAGGTGGATGGAGGTCCCTTCTGGCGAGGAAGAAATATGGAAGCGGTAGGTGTTGGTGTACTAGTTAACTCCAATGATTGTGGTGTTTCCATTGCCTCCTCGTCGACAACATCATCATTACGCTCAGCAGCTTCTCGGGCTAGGGTCAAATTGTCTGTTTGCTGCATGCCCGCTGAGGCTGGAGTGAAGCCTATGATGACTGCGTCGTCGTCGTGAGAGTCCTCATCAGCAGGAGTATCCGCCACTTCTTGTTGAGCCTCATCACACTCCATAACTATGAGACTTTCGACGACCTTCCTTTTACGCTTAACTACCTTTGTCAGATCATGGTGTGCCTCACTCTCAGACGGCAGTGATGGTTCCCAATTTAGATCCGTATCATCAGAAGGAGGTGGGCTTGAATAAGATGTAGACACCACCCTTGATCTTTTCCTTGCTAGGGATGTGGAAGACAATGAATGATCATCAGGAGGAGTGGCTTCCTCAAATGATACCTTGGCTTGATTGTCGATTTCCTGATGTGCCCCTACTTCGGGAGGAACAACTATTGTGGGCACTTGTGACCCTCCATGCACCTCTGCTTGCGCATCTCCTTGCGCTGCCTCTCCTTCCACATGTACTTGGGCTTGTACTTGCACATGTGGTTGTTGTTGCGGCTGTGGTTGTTCAACACTCGTCGGATGAGTTACAACAACCTGTGTTGATTGAGGGACATTGCTGCTACTTTCTCGCGATGAGCCAACATCACTGGTCGATGGTGATTGAACAACTAGACTAAGTGCCTCTGCAGCACTCAAGGGCTTGGACTTAAGTTGGCGTGGTGGTGGTGGTGGCACTGAGCCCAATAGAGCGGGGGTGCTGCTCCCAGCTTGGTCCCCAGCAGATCCAGCTGCTGCTGCAGGCGTACTATTTTTTTTTACTCCCAAAAAATGTGGCGGGCGGCACATCAGTCTCCTTGGTAACTTGCTTCTTCTGCTCCTTACTGGCAACTTTCTTGCTAGAGGAGCTACGGGGAACTTTTTTTGGGGCCATCTTCTTCAGAGGTCAGAACAGCAGGCCACAGTTGCACGAGTTGCAGAGTTGTCTGTGGCCAGACGTGACGTTGCGTGACGTTATGCTGCACACACACACCGCTGCGGGACTTCTTCCTGGCACTGGTGGTTCTCTTGAGTCTTGTGCACCTAAAAGCAATGGAAGATAGAGGAACATCAGTTCAGTTATACACCCCAAAAACTCGAAAACCACATAAAAATCAGCACAATCCCATGCCATCCAAGCCCTCCATGATGTTTAAATTCAAGACACCCCACAGAAAGACTAGGCCCATGCACCACTCAGTACCCCTGGTCAAAAGGCCCCAACAACAGCCCAAAAATTGAAAAACACAGAAAAATCAGCACAATCCCATGCCATCCATGCCCTCCATGATGTTTAAATTCAAGACACCCCACAGAAGACTAGGCCCATGCACCACTCACTACCCCTGGGCATAATGGTTGAAAGCTAGGCAAAATGGGTGCAGGCCTGAGAACACTGCCTGCATTCAAAATGGACCCTTGCCTCCCAGCACATGGCCAGGGCCTGCCTATACCAGCACTCAAAATGGCCCCCACCCACATGGCCTGTCCCCATGAACACCCCAAAAAATTGAAAAACACATAAAAATCAGCACAATCCCATGCCATCCATGCCCTCCATGATGTTTAAATTCAAGACACCCCACAGAAAGACTAGGCCCATGCACCACTCAGTACCCCTGGTCAAAAGGCCCCAACAACAGCCCAAAAATTGAAAAACACAGAAAAATCAGCACAATCCCATGCCATCCATGCCCTCCATGATGTTTAAATTCAAGACACCCCACAGAAGACTAGGCCCATGCACCACTCACTACCCCTGGGCATAATGGTTGAAAGCTAGGCAAAATGGGTGCAGGCCTGAGAACACTGCCTGCATTTAAAATGGCCCCTTGCCTCCCAGCACATGGCCAGGGCCTGCCTATACCAGCACTCAAAATGGCCCCCACCCACATGGCCTGTCCCCATGAACACCCCAAAAAATCGAAAAACACAGAAGAATCAGCACAATCCCATGCCATCCATGCCCTCCATGATGTTTAAATTCAAGACACCCCACAGAAAGACTAGGCCCATGCACCACTCACTACCCCTGGTCAAAAGGCCCCAATAACAGCCCAAAAATCGAAAAACACAGAAAAATCAGCACAATCCCATGCCATCCATGACCTCCATGATGTTTAAATTCAAGGCACCCCACAGAAAGACTAGGCCCATGCAACACTCAGTACCCCTGGTCAAAAGGCCCCAACAACAGCCCAAAAATCGAAAAACACAGAAAAATCAGCACAATACCATGCCATCCATGCCCTCCATGATGTTTAAATTCAAGACATCCCACAGAAAGACTAGGCCCATGCACCACTCACTACCCCTGGTCAAAAGGCCGCAACAACAGCCCAAAAATCGAAAAACACAGAAAAATCAGCACAATCCCATGCCAACCATGCCCTCCATGATGTTTAAATTCAAGACACCCCACAGAAAGACTAGGCCCATGCACCACTCATTATCCCTGGGCATAATGGTTGAAAGCTAGGCAAAATGGTTGCAGGCCTAAGAACACTGCCTGTATTCAAAATGGCCCCTTGCCTCCCAGCACATGGTCAGGGCCTGCCTGTACCAGCACTCAAAATGGCCCCCACCCACATGGCCTGTCCCCATGAACACCCCAAAAAATCGAAAAACACAGAAAAATCAGCACAATCCCATGCCATCCATGCCCTCCATGATGTTTAAATTCGAGACACCCCACAGAAAGACTAGGCCCATGCACCACTCAGTACCCCTGGTCAAAAGGCCCAAACAACAGCCCAAAAATCGAAAAACACAGAAAAATCAGCACAATCCCATGCCATCCATGCCCTACATGATGTGTAAATTCAAGACACCCCACAGAAAGACTAGGCCCATGTACCACTCACTACCCCTGGTCAAAAGGCCACAACAACAGCCCAAAAATCGAAAAACACAGAAAAATCAGCACAATCCCATGCCATCCATGCCCTCCATGATGTTTAAATTCAAGACACCCCACAGAAAGACTAGGCCCATGCACCACTCACTACCCCTGGGCATAATGGTTGAAAGCTAGGCAAAATGGTTGCAGGCCTAAGAACACTGCCTGCATTCAAAATGGCCCCTTGCCTCCCAGCACATGGCCAGGGCCTGCCTGTACCAGCACTCAAAATGGCCCCCACCCACATGGCCTGTCCCCATGAACACCCCAAAACATCGAAAAACACAGAAAAATCAGCACAATCCCATGCCATCCATGCCCTCCATGATGTTTAAATTCAAGACACCCCACAGAAAGACTAGGCCCATGCACCACTCACTACCCCTGGTCAAAAGGCCCCAATAACAGCCCAAAAATCGAAAAACACAGAAAAATCAGCACAATCCCATGCCATCCATGACCTCCATGATGTTTAAATTCAAGGCACCCCACAGAAAGACTAGGCCCATGCACCACTCACTACCCCTGGTCAAAAGGCCGCAACAACAGCCCAAAAATCGAAAAACACAGAAAAATCAGCACAATCCCATGCCAACCATGCCCTCCATGATGTTTAAATTCAAGACACCCCACAGAAAGACTAGGCCCATGCACCACTCATTATCCCTGGGCATAATGGTTGAAAGCTAGGCAAAATGGTTGCAGGCCTAAGAACACTGCCTGTATTCAAAATGGCCCCTTGCCTCCCAGCACATGGCCAGGGCCTGCCTGTACCAGCACTCAAAATGGCCCCCACCCACATGGCCTGTCCCCATGAACACCCCAAAAAATCGAAAAACACAGAAAAATCAGCACAATCCCATGCCATCCATGCCCTCCATGATGTTTAAATTCGAGACACCCCACAGAAAGACTAGGCCCATGCACCACTCAGTACCCCTGGTCAAAAGGCCCAAACAACAGCCCAAAAATCGAAAAACACAGAAAAATCAGCACAATCCCATGCCATCCATGCCCTACATGATGTGTAAATTCAAGACACCCCACAGAAAGACTAGGCCCATGCACCACTCACTACCCCTGGTCAAAAGGCCACAACAACAGCCCAAAAATCGAAAAACACAGAAAAATCAGCACAATCCCATGCCATCCATGCCCTCCATGATGTTTAAATTCAAGACACCCCACAGAAAGACTAGGCCCATGCACCACTCAGTAGCCCTGGTCAAAAGGCCTCGACAACAGCCCAAAAATCGAAAAACACAAAAAAACAGCACAATCCCATGCCATCCATGCCCTCCATGATGTTTAAATTCAAGACACCCCACAGAAAGACTAGTCCCATGCACCACTCAGTACCCCTCGTCAAAAGGCCCCAACAACAGCCCAAAAAACGAAAAACACAGAAAAATCAGCACAATCCCATGCCATCCATGCCCTCCATGATGTTTAAATTCAAGACACCCCACAGAAAGACTAGGCCCATGCACCACTCACTACCCCTGGTCAAAAGGCCACAACAACAGCCCAAAAATCGAAAAACACTGAAAAATCAGCACAATCCCATGCCATCCATGCCCTCCATGATGTTTAATTTCAAGACACCCCACAGAAAGACTAGGCCCATGCACCACTCATTATCCCTGGGAATAATGGTTGAAAGCTAGGCAAAATGGTTGCAGGCCTAAGAACACTGCCTGTATTCAAAATCGCCCCTTGCCTCCCAGCACATGGCCAGGGCCTGCCTGTACCAGCACTCAAAATGGCCCCCACCCACATGGCCTGTCCCCATGAACACCCCAAAAAATCGAAAAACACAGAAAAATCAGCACAATCCCATGCCATCCATGCCCTCCATGATGTTTAAATTCAAGACACCCCACAGAAAGACTAGGCCCATGCACCACTCAGTACCCCTGGTCAAAAGGCCCAAACAACAGCCCAAAAATCGAAAAACACAGAAAAATCAGCACAATCCCATGCCAACCATGCCCTCCATGATGTTTAAATTCAAGACACCCCACAGAAAGACTAGGTCCATGCACCACTCATTATCCCTGGGCATAATGGTTGAAAGCTAGGCAAAATGGTTGCAGGCCTAAGAACACTGCCTGTATTCAAAATGGCCCCTTGCCTCCCAGCACATGGCCAGGGCCTGCCTGTACCAGCACTCAAAATGGCCCCCACCCACATGGCCTGTCCCCATGAACGTCCCAAAAAATCGAAAAACACAGAAAAATCAGCACAATCCCATGCCATCCATGCCCTCCATGATGTTTAAATTCAAGACACCCCACAGAAAGACTAGGCCCATGCACCACTCAGTAACCCTGGTCAAAAGGCCAAAAACAACAGCCCAAAAATCGAAAAACACAGAAAAATCAGCACAATCCCATGCCATCCATGCCCTACATGATGTGTAAATTCAAGACACCCCACAGAAAGACTAGGCCCATGCACCACTCACTACCCCTGGTCAAAAGGCCACAACAACAGCCCAAAAATCGAAAAACACAGAAAAATCAGCACAATCCCATGCCATCCATGCCCTCCATGATGTTTAAATTCAAGACACCCCACAGAAAGACTAGGCCCATGCACCACTCACTACCCCTGGGCATAATGGTTGAAAGCTAGGCAAAATGGTTGCAGGCCTAAGAACACTGCCTGCATTCAAAATGGCCCCTTGCCTCCCAGCACATGGCCAGGGCCTGCCTGTACCAGCACTCAAAATGGCCCCCACCCACATGGCCTGTCCCCATGAACACCCCAAAAAATCGAAAAACACAGAAAAATCAGCACAATCCCATGCCATCCATGCCCTCCATGATGTTTAAATTCAAGACACCCCACAGAAAGACTAGGCCCATGCACCACTCAGTAGCCCTGGTCAAAAGGCCTCGACAACAGCCCAAAAATCAAAAAACACAGAAAAATCAGCACAATCCCATGCCATCCATGCCCTCCATGATGTTTAAATTCAAGACACCCCACAGAAAGACTAGTCCCATGCACCACTCAGTACCCCTCGTCAAAAGGCCCCAACAACAGGCCAAAAAACGAAAAACACAGAAAAATCAGCACAATCCCATGCCATCCATGCCCTCCATGATGTTTAAATTCAAGACACCCCACAGAAAGACTAGGCCCATGCACCACTCACTACCCCTGGTCAAAAGGCCACAACAACAGCCCAAAAATCGAAAAACACTGAAAAATCAGCACAATCCCATGCCATCCATGCCCTCCATGATGTTTAATTTCAAGACACCCCACAGAAAGACTAGGCCCATGCACCACTCATTATCCCTGGGAATAATGGTTGAAAGCTAGGCAAAATGGTTGCAGGCCTAAGAACACTGCCTGTATTCAAAATGGCCCCTTGCCTCCCAGCACATGGCCAGGGCCTGCCTGTACCAGCACTCAAAATGGCCCCCACCCACATGGCCTGTCCCCATGAACACCCCAAAAAATCGAAAAACACAGAAAAATCAGCACAATCCCATGCCATCCATGCCCTCCATGATGTTTAAATTCAAGACACCCCACAGAAAGACTAGGCCCATGCACCACTCAGTACCCCTGGTCAAAAGGCCCAAACAACAGCCCAAAAATCGAAAAACACAGAAAAATCAGCACAATCCCATGCCATCCATGCCCTACATGATGTGTAACTTCTAGACACCCCACAGAAAGACTAGGCCCATGCACCACTCACTACCCCTGGTCAAAAGGCCACAACAACAGCCCAAAAATCGAAAAACACAGAAAAATCAGCACAATCCCATGCCATCCATGCCCTCCATGATGTTTAAATTCAAGACACCCCACAGAAAGACTAGGCCCATGCACCACTCACTACCCCTGGGCATAATGGTTGAAAGCTAGGCAAAATGGTTGCAGGCCTAAGAACACTGCCTGCATTCAAAATGGCCCCTTGCCTCCCAGCACATGGCCAGGGCCTGCCTGTACCAGCACTCAAAATGGCCCCCACCCACATGGCCTGTCCCCATGAACACCCCAAAAAATCGAAAAACGCAGAAAAATCAGCACAATCCCATGCCATCCATGCCCTCCATGATGTTTAAATTCAAGACACCCCACAGAAAGACTAGGCCCATGCACCACTCAGTAGCCCTGGTCAAAAGGCCTCGACAACAGCCCAAAAATTGAAAAACACAGAAAAATCAGCACAATCCCATGCCATCCATGCCCTCCATGATGTTTAAATTCAAGACACCCCACAGAAAGACTAGTCCCATGCACCACTCAGTACCCCTCGTCAAAAGGCCCCAACAACAGCCCAAAAAACGAAAAACACAGAAAAATCAGCACAATCCCATGCCATCCATGCCCTCCATGATGTTTAAATTCAAGACACCCCACAGAAAGACTAGGCCCATGCACCACTCACTACCCCTGGTCAAAAGGCCACAACAACAGCCCAAAAATCGAAAAACACTGAAAAATCAGCACAATCCCATGCCATCCATGCCCTCCATGATGTTTAATTTCAAGACACCCCACAGAAAGACTAGGCCCATGCACCACTCATTATCCCTGGGAATAATGGTTGAAAGCTAGGCAAAATGGTTGCAGGCCTAAGAACACTGCCTGTATTCAAAATGGCCCCTTGCCTCCCAGCACATGGCCAGGGCCTGCCTGTACCAGCACTCAAAATGGCCCCCACCCACATGGCCTGTCCCCATGAACACCCCAAAAAATCGAAAAACACAGAAAAATCAGCACAATCCCATGCCATCCATGCCCTCCATGATGTTTAAATTCAAGACACCCCACAGAAAGACTAGGCCCATGCACCACTCAGTACCCCTGGTCAAAAGGCCCAAACAACAGCCCAAAAATCGAAAAACACAGAAAAATCAGCACAATCCCATGCCATCCATGCCCTACATGATGTGTAACTTCTAGACACCCCACAGAAAGACTAGGCCCATGCACCACTCACTACCCCTGGTCAAAAGGCCACAACAACAGCCCAAAAATCGAAAAACACAGAAAAATCAGCACAATCCCATGCCATCCATGCCCTCCATGATGTTTAAATTCAAGACACCCCACAGAAAGACTAGGCCCATGCACCACTCACTACCCCTGGGCATAATGGTTGAAAGCTAGGCAAAATGGTTGCAGGCCTAAGAACACTGCCTGCATTCAAAATGGCCCCTTGCCTCCCAGCACATGGCCAGGGCCTGCCTGTACCAGCACTCAAAATGGCCCCCACCCACATGGCCTGTCCCCATGAACACCCCAAAAAATCGAAAAACGCAGAAAAATCAGCACAATCCCATGCCATCCATGCCCTCCATGATGTTTAAATTCAAGACACCCCACAGAAAGACTAGGCCCATGCACCACTCAGTAGCCCTGGTCAAAAGGCCTCGACAACAGCCCAAAAATCGAAAAACACAGAAAAATCAGCACAATCCCATGCCATCCATGCCCTCCATGATGTTTAAATTCAAGACACCCCACAGAAAGACTAGTCCCATGCACCACTCAGTACCCCTCGTCAAAAGGCCCCAACAACAGCCCAAAAAACGAAAAACACAGAAAAATCAGCACAATCCCATGCCATCCATGCCCTCCATGATGTTTAAATTCAAGACACCCCACAGAAAGACTAGGCCCATGCACCACTCACTACCCCTGGTCAAAAGGTCACAACAACAGCCCAAAAATCGAAAAACACTGAAAAATCAGCACAATCCTATGCCATCCATGCCCTCCATGATGTTTAAATTCAAGACACCCCACAGAAAGACTAGGCCCATGCAGCACTCACTACCCCTGGTCAAAAGGCCACAACAACAGCCCAAAAATCGAAAATTCCAAAATTGTAGTTGCAGTCTCTGTAATGCCCCAAACAAACTTACTTGTGAAATTTCTAATCCAAAAGTGATCCAAAGAAAGTCAAAAAAGCCTCAAATCCAAATATCCAGCAGCATCCACAAAAAGTAATCCTTCCAGGTCAAGAATCCGAATGAAAGTGACCAGCACATGAAGAAAGCACTGGGAGGAGCCTGCTGGACAGGAACAGGAAGTTGGAGACTGTGGGGCACTTCCTTCCTCCCCCCAGCCCCCCCCCCCAAAATGGAATCCTTGCAAAAAAAAGTGCAGGCAAATGTCAACCTGAGGAGTTATTCTGATAAAAATCATCATTTTCAGAAGGTTTATGCTGCTTGCTGGTGGATTTCTTGTGCAGAATTTCAAATTCTGCATTTTGCGAGTGCGAGATTGTTGCTGCCCGCCGCATCTACGCGTTCGCAATTGCGAACTCTCGCGATGCGTGCTGTGCAAGGTGGCAAACCGCGAATACGTAATCGCAGTCGCCAAACTCCCGCGGGATCCCGCAGCAAGATCCAAAATGGCGCAGTACTCGCAAAAGTTCGAGAAAAACAACTCGGCAAACGCTGAATGACGGTAAGTGAACGCCGCACGCTGCAAAATTGTATCACCAAGAAAAAAAATCTGCTGCGTGCGAATTTGCGGATGTTAGGTAAATTCCTGAGAGTTCGCGGATTGCGAATTTACAGAAAATCCGTGAGCGGAACGGATTTTCCGCCCATGCTTAATTACGGTCATCCTTTCCTGCATAGATCTGCTAATCCTAGAAATGTGTTCACTTTCCACCAGTGGGAACATTGCCCAACACCATCGAAAGGCAGTTAAAAAACATTTACACAGAAGTTTCCATATTTTCCGGGGTTTAACTTATCTGACCCAGCCTCATACTATTATAAGGTTGCACAAACACCAGCACAGAAAAATATGTTAACTAACACCAAACAGATTTACTCTGCTTCTTTTATTGCCTAGTTGTCTGAACAAGGTTTGACTTATGGAAAGACACTATTGATTTAAAATCATTCTGGGGTACTAGAGGATGGCACGTACAGGGAACAGAAGCACTATTTAGAGCATGCCTCATTGCTCAGCAAATCAAGTTTTTGAATGAGACAGTGCAACAGACATCCTGCTTTGGACTAGCCAAAAGCAAAGAGATGAACACACCTCGGATACCGACACCATCACATCTCGAGAGTGATATATCATCACAGGAAGAGATTACACTTGATGACATTACACATTTCAACAGATCAGACCCCGATTGGCAGAAATAGTTGATTTGGCCCGTAGACACAAACAGATGTCAGGAAAGATTCCTGAGGAAACCCGAAGGGTTTAATGCACATAGGCCAGATCCACGTTATGTACAAAGAGAACATCCAGTGGTAGTGACCTCATATAGTGTTGGGAAATTGGTCCCAGAAAGCCATTTCAAAAACGTATCTACTATGCTGTCTACAATGAAATCTGAAAAATATCCCAACAAGAGGCCGCAGAGAGATTACTTGACATAGACCGTATAAATCTAGAAAAGTCTATAGCAGGTGTAGGCAATGGGTTAACTACATTTTTGGAGAAAGTTATCGTACCAAAGTGGGGTCCAACCGAATACACGTTGGAATTGAATTAATAGAGGTTGTTATCATAGTGCGGTCCCGATAAGCTGTGTGATATTCTGGTTGGAGGGAATTCCCATTGAGATTTCTGTTAAGAAGTAAAATCGATGGAGATCGGTTAACGGGCTGTAACCTTGAAAAGCATGCAAGCAACTATTGAGTTGGTCGTCTTGAATCGTCTTTGATCACCAAATCTATCCTGAATACATGGAGGGATGTTTCCCTTGATCATGCAGATTGTTACTATCCCTGGTTTGGAATAACTTGCAGAATACAGATGCTGATGTTGATCGTTTTCATATATAATCTCGATTTAACGTCCACATGGAAAATTAACGGCAGACCTAATACATACTAAGAAGCTACACCACTGGTATTAAGTATATGCCCTGAGGAAGGCTTATGCCGAAACGCGTTGGTCTTTTACAACTGTAACCAGTGCTTTCAAGATTATACACAGATGTCAATATACATTTGTGACAGGTCAACTTAATTGTTCAAGTTTCTTGTCTCCCTACACCTGTTTTTTCGTCTTTTTTCAGGGTGGGGACACAATATATATTATCTATTGGTGTTTGAAATATGTTCATCGTGATGCAAATGTATTAATGAATTTTCTCTGGTGGTTGGAAAACATGTTTTTTATGATTCTTATTTATCAATGAATTATCTTTTTTGAATGTATGTGTTCTTTTGATAATTATTTATGTATGTAATTCTTGTGGCTTTTGACCAACTATATCTTTGATAAAATAATTCATGTAGTAAAATAATAAAAAGATAAAATATTTTTTCTATATACATTTGTTTACTGAATATATTTGTGTGTTGTGGTCCAAATATATGAGTGCATTACGTGTTTTGATTGTGCACTGAACCCGGTGCAAACCTTTTTTCCATTATATTTTAAGTACATTGACCTCCAGGATAAATTCCTTAGGCAAAATTGTATCTTCTGCGACAGACATACTAGAACAAGATCTGTCCATATTACAACACGGGCAATAACAATTGCAATCTATTATGGTATTAAGCTGGACGCTGCAATCTTTGCGTGGATGCTATGTGCCTTGGCGTTTTATCAACAGTACATCTCTGTTTTCCGCCTATAATCTAATGGATAAACAAATGGAGATGGCATAAAGGGGAGCAAAATGTACAATGTTGCGTATTAAAAAACTGTATAGATTACCATTTACAGTGGCAGAATCACCGTCCACAGAATGGCTAATCCATGGCCACATAACTCTACCGGTCACTACTTTTCAGTTTCAGTATTGCCTTGAACAAAAGCAGGCAGGCAGATGTGAAGAAATGGGTAGGGAGTACATCAAGGGACCATCCTACAGATTTCTATGCCGGAGTGGGGATAATGAGGTATTCCTAATTGAAACAAAATGTGAAAACACTTTGAGTGGATCGCTCATGTGTCAGGATATAATGCCACATAGAGCTTGTAACAGTTCAGTGGCTAACTTGTTCTGTCACATGAGGGGTGCCCCAGCTGCAGTGATCACTCCAGTATTCAGACTACTTTCAAATGGGAGTTACTTGATGTTGAAAGATCAAGGCTGCTGTGGGATGCTCCCGGGCATTGCATATCTAGTAACCATGAGTTCCAGGGTTACATGCCATATGCAAGTATTGTTTCCCCAACAGCTACAGTCAGGGTGGTGCCATTATGGCCTTCACTGAATGTTTCTTTAATATCGTTTGATACTCTAAGCAGAATGAAAGCCATTCTTCTACAGAAGTCCGTGCCCTTAACCTCTGCTCGAGAGTCTTTTGATCTGCATATAGCAAGGTCTTAGGCAGAGATACAGGCGCTTATACGTAGGAACTACTCCATCCATTTTACAGAAATGGTTAATCGTATCCTTAACATGTATGATACTACAGGCATCGTCCACCTATTTAAGACCATAGGTTCCAGACTTCTAAACACCTTTCAGACTGTACTTGGAGTTATACCGAACTTCATTCATTCCGTGTTCGAAAGCATCTTTGGTGGGCTTCCGCTGATCCTGTTTCTAATAGCGGGTATCCTGATTGCTATTTTCCGGCTACGCAATGAATGGCCCCATCACCAAGGAGATGGAAAAAGCACTCCTGGAGCAAAAATACTGTGACCGCATGTCACAACATCTTGGCACTACTCGCCTAAGAGAACTAAGTGTGTCTTGGATCTTGTCATTTCAACGAGTCTGGATGGACTGCATCTTACCTGTCCTCCAATGCCTGTTCTGCGGTGAAGAATGTGTGTTAGACTTCTGTTTGACACTTCCATCATGCGCGCAATTGGACGTAGATGCTCTACTGGAGCCGATAACGGGCCATGTTCTGCGGTGTTCTCAACGTATTCCTATGTTGATGGCGGCTTTCTTAGAGCCACCTGTTGGTATGGACACCGGCTCCTCCTCTGACACCCAGGCCTTGGAAGACGCACAGGCCACCCCAGCAACAGATGTGGCCAGTACAGAAGATCATCTGTGCTCGACTGATATAATCTGCGAGGTGCTACAGGGATCGTTGACTGAGGAAGCAAGCAACAAAAATGTTGCATCTACCAGCCAGGAAACATAAACATTTAGCTCGTCGTGTGCTGGAAGAAAATCCTCCTTTTTTTGAAAAGCAAGAATTTGAATCCCAAAACAAAATTGACATTCCTTAAATTGTTTGGGGCATACATGGGTTTCCTAAGCTTATAGTGGTTCAAACTAAACCTACGAACACTTTAGAACTATGACTTAAAAGACACTTTTTCTTTCAAAAAACATTTTTTAAAAGACTTTTTAGAACGTTTTAGAAGTTTGAAATGTTTTTAGCAAAAACAATTGTTTTTATACAAACTTTGTGTGTACCGTTATATAGTAGGCCTAGTAGTATGCTGATAATCCAACTATGTCGACCAGTAGGAAGAGGAGTGGGTGTTATATTCCATATAGGTACCCTAATATAGGTGCAGGTAACATTGCAACCTTTTACCTATATCCTTCCCTACATTACACACATAAGGGTTTACAGGGACTGACCTTTTACCCAGATATGGCACTGCATTCAGAACACGGGTTTTCCCTATGTTCTAATGTCATACATTATGCATGAGGTTTCATGGAAGCACATCAGGACTACCATCTCCTGTATAATATCTCTGTACAAAGTACAGGTCCGACGTCAACCTTCAGCAGGCCGACACAGAAACACAGCAAGGTAGGACCCCTGGGCAGACCTATGGTTCTGTATACAACACGTCTTGCTTAGAAAGACAGAGAAGACCGAGACTTCCCGGCTGACACACTGACCAGAGACAGTTCCTGCATGCAGATACTTCAGCCCGCAATGGTATAACATCAATTGCGCAGTGTCCAACTCGAGACCAGGATGGGACCCCACAGTCTCTCACTTCAGGTAAGGGGGTTAGACTAAATCCTAGAGGGATTCTTGGCTTAACACCTACACACATGCTAGGTACCCATAGGTACATCTAATTAGGATGCATCATAGGAGTACGCACCTTTTACTGTCATGTATTTTAGATACTTGCATGTATTCATGACTACTGCAAGATGATAGAACTATACCATCAGTTCACTTTGATTGTACTGCGGATAAAATATCTCTGCTACTGTTAACAGTTGTTGCAGCACATCT
Source organism: Lissotriton vulgaris (assembly GCF_964263255.1). NCBI lineage: Eukaryota > Metazoa > Chordata > Amphibia > Caudata > Salamandridae > Lissotriton > Lissotriton vulgaris. The sequence continues at coordinate 1,117,923,224 of NC_141698.1, forward strand.
ATTCTACACTAGAATAGCAAATGTGCAATAAATCCTTATTTTAACACGCCCAATCGTTTATTCTGTGTATTTCTCTGAGACAAACTAAGTAAGCACGAGTGACTGATTGAAAGGTAGTACATTGTTTCCATGATCCTGAGGGATCAGGGTTGTCATGTTCTGAGGTTGCCAATAACTATTCTCTCCTTGGTAAGAAGAGTTTCTAGTGACACTGTGAGCTAGCTAATACAGAAAGGCTAACATGCCCGGTAGGGGCGCATGGATTCAGTCTGCCACCAATCCCACAATTTATGTTATCCAAATGCGCAGGTCCCGTATTGTTGTATAGTATTTTAGGACCCTAGTGTAATTTTCCCGATTCATGCCCTTATATAGGTATAAAGTACCGTATCCTTTTATAGGCATAGAAATCATAATCATATTAAGACATAGCTCATGCAGTCCTAATACAGCATGGCTACTTCCACTAGTTCCGAAAATCTACAATGATTTCTTTAAAAAACCCACCTTCAGCAGTCAGGGACTTCCCCCTGCTTGAATATTGATTTATCCAAGAACTCATGGAGTTTTCAAAGAACTGAGACTCTTTGATGGCGTTTTATGTCCAACCTTTACGTCAAACTTGGCACCTTCAAGGTATAAATAGGCCCACACTTGCCAAAGCAAACACACTGTGGTTTGAGGCAGTTCGACTATCTACTTGCCCGACGCAACTCGCTACAGCAAGTGCCGAAGGAAGCCGACCCTCCAGCAGAGGCACTGAGAGAGACGCTGTCTTTTCTCCTGCCGAAAAATCCAGCTCCAGTGTTTCCAAGCTACCCTTGCGTGTTGTTGGGAAATCGAGTCCTGAGATAGCGATACCAGACCTCCTTCATTCTAAACCAAGGTACGGAGCTGATTAGACCCTAGGAGAAATCTTGGATAGATTCTTGGCACAAGAATACTAACCCTTAAACTATACCACACTTACTTCTTCCCTCGTATTAGACCTAGGTTAGGTACACCGGGGTAGGCGTATTTTAGAAGCACCAGTTGAGTACTTTTAGTATTTATTATTTATGTATGTATTTCATGTATTGTATGGCTTACAAACCATATCATGCTTTTACAGTATTATTTTATAATACTCTTCATACTGTACGCATTGTACTTTGCAACCAGTATTACAATTGTAGCAGTTCATTTCTTCTGTATGAGAAAGAAGATTGTTCAATAAATACCTTTTATTGAAAACGCCAGTCTTTCTATTTTTCTACACTTCTGGTGAAATGAAGCATGCACGATTGACTGAGTGAAATAACTATCTAATATTTCCACAACTCTAGAGATATATTTCTTATTCTTGGGAAACAAAGTTGTCATGTTTATGCGGATGTCAGAAACGAATACCTTCTTGTTTATTCAAGAAAGTTCCTAGTGACCTCTGAGCTCGCTGGCACTCACAATTAAGTCTAATATATTCGATAGAGACCCAGTCTACCTAAGTCCTACGTCACGTCTATAGGATATATAATTCCAATGCGTGAGCCTATTGGGAATATAGGAACTACACTACATGGAGGCCAACGTTTGGTAAGGCACTAATTTAACGCTAGATACTAGAGTAACTCAGTCGTTCTTTTCACACAGACCCCTTTTTTCAGTAAAAACAGGAATGGGTAAAAGGATATAATATCCGCCATAACTGAGTAGGACAAAAATCCTATGTATTAGTTTTTGGTTTGTTCAACGTTGAAGGATACAGTGTTCCAAAATATTGTGCAACTTATCTTTGTTTCCTTGAAACTTGCTCTGCAAACCTTCATAAAAAATGACGGATAGTGACGAAGAATTAGCTAGAGCTGCAGCAGCAGCACTTGCACAAAACCTAGATAATACAGATTTTAATGAAGATGTTATACACATCCCGGCAAATGTAAGAAAAATTATAACTTACAAACTCATAAATAATGGAGTGTCGTCGAGAGGTGGTAAAGTAATCTTTGTTATAGAGACACTTGAATATCGACAGACAGAGGTATTCTATTCATGGATTTTGTTTCCTACAGCAAATCCAGTAACACATGAGTTCCACTACTACAAAGTGGAGGAACCTCCAGTGGAATACATTCCTTTCGAAGATGTTGAATTTCCATTAACATTCCAAGAGGATCAGCTCTGGTTTAAAGGTGCCCTACAACATCAAAATCACATTACCAGGCTCGGTCCACTAGGTAGACCAGGAGCAACATGCTGGTACCAGCCAGCTATACACCACATCCTTGCATTGAAAGAATGACAGGTCCAGAACTGTTAGCTCAGCTGAAACAGGTAATTAAAATACATAGACAGTTGGTTCAATATGTCATGCGGACTTTAACAGTCCAACCTGCTGTTAGAATGCCACAGCACATCTCTCACCAGGGGAAAACAAACAAAATTACACCACAGACTATACAATCAGTCATTGGTAAATTGGCCTCAAACGGGAACAAATTCCGTTCTGGTTAGCTCAAAAAATTACTCAAATAGAGGCAGTGATTCCTTAGAGTACACCTCATGAGAAACAAAGGATTTTAACAATCTGTTTACCAATGGGGATTGCACCACATGAGGAGAACTGCAACACTACACTTGGGGTACAGTCTTTGCTTCAATCTATACAAAAACACATGGTGTTCCGTCTATGGCGGCGATACCAGACGTCCTAAGACAGATTCAAAATGAATACGGACCAGACCCTGCTTTGAATCTGGGTATGAAAGACTTCAAACAGGTCTCAGCTATACTATTAGCTAACATTAAAGGTGAGGCAGCATCTGTGGCAATCCGCCAAAAGCTAAAAGAAATAGATGTAACTGAGCAACCATCTGAACTTGCGAGAATTATTGAAAAATCCTATGAAGAACTAGGTAGAGATAGCTTGGGTGGGAAAACAGTAAAACCCCAACTAACAGAAAGTCCTGAAAAAACTTTTATTAAAAATTATCTCACTACTCCTAAAAAGAAGTGGGAAAACACTAAACAGACACTTCCTAAAGAGAAGCGTTCTCAGCCCAGAGGTAGGTCTCCTCAAAAGGAGCCCTCTGAAAAGAGGTATAACCTCAGGAATAGGGATAATTTGAGAAAACCTGATAGATATCAAGATATTGATACACGTTCCTCCCGTACCTTTCAGAGTTCCTCGCAGAAATCAGAAAGAAGAGGACAGTCAGAACAAAAGGAAGAACTCGTGAAGTCCAAAGATGATCAGCACGTTCAGAAAAATAAGAAACCGCATGGGCGAATTTTGCGAATTGGCAATTCGCGAATTTGCGAATTGGCAATCCGCAAAATTCACGAATTTGCGCAAATTCACGGATTTTTTTTTTTGCGTGTCTCCGCGGGTGTTCGCGAGGCGCTTTGCGTGTTCGCGGGTGTTCGCGAGGCGCTTTACATTTTCGCGGTGGGGGGGGTATTGCCTGCTTAATCACTGCCACCCTCTTGTTTTTTATGCCCATCTGCCCTCTGTACCACTTGTTTCTGTGCCCTTCTGCCCTCTGCCCCACTCATTTTTTGTCCCCTTCTGCCCTCTGTCCCACTTTTGTGCCCTTCTGCCCTCAGCCGCACTTAGAATGGCGCCGGCAAGCTGCCAGCGCCATTCTAAAATAGCTAGAAATAGCTTCAACAGGATGCACTAATAGATAAAGTAAAGCAGGTGCTCCAGTTGAAGGTCAAATTAAGTTACACAATCATTAATCACCCCAAGTTTGGGGTGATTAATGATTGTGTAACTGAATTTGAGCAGCACCTGCTTTACTTTATCTATTAGAGCTTCCTGTTGAAGCTGACTTTTGTAACTATTTTAGAATGAGTTACAAAAGTCAGCTTGAACTTTTGACCCAATCTGTTCCATTCGCGGATTTTCGTTCACGGATTTTGCGGGAAATTCGCGAATCTCGCGGATTGCGAATTTACAAAAAATTCGCAAAATCTGCGAGCGGAACGGATTTTCCGCTCATGCTTAGACACAAATCAAGAACGGGGAGTGGGCCCAGACAATGCAGGACAGCGCAGCAGCAGATACCATAGCTCGCAAGATCCTGAAGGATCATCTGGAGACAGTGGACTTGAATGAATGCATTCAAGTTGAAACTGCCGACACCAGGGTTAGTGTACCCCATAACTTATATGAAGTAACACTCCGGATGGAGGGGGACATACCTAGGAAAATAAAAGCACTCTTTTGGGAGAAGCTATCTAAAGGTTATGACATCCTTCTAGCTGAAAAAGACTGGCCACCTGAATTTGTCAAAGAGTGCCCACATGGCGAAGAGATCATTATGCCAGCCTTCTCTTATCATATTCCTATTCATAAAAAATACACCTATGCCAGAAAATGGGCTGTAGCACTGGCTCCAGCATTATATAAAAATTATGTAGGATGGGATGAGGACTCTCCTCACCATAAAATCCAGTTGAAAACTCAACCAACTATGCAAAGGTAGTATCCAGTTAAGCAAGAAGCTAAAAAACAGGTCAGGGAGATCTCAGATCAACTTGAATACCAAGGGGTGATTGAAAAATGCACCTCGTCTATGAATAATGCTTTATTTGCTGTCTCCAAACCAGACAATACATATCCTCTAGTTTTGGACTACAGACACTTAAACTCCTGTTGCAAAACTTTTGCAGTACAAAATGCACACAGTGCAGCACTGATGAATAACATCGTTCGCAAAAAATATAAAACTACATTAGATATCTCAAACTGTTTCTTCTGTTAAAACATTGCACAAAATAGCAGGTATTTGACCGCTTTCTCAGTAATGGGGGCACAGCGACAATTTTGCCGTCTCCTCCAGGGATTCATGAATAGTCCAGGGTTATTTTCAGCCAGGGTACAGAGTTACTACAAACGTATGATGATGAGGCATTATCCTATGTCGATGATATCTATTTTACAGACGATGTACACTTGAAAAGAGTGAACACCATAATACTTGGGTTCGCATCTGAAGGGTACAAATTACATTTTAAGAAATCACGAATTCCCCACCTCAACGTTCTATTCTAAGGATGTCAACTTTCAAGTGAAGGCAAAAGACTGGCAGCAACCCTTTTTAAAAAAAATGTGCGCTGCTCCAACCTCCAAAGACGCTGAAAAACTTAGAGTCAATTGTAGGTTTCCTGAATTTTGGGAGAACCTACATTCTAAACTACGCAGAAAGGGTTAAACCTCTCTACGAACTAATCAAACCTGATTTCAAACTAACTGATTGGACTCAAAAACACACAGAAATTTTGTGTTCAGTACAAACAGACATGTTAACAAAAACACAACTACAAACACTCGACAACATACGCAATCTTGTAATCCGAATCATCCCAGGAAGATGCGGATTCACATACCTAATCTTTAATGAAGGTGAAAAGGTACCAATAGCTTACAAATCACACGTGTAGACACAAGCTGAAATGAAATTCACTTCAAAAGAAAAAATCTGACAGCGGTTCAAACTGAAGTAGCAAAAGAAAGAGTCCTGGCGCAGGGAAAATGCATAATGGTCGTTATACCTGTACCTGCCTTAGAGGCAGTGACAAAAGCGAGCATTCCAAATGCTAAAGCTTTACATCCAAAATGGATACAATGGGTTAATTCTCTTGCTGCAACATACGTTGAATACATTTTTGACCCCTACTTGAAAACACAAGAATTTCTACAATATGAACAAGAATGTCCTCTGCCCATTGAAATTCTGCCTCCAGAACATTACGGCTGTGTAATTTATACAGACAAATCAGCACAGCCGCAATTGGGGTAAGCAAGCTTATAGTGCTGCGTGCACGATTGTTAAAGGTCACTGGTATGATGGTAAATTCCGACCAATGGTCACAAAAATGCAATCACTAGGAGACTGTACAGCTCAGCGAGATAAACTACAGGCTTTCAAGATGCGGCATGAAAATGCCGATCGTGAATTCCCCACACTCATAGTGTGCGATTTGTATTTCTGCGTTTAATCTTACAATGAACACTTGCAGAGCTGGATTCAAAATGGTTTCAAAACACAAAAGGTGGCACAATCAAGTATAAATTGCTTTGGGGACAAGTAGTTCTATTACAGAAAGAACTACAAAAGACTCACGTGATACATACACTGAGTCATCAGCGTGATGGCTTTCACGTTGCAGGGAATTCATTGGCTGATGAAGCCACAAAGGCAGCTGTGCAAACGGCTTCCGTAGCTGCAATCACTTGTTCAAAATGAAAATAGATGGTGAAACAATGCTAGTTGTCAATGCACAAGCAAAGACAGCGGTGCAGAGTTACCTCAAAATTATCCACTCAAATACAGATACATAATAGACGCAAACTCTGTTCCTTTTGCTTGAATCCCTGGAGTGGGGGAAAGAGTAATTCCAAACAGGAGGCTGACAGGGGCCTTGATACAAGAAGCACATATGGGAGAGGGTCTGATACGTCGAGGGATCTCTGAATCTATAACAGAATTAAAGGAGAAGTACTGGTGGCCAGGGATGAATGCCCACATTCACACATTTGCAATTAATTGCCCTGACTGCAACAGAGATCACATCAGAGAAAGCCACCAGATACCTGACTACAGTGTAGCCAGCCCAGTACAGTCACCATTGTTAGACAGCATTAGACTATCTACATGCAGACCTCCCTATGGACAGATGCGGTCCCACAACTATTAGGACAAGATTTATTTGGATGTGGCCTCAGCACTCGGCTGAGGCCCGAACTGTTATAAAAGATTTGTGAGTCTTTATCGGCACATACGCAATCGGCTTGCTACATTCCGACCAGGGTCCTGCGTTTAGCTCTAGAGCGTACAAGGAGGCCATGACTAGTTTGGGCATTGCATTGCGGTACTCAAGTCCATTCCATCCTGAGGGAAATGCGGTAGTGGAAAGAAAAAACCGTGACATAAAGCAATCTATAACAGCAAGAGTATTAGGCTCGGGATAATCTGCCAAGAAATTCTCTGGGTGGAATCACTCCATATGAAATACTTTTTGGTACTAGAATGATCATCCAGGATCTTGATCGTCATACTTCAGTGGTGGAACAAAAATCCTTTGATATCAAAGACCGTTTGACTATTTTACAGGACTTAAATGAAACAAGAAGAAGTCTAAGCAACACAACACAAAAGCCAACGACCACTGAAGAAAAACCACTTGTCCCAGCAAGACCTGTCTGGATTCCAAAGATTGGGGATCTAGTCGGAGAAAAGATCACAGTGAAGAAGGAATTTGGGCCTTCTTAGAGAAAACCAGTACCTGTCTTAGCAATCCAAGGAACAAGATCAGTGTTACTACCACCCCTTGCTGGGAGAAAGGAGAACAGAGTCGTGTCCATCAAACTGGTCAATCCACATCATATGCCCGATAATAAGTAGTAGGCCCAGTGGACTCCCAGGATGTAGCAGAAGACCAAATCTGGCTACAATCCAAGAGGTTCAAACTGAAAGAATTATCACCTTTGATAAACCTGTAGTAAGAAAAGAAGGAATATGCAACAAAGCCACGGAACTGGTGCCTCTTGAAACCCAAATATCAGTTTGTCAAGAAACACCTGTCTACAATGATATAGCTTCAGACTATACCAACATGACAAAGGATGAAGCAGCCCCAGCCATTTCAAAAAATATGGATGCAATCCCAACAATTGAAAGAAGTGTCTCTGGCTATTTCATCAACTTTGATACATTTTCTGAGGATCCCAGTGCACCGTAAACAACGCCAGCAAGCAAAACTTACAAAGAAAAAATAACAGAACTCTTTCTTCAACTTAACGAAACATACCTGGTTTCACCAAGGGTTGAATTTTGGATTGTGTTAGGTGTACTTTTTCTCCTACTATGGCTCATTCTCGTTTTAAGTTTGGGACAGTTGATTGATGGATAATACAGTACAATGGACACAGTAAGAATATCAACTTGCTCCTGGGAGCCACACAAATCATCTCATCGTGAAAGAAGAGACTTGTCATCAGTGAACATCACAGCCGTTCCTATACCAGGTGGTATAGCATGGGACAGAACTGATTATGACTTCAATGGCCCTGTAGAGCTGTTGAAGATTCTACATCAATTTAAGGTTTCTTGAAGTGACTTTGTTTCACCAAGCACTTTTTCTGATGATTGGGACTTCGAGACAGTCAATAACATGATGAAAGACTTAGAAATGTCAGCAAAATTCACAAAACACGAGTACTTAGAATATTTAACAAATTATGAACAAAGGTATTGTTTTAATCATTATGGTCAACATTATTTGAATAGATCTGCTAATCCTAGAAATGTTTTTACTTTTAATCAATGGGAACATTGTCCAACGCCTCCAAAAGGAAGCTCAAAAACATTTTATGCAAAATTTCCATACTTTTCAGGCTTCAATGTCACAAATACAGAAACGTTTTACTTTAAAAATGTTAATAGAACAGGATCAAAAAGTATGTTGACCAATACTGAGCAAATTTAATCGGCGGCCTATTATGCTCAGCTGTCTACATTAGGCTTTGACTTTTGGAAAGGCAACATTGAGACAAAAACTGTCTAGGGCACAAAAGACTGGCAGGTGCAAGGTTTAGAAGCCTTGTTCTGAGTAAGTATGGGCTGAAAATTCGTTCCGCTCGCGAATTTGCAGGTTTTCCGCAATTTCCCGATCTGCGAATCACAGCAAAATCCACGAATTCGCGAGCGGGACTAATTTTGCTCAGGAAGCACTTACAGGGTTACAGCAGGTGCCCAAGCTGAAGCTAATTTCTTTGTAACCATTTACAAAATGGTTACAAAGAAATTAACTTCAACTTGGGCACCTGCTGTACCCTGTAAGTGCTTCCTGAGCGGCGCCTCCTTGCCTACTTGCAACTATTCTCTGACCCTGCTCTGACCCTCGAAGCAGGGTGAGAGAATAGTTACAAGTAGACGAGGCTCCTGCAGGAAGCACTTACAGATATAGATAAAGCAGGTGCCTGAGTTGAAGGTCAAATTCAGTAACTCCTTAATCAGCCCAAAAAAAATGTGTGTTTTGTCGAAGCTGGGCAGGTGTGTGTTCTCCCCATATCTACCGTCGAAAATTAGCTATGATGCTTGATGGAGGCCTTTGCATCCTTGACTTTCACAAGCTCTATACCCGTGCAGTTCCTTTGACCACAAGCTTCTTTCTCCCCGGATCTGCTGCTCTGATCGGTGCCTGTCCTTTTATACACACAAGAGGCATGTGAACTTGCATAGAAGCCCGCCTGTTTGCCCCCCCACACACACTAGTGGTGTGCACCATTTTCCCACCCTTTAGCCACTATGATGGCAGCTCACTCGAGGGACCCCGGAGCCCTTCAGTGCGATGGCAAAGTTATTCAGCTAAAAAAAAATGTGCGTTTTGTCGAGGCTGAGCAGGTGTGTGTTCTCCCCATATCTACTGTTGAAAATTAGCTATGATGCTTGATGGAGGCCTTTGCATCCTTGACTTTCACTACCTCTATCCCTGTGCAGTTCCTGTGACCACGAGCTTCTTTCTCCCCGGATCTACTGCTCTGATCGGTGCCTGTCCTTTTATACACACAAGAGGCATGTGAACTCGCATAGAAGCCCGCCCGTTTGCACCCCCAAACACACTAGTGGTGTGCACCGTCTTCCCGCCCTTTAGCCACTATGATGGACAGCTCACTCGAGGGACCCCGGCACCCTTCGGCACGATGGTAAAGTTAATCAGCCCCCAAAAAATGTTTGTTTTGTCCAGGCTGGGGAGGTGTGTGTTCTCCCCATATCTACCGTCGAAAATTAGCTATGATGCTTGATGGAGGCCTTTGCATCCTTGACTTTCACAAGCTCTATCCCCATGCAGTTCCTGTGACCACGAGCTTCTTTCTCCCCGGATCTGCTGCTCTGATCGGTGCCTGTCCTTTTATACACAAAAGAGGCATGTGAACTTGCATAGAAGCCTGCCCGTTTGCCCCCCCACACACACTAGTGGTGTGCGCCGTCTCCCCGTCATTTAGCCACTATGATGGACAGCTCACTCGAGGGACCCCGGCGCCCTTCAGCGCGATGGCAAAGTTAATCAGCCCAAAACAAATGTGCGCTTTGTCGAGGCTGGGCAGGTGTGTGTTCTCCCCATATCTACCATTGAAAATTAGCTATGATGCTTGATGGAGGCCTTTGCATCCTTGACTTTCACGAGCTCTATCCCGTTGCAGTTCCTGTGACCACAAGCTTCTTTCTCCTCATCTACTGCTTTGATCGGTGCCTGTCCTTTTATACACACAAGAGGCATGTGAACTTGCATAGAAGCCCCCCCGTTTGCCCCCTCACACACACTAGCGGTGGTACAATATTTCAAAAAAATCCACGATTTCGCGGGGAAATCCGCAAATTCGCTGATTTTTTTGCGATTTCACGCAAATTTGCGAGCCGCTGATTCGCAAAATTCGCCCATACTTAGTTCAGAGCCTGCATCATCCCAGAACAAATAATGTTTTTAAATGACACAATTCAACAGACATCTTGTCTTGGTATAGCTCAGATAAAAGATTTAAACAAACCGTCCATACCGAAACCCACAACTGATAGTAATAGGACTACAGATAAGGAGGTAGACGTAAACTACATTTAAGAACAGAACAGAACTAATCCTGATTGGAAAAAATTGTTATTCTGGCCCACAGACACAAATAAATGTCAAGGTAGATTCCTGAACAAAACACAAGGATTTACAGTAACCAGGCCAGACCCAAGATATATCCAGAGACAACATCCACGGATAGTAACAACATACAGTGTAGGAAAACTATGCCTAGAATTGCTACAGAAATCCACACTTCCAGAAATTAAACAACACTTATCTTCACTTAAAGATGGCGTTGATTTAAGAGAATTCCTGTTAGGACCTCGTAAACAGCATCATAAACGTTTCATATAAGCCGGTATATATGCTTCTTATAATGAAGCTTGGAAAATCTCACAAATAGAAACTGCAGAAAGAATACGAGAAATTGATCGTATTAATTTAGAGAAAGCTCTCTCTGTAGTGGACAATGGGTTAACGACTCTGTCCTCCAGAATGTATTCTTTGGACAGGATAGTATCCTCTGCCATAGACATAATGGAACAGGACTTGCTAATGTTGCAACACGGTCAGTCCCAAATACGTTCTATAATGCTGCTAGGCTGGACGTTACAAAATCTCCATTCAGGCTACATGCCATGGCGTTTAATCAACACCACGTCATTGTTTTCTGCATTTAACCTTACAGATAAACAAATCTCTTTGTCACAGAGGGGAGCAGACTATACGGTGCTGAGCATTGAAAAACTGGAAAGATTAGCATTGACTGTTTCTGAGAAACCCGCCATAGAATGGATAATACATGGCACCATCACGATACCAGTGACGATTTTCCAGTTTCAGTATTGCTTGAAACACATGCCAGCAGGCCTGTATGAAAGGTTGGGTAAAGAATACATTAAGTCGACCTGGGATTTACCATACGCTCACACATGTTGGAGTGGGGGAAAGGAAATATTTCTTAGTGGGAACAATTGCAAACATTCACTAAGCGGTACACTTTTGTGTCAGTGTATTAATTTACATGGAGCCTGTGAGGGTTCTTCAAATAACCTTTCTTGCCACATGCACGGTTCCCCGGCAGCAGTGATAAATCCAGTTTTTAAGCATCTATCCAATGGTAACTACATAATGTTGAACGATCACAGCTGTTGTGGAATGATGCCAGGTATAGACTATCTAGGTAGTGTGTCAGCCATGGTCACTTGTTGTTTGCAAGTATTGTTTCCAAAAACGAAGACAGACGGGGAGTTGCCGCTCTGGCCTTCACTGAACATCTCTTCTATTCAAATTGATACTTTAAGCAGAATGAAAGCCATTCTTTTACAAAAAACGGTGCCACTGACCTCGTCCAAAGAGACGTATGATCTACAAGTCGCAAGGTCCTCTGCGGAGATACATGCCCTATTATCAACAAACTGCCCAATACATTTTGCAGAAATGTTAGGTCGTATCTTAAACATGTCTGATACCAGTGGTATGGCACGTGTATTTAAGACAATTTTTTCGGGACTGGTAACACCCTTTGAAGCAGTCCTAGGCATTTCTCCAAATTTCGTGCACTCTGTGTTCGGTGGTCTGCCTCTAATTTTGGGACTCGTAGCAGGGATACTGTTTTTATTTCTTCTGCTCCGATATGGCAAAACCAGTCACCAGCGACAGCCAGATTACCATGGAAAATGCTCTTCTGGCGATGCAGTACCGTGACCGAATAACACCGGTTCTTGGCTTGGCTCTTTAAAGAGATCTGAATACCACATGGTTCCTTTTGTTAAGACCAATCTGGCAAGATTGCATTTTACCTGTTCTACAATGCCTACTTTGTGGAGAGGAATGCATTTTAGACGTTTGTTTGACACTTCCATCAGCACTGCCAACGGATGATGACATGTTGCTAGGTCCGGTAACTGCTCACGCATTGTGTTGTCCCCAACGGCTACCAATCCTGATGACGGCATTTGTTGAAGTCTCACAGACGCAAGTTGCTGAATGTGAGACTCATGGACCAACAGGCACACAGGTACCATCTACTGAGAACGTTGCTAATGCGGTTGACGCGGACGGTAATATTTCTCATCTGTGTACAATTGATCTACTTAATGAAGTGGTTCAACTCTCACCTACTGTGGTAGACAATTTCTTTGCCAGCTTAGACGATTTGATGTTTTTTCCTGACACCGAGAATAACTTTTGAAATTAGCACTCAGCGTTCCATGAACTTTGAATTCGACCTTCGCTTTTCAAAACAAAACTTCTAACTTTGGAACTCTATTTTTACTACTATTTCGATTTGACTTTTTCCAAAATTGAATTATTATTCAGTTTGACACTAAGTAATCTGCTTAAAGTAGAACTATTCTTAGAGAACAAGAAATTCTTTTTTAAACACTTCCTAGAGACAATATGTGGCCTTGTCCTGCAAAACGATAACAGTTTATATATTCTGCTATGGAATGGTCTCAACCTTTTTCTTCTGTAAACTTAGAGCCATTTCATAAATGTTATTTCATGATTCATTCAGATAGCATTTCCAATGTCGTTAAATATGCTTTGAATGACAGCTATTGCTTTTAAAATGCGTACAGTACAAATGCTCAATGATGTGTACAACCATTTTCGAATGCATTTTATGTATTTTTGGGTGGGATTATGATCACATGCTTTAGTTATGTTTTAGATGCTTACAGATTTAGTAATATCGGACATAATACGTGGAGTGGTTGTTGTATATAATTTTAGGACCCTAGTGTAATTTTCACGATTCATGCCCTTATATAGGTATAAAGTACCGTATCCTTATATAGGCATAGAATTCATAGCCATATTAAGACATAGCCCATGCAGTCCTAATACGGCATGGCTACTTCCACTAGTTCTGAAAATCTACAACGATTTCTTGGAAAAACCCACCTTCAGCAGTCAGGGACGTCCCCTTGCTTGAATATTGATTTATCCAAGAACTCATGGAGTTTTCAAAGAACTGAGACTCTTTGATGTTGTTTTAAGTCCAACCTTACGTCAAACTCGGCACCCTCAAGGTATAAATATGCCCACACTTGCCCAAGCAAACACACAGTGGTTTGGGGCAGTTCGACTATCTACTTGTCTGACGCAACTTGCTACAGCAAGTGCCGAAGGAAGCCAACCCTCCAGCAGACGCATTGAGAGAGACGCTGTCTGTTCTCCTGCCTAGAAATCCAGCTCCAGTGTTTCCAAGCTACCCTTGCGGGTTGTTAGGAAATCGAGTCCTAAGAGAGAGATACCAGACCTCCTTCATTCTAAACGAAGGTACGGAGATGATTAGACCCTAAGAGAAATCTTGGATAGATTCTTGGAACAAGAATACTAAACCTTAAACTATACCACACTTACTTCTCCCCTCGTACTAGACCTAGGTTAGGTACACGGGGGTAGGCATATTTTAGAAGCACCAGTTGAGTACTTTTGGTATTTATTATTTATGTATGTATTTAATGTATTGTATGGCTTAGAAACCATATCATGCTTTTACAGTATTATTTTATAATAATCTTCATACTGTACATATTGTACTTTGCAACCAGTACAACGATTGTAGCAGTTCATTTCTTCTGTATGAGAAAGAAGACAGTTCAATAAATACCTTTTATTGAAAACGCCCGTCTTTCTATTTCTGTACACCTCTGGTGAAACAAAGCATGCACGATTGACTGTGTGAAATCTATTGTTTCCACAACTCTAGAGATATATTTCTTATTCTTGGGAAACAAAGTTGTCATGTTTATGAGGTTGTCAGAAACGAATCCCTTCTTGTTTATTCGAGAAAGTTTCTAGTGACCTCTGAGCTAGCTGGCACTCACAATTAAGTCTAATAAATTCGATAGAGACCTAGTTGACCTAAGTCCTACGTCACATCTATCGGATATATTATTCCAATGTGCAGAGCCTATTGGGAATATAGAAACTACACTACAGTATAGATTATATAGGAACTACACGTGTTGGTAAATCCTGATGCTGTTGTCTATGAGTAGATTACTAAGTATGTACTTGTTGAAGATGACATTGGACTGTATGGAACCCAAGTTACCCGCCAGGTGATACAGATCTTTTGGGACCAAAAAATGCCCATGGGAACAAAGCTTTTCCGGTTGGAAAGGTAGGAGGAGAACCAGTGAAGAACATTGATGGTGAATCATATTCAAGACTCTATGGCGTATATGAGTGTAGGAGAGTAGAATACATCGAAGGCAGCTGAGCAGGAGGCAAGGTGATCCTCAACTCAGATCTGGAAGGCTTTACTTACAATGCGTAAGCCAGTGATGTCCATGTTGCTGCATGATCCGAAGCCAGGCTGGCACTCATAGTTCAGCATCTTCCGCTCTCTCTTCTAAGGCATTCACATACTGTAAGAAAGTCCCCTTTTTGTGTGGGTATCCCCATTTTATTGTGAACTAATGCTGTGGCATTTCAACTTTGCCCACTGGGCCCCTCCTCTCCAGTGTTTGCGCTCTGACCCCTAAAAGATAATAAATTGGCTAACTCTAACTTGGAAAATGTAACTCCTCATTAAGGCCAAACTATTTGGTGCAGGAACTCCAATAAGGGCATGGAAAGTTAAATGTCACTTGTGGACAGCAGCACATGGTGTTTATACTCTAGGCTGAAAAAGGAAACAGGGATTCAGGCATACCACTGCAGTCTGACCCCTGCAGCCTTTACACCTGCAGCTGACAGTATCAAAATAATGTGGGAACCTTACTTTTAAATATGTCACCCCTAATTTGTCCTTGTAGACACACAGGAGGCTACCTGGTATTTCAAACATTTAAGGATTTAATATTTGCATGCTACTACACTGATTAGCCCCCTAAAACCTATTGTTACTATTTTGGCTGCAGCTGTTTATTTATTTATTTATTCAAAAGGTTTTATATAGCGCTACAGGACCCAAGAGTATCAGAGCGCTTTACAGATAGGTAAACACAGAGACAAAATTACATTCTGAATTAAACTAACATAGGATCAGGCATTTCAGTTAGACGAGGGGAAGGAAGAAAGAAAGTAACTAAGAGATAAATACGGGAAACGAGGAAGGTTGAAAAATAGGAGAGAGATGCAAAGATGTTAGGTGCCCCAATATTTGTTAAGAAGAAGCATCTTGAGTCTTATTTTGAAGAGAGGGTAGGAGGGGTTGCAGCGTAGATCTTTGGGGAGAGAGTTCCAAATCGTAGGGGCATTACCAGAGAATGCACATGATTGGGTATTTTTACATTTGAGTCTCAGGGGATGAGGACAAGGGCGTTAGTGCTTCTCAATGATCTGGAACAGCCAGCTTTTTGTAGTTTGTCAGAGGGGTAGGAGGGGGTGTTTTGGTGAAGGGCTTTGTGAGTGATACATGCCATCTTGAAGGTGGATCTACCTTAAATTGGGAGCCAGTTGAGGTTTTTGAGGACAGGAGAGATGTGATCAAATCACTTACAGTCAGAGATAAGTCTGGCAGCCAGGTTGAGAACAGATTTAATCGGGGCAAGGTGGACTTTAGGGGTGCCTACAAGGGTGGCATGGCCATAGTCAATTCTGGAAAGTACAAGAGATTGGACAACGATTTTGAAGTCATCAGCTGGAATAAAAGGTTTGATTTTTTTAAGGTGGAAAAGGGTGAAGAGAGCACCTTTAGCAGCATTTTTAATGTGGGGGATGAGAGTAAGATTCTGATTAATGCTGATGCCCAGGGATTTGATATCATTGAACCAGAGTTGGATAGGCAAAGTATTGTTTTTGGGAGTGAAAAGGATGATTTCAGTTTTTTTAGGATTCAGTTTGAGATGATTAATATGGAACCAGGATTGGACTTTATTCAAGGTATCATTGAGGTGAAGGGTGTCATGGTGGGACTTGATCTTGTAATATAGTTGCGTGTCATCAGCATAGAGGTGGTAACTGATATTAGCTTGTTTGAGAATGATGGTGAGTGGTTCCATGAATAGATTGAATATGGTTGGGGAAAGGATAGAACATTGTGGGACACCAAGTGAGACAGGTTGGGGTTTGGAGAGGCAGTGACTGAGTTTAATTTGTTGGGATCTATTTTGAAGATATGAGATGAACCATTGGTGAACAATGCCCTCAAGCCCAAAGCGGTCTTTGAGAGTATTAAGAAGGGTGGGATGGTGGACAGTAGCAAAGACAGCAGAGAGGTCAAGGAGGATAAGGAGGGAGTATTCGCCTTTGTCAAGAGAACGATGAATATCATCAATAATACTGAGCATAGCAGTTTCAGTGCAGCATCCTTTTCTAAAACCAGATTGGAAAACGTCAAGGAGATTGAAGGAGATGATATGGTTGTCTAATTGGGACAAGACACATTATTCAAGGGCTTTGGAGAGGAAGGGAATGTTAGAGATGGGGCGTAGATTGTTAAAGTCGTTAGGGTTAGCGGTGGGGTTTTTGAGGATGGGGGAGATTTGACCTAGTTGAAGGGATGGTGGGATACAACTAGTGGTAAAGGAGGAATTGATGATATTGGTCCAAATGGGGGCAGTGATGTGTTCAAACTCCTTAACCAACTGGGCGGGAAGAGGATCTTTGGTGTGTGAGGATGGTTTGAGTTTAGAGATGATGTTAAGGACAGTAGATTCAGATACTGGACAGAATTCACTTCAGGAGGCATTGATTTTAGCATGGGATTTCTTAAAAGTAGAGTCAGGGTGGGGTAGATTAGGGAGGGGTAGAGAGGGGTCCTGACACGAAGGGGAAGAGGAAAAAGGTTAAGTAGGAATGTTAGGGAGGTGGTGTTGGCTGAAGGGAGATTGGAATGGGAGAGGGGTGAAGAGAAGGATAGTTCAATCGAGTTGACTTTATTCGAAAAGTAGCTGGCGATTTCTTTGCATCTTTCAACAGTGGCTGGTATTTTAGGGGGACCAGAGGAAGTTTGTTTTTTAACAATGTTAAAGAGTTCTCTGGGATGGTTTCTAGCATGGTCAAGTTGCGAACGGAAGAAGAAGGCTTTTTCATTGAAGATGGGCTTCTTGTATTTGGCTCTGGCGTTTCTAAGGAATACCAGGTTAACAGAGGAGGGATGATTCCTCCAAGAATGTTCAGACTGCCTGAGGGCCCGTCTTTCATTATTAAGGTCGGAATTAAACCAGGATTTGAGTGGTATTTTTTGTTGTTGTTTAAGTTTGATTGGGGCAATTTGGTCAAGGGCTTGAAGAATAGAATTATTATAATGTTCAGTTAGTTCATTGGTGCTGTGAGAGGGGGGGGAAGTAAGCAAGTTTTGATTGAGGATTCCAAATCGCCAGGGGGAATAAGGTGAAGATTGCGAGTATGTTTCATGGGTAAGGTGCCGATAGGGGTGGGGCGAGTAATGGAGCAGTTCAAAGTGAAGAGGATAAGGTGGTGATCAGACCAGTCTACTGGAAGGATCATTGAGGGAGGCCAGATCCTTGCTATTCATAATAGCGTCAAGGGTGGCGCCTTTGAAGTGAGTCTGGGATTGGCAGAGTTGAGTCAGGTCAGGAATGTCCATGGTGTCTTTAAAGAGATTGACAGCAGGGTCATCATTTTTATTCCAGTTGATGTTATTGTCGCCAAGATAGCGATTCTTGGATGGAGTGAGCAAGGATTGAATGATAAGATGAGACAGCTCCTCAGTAAAGGGGATAGAATTGCCGGGGGTGGTAGATAGTATGTAAACTAATGGTGGGGGAGCCAGGAATAGTAAGATTAGCGCAAAGGTATTCAGAGGTGGAAGGGTCCTGGAGATGGACTAGCGTGAGATTAAGTTAATCTTTAAAGATTAGGGCAAGGCCACCTCCTATTTGTTCGATTCTATCTTTCCTAATGAGGGAATATCCAGGAGAAATGAGCAAGTCGAGGATAGGAGTGGAGTGGGGGTTGAGCCAGGTTTCAGTTAGGAATGCAATGTCGATGGTTTCATTGAGAATGGTTTCCGCAATATCCGTCGCATGGCAAGATGCGGATCGGCAGTTAATCAACATGCAGTAGAGGGGTGAAGAATCAGGGTATTGGGTGGAGGGACCAGGGAAGATAGATGTTAGTTGTTGAGGGGGTTTAGGTGATGTCGGGTAAAGGGGGAGTCTGCTCATTCCCAAGAGAACTGGGATAGTAGACTGCGGGTAAGGGGGACAGGAGGATGAAGAGGGAGGGGGAGAGGCAGGGGAGTTCGGAGATAAGTTAACCCCCAAGGATATTGGGCATGCAGCATGTTGAGGAGTGGAAATCTCTGTTGCCGTGTAAGCGGGGGGCATTGGAAAGTTCAATGGGTTTGGGTGGGATCAGGAAATTTGTAGGGATGGGTGGGCCATGTGGAGAGTAATCGATGTTACCAGTACTAGGGGAGATGTTGATGGGGGAGGTGAGAGGGGTGTTGATGTGTGATGATAAGCTGTTTAGTCAAGGGACCGATGTGTGTAAGTGATCAGAAGAGTGGGACTTAGCAAGGAGTGAGACATCAGATCTGAGGGAGGAGAGTTCTAAAACAAGGGACGAAAGGAGAAATTCAACATTAAGGAGTGATAGTATAAGAAGTGAGGAGTGGAGTGGGTCAAAAGTTTTTGGGAGGTGTGAAGAGTAGGAGTTATCGAAGAGGGGGGGATTGGGGAGAGGAATGGGGGGTAACCTGGGGGGAGGAGAAGGGAGTTATGATGGGTGGGAGGTTTCGTATTGGGGAGGAGGGGACAGAGGAGGTAGGAGTGGTTGAGGCATTAGGTTTAGGAAGATAGTTTGATAAATGAGGAGGAGGGACAGTATAGGGTGGTGTGGGAGGTATATTGAGGGTTGCAGTAGATATCAAGGGAGTGTGAGAGGGAATTGTCAGCGGAGGAGATGTGAGGGTTGTTGGGGGATATGGGGGACGGTTAAACGAGGGGGAGAGGATAAAGTGCATCAAAGGGTGGGGTATTACGGGAGTCATAAGGAGAGAGGTGAATGGACGAAAGTGTATTATTGAGAAAAAGGGGTATAGGGGGTCCGTGAGAGAGGCTGGAGGAGACGAGGAAGAGTTGTAAGAAGTAGAGGATGGAGGAGGGTTTGTTCAGGTGAGATCACAAGGAGTGGAGTGTTCGGCAGAGCTTAGAGACTGCGAGGTTATAGGTGAGACAGGGGAGGAAGAAGAAGACGGGGTGAGGGGACAGGCGGAAAGAGGGTGGTGTTGGGGGATAAAGGGGTGAGGGAGCGAGGACAAAGGGGTGGGACGCAAGGATAGAAGAGGGTGGGGAAGGGGCAGTAGGGGGTGGGGGTGAAAGAAGGGGGTGTGAGAATCATTGGTGGAGGTGGATGGGAAAGAGGCAGAAAAACTAGGTGATTGGGAGATAAGGGTGTCGTTACAGGTTATAATGTTAAGAGTAGGGGTGGTTTGTAGTGATTGAGAGAGAACATCATGGTTAGGAGAAGAGGTGGGGAGACAGTGAGAGGAGATAAGGGGGAACGTGGGTGAAGGGAGTCAGTGCTGGTAATATAGCAGTCAGCTAGGGAGGACATCTGCGGTTGAGTGTGTGCATCAGGGCTGAGTGAAAGAGTGGGTGAATCAGTGAGGAGGGAAAGTGGGGCTGGGGGGTGTAGGGTGTCAGTGCTAGTAACGGTATTGAGAGTTTGACTAGTCAGTGGAAGTTGGGTGTAGACATCAAAGTTGGGGGGGGATGTAGGTAGATCAGAGAGAAGAGTTAGGGGGTAGGAGAAGAGGGGGGAGGTGATGGACCTAGGAGATGAGGGGGTGGGAGAGGGGGGTTCAGGAACTGAGCGAGGGATTTGGATAAGGAACTAAAGTGGAGTTCAAAGATGTAAAGGTGATTTTCAGATGCTTGGATGAGAATGTTTCCAGATTTGAAGATGGAAATATCAATTTCACCAGGAAAGAAAGAGGAAGGAGTGGTGGGGAGTTTCAGACCGTACGGAATATTGCGAGAGTTAGTGATATGGAGGTGACGAAGAAATAGGCTTTTCCAAAAGAAGATGTAGTTGGTGATTAAGGAGGAGTTAAGGCTATTATGGTAATTGGCAAATAAGGTTTCAGGGTGGAGACTGAGGAGCTTGTGTTTGAAGTTTTTCTTACCATGCTTGGAGAGATGGGAGGGGTAGACGATAGACCAAGAGTTGGGGCCAGGTTTCGAGATAGATGATACTGAGGTAGAGGGGGAAAGAGAGAGGGGAGGCATGATTAGGAGGTGAGAGAGAAAAAGCATGTCGATTAAACCATAAGATTAATCAGAACAGGAGTATAGAAAGGCAGAACTATGGAAGAGATACAACACATCAAAAGGAACATTCAGAGATTAAGATTAAGCGTGAGAAAGATGTGAATAAGGTTAGGAGTGAGAGAGATGACTAAAGAGAGTAAACATCAAACAAAATAAGGTGTGGGCTGCATAAATAGCGTACTACAGGGTAAATACAACATAAGAGGCACCTAATCAATAAAATACATACAAAAATGATATATATATCACGACATTCTGTACTGTTCAGTGAAATACAAAATAAGAAGCAAATAAAAGCAAGGTAGATGGGGGTGTAGTAGGGGGATACCAAAGTTTAGATAGAAACCGATGTGTTATCTTTTGTCTGCCACAAGCTACAGAGCTAATTAAACCACTATTTTTAATAAGATCCAATTCATTAGTTGGATGTTTTTTAAATATTTAGAAAAATTAACTTTTAAAATGTTATCATTTAATTGTCTAAGACTTCTAAGGCATTCATCATAGGTTGTTGTGTGTATTTTAACCGGACGTTCCTGCCCTCAACATTTATCACCCGGGGTGCTTTGGATGCTTTGGACCTACGGGCACACGTGCCATGATAGGGTGCTCATGGTGTTCACACGCCTACACCTTGGGACCGCACTGCGCGCCACCCTGACGGGGGGGTCTGGTGGTCTGGGTCCGGCTTGGGTTGTTCCGGATGTCGGGTCCGGTTCTGGCAGTTGTCCTGCCTGACCTCCTGATATCCTTGGTGCGCCTACAGCCACGACCTTCTCACTGGCTTCTCTCCTAGCCCTAGTCAAAAACCTTGAACCGGGTGTATGTCTGTATTTTCGTCTCTCCAGGTTACTATACCTTCGTGCTGCCCCACGGGAACAGACTGCGAGGCCCTTTAGGGACTCCTGTAGGGTAAGCATTAGCCAATGCCTTCATTCCTGTATGTTGTTGTTTTTATCGTCAGTATACATACCTAATTGCTTATAGGCCTTACCTTTTGTTATGCCTTTCGCTTTTTAAATATCCCTAGGAGTGTGTTCATTCTCTAAGAGATTGAGGGTTACCTATTACTGGATGAGGTGATGATACCATTGTAACTCAACTGGTTTGTTATCTCTTACCTCCTCTAGGTTTACCCTTTTCCGCAGAACCACTTGGCCTGCAGCTTTACAGACCCAGAGAGGTTGTATCGATCCTGTTTATCTTCACTTTTTGTTTTTTCACTGTGTAGTACTATGTACTTGAGGTCCTGAGGAATTGCGATAGGAATCAAGAAACATGTTGACCTGATTAGAGGGTCTAGATAGCTCCACTGTGCCCTTTACAGCCTATGTCTCCCCTCCCACCTTTTAAACCAAGGGAATCAGTCACACTAATAAAAATCTTTGTGAATTGGTTCACCTTTTTTAATATCACCTTCTCCACATGACTACACCCTTTACTCTTTCCCCCTCACACGCACACAACCATTGGCTTGAACAGAAGATCTCCGACAAAGCGCGCCTTTTAGGCGCCCGCCAGGCATTGCAGCGCCAGCCTGACGAGGAGCAAGAGGCCAATGATGAAGCTTGACATCTAGCTCGCTGGGTGTGTGAGGCCTCTCAGTTCTAACAAGGGAGCTTGCTGCTCCCTGACTCCACTCTCTGATTCTGCTTACACACTCCCTCCCTCCCTAAACGCTCTCGGGGAACTTTGTACCCTTTGTGCTTCATGCTTAACTGGACATGTACACTGGACCCCGCTAAATATTGTCCAAAACTGGTTCCCTCCATTCGTACCGAATTCTTAGCGTGGGCCAAGCTCCCACGGAACCTTTCCAGGTTACCTACAGTGACAAACCGCTGTGTGGACCATTCTGATCCCTAGAACCCAGTGTGGTTCACAAGAACCCCCCTCTTCCTCATTGTTTAGCTTAGGTGATACTTTACTCCTACTGGGATTGATCCTCTGATCATGGAGGACGTACCCGGCTTAAGCTTCGATGAAGATGCTATAGCCGAGGCTTTGAGATCGGCTCCTCAACTCCTAGGGGTTGGAGGGGCTCCCACCTCAGGCTCCACTAATGACGATTGGTCAACACTAACTGGAATGAAGAAAGAATGGCTTAGAATTACAGTCCATGGGGCTATAATGACTGAATACCTAAGGGCTAATATAGCCCCCCAGGGGCTCCTGGTGAACATCGTGCCAAGGCTCTTTCTGGAAGATATCCAATTTGAAGGAGACTGGTGCCAAGTGTCATGGAAGTGCACCAAAGATCTTCTATTCTTGATCGTTAAGACAGCAAAGAGGCTTGCTGATGCACTTCTAGTTAAAATCACGGCCTTAGAGACAGCCATTAGAAGCACCCTAACCAAAACTCCCTTCACCACCAAATTGGCAGAAATTAACCAAGAAATTTCTGAGAACCAAGATTTCTTACTCAAACAGAAAATGACTAAACTCCAGAAGGATGTGGCTAAATTTGACAAAGAAAAGGTATATCCATACCTCAAGGAAGGATACTCCAATAGGAAGAATAGCTACTCCTCTGATGACAATTCAGATAACGGCAGCCGGAGGGGCTCCTCTAGCAGCGATTCAAGCGGTGGCTACCCCACTAATAACAACCGCAACCAGCGACGCCAGAATTGGAACCATGGTTTCAATCAGGGACAGATGTTTCAAGGACCCCCTCAAATGCTACCACCTTGGCAATACCCCTTCTATCCACAAGGTCCACCACAGTTTTTTCCTATGAACCCTCCTTTTCACGACAGAGGTTGGGGCAGAGGAAGAGGGCGAAAGCGAGGAGGTCAGAAAGGGGTTCAATGGCAGGACCAGCCGACAGCATCAAGGTCGGTAGAGACCAGGAGCACAACCAGAGGGAAGAAAGCTTGATAGTCAACCTGTCTACTAGATCCCTCACGTCCGATGAAATCAGAGTCCTTGAGAAAGGCCTAGGGTTTGTACCTACTCCCATCCCTGACAATTTCAATGAAATGTGTGAGGTCAAGCAACTTTTCAGAAAAGTACGCTTACGTGCTTTTTTCAATGAGAAACCAGATCAAGAAACAAACGACACAGGGTTGCGCAGACCATCCAGGTTCACCCCAACTGATGGTATGGTTCCACCAGAAGTTCTGGTCTTTGAAAAGGCAGTGTTGAAGTCCCTAGAGGCTAAACCCAACAAAAGTAGCTTCAACAACCTTAGCCACACAGAGAGATTGGCTGTCAAAACACTTGGTAATGACAACACTATTGTCATAAAACAGGCGGATAAAGGGGGAGCTACGGTAATCCAGAATGTGACTGACTATGACACAGAGTGTAAACGACAACTGGCCAACACCAACCACTATAGGCCACTACATGCTGATCCCACCCCTAGACTGACTACCATGATCACAAGTTTGATTATGGAAGGAGAAGCTAATGAATGGATCACTAAAAAGGAGGCAGAGTTTCTTTTGACAACTGACCCTGTCATCCCCTACTTTTACACCCTACCCAAAATCCATAAGGGAACAACACCTGTCCCGGGTAGGCCTATTGTATCTGGCATCGGCTCACTTCTTGAACCCCTGTCTAAATTTTGTGATATATTTCTCCAACCACTGGTAAAGAAAATTCCATCTTATCTACAGGATACCAGGGATGTACTTCGCCTGGTTGACTCCATCAAGGGGAGAGAGAGCGTCCACCTCCTCCTTACGCTGGATGTTGAGGCGCTTTACACCAATATTCCCCAACAGGCCACCTTGGAAGCAGTGGAAGACACTCTCCGGACGGAAGAGTGGACTTTATCGACACCTATCCCTTTCATCATGGCCTGTGCCAGCATAGCTCTAACTGAGAATTTCTTCCAGTATGGGTCCCAGCTATACCATCAGATCCGGGGGACTTCGATGGGTTCTACCTTCGCCCCTAGCCTAGCATGCATCTACATGGCTACTTTTGAGGACAAAATCATTAGACCAGCCCACAATCCCTTTTCTGAGAATATTATTCTCTGGCGCAGGTATATTGATGATATACTAGTCCTCTGGCGAGGGGACCGGGAGAACTGTGACGCCTTCTGTACCTGGATCAATCATCAAAACCCTTTCCTGAAATTTACAGGGACCATCTCAGATACAACATTGCCTTTCCTAGACCTTACCATCAGTCTGGACCAGGAGGGACTGAGTACCACCCTTTTTCGTAAAGAAACGGATAAAAACAGTCTTCTTCTCTACAATAGTCATCACCCTAAGGCCCTTAGAGATAACCTTCCCTTTGGACAGTTCCTAAGGATACGCAGAAACTGTACAACCAACTCCAACTACAATAAGGAATCTGTCTTACTCCAACATAAATTGCAGGATAGAGGTTATCCCACCAAGCTCATCCGCGATTCACGCAAAAGGGCTCTTAACAATCCCAGGGAGGTACTTCTGGAAACACACCCTAAAGAACCTGATAACTGGATCACTTGTGTGACCTGTTTCACTAAAAATTCAGCCTTCCTGAAAAAGACTATAAATAAAAACTGGGGGCTACTGAATACAGGGGAGTTAGACATCCCACGTCCCCGTTTTGCCTTTAAGCGCACATCTAACCTCAAAGATGCCCTCATTCATACACGTCCTAGGAAACAAACCTCCATCAATCAAAGTACACTGTGGGGTCTACCACCAGTGGTGGGCCATTACCAATGTGGAGGGTGTGTTGTATGTCCTCAAACAATTCAGTGTAAAGAAATCGAACTGTCCGACACTTTCACTTGGCACCTGAACAAACATACCAACTGCAACAGTCTCCGTTGCATTTACATGCTCATTTGCCCGTGTGGAAAGAAGAATATCGGCATGACTATGAGGCAGGTCAAGCAAAGAATAATGGAACACAAGAGCAATATCCGTTGTTCCAAAACACACACACGCCTTTATGAACACTACCTGCAACACAACCACCATGCTGACAGTATCAAGTGGCTAGTACTTGAATCCCATCCCTTATTATTATTATTATTATTATTGCATTTATTGAGCGCACAGCTACCCGGAGGTTTCCCGGCGCTTGCCTTGGGAACCCGTCCTGGCTTTTCCCTGTGAGATAGCCCCTACAGGGCATCCCCAAGGTGAAAGCCAGGCATCCCGCCGCAGGGGGGCCGTTGTGGAGATTAAGCAAGCTTAATGCCCAGAGTTGCAGAGTGAGAACCCATGATTAGAGCAGGCACCGAAGCGAGAATTATCGAGTCCGTGGACATTTGAGCTCAAGACCCTGCCGCGTCGGGAATTGAACCCTGGTCCCGGGTCTGACCTCAGCTTCCGGGTCTGCCTGCTCTACACCGTGAGCCACACTTCTCCACGCAATAACGCAACAGGCTCTGTTCAGGATGGAACAACGTTGGGTTCATCGCTTACAGCTGGACACCCTTGGCCTCAATGACTCAGTCCCTTGGTCATCCCTGACGAGTTAGATATGTGCCTGCCATCCAGAGATAGCTTCCCACACAATATCCCCCATGTGACAGGTGCCATTACACATTAGGTACTTATTCGGTTTTTACTTTCCCTCTTTACTTTCCCTCTTGAGTGGGCATTCCGATAAGATACCTTTATCCCTTGTTTTCCCTCAGGGGTGTTAGATGACAACAGTTCATTTTTAGGAAATAGCAGTTGAGAGTGTACATCCGACTTTGCCCTTGGTTTATCTCCACTATTGCAATGTACACATTGTTTGACATATATGATTATCAGGCCATCGTCCTACTCGCTCCTAAGCTCCCGTTATATACTTGTGGTTAACGGGACACTTATACTTTCACCACGCTAAGATGGCCGCCACCTTCCCCTTGTTCTATACTAATCCCCGCTACCTGACAGGCTCACTTTGCTTATGCACGCGCAGTCGGCAGTGCTCCGTGACCACGCCCCCCGCCCGGTTGCCGAGGCGGACGTGCGGACAGCTTTTAATCCCCGGACTCCGGCACTCCCGTTACCAGCTGTTCCGCGCCACGTAGTGAGTGCCTCGCGTGTGGGTAGGTTCGCAAGCCTCGGGCTGCTCCTGCAGAAGGTAAGATCTGCGCCTGTCCTTTACCCAATAGGGCCCCCTGATGTCACTGATTCTGGCCACCCACACCGTCATGGCTCGACCCACGATATCCTTCGTTCTTCTTGAGCCTGGTTTCTGGCCGCTTTGGCCCCCCCTAAGATCGGTGGGCGGGCGGGCGGTCCCAGTGGGGCGGTACATCAAGGCATTCATCATAGGTTGTTGTGTGTATTTTAACCGGACGTTCCTGCCCTCGACATTTATCACCCGGGGTGCTTTGGATGCTTTGGACCTACGGGCACACGTGCCATGATAGGGTGCTCATGGTGTTCACACGCCTACACCTTGGGACCGCACTGCGCGCCACCCTGACGGGGGGGTCTGGTGGGCTGGGTCCGGCTTGGGTTGTTCCGGATGTCGGTTCCGGTTCTGGCAGTTGTCCTGCCTGACCTCCTGATATCCTTGGTGCGCCTACAGCCACGACCTTCTCACTGGCTTCTCTCCTAGCCCTAGTCAAAAACCTTGAACCGGGTGCATGTCTGTATTTTCGTCTCTCCAGGTTACTATACCTTCGTGCTGCCCCACGGGAACAGACTGCGAGGCCCTTTAGGGACTCCTGTAGGGTAAGCATTAGCCTATGCCTTCATTCCTGTATGTTGTTGTTTTTATCGTCAGTATACATACCTAATTGCTTATAGGCCTTACCTTTTGTTATGCATTTCGCTTTTTAAATATCCCTAGGAGTGTGTTCATTCTCTAAGAGATTGAGGGTTACCTATTACTGGATGAGGTGATGATACCATTGTAACTCAACTGGTTTGTTATCTCTTACCTCCTCTAGGTTTACCCTTTTCCACAGAACCACTTGGCCTGCAGCTTTACAGACCCAGAGAGGTTGTATTGATCCTGTTTATCTTCACTTTTTGTTTTTTCACTGTGTAGTACTATGTACTTGAGGTCCTGAGGAATTGCGATAGGAAGCAAAAAACATGTTGACCTGATTAGAGGGTCGAGATAGCTCCACTGTGCCCTTTACAGCCTCTGTCTCCCCTCCCACCTTTTAAACCAAGGGAATCAGTCACACTAATAAAAATCTTTGTGAATTGGTTCACCTTTTTTAATATCACCTTCTCCACATGACTACACCCTTTACTCTTTCCCCCTCACACGCACACAACCATTGGCTTGAACAGAAGATCTCCAACAAAGCGCGCCTTTTAGGCGCCCGCCAGGCATTGCAGCGCCAGCCTGACGAGGAGCAAGAGGCCAATGATGAAGCTTGACATCTAGCTCGCTGGGTGTGTGAGGCCTCTCAGTTCTAACAAGGGAGCTTGCTGCTCCCTGACTCCACTCTCTGATTCTGCTTACACACTCCCTCCCTCCCTAGATGCTCTCGGGGAACTTTGTACCCTTTGTGCTTCATAACCAGCAACAATTACAAACTTTTTGGGAAGTTGTCGCTGAAGGTGCCTGAGGCTGAAAAAAGAAAGATGTGGCTGCGCATCAAGGACAAGGTCAATGCCTGCGGAGTCACCCACCGCAGCATTGACGAATTAAAAAAACGCTGGTATGACCTGCGTAAAAGGGCCAAGGAGAGGATCGCTCAGAGGGTCAAGGATGCTGCAGGCACAGGTGGGGGCACATTCAATTTGACACCGAACACAGCCCTGGAGGACCTAGTGGAGTCTACTATAAGAACCGGAAGCTGTTGTGGGGGTCACACATCTGGACACCTCTGGTGCTGCGGAAGGAGGACAAGGTAAGATGCATGGCAGTGTAGCAATGCAGCGTGTAGTCAATCCCTGCCCACTCCCCCATGCCAGACCCAGTGCACATGTAGCCGTGCCTAAAACACATACCCTCACCACAGTGTTGCACCATGGGA
Organism: Lissotriton vulgaris; assembly: GCF_964263255.1. Lineage (NCBI taxonomy): Eukaryota > Metazoa > Chordata > Amphibia > Caudata > Salamandridae > Lissotriton > Lissotriton vulgaris. The sequence continues at coordinate 1,117,951,883 of NC_141698.1, forward strand.
GTTGTAGTCAATACATGAATGAGTGCATGTCTGACCCCAGAGGTGAATGAAATGAATACAGCAGCAAAGGGCCAAATGTCTGTCCAAAAAAGAGCTTAATTCAGAGACAATAATGCAATAGCCACATACAATAACTAAATATTAACTATGCACTGTTTCACACACAGATGCATCCCCCATGCGGACAAAGACACCACCACCACCACCGCCATCCTCGCGGGCAAAGACACCACCACCACCACCGCCATCCTCGCGGGCAAAGACACCACCACCACCACCGCCATCCTCGCGGGCAAAGACACCACCACCACCACCACCAGTGCAGACAACTCCGCAGAGCCGCAGGGCAGAAGTTCCTTCCCTGCACGAGATGGAGTCGGAGCAGAGTTCAGCACCCCAAAATGTCCCACGCCAGGCTGTCGTCACTCCAACCACCCAAACAGCAGCACGTCAGCGTGTCAGACAGAGGGCTGTGCCCCTGGGTAGGGCAGCAGCAAGACCAGTGGATCCGTCCGAAGGGTACGTAGTTGTTGAGACCCGGATGCTGCGTGTCCAGCGCCTGCAGGGGAGACACATGGGTGCAATGAAACTCACCATGACTAAACTTTGTAACAAATTAGGAAACATGACTGACGCTGAGTGTGAGCACACCACAGCCGTAGCTACGGGCAACAATGAGATCAAGCTTTGCCTGCAGGAACTGACACGTGCCGTAGTCACAGGCCAACAAAGTGAGCGCCGGAGGCACAGGCAGATCATGCTCGCTGTAAATTCAACCAATGTGGCCATCACTAAGCTGTGCAACAGCACTGCTGTGCTGTCCCGCAGGTCCGTGTCCCTGCAAGTGGACCTAGGGCATTATTGTGGGGATGTGGCAAGGGCCCTTGAGAGAGTGACCACTGCAGTGTAGCAACTGCAGCCTGGGTCAGCCAGTGTCAGCAGTGTGGGAGTGGATGAGGGGAGTGAGACAGCCTCCAGTGTGAGCAGCGTCTCCCTGCCGGAGACCAGCGGGAGGAGGCGCAGTGTGCGCAGCGCAACAGCCACTGACACCCATCGTGGAGAAGCGGAGGAGTCACGGGATAGGAGATTGGGGGTACATGGCAAATGCAAGTAGACATGTGGCAAAGTCTCACTATCCATGGTGACATAACCATGGGCCAACTATAGTGCCACAAGCATCACCCGTGTTGAGAAGGGACAATTTAAGTTTAACTTCTACGGCAGCTGCATCATGTTTGAGTTACATATTTCTGCACCAGTCAGGTGTTCATGACCATTAAACCCTTCCAAACCAAATCATGTTGTCAAGGCACTCTCTTACCTGTCTCAGAAATGATGCCGTGTGATGTATGTCCGCCTCCATTGCCCTTCTGCTGTGTTGGGCACATGCGCCTGTTGGTGTTGGGGGGGGTTGCTGTGCACGTAGTTCATCCTCTCCGTCCACCTCTATGGGTATCCCCCTGCGGGTGGCGATGTTGTGCAGGATGGCACAGACAGCTATGATCTGGCAGCAGGTCACTGGGTCGTACTGCAAGGCACCTCCAGTCTTGTGCAGTATTCGGAAGCAACTCCTGAGGATGGCGAATGTACGCTCCACCACATTCCTTGTGCTGATGTGTGCTCTGTTGTAGCGCTGCTCTTGCGGTGTTGCTGGGTTGAGGTAGGGAGTGAGTAGATATTCACGCAATGTGTAAGCGCTGTCACCTGCAGGATGGGGAGAGAATGGTCATCAGCATGAATGCAATGATACATGTGGGGATGGAGTGAACGATGATGCATCAATATGTACCTAATAGGTGTCCCTCTCCAAATTCACCGTTGATCAGGCGCCTGTGGAGGCCACAGTGACGGAATATGTAAGCGTTGTGTGTGCTCCCGGGAAATTGAGCTACAAGGTCCGTAATGATGTACTTAGCATTGCACATGACCTGCACATTAATAGAATGATTTGACTTCCGGTTGCGGTATATGTATTCGGTGGCTGATGGAGGACAGATGGGGACATGCGTGCAGTCAACACACCCTATCACATGGGGGAATTGTGCCACCTGGTAGAATTCCCGTTTGGTGCGGGTCAGCTGCTGGGGGGTTGTGGGGAAGGTGATGTGGCGATTTATGAATGTCAGCATGGCCTCTAGGAACCGGTGGAAGAAGCGTGATAATGCGCTTTGCGACACGCCTCCATTCTCAGCTATTGCCCCCTGGAAGCTTCCAGACGCCAGCAGGTGTAGGCAGCATAGGACATGGGCTGGTATGGCGTTTGTCCTATGGGTCTCGTGCTGCAGTAATGGTTCCAGATCTGCTATTAGGCGCATGAACATGGCACAGTTGAGTCGGTACTTATCGTACACCTGTTCCTCGGTCAACCCAGCAAAGTGATGCGCACCCTGAAGACCCTGTCCTGGATCATCCTCCTGCGCTGAGCCTGGGCGTTGATCCTCCTCCTCTTAGAAAGCATGTAGAGGGCAGCCATTTTAGAAGACTTGTGGGGTTTCCCAGGGCATTTTTGAAGGGTTACTGATTGTCAGCACCTGTTGCGAATTAGAATTTTTTTTTCCTATCCTTCAAATGACTCTACCTCCTGTTTGAGATTCCCCTTATTTTGCTCATGCTAAATAGCGATTTTTGCGTTTTTCGGTATTAGCTATTTTTCATGCATTCCATTGCGATTCTTTAATAGCGATTCGGTATTTCCGAGGTAAGCTTTGGTGTTCGTTATTTCCGATTGTCTGATTTGCGATTCGGTAATTTACCGAGGGGATATTTTTAGCGATTCTTTAATTTTTACCGATTTGGGGTTGATGCATAGCATATTCTGGTTTTGCGTTCGGTATCGGCCTGTTTTACCGATTCGGTATTTTAACGGGAGGTATTTTGCTTGATGCATCTGCCAGTTAGACTCTATTCATACGCGGGCTTGCACTTCTTTCTATTTCTAGCACTATGGGGAGATCTGCTAAAAAAAATTGAAATAGCAGGGGTGCCAACACGCACCCCTGTCTAAGGCCATTCTTTACAGATATTGTTGTGAGTTAGTGACCCCTTTGTGTCTCTAATGACCTGAGCCCAGTTGTCACTGTGTAAGTCAATTATAATATTCAAAATGCCTTCAGGTATTCCATAATTTCTCAGGACTTCCCAGAGGCTATTACGATCCACAGAGTCAAAAGCCGCCCGGAATTCGACAAAGCAACAGAACAGTTTACCATTTTGCTCTATCGACTTCCTGGCCAGAGCCCACAGTGCAAAGCAGTGATCTATAGTTGAGTGTCCTTCTTTAAACCCTCCTTGTTCAACTGGCACAATAGATCCCTGCTCTACCCAATCTTTTAGTTTACTTAATATTATTTTTGCAAAGATCTTTTCTCCTATATCTAACAGGTTAATAAGTCTGTAATTCTTAGGGGCATGTACATCCCCTTTCTTGTGAATCAGCCTAATTTTTGCGCCCTTCCAATTTGCAGGGATCTTCCCTAGTTCTAAAATTGCTAAAAACATCTTAGCAAATAATTCTGCCCACCAGGTCCGGTTTGAGTTTATTATCAGGGCTGGTAGGTTGTCTGGACCTGCAGCTCTTGTTAAGTTCAAAGTCCTTATTGTACTAAGCACATTAACTACTGAGCAGTCTCATTTTAAGTTCTCTACTAGGCCGCTCCAATCCCTTGATCTCTCCTCTTCAATTACCCTCCCCGGGGAATATAGTTCCTGTAAATAATCTTCCCAGGCCCCCTCTTCAACTATGCAGTTCATTGGGGCAACAGAGAAGTCAGTTGGCTAATTATTATTAACAGATGGCCTGCCAGTGCCCCTTTTTTGGTGTGACAGTTACTCCGAGAGTAAGATCAAAGGCTTAGACTTGTTGACAAGATGACCTGGGGTGAGAAAGGGAACTCATCTCATTCCAGGAAAGACAGATGAGGAATCAGCAGGAACTTCATTACTCTGAAAGACACTAGGATAAGGCCTGTCCATTCACTGTTAAGGGAAGACTTGAGGAAGGGAATGCCTTTGTTGCTTATGCCTTCTATAGCCAGTTGGTCACCAGCCCAGTGGAAGAGGGGCTGTGCCAGACCAGATTGGGGTACCTGGTGAGGGTTGGACTGCTCATTACTCTAAACACACCCCTGGCTGGCCCACAGGCTCTCTTCAGGTGCAGAAGGCCTGTGCTATCTTGAATTTCTCTTAGAGAGGTGCAGCATGCAATAGTTTACAGTAAGGCAAACAGGATGTGCTGCAAAAGTGGTAAGGGTTGCTCCTAGAGACTTCTTTCCCATTGGCTGAAGAGTGTCTAGAAGTCAGCCCCACTCACTAACTAATAAATCTACAAACGTTATATCTCACCCACAGAGCATTAGAGTGGACTGGACCTACTATTTGAGACTTGTTTAGTAACATAAAGTGCTGGACCTGCTCCCACTATTGCCCAGGTCTAAGAAGTGGACTCCAATGTTCAGTTGGCTGATCCCCTGTGTGGCTACAGGGACACAAGATGCTGCAAGAGGCCCATTTCCTGAAGTGCTCAGCTGACTAATAGTGACTGGAACTGGACTGGAACCTGCTCTTGGCCTCTGATGAAGTGGGTATTGTGCCTAAGTGGTGTCTCTGAGGTCTGGAGGACTTTATAATTTACCAAGAGGAGATGCCCCAGAAATTCTGTAATTTTTGACTTCCAAGAACTTTGGGAGTCAGTGGGACTTCAGAGCAAAGGTAAACCAAAGATCCTATGCACACATTTGTGATCAGTCCATGAAAATTCATCAAGTGTTTCCAATATGAGTGTCAATAAAGTTCCATGAATATATTTGTTTTCGACCTGTTTATTCAGGAAAAACACCAAGAGTATCCAGCCAACACGTGTTTCATTAATGGGAATTATCCCTCGGCTTCTTCAGGGCTGGAAAAAATACAATAATTCATATATAAATACATTGTATCACATAATGTGTAATAAAGTAGGAGGTGTACATGCATCTCCACCATTTATTAAAGGTGAATAGAAAATCTTCAACTTAGCGTGGAAACCCTAAAAATATTATGAAAAACCATTTGTGAATGATTGCTTGCGCTTTTGAACATGTGTGAGTGAAACAGTAAAATCACAATGTGTCAAAGTGATATATTTTGTGCCTAATATCTATTGAGAGTTTAACTATATAGCCTGTAACAGCTGAATTTGTAAAATTCCAAAACACAAGGTGATGGGGAGATGTTCATTCTATACAATGTATCAATACATAAACACGTTCCATTACAATATATGCAAGTGCATCCTGTCCTTCGTGTGTGTGTTCTTTCAGTAATCTAAAAGAAAGGTGGTGCTAAGTTCAGGAAATACCAGGAATTAGAGAAACAGAAAGGATCTGAAATGCTTGAGGTAATGAGTATTGACAGAATTCATTGGTGTGCCCTCACCACAACACCGGTTATAATTCCGGCCAGGCTGGCCAATATTTAAGCGTCTTTTGTCCGTTCCAAAAGACTATGTATTGAATCTTCAAACCTCAACCTATTAAGTAATGAGGTTGATTTTAGTGATCACCATAAAATTAAATGAAACACAATGAGATGAAAACCGTCACCTTGCATTTGAAAATCATGGACATGTGTTCCTTACATAAATTGTGGTGGACTGTACCAGACCCGTGACGTATCGTGTGGGAAACTCTTTCTGTGCTACACAATGGGATCATCTACCTGTGAAAGCATCGGGCCTAATTAGATTACAATGCGCAGGGATCATGACATGACATAAATCTGCGCCATTCTAACTGCTAATCAGAGTTTTCAGACAGTGCTGTGTCTTACCGTAAGCAAGTACGCTGAAGTCGGTGTGGCATCGGACGTGTACCTTGTTCTGTATACGGACAAAAACATGACCCGGAAGTGACTATTTATAGCGGAGTCCCCTAAGGGACAACTAAAGCGTTAAATCCCCAATGTGAAACGTTTGAAAGAGTGGAATCTTTATTGAACATAGTTGATGTCTAACACGACAAATTTCCCTATTTTTAAAATACTGTTTGGACAAAATAAAATTAAAGGTAGAATCGGAGCCGGGCGGAGGCTCATGTCTGTTTTCATTATGTAACAGCAAATTTAAGAAAAATAGCGATTATATAATAGGGAGAGTACAGTTGGAGATCGGAAGGGACGACAGATGCTAGTGTTCTAGCTAGTGGTGCTGCTGTTGGTGGTGGAGTGCTCAGCCGCAAATTACTTTTCTGCACGGCAACACCCCCCGGGCATTACTGAGTGCCACGAATTGCCGCAAATTTCGCCCCAGATCGGCAGTACCCGCGAGCCGCCTTCTGGAGCGGCAGGAGCGGCAAATTACTTTCTCGTGCGGCAGGAGCCGCAATTCTCCTTCTGGTGTGGCAGGTGCCGCGAGTCGCCTGCCAGTGCGGCGGGAGCCGCAAATTGCTTCAACGTGCGGCAGGAGCCGCGTGCTGTCTCTAACGTGGCACGACCCACAGGGCATTGTTGAGTGCCTCACAATGCGGCGGGAGCAGAGTGTTACCTTCCTGTTAGCCACGAATTCCCTGTGTGGCACGGCAGAGACCGTGTTGGCCGTGTGGCCTTTTCATCGTGGCAGTAGCTGCAAAAATATTGCCAAGTTTGGCAGAAAGCCACGAGTTGTCTCTTTACTTGGCAGGAGCTGCTATTGAACTTATTTTGATAGTAGCAGAGCAGCAGAGCAGCAGAGCAGAGCAAGGACACCGAGAAGACACTGTGAGGAGCTGCGCAAAGCATCGGAGGCAAAGAGAGACTATGAGTACAAGAGACAGTGGTCTAGGTGAACAGAGGGGTGGCGGGGAATGAAGCCTACCACTGGCATCCGCCTCTAATTACATCTAAGTGACCATCTGTATTTATTATAGTGCCTTTCAAGGCCCTGGTTGTGGTTTAAGCCTAATCTGGAAACAGGCTTTAATTACCAGGTTGATTGAGCAGCAGGAATAACCAACGGATATCGTTAATAGCAGTTCAGTATCCAACAAACTAAAGACTAATGATTAATGACTAGTGTCTGTGAAAACGGTATAATCACATACGAAGCTGAGAGTTAGGGAGTGGAAGGTTGGTGTTAGGTTTGGTGTTGCATGAGCGGTGCACTGGTATATTGGTGCTTTGGAACTTAACCTCCCTGGCTGGGTTGGCTGGTATTGGCCAAGGTCTTTTTTAACGTTGGTTCCTGTTGGCTCAGCAAGAAGTGCACTACTGTTTAGAGCTGCGACCACAAAAGTAGGGGGGCAGCAGGAAACAGTAGGATCAAGCGCACGGCTGGCCACAATCCACCAGGTAGTGCCCACTTGGCATAACCAGGACGACCGAAATCACGACTGAAATCATGCTGTTATTTTCTGCACTCTAATCTATATATATAAAAATGAAAGTATGTCGGTTTGTCCTTTATGCATTACTACACCATTCATCTGATTGCCATGAAACTTTTGGAAGTTGTTGATTACACTCCCGCGAAGGTTTTTGGCAAAAAAAAAAAAATTGTCTTAAAAGTTGCTGACTACACTCCTGCAAAGGTTTCTGGCCCAATAAAATTTTTTTTTAAAAATTGGTTAAATATCGGCCCCACGGCCCTCCAGGGCCCTCATAATCTTTTTAATACTGAACGTTTACAGTTTACGGTGCGACTCGCTTTTGCAATGACCATCAACAAAACACAAGGACAATCGCTGCAAGTGTGTGGACTAGATTTGGAGAAACAGTGCTTCTCACATGGATAACTGTATGTGGCCAGCTCACACGTCGGAAAACCTTCTGATTTATTTGTGTACGCACCAGACGGAAAAACAAAATAAAAATGTGTATCCACAAGCACTCGAATAAATAAACAGAATTTAAACAACACTTTAAAATGTTTTCCATATTAAAATGAATAAGTTTCAATAAAAATGACACAATGTAAATTGAATGTTATCATACCAAGTTTCCTTAAATTTCCTTTCTTCTGAGATCGCAGCAACGCGTGACGCGTAAGCTAGTCCATATATATAAAAACGAAAGTATGTCTGTTTGTCCTTTATGCATTACTACACCATTCATCCGATCGCCATGAAACTTTGGGAAGTAGTTGAGTACACTCCGGCGAAGGTTTCTGGCCCAAAAAAAATACAAAAGAAATTGTTGAAAGTTGTTGAGTACACTCCCGGGAAAGTTTCTGGCAAAAATAAATAAATAAATAAATAAATAAATAAAGTGTTAAATATCGGCCCACCGCCCCACAAGGGCCCTCATAATCTTTCTAATACTGAATGATTTTCAGTTTATGTTGTGACTCGCTTTTCCAATGACCATCAACAAAGCACAAGGACAATCACTGCAAGTGTGTGGACTAGATTTGGAGAATCCGTGCTTCTCACATGGACAACTGTATGTGGCCAGCTCATGCGTCGGAAAACCATCTGATTTATTTGTGTACGCACCAGACGGAAAAACAAAAAATACTGCGTATCCACAAGCACTCAAATAAATAAACAGAATTAAAACAACACTTTAAAATGTTTTCCATATTAAAATGAATATGTTTCAATAAAAATGACACAATGTAAATTGATTGTTATCATAACAAGTTTCCTTAAATTTCCTTTCTTCTGAGATCGCAGCAACGCACGACGGGTAAGCTAGTGGCATATAAAAAATTAAGATCGAGAACTATCTTCATGAAGAGGATGGGAACAGAAGAGGAAACTAGAAAGAGCACTGGGAAGACGATAAGAGCCGGAAAGACTGTATCGACCCCTGGAATTCAAAAATACTTCGCACAACTAAGCTCAGATGAACAGGGGCAATTACAAAAAACTCATAAGATAGACCATCAAAAAAAAGGGAATAATGAGGCTGGAAAGAATGGAATACCAACCTACGATCAATCCCAAATTCAAAATCAAAGAACACCAGAGGTCTCCACAAAAAGTACACTAATAGACCTGGAGGAGTCAATTCCTAACCTCACTGTATCGGAATCAATAATACCGGGATCATTCCAAATACAGCAATCTCAAGAGTATGACATCACTTGTCCAGATATTAATATCAAAGATCTAATATTGCACATGGGGTCCTAAAAAAAACCACAGAACATTCAGAATAGCACTTCACAAAAAACATCTAAACAAGAGTGATTCCTTGAAAAATCACCAGATCTTTATCTTTTTAAAACCACAGGTCTCTCTAATAACTATACCCCAGTATCCAAATCTCTGTTCACTTTGCAAAGCATCCTGGAATCAGATCTTATTCAATTAGGGAACATATTGGAATATTCCGATCAAATGCTCAATACCCAACTAGGAATGCTAAAATGTCTAGTAGAGAAAAAAAGGAAGAAAGAGCTATTGAAATCAACATTAATAGCAGGAGATTGTGGCAAAGGCAAAGTGGAAAATCCCTCCAAGCCAAAAGCTGAAATTATAAAAGCTCTTTCCCCGTTGAAGAAAGAAATTACAACTCAAACTGGAAGGAAACTGCATAAGGAATCTAAGGACAAACAGGATCATAACAAGATATATTCACTCAGAAAACTTTACAAGGAGGAAAACAAATCAGAGACTCACCAGCAGCAAATACCATATTATCCAATTTTTACAAAAACAAAAACTAAACCACAACTGACTCTGAGCAGTCCAGCAATACCACATTCTAAAGCAACGGCTGATACTGAGCTTCCTAACAATGCCACACAGGGCCCAGAAATTTCAAATAGCAAAAGGAAACAAAAGAAGGATCAAATCAAAAAGGAGAAAGGCGCTAAGAAGGATCAAGAAAAAAAAAGCCCATAAAACAAGGTTCCAGAATATTTCCCCTACACCAATCCGATCACTAGATAAAGAGGAAAGGGAAGAAATGCCTTGCAACCCGCCAGTGAAAACAAAAAGAGTCAATTCTAACCAACTTAACAAACTTAATCCAAAGGTAACAAGTTTCTCATTAGTAGATCACAGTCCTTTGACCCCGGCATTAAGAGAAATCCCAAAAAGAACATTTACCATCGAGAAAAAGAACCCACAAGTAGATGAGATTTGGCCAAACCATCTGGAAATGTAAGATCTATTTCCTTCAGGTAATGCTCCTCTTACTCGTGACTGAATTATCAGTCTGCTTCAAAAGATACAGCCGTTACACTCACTTGCGAGAAATGAAATAAAACTAGTAATGTTCCCGGAAAAAAATAAAACAACAACAGCGGTTGTAGAATTCTGGTCTCCAGTAATACCAGGAATTATAATAAAGGAGAGTGAGATCCTCCACAAATATGGCTATTGTTTTACTCCAGTGTTAAATCGAGAAGCCCAAAAGATAGAAATAACAAAAGAATCTCTTAAAACGCAGCGACTGAATCAAACAAAGCCTTATTCCTATGAACAACCTCCCAGACCCCTAAACAGAAAATATATTTGTCTCCATAAAGAATGGTGAAAGAGGAATTTGGAGTAAAAAATCCCCTTAGAGGGAAATAAAAACGAGGGATTACTCATGGGCCTGGATCTCTGAGACCCTGAACAGTAACAAACAACTTTAGGATAATGAAACTTCCGTTTAAAATAGGTTTGACTATCTCATCTTGGAACATTGCCGGGAGAACTCAAGATAAGATCGCTGAAATAATAAAAAACTGTCCAGCAATAGTGGCCCTACAAGAAACCTGGTTTCAATCAAGGAAAATACTACGCATATGATATTCCCGCAGAGCAGGTTGATCGGGGTCATGCGAAAGGTGGGATACCGATTTTACTAGTTACAAGTGGGCTCAATAAATTATCCCAACTAACACAAAGAATTTTCAATGTATCAAGATTAAGTTTGGGATAAACACACTAGAAGCCCTAAAAGATCTACTAATTTGTAATATGTATATCCCCCTGGAGCAAAAATGGATGTACTTGCTATAGAAATTCTCCAGGATATCGAAATACCAGTAGAAGGTCAAGGTTATAATTTTTCATTATGGGTGACTTCAATGGGAAAATCTCAAATGAGGTGCTTCAAAAATGGGCAAACTGGCACAAAGAAGAGGCTCTGGGAATCTCCACTCCACTATTTCTTAAAAAAAATAAAGCGGATAAAAGAGGGAAAATTCTAGTAGCTTCACTCCCATTATTAAGTGGATTATTACTAAATGTTAATGTAGAAGGAGATATTCCTGCATCAAATACAAGACAAGGGAACTGCAGTCCCTCACTCCTGGACTACATGATTTGTAGCGCTGACCTGTTTGAAATAGTTTCAAAACTTAAAATTAATTTTGTTCTTGGCAGTGACCATGCTATCCTGCAAGCAGACACAGAGAGGAATATACAACTTTCCCCGTCAAGCCATATTATGTACATTCATAGCACAGTTCTGGTAAATCAGGCCTAAAGACGGATTCAATGGAATTCAGCAGCACTCAATAAAAGTATTACCATAATCGATACAACACGACTATTGCAAATAACTCATTCTATAAATCCGATAATAAATTTCGAAATGGCTATCAAAAAGTTATTACAAAAATTATAGGAAAAATTAAAGCAATGGGTACAATGAAGAATCAATATGAAAAACCAAAATTAGCTACTAATACAAAACAATTAAACAAACTGATAAGATCGCAGTTTCTAGAATACTCAGTATCCAAACAGCTAGAAATGAATAAATTGAAAAATCAACGTAGGAGAGAAAAGGCAAAAAACAAGAGAATAACCCAGGATAAAAACTGGGTAGATATGCAGATAGCATCCAAACAAAATAACCAACGTGCCTATTGGACCATAATTGCTAAAGAAATGGGCACAAAAATGGAATTATACCATGCCAATCTATATAAACTAAATACGAATTCAGAAATAACTAATAATTTGGCTAGAAATCCAGAAGTGAAATCCTTAAATATCGGAGCCCCAAGTTCCTTCTCAATTGAGCTATATATAAAAAAGGGATGAATGACGTTAGCACGCATACTTTTACCACGCATACCATTACCACGCAATTTTTACAACGCAGGACCCTTTACAACGAATACCATTACAACGCATTACACTACAACACAGATACTATTACAACGCATACCATTACAACGTAAGTATAGGTAAGTATATCATATTTTAAAATAATGTAATTAATAATTATTTAAATAATTACATTAATTATATTAATTTTTATTTAAGATTTTGTAAATATATATGTTAAAAATAGCCCTGTACCCCAAAACCCAAACCTAGCCCTGAACCCTAAAAATACCCCTGTACCCCATAACCCAAACCTAGCCCTGAACCCTATAAATACCCCTGTACCCCATAACCCAAACCTAGCCCTGAACCCTAAAAACACCCCTGCACCCCATAACCCAAACCCAGCCCTGAACCCTAAAAATACCCCTGTACCCATAACCCAAATCTAGCCCTGAACCCTAAAAATACCCCTGTACCCCATAACCCAAACCTAACCCTGAACCCTAAAAATACCCCTGTACCCCATAACCCAAACCCAGCCCTGAACCCTAAAAATACCCCTGTACCCCATAACCCAAACCCAGCCCTGAACCCTAAAAATACCCCTGTACCCCATAATCCAAACCCAGCCCTGAACCCTGAAAATACCCCTGTACCCCATAACCCAAACCTAGCCCTGAACCCTAAAAATACCCCTGTACCCCATAACCCAAACCCAGCCCTGAACCCTAAAAATACCCCTCTACCCCATAACCCAAACCCAGCCCTGAACCCTAAAAATACCCCTGTACCCCATAGCCCAAACCCAGCCCTGAACCCTAAAAATACCCCTGTACCCCATAACCCAAACCCAGCCCTGAACCCTAAAAATACCCCTGTACCCCATAACCCAAACCCAGCCCTGAACCCTAAAAATACCCCTGTACCCCATAACCCAATACCACTAAATAAATGTTTTTAAAAAAAGATAAACTTACCTATACTTACGTTGTAATGGTATGCGTTGTAATAGTATCTGCGTTGTAGTGTAATGCGTTGTAAAGGTATTTGTTGTAAAGGGTCCTGCGTTGTAATAGTTTCGTTGTAACAGTATTTTGTGGTAAAAGATGCGTGGTAAGATTTTCACAACAGCAGTATTAGACTATTTTAAGGACTGGGCTTTTTCATCAGGACTAATCCCCCTATATCAAGCCGGATTGAGACCAATGCACTCGGTCATTGATAATATTGCCATGCTCCAAACCATCTTAGACAAATATGTGGCAATAAAATCCCAGGTCGTCTATGCTGCTTTTATTGACTTTAACACCTCATTTGATAGAGTCGATAGAGGAGCACTCTGGAGAAAACTCAGCAAAATGGGTATCTTGGATAAATTACTCCATATAATAACATCATTACATTCCGGGACTTGGAGTCAGGTTCAAATGGGGAGGGAAAAGGGTCTCACAAGCCCTATCCCGACTCCAAACGGCCTTAGGCAAGGATGCCTTCTTGCTCCCCTATTGTTCTCCCTTTATCTCAGCGGCCTGCCTGAATGTTTTAAACAGATATGCAACTTTCCACCTAAAACTGCCTTCCACAAAATTCACACCATGATGTATGCAGACGATGTAATCATTTTAGATCTAACACCATTTGGTCTGCAAAGAAGCCTCCAAGCACTCCACAACTACACAGAGGAAAACTATTTAATACCGAACATCGCAAAAACAAAAATAGTTCTGTTTTCAGGAAAGAAATAGAGAGCCAAATTCAACTCGACTCTAGGTGGAAAATCCTTGGAAGTGGCAAATGAATATACCTATTTAGGTCGAATCTTCACAAAATCTCTACAAAACATGCCCCATACTTAGAATCTGATTCACAAATCTGACGTTCATGTGGGGGCACTTTCACATTTATACGCTTCAACTGGACAAAGACACTTTTCTTCTCTGCTTCAGGTATACAGCGCCAAGATTCCACCAATGCTGTCATATGCTCTTTATAACATCCCAATAAGCCAGTGGAACTATCTAGACCTGAAAGAAGGGAAGATCTTTGTTTTGGAAGAACCAGAGATTTTTTTTTAATTCCCCCAAGAAGTATTACATCTTGGGATCGCTGTTGAGTCCGTGCAGTGTTTTAGACGCATGCTCCATGCTGCTTTTGTGCGGCTGAGCCTGAGTTCTCTATTACCACCACATGGACTCGGTCCCACAACATCAATTATGCAAAAAGTTTTTGTTGTTCTTGAGAAGGACATGTGGAAGCGTGTAGTGCCATAGGGTATCTCACATCCTCTTGGTGTAGGGTCCTTAAATGTTCCCCATTTTGTTCCTTGAGGGGCCTAATTGTGCTGCCTACTGTCAGAAGGTACCTGAAGATTCTGGATCCGCTGGAGTATCAGACCGAAGAAGAAGCTAGCTCCCAATTCCCCTTCACCACTGTGCCGGATTTCTCTTGCAACAGTGATAACAGGGAAAGGGGAAGTGGATAGACAGACAGAGAGACTGCTCACACAATCATCTACTCCCGCTCAAGGAATGGTGAAGAGTTATTCTGCAAAACATAAGGACAACATTACTAAGTTCCGACCTCCTAAATACACTAGTCAACTTAAACTATCTCTCTGGGACCCAACCCCGATTACCTGTGTGTGAGTGAGCCTTAGCTACTCTCTTGAAGGTCTAATATACTGCTGCGTAGAAGGTGGTAGCAGAACTGACGTAATGAGCAGGAGATATTGGTGGTACACAAGAATATATATATATATTTTTATCTACATGAGGTCACAGTCTTTTAACATCAAGTTCCAACTGGTAAGTTCCAAGAGTTTGTTATAAATGTCTATTGCTGACAAGCGTAGTACCAGAGTTCCAATAGTCTCAACGAAAACTGCGGAGGAGCAATAAACAGTTCAGAAATGAAGAGAAATCGGTTCGAGCTCACCGGCTAAATGCTGCTGGCCGCTGAGGGAACCTCTCCGTGTGTCAAGTCTCAAGCGCCTTCGCAGCGCACCATGAAAAGCTGCCAGGATGTCGAAGAAGCCGCTGCTGCCGACCCAGACTGGAGAATTAGGATAACTTGACTGAAGGTGAAGGGGATAAATGCTGGAAGCGTGTCAAGGGGTCAGATGGGAGCCAAACTAATGTCCGTGAGGCTAATGGGCAGCAACGGAAGATAGACGCAGCTGACAAGCCGCCAAACACCGGGAAAATTAAACTGGCAGGTGACTGGAAAAAGAGGGTAAACCTGACCAGACTGAACTAATCTAACTATGACAGAAATATCTACTGAGAGAGAGCGCGAATGAAAAAACGTCCGCCTCTCGGGGAATTTCAGTTGAAGTGCGACGTTTACCGAACGCTCGCGCTTCAAGTCACAGAGCCAGCGTTCCAGACAAACACTAGAACGCTAACTGGCCCCACTACACTGGCAACAGGGAAATGATTGAACCAAGGCGAAACGATACTTCGCCACAAGCTGAGTCCAATTGAGAGAAGGGGGTGAGGATTTAGTGATGGAGGAAACCTGCAATGTATTGTCTGCAATTGGTCCAACCCTGACAGTACCCCCCACCAAAACCCCCTTCCTAGGCTTGTGTGGATAAGTCTTGTGAAACTCTCTCACTAGTCTGGCTGCGTGAACATTAGAGCTGGGTTCCCAGGACTGTTCTTCTGGCCCAAACCCCTTCCAATCCACTAAATAGAAAAGTTGTCCCTTCCTGATCTTAGAGTCTAGTATTCTCTTAACTTCATATTCCTCCACTGAGTCTACCTGTACTGAAACGGGTGGGAGAACCTTACGAAGATTAGGTGGGCTTTTCCGAATCAATGATACATGGAATGTTGGGTGAATTTTCAAAGTTTTGGGCAAATGGAGTCTCACACAAACAGGATTTATCATTCTGTCCACAGAGTAGGGCCCCACAAACCTAGGTTGAAACTTTCGATTTCCCCGCAAACGCATATGGCGCGTGGAAACCCAAACTTGATCCCCAGGAAGATAAACTGGATTAGCCTTGCGACCCTTATCTGCTTGCTGCTTAAAAGCTGACTTCGCCTTGACCAAGTTTGCAGTTGCTGACTGCAGGGCAATCTGTAACTTATGAATGACTTCTTCAGCAGCTGGGACTTCTCCTACAACCTTGCCCACCAGCATATTGGGGTGTCTACCTGAATTCAAAAAGAAAGGAGAAAATCCAGTGGCAGTGTGCACTGAATTATTATAGGCAAATTCAGCTGGAGCTAGTAAAGATGGCCAATCTCCCTCCTGATCCAGAAGATACAAACGCAAGTACTGTTCCAAATCTTGATTTACTCTCTCAGTCTGTCCATCGGTCTCGGGATGATAACCGGTGGACAAACGAGAGTCCACCCCCAGGCCACTTAGGAAGGATCTCCAAAATCGGGACACAAATTGGGACCCCCTATCCGAAATAACTACCTTCGGAATTCCATGCAGTTTGACTATGTGTTGAACAAACAAAGAGGCCAAATCAGTGGCAGTAGGAAGACCCTTTAGAGGAATAAAATGACTCATTTTAGAAAATTGGTCTACCACCACCCAAATGACTGACATCCCTTGACTAGATGGTAACTCAACAATAAAGTCCATGGAGACTGTGTGCCAAGGATAAGGTGGTACAGGTAAAGGCATAAGTAGACCTTGTGGGGATTGCCTGAGACTTTTCCCTTTTAAACATAGTTCACAAGTGGCAACATACTGTCGAACCTGAGCTTCCATACCTGGCCAAAGGAAATTTCGCTTAATCAGTTCCAACGTCTTCAAGACTCCCTTGTGGCCTGCCAAAGGCTGATCATGGAAACTTCGAATGATCTCCTCTTGTAGTTTCTCTCCAGGGACAAACATCTTTCCTTGAAAATATGGTTTCCCATCTTCCACAATTCGATCTGGACCCTTATTCTCCCAATTCGAGTAATCATCTTTTTTGAACTCCAAGACAATCTTCTCTTGTAACTCATCCACTACTGCAACTGCTAAGATCTTTTCTGCGGGGATGAGGAATTCCTCTGTCTTTTCCTTTGCATTCTCCCCCACATTTAATCGAGATAAAGCATCTGCTTTTCCATTGGTTACTCCCGGTTTGTATGTGAGAACAAAATCATAGTCGGCGAAGAATAAGGACCAACGAAGCTGTCTCGGGGTCAAGGTCCGCGCAGACTTTAGAAACTGCAAATTCCTATGATCGGTGAACACAGTCACCACGTGCCTGGCTCCAAGCAAATAATGTCGCCATTCGAGAAACGCCACCTTTACTGCCAGCAACTCCTTGTCGGCGATGGCGTAATTTATTTCTGCTGTGGTAAGTTTTCGGGAGTAAAAGGCTACTGGATGAAGTTGCCCCGTCTTCTTATTGCGTTGGGACAGAACTCCCCCAATAGCAAGATTGGAAGCGTCTGCCTCTACAAAAAATGGTTCCAACGGATCCGGGTGTTGCAAGATGGGTGCAGTGACAAAGGATTCTTTTAGGAATTGAAAAGCGCCTTCTGCCTCTGTTCCCCATAAAAACTTTTCGTTCTTCCGCAACAAACGAGTAATGGGGCTCACCTTTTCAGAAAAATTCTGAATGAATCGCCGATAAAAATTGGCGAACCCTAAGAAACTTTGGATTTCCTTCACTGAACCTGGAGCTGGCCAATCTCGGATTGCCTTGAGTTTGGAGTCGTCCATGGAAACTCCCTCGGGAGAGAGTATGAACCCCAAAAACTCCACTTTGGTTGTATGAAATACACATTTCTCCAATTTCACAAAAAGTTGGTTCTGCAACAGACACTCCAAGATGGTTCGAACATGCTGGATATGCTCCTCGGTATTCTTGGAAAAAATAAGAATATCATCTATATACACCACGGCGAAGCGGTCCAGAAATTCACGAAGTATATCATTTACAAAATGTTGAAATGCCGCAGGCGCATTGCACAACCCAAAGGGCATGACCTGGTATTCAAAAAGCCCATAACGAGTTCGGAAAGCCGTTTTCCACTCATCTCCTTCAGCCATCCGGACCAAATGGTAAGCCCCCCTCAAATCCAATTTTGTATAGATCTGGGCCTCCTTCACCTGATCCAAAAGTTCAGAGATAAGTGGCAACGGGTATCGGTTCTTTCGAGTCACCAGGTTCAAGGCCCGATAGTCAATACAAGTCCTCAGGCTCTTGTCTTTCTTCGGAATAAAAAAAAGAGGGGAGGAAACTGGGGATTGTGAGGGCCTGATGAATCCATTAGCCAAATTCTTGTCAAGGTATTCCTTCAAATGCACATTTTCTGATTCCGAAAGAGCATATATGCGACTACAGGGTAGCGAGGCTCCTGGTTCCAGCTCAATTGTGCAGTCATATTCTCGATGGGGAGGAAGTTTTTGTGCTTCTCGCTCATCAAAAACGGATTTTAAATCTTGATACTGTGCAGGAATCTTGGGGAGTTCCACCAAGCAAATTACTTGCGGTTGGTTGGCCAAACAGTAAGGTTCACTAGACTCCGTCTTCAAAGTATGAGGATGAAAGCAGTGTTCCATACAGAAGTCTGAGGTCAAATCTACAGTTCTCCTAGCCCAGTCAATCTTCGGGTTATGTTCTGTTAACCAAGGCAATCCCAAAATCAGTTGGAACTGAGGAGCATCAATTAAACTGAATCGAAGGTAACTTTTATGTTCTCCAGGTCCAATCACTGAGATTGTTTCTGTATCAAAGGCTATCGGACCGGAAGATAAAGGGGTTCCATCAACAGCACGCACAGGCTCGGGCTTGTCCTTCCTCACAAAGTTAATGCCCAACCTCTTAGCAAACAGAATATCGCAAAAGTTTCCTGTAGCTCCTGAATCGATCATGATTGCTACGTTTGCACCTTGTTCTTTTCCAAAAATTATTTGACAAGATAGAATGAGATGAGGAGCCGAAAACTGCATGGTGTTAGACAACGACTGAATTAGAGGAGTTGACTTAGATTCAGCTTCCACCAGGGCAACCCCTTCTACTGGTGAAGCTTGTCTTTTACCCATGTCGATGTCTTGGGTCTGCGTGGACACTCCTTGACAAAATGTCCAGAACCACCACAGTACATACATAACTTGCCTTGTCTTCTCTTTTCCCGTTCCTCAGAACTAAGCGGTCCCCGAACCGTTCCAATTTGCATTGGTTCTTCTACCGTGACTTCTTCCTTGGGTTTTACACTCTCTGGACGCATGCGATCAAATCTCGGAGGAAAAGTTCGAGTTTCCTTTCGCCGCTCCTGACGCCTCTCTGATTGTCTCTGGTCAATTTGAAGAACTAAGTCTATAAGTTCTGAGACGTCGGTGGGTCTCTTGGGAATCTGGGAGAGTCCATCCTTCAATTCGTCACGCAGACCTCTGTAGAAGATTGCTGCTCTTTTTTCTGTTGGCCAATTTGTCTCAACTATAAGCTTGTTATACTGCGCTAAATATGCCACCAACTCTCGATTTCCTTGTTTTAGATCCAGAAGCTCATTGTCGGTGGTTTGAGAAATGGCTCTCCGATCAAATATGCGTAAAAATTCTGTCTTGAATTCCTGAAAATTGTACAGCACCGGATCATTGGTAGAAACCAATGGCAATGACCAAGAAGCGGCATCTCCACTCAGGTACGACAGCATGAACGCCACTTTGGATTGATCTTCTTTAAATATTATTGGTTTACAGAGATAATGCAATGAACACTGAGTGACAAAAATCTGTGCCTTATTTGGGTCCCCCAGAAATCTTTCGGGAGGGGCTAGCGGGATTGTGGGAGACATAGCATGTACTACCTGTGTGGAAAACTCGCTAGTGGCTGGTGAAGGGTTAAAGGTTTGGGACTTTGCACCCCCGAAATCAGGACTTGGACTAGTGGTGAATTCATTTATCTTTTGACGAAGAAAGTTTGTTTCCTGATTAGATTTCCTAACTTCCTCTCTGGTTTCTATCAATTGCTTTTGTAAATCTTCCAAAATGGATCCCAGGGCTTTGAGGTCTAGTCCTTCGGCCATGACACCCAAGCGGATAATACAGCGGGCACTTCAATCTGTCAGAAGGTACCTGAAGATTCTGGATCCGCTGGAGTATCAGACCGAAGAAGAAGCTAGCTCCCAATTCCCCTTCACCACTGTGCCGGATTTCTCTTGCAACAGTGATAACAGGGAAAGGGGAAGTGGATAGACAGACAGAGAGACTGCTCACACAATCATCTACTCCCGCTCAAGGAATGGTGAAGAGTTATTCTGCAAAACATAAGGACAACATTACTAAGTTCCGACCTCCTAAATACACTAGTCAACTTAAACTATCTCTCTGGGACCCAACCCCGATTACCTGTGTGTGAGTGAGCCTTAGCTACTCTCTTGAAGGTCTAATATACTGCTGCGTAGAAGGTGGTAGCAGAACTGACGTAATGAGCAGGAGATATTGGTGGTACACAAGAATATATATATATATTTTTATCTACATGAGGTCACAGTCTTTTAACATCAAGTTCCAACTGGTAAGTTCCAAGAGTTTGTTATAAATGTCTATTGCTGACAAGCGTAGTACCAGAGTTCCAATAGTCTCAACGAAAACTGCGGAGGAGCAATAAACAGTTCAGAAATGAAGAGAAATCGGTTCGAGCTCACCGGCTAAATGCTGCTGGCCGCTGAGGGAACCTCTCCGTGTGTCAAGTCTCAAGCGCCTTCGCAGCGCACCATGAAAAGCTGCCAGGATGTCGAAGAAGCCGCTGCTGCCGACCCAGACTGGAGAATTAGGATAACTTGACTGAAGGTGAAGGGGATAAATGCTGGAAGCGTGTCAAGGGGTCAGATGGGAGCCAAACTAATGTCCGTGAGGCTAATGGGCAGCAACGGAAGATAGACGCAGCTGACAAGCCGCCAAACACCGGGAAAATTAAACTGGCAGGTGACTGGAAAAAGAGGGTAAACCTGACCAGACTGAACTAATCTAACTATGACAGAAATATCTACTGAGAGAGAGCGCGAATGAAAAAACGTCCGCCTCTCGGGGAATTTCAGTTGAAGTGCGACGTTTACCGAACGCTCGCGCTTCAAGTCACAGAGCCAGCGTTCCAGACAAACACTAGAACGCTAACTGGCCCCACTACACTGGCAACAGGGAAATGATTGAACCAAGGCGAAACGATACTTCGCCACAAGCTGAGTCCAATTGAGAGAAGGGGGTGAGGATTTAGTGATGGAGGAAACCTGCAATGTATTGTCTGCAATTGGTCCAACCCTGACACCTACATACTGTTTCCGGCATGCGCATTCAATAACGTACACTACGTACTTGGTGTTGCAGTTGATTTTAGATCTTATTTCATATTTCCTATTGTCATGTCCCCACAAATTCCTTAGTGTTGTGTTTAGCCCATCTGCATGTACCGCAGGAGCCACATTTGTAAAAACCAACAGACTGGGGGGTGAGCCATATGGAGTCTCCACCAACCCGTGGACCTGTGGGGCTAAGTCTGTTTTCAATGTCCTGCCTCTTCTTTAAGTAATTTGAGGGAATGATCCAATGTGTTCTACCAGGGATTGGTCAGCTCTCAAAATCCCCCAATGTTTGGTCAGGCTTTTCCTTTAATGTGTCGCTGGTATCGTTGAAATCAGTTACCAGTCTTACTGGTTGGTTGTGATGTGTAGTCTGGACCTTGTCCCTCAGTGTGTCATTCCGTTGTGTTGTTCTGATCCTGTTCTCTGCCTTTTTTATTGTGTGAGGTGGGTAACCTCTTAGTGAATTTAGATGTCATGTCAGAAAGACATTTGTTGAACCCTATGTCTTCCCTGCAGTTCCTCCTTTCCTTCATAAACTCACCATAAGGAATAGCCTGTATTTGGTGTCCTGTGTGAGCACTGCCTGCATGTAGAGTCGAGTTGCAGGAAGACTTTTTCCGGTATAGTCGGCTGTGTAGTTTGTCATCTCTAACATAAAGCTCAATGTCCAAAAATGTAATGCTGGACCTCAAATATTCTTTTGTAAATTTAATTTCAAAATTATTGGTATTTAGATAAGTACAGAACTGTTCTAGTGTCTCTTCAGTTCTTGACCAGAGTGGGAGGCAGTTGTCTATGTAGCGACCACCAAAAATAATCGAATCAATTCATGGTGCCCTTTTCTGTCCCCAGATCCACTCATCCTCCAGGTTACCCATAAATAAATTCGCAAAGGAGGGCGATCATTTCCAGCCCATTGATACACCTCTCTTTTGTCTGTACCAATGTCTTTCAAAAATGAAAAAATCAGCATATTAGTATGTGTCACAGGTCTATTGTGTAAATTTCGTTGTATTGCTCAAAGGCCTAGATCAGGACTAATACTGGTGTACAATGACACTACATCAAGAGTTGCTAGAATCATGTCCGGTTGCCATTGTACGTCTGCCAGGATACTGAGAATATGTTTCGTATCCCATATAAAAGAAGGTAAGGACTGTACCAGGGGTCCAAGAAATAAATACACATGCTCTGAAAGTTTTTCAGCAGGGCCCACCATGCCTGATACAATGGTTCTCCCTGGTGGGAACTGCAGATGTTTGTGTACTTTGTGTAAGGTATACAAACATGGAAAGGTATGTCTGAAAACCTTCATGTATAAATGTTCCTCATTATCTAGCAAGCCCGTCATATGCCACTCATCCAAGTGTTTATTGATTTTGATAGTGAGTGTTCCCATGGGGTTGTGTGAAAGTTTCTCATAACATGCTTCATCACTAAGCTGTGTCAATATTTCTAGGTTATAGTCATCTCGGTTCATGATCACAACATTTCCTCCTTTGTCCACTTCCCTGATTAGAATGTCTTCATAAATGCTTAGTAATTTTAATGCGAGGTGTTCCCCTGTGACCAAATCGTCCCTGTGTATGTTCCTCTTGGTGGCCCTCTTCCTGTCACATTTGTCAATGTTCTCAAGTACCAGTCAATAAAATGTGTCTATGGAATTACCACCTGGGAGGGTAGGTGTCCACCTGGATTTGTTTCTAAGGCCACTTGTTATGATATAATCTGTATCTACATTGAGTTGTTCTAGTAGTCTTTCCATACTTTGTGGTGATTCTTCTACGTCAGTTAATGACAGGAGCAGTTGTGTGTCATATACATCTTGTATACTTAGTACACCAGAGAATTTAACACTCAGAATGTTTTTAATGCTTTTATTTATAGTTGGGTTACAGCTAAAATATTTCTTGAGTTTGAGACCCGTTACAAACTTGAACAGGTCAACTTTGAGTATACAAATGGCACCTCATTCCCGTGGATTGAAACTTAAGCCCTTGCTGAGTAGAGAAATCATGTCCTTGGTGAGTGTTTTGGAGGAGAGATTGATAACCTACACCTCCCCCTTTGTGTGTTCTACTTGTTCTTCCTGTCCCCTGATCTCAGCTTCATCTTGTAATCTTCTTTGTCCGGCCCTTCTGCCTCTGCGGGTCTTATGCCCTGATCGACCCTTTTAGGTTGTGATCTGTTCCCCCTCCGTATTCTCTGTACCTCCTTCAAAAAAGACAAGTTGGTCTGTCTAACATCATTTGTGGAGCCTGTGTTGTTGTCAGCCTCACTGTCACTAGTCAGGGGGGCATTGAGGGAGGTAGAGCTGGAGGAGTTAATTGAAATAGTTTCCAGTCTCATAGTTCTGTCTCCCTGTTGGCCTCTTTGGATTAGATTCTCCCCTCCTTATAATCAATCTCATCCCTTCTGAGCTTTCTTGCTTTCCGGTCTTTAATATCGTTTTGATGTTTTTTGTAAAATGTCATTTAAAATGACATACTTCTTTTCAGTTGCCTCCTTCATATCCAGATCCCTAATTTCTCTTTCTTATGCAGCAATCTCAATCTGTAGTTTAGTCACTTTGGGTTCTGCATTTTCTATGAGTATGTCCATCAGGGTGTTCTCATTTTTTTAGCAAGTCCTCGTCAAGATCGTCATACGTGGGGAAGATATGGGACCTGGGTCTCCAGGTCAGAGTATATTTGAATATCAGGGTAACAATGTAAAGACAAAGAAAGAAAGGGTCGAGCAAAAAAGCACTTTTCCGTCATCGGACTACACGTACTATCATGTTCACAAATTCTAGTTAATATTGTTTATTGTCATACTCTGACAGCCACACTCTATATGTCTAAGGTGTCTCCAGGCTGTGTTTTGCAATGTATAAATAAGAGTAAGGATATGGAAGAATAGGAAGGTATGTTGAAGAGGAAACCCCTTTTCCGCCCCCAGTATGTATATATGTATATTGTCATGTATCCATTTTCGCTATGGACAATTGACACTGCTGTAGTTTTATGCCAACCCACAGCCATACTCTAGTCTCTAATCTCAAGTGAATTTCTGGTTCTAAACACACACTCAATAATGCTCGCAATATAATCACAGGCTGAAAAGTGATGAAGTAGCTATTATATAATCGCTGTTTTTCTTAAATTTCCTGGTACATATTGAAAACAGACACGAGCCTCCGTTTCATCTACCTTTAATTTTATTTGTCCAAACAGTATTTTAAAAAATAGGGACATTTGTCGTGTTAGACATCAACTATGTTCAATCAAGGTTCCACCCTTTGAAACTTTTCACATTAGGGAGTTAACGCTTTAGTTGTCCCTTAGGCAACTCCGCTATAAATAGTCACTTCCGGGTCGTGTTCTTGTCTGTATACGGAACAAGGTACACGTCCGATGCCACACCGACTTCAGCTTACTTGCTTACAGTAAGACACAGCGCTGTCTGAAAACTCTGATTATCAGTTAGAATGGCGCAGATTTATGTCATGTCAGGATCCCTGCGCATTGTTTTCTAAGGAGGCCTGATACTTTCACAGGTAGATGATCCCATTGTTTAGCACAGAAAGAGTTTCCCACACGATACGTCACGGGTCTGGTACCGTCCACCACAATTTATGTAAGGAACATATGTCCATGATTTTCAAATGCAAGGAGATGGTTTTCATCTCATTGTCTTTCATTTAATTTTATGGTGATCACTAAAATCAACCTCATTACTTAATAGGTTGAGTTTTGAAGATTCAATACATAGTCTTTTGGAACGGACAAAAGACGCTTAAATATTGGCCAGCCGGGCCGGAATTATAACCGGCGGTGTGGTGCGGGCACACCAATAAATTCTGTCAATACTCATTACCTCAAGCATTTTAGATCCTTTCTGTTTCTCTAATTCCTGGTTTTTCCGGACCTTAGCATCACCTTTCTTTTAGATTACTGAAAGAACTCACATACGAAGGACAGGAAGCACTTGCATATATTTTAATGGAATGTGTCCATGTATTGATACTATGTATAGAATGAACATCTCCCCATCACCTTGTGTTTTGGAATTTTATAAATTCAGCTGTTACAAGCTATATGGTTAAACTCTCAATAGATATTAGGCACAAAATATATCACTTTGACACATTGTGATAATACTGTTTCACTCACACATGTTCAAAAGCGCAAGCAATCAGTCACAAATCGTTTTTCATAATATGTTTAAGGTTTTCACGCAAAGGTGAAGATTTTCTGTTCACCTTTAATAAATGTTGGAAAGGCATGTACACCTCCTACTTTATTACACTTTTATGTGATACAATGCATTTATACATGAATTATTGTATCATTCCAGCCCTGAAGAAGTCGAGGGATCATTCCCGTTGACGAAACACGTGTTGGCTGGATGCTCTTGATGTTTTTCTTGAATAAACAGAACGAAAAGAAATATATTCATGGAATTTTATTGATGCTCATATTGGAAACACTTAAACTTTCATAGGCTGATCACAAATGTGTGATTAGGATCTTTGGTTTACAGTTTATGTGCAGGAATTTTCCTTCATACATGTGGGGGTCTTAGGGTGTTTCCCCCACCCTTTTGCACCATACTAAGCAGAATTCCACCAAATTACACGCAAGAACAGCTAGGCGCCACTGATTCCTATACCCAAAACACCCTTATTCAGAATATCCTTCACAGCAAAGGTGTCCACTTTAAATATAACTTTGTCGGATACAACTTCAGGCATGTCCCACTGGAGGATTTTGAGCTCCATAAAAAAAGGGTTGATTTGGAGCTTGGCAGAGAGGAGTACCCTTTCTTCCTATCCCTTGTTCTGCTAATCTGATGTAGAGGTGGACCAACTGCCAGATTTACACTGACGGAGTACAATTTACTCAACCTTTCTTCTGTTGACATGAGGCAGATAAGCCATCTGACAATCTACTCTATTTTTAGAGTGGGTAGGTGGATGGTATTTTATTTTCTTCTCCAACAAAGCACACTAAATATAGAAAACGATTGCCACACTGTGGGAGAACACTCCAATGGTGTGGGTATCTTTAGTTTTTCATTAAAAAAAAAAAATCCTGCTTTGGGAGTTTGTTTTTGAAAATTAAAAGCTTAAGAAAAGTTTGATTGCCGAAAGTTAAACATTTCCCTCATTGACAGAAACTTCCATGTCAGCGATTCCTGCCAATCTATAGATATATCGGCAAAGCCGGAAGACTTCTCCTAATGTGGTGGGTGGACTAATGGTAGGGTGGCAAAGGTAAAGTTCTCAGCTATCCTGTCATCCTTTACTCTGTCCCTCAAACCCTAAATCAGGCATTACGCCTGAAAGTAGAACTCTTAACCTGTTGATGGCATGAAAAATATCACCCTGACACGAGGACTCTATCAGCAGTCAAATGTTAATTGCTCCCGCTCTGAGCTTTTCCTGATAAACACTATAACCTTTGTAGGCCTTAACTCGTTGGCTATCCAAATTTGAGAGGACTTTGACGGAAACAATCTGCAGCCTTTCCCTGCTGAAGTATTGCAACTTCCATTTGAGACAGTAAGGGCCAGATGTAGGAACCCTAATACCGGTCGGGAACAGCCGAAATTACCGAATTTCGGCCGTTACCGACCGGTATTAGACATTTGGGATGGAGGTGGCTACATTTCAGATTCCATAATTTACTGAATCGGTATTTAAGAATTCAGTAAATTACCGAATTCTTAAATACCGATTCGGTAAATTACCGAATCTTAAATGTAGGAAGCACTCAAGTGAGTGCTTTTCACCTGTAAGGAATTGTTATTTACCACCAACTACAAGTTGGTGGTAAATAACGAAAACCATTAAAAAAGCAATTTTTTGCTTTTTATTCAGTGCCATGTGGCAGACATACATGCCTTAGGGCATATATGTGTGCCACATGTGCACCCATGCACTATTCACAGGTGCAACAGGGTGTCAATGTGACACCCTGACACCCTTGAAAGGGTTCCCCCTATTACCGATTCGGTATTTACCGATTTGGTATTTACCGAATCGGTAATTCACATTCATTCCTATGGGCCTCCAGGCCCATAGGAATGAATGGGAATTACTGAATCGCTGTTTACCGATTCTGTAAATACCGAATCGGTAAATACCGAATCTTAATTACTGAATCTTACCGATTCGATAATTTTTGCCGAAAAATTATCTACATCCCATTTACCTATTCTTAAATACCGAATCGGTAAAATTCGGTATTTAAGACTAGGTAAATTGAGATTACCTACATATGGCCCCTAGTCAGAAGGTAAAATCTTTGACTCAGAAGAACCGCTTGGTGTATCTGAACCTTGCTCCCTCATTCTGAAATTGCGCTTACATCCTGGTTTACTTTTTCCTAGCATGTTGTACTTTAAATCTTTAAAAAATCCTATCTCTCATTCCGTTATTGGATTTTTTTCATTTTTGGTTGTCATTTTTCTCTATTTTACTAAATTAGTTGAGGGGTTTTCATTGTGTTATGGTTTGACTTTTTAACTCTTTTGTTACTACTAAATTGTTTACGTATTTACTTCTGTTAAGCCTGTCTGTTCTATGGCATAGCTACCAGGAGCCGAAATTTAAATTATTGAAACTATCTTTTACTTGGACTAATTAGGAGCCTTAGACCTTGTGGAAGACTTACATCCACTCCAATTAATAACTCACATTCTTACACATACACTAAATGGCATTAAGTCAGGTTCTCTAGCTCCGTGAAGATAATAGGTCTGGGTCTGGCTCTCTCCCTCACGGATGTATGTTGTGAATCTCTGGAATCCAGTCCACTACTTTTCCGATCAATGGGCGAGGTACCACCAGCAAAACATACATCATACTACTCTAGGTAACTATCCATCTTTTTCACTGAGGCTGAGGCACTGATTATGTCCAGGAAGGATCACTGTAATGCGCTCTACCTGGATATTAATAAGACAGCCCTTGACAAGTTGTAGCTTGTCCAAAATGCTGCAGCAAGACTTGTTTTGGATCTTCCTAAATATCATTCAGTCTCTCCAATTATTCGGAAGCTGCACTGGTTCTCGGCTGCCAAATGATTTGCATTAAAGGCCTTATGCATTAGTCATAAGGCACTTCACAACACAGGTCTTGAGGGAATGAAGCGTCTCTTTTAACAGTATGTTCGACTAGACTGTTGCACTCTGCTGTTAAAAACATGTTGGTTGTTCCTAGGTTTTGGAGGGCAAGATGGGGAAGGGAGAGCCCTTGATGTGGAGACATCTAAGCTTTGGAATACTATCCCTCAATCCATCGCTTGCCTGTAATCTCATTTTCCTTTCCATAAGCCTTGAAGACCTGACTTTTTGCCTCGTAATTTCTTTTTAGTGTAGGGATGATGCTCTTGCACCCTGCTAGACTAACCGCTTCCACTCCTTGACTCCCTCTGGTATTTGTTCACGTTCATATGTGTTTTTGCTTACGGCCTTGGTGCTCTGGGTGGGTGAATTTGTTAAATAATCCAGTGGAACAGCTTGTAGTTTGAAGAGGTTTAATATGCAGCACAGCAACATATAAAGCAGATTTAAAGGTACAGTAAAAATCAAGAAGGTAAAATGTAACAGAATTATTTAGATCCCCATGCACTTTACCCAAAAAAGAAGGTTATAGCATTTACTTCCTCTTTCCTTTCAGAATCAATGGGGAGTCTACTCGCTCCAGATTATGCTCTACTAAACATAGGCAATACTTCTTTACATATTCTGTCCCTCAGGAATTAACAACCAGCAAACACTTAGGAAAGCTTGCTCACTTAATTGGCTAGGGCAGAATGTTTAGGTAGTTTATGGCTTAAACACATTCTGCAGAGATGTAAATGCATCAAGGTAACACATTAACTAGAGTTGTGAAAGTGTGCAATCTGTGTACACAGACTGAAATCATCTAAATATGGCTTAGAATAGGAATGAATAAATGAATGAATGGATGAATGAATAAATGATGAGATTTATAAAGTGCATGGCTGCTCCGAGGTGTGTCCCGGTACTAGAGTTCCGAAAGATAAGGAAAACTGAAATAGCCACTGAGTAAAGATGTGAAAAGGTGAGGTTTTAAAGCTTTATGAAAGGCTGATTCCTGTGGCATCTTGAGCAGCCCGAGCAGAAGCTGATTCCACGTAGCATCGGCTAGAACAGAGAAGGACCAGCCTCCACTTCTTGACTGACTGAATCGAGGGACAGTGAGAAACATGTCCGAAGTGGACCGTAGGTCTTTCAAGAGGACATAATGTTGGAATCGTGATGCAAGATATTTTGGGCCTTGATGATGAAAAGCATGATATCTGATCTTAAGAGTTTCAAAATAATTATTTTCTTTAAAGGAAGCCTGTGTCATTTGTGCAGATGTGGAGAAATATGATCTCTTTGGGAAATAGCCAAGATCAAATGGTGTGTTGCATTTTGCACAAACCTGTGTTTTGATCAACTTATCTGATATGGCCAAACAGAAGTATCCCCGTTTTATCCCCATTGCAAAGCAGACGTTTAGCCTTCAGCAGCAGTGAGGCTAGGGAAAGGGGTGCAAATATCAACCTTTAGGAGAGGCTGAGTGTCATATGCATAAGCGATGTTCTTTAGGCCAAATGATTCAATAAGCTTTGCCAATAGAGCTAAGTACATGTTAAATAGACTGGGCTTAGTGATGATGCCAAACCTCTATTTCTTTGCAAAAGAATGGAAAGGGGGCTTCCTGACGCATTGCTCCCTTTTTAACCCCTTGCGTGTGTTCGTGGGCCAACAACCGTCGCGAGCTCTACCTCCATAGTGGTACGCACATCCGTTGGCCGACGCAGCCCCGCCCGTGCAATCACATGCCCGCACCACGGCAGAATTGCTGCTGCGGTAAACGGGTTAAAAAGGATTTAAGCCATCTCCAGGCCTGATCAAAGATCCCAATCTCAGAGATAGGATTTCATGAATACTGTATCAAATGCTGCAGACAAATCTTAAAGGATCAGAATAGCACCTCTATTTTGCATCTTTCTGCTCATTGCTGGCCTTTATTTTGCCTCTTTCTGCTAAATTCTGACCTTTATTTTGCCTCTTTCTGCTTGTTTCTGACCTCTATTTTGCCTCTTTCCGCTAGTTGCTGTTCTTTATTTTGCATCTTTTATGCTCGTTGTTGGCCTTTATTTTGCATCTTTCTGCTCGTTGTTGGCCTTTATTTTGCCTCTTTCTGCTCCTTCCTGGCCTCTATTTTGCCTCTTTCTGACCTTTATTTTGCCTCTTTCTGCTTGTTTCTGACCTCTATTTTGGCTCTTCTCCTAGCTGCTGTTCTTCATTTTGCCTCTTTCTGCTCGCTTCTGACCTCAATTTTACCTCTTTCTGTTGGTTTCTGACTTCTATTTTGCCTCTTTCTACTTGTTTCAATGAATTTTATATAAGTGACGGGGGCCGTAAGGTCTACCTCCCCAGGCTGAATTTGGCCCGGGACCCCATCCCCCGGGGTCTGTCCATTATACTATGGGGAGAGTGGCCGCGTGGCCCCCCCCCCCCCATCCGATTTCAGCCTTGGGTACCCAATCCCCAGGGTCCACAAATTTGAATTTTTTTAAATTTGTATTAGCTGAGGAGGTGGCCCATCTCCTGGGCCAATTTTGGCCCCAGGGACCCCATCTCCCAGGCCTGGCCATGTCACCTAGGTATCCCTAGGGCAGCCAGTGTGCAATGGAACCGTGGGAGGAGCTTCAAGGCCCCCGCTGTCCCAGCAAGCTCCCTGCTTCCTACGGGAGCCATCATTGTCAAACAGACAGGCACCTCCCTGTCTGTCAGAACAATGTTTTCATCTGTTTCATTGCACACATATTTGTGTGCAGGCAAACAGATGAAAACCCTGCTTTCTGCAAGCAGGAGCTATTTGACAGCTGCTTTTATTTGCCCAGCGAGGTCCCTGTAGGACCCCCTAAGAAGCCTAGGTACCATTGCATTCATATGCCCCTTTCTATCTTTTTTTAACTTTTTTTCTGGGACTTGGCTGAGTGCCAAGTTGGCTGCCAACACTTCCTGGTTGAAGTCTTGGCAGCCAATCAGATCTCAGCACAAGATCGGGAGGGTTTGCGAAGCCTTTGTGTCTCTATCTATACAAATTGTTTTTCTCCCAATACCTTAAAAACTACTAAATGGATTTACGCCAATTTACAAAAAGGTTTCTTTCAGGACTCACAACTACCTTTTTGCCAAATTTGGTGTAATTCCATTCAGTGGTTCGGGCTGTAGTTGTGTCTAAAATCTCTATGGGAATTAACAAGGTGAAAACATGTTTTGTGAACCCCCCTTTTTCTCGGTCCCCGCTTGATAGATCACCACAAAACTTTCAAGGCAGCAGTTGAAGTGAGCATCGGATTAGTTTGGAAAATTATGCGAGGATTTTTCAAACGATGTTAGAGTTATTAGCAAAACAAAAAACACTCTTCCTATGTAAACTAGGTCATAACTATAACTACCTACTGGCGACCACTCATTTTTGACGAGTTTGTGCATGGAAAGTTTATGGGTGATCTGTCAAGTATGGGCCGAGAAAGAAGGGGAGTCCCAACATGCAAAAATCCTCATGTATTTTCCATAGACTTATTGAGACAGGACAACAGCAAAAAGTGCTGAACAGAATTACACCAAATTTGGCAGGAAGCTAGATCTTGGTCCACAGACTGCTTTTTGTCATTTGGTGTAAAACCATTCAGTAGTTTTCTAGGAATTGAGGTTAAAAAAATATATATGGGCACTTGTTGTCCATATATGCTCTAATTGGCCAATTTAAAGGGAACTAGTCAATTGTGATTAGTTGGTTTCAACCTGAACAATAGCGTTGGCAGCCATACCAAACTCAGGTTGGGGGGCAGAGTGATCACACCCAGAACCCAAACGGCATGTAAAGTTGGTCCCAATGTGACCCCCCACCTATTGGCTGACCACAACATGGACAACATGCTGTGACTGCCATTACAGGACTATGGCACGTGGACCCTATTAAAATGCATTGCAGTTAAGGGCAGGTTTTTAGGGTCACAAAAAGGAGCACGTATAAAAGTTAATACCAGATTTTAGTTATATTATAAATCATTTGCTGGTGGAACAATACTAATTTTAGGAATTGTGGTATGTTCTAAAGTGATTTTACCCTGTGAGAAAGGCTCACCATGTACTGGAATTTCATGAATCTTGTTTGAGAGAAGATAGTTTTCTCATAGAGCTTATGGAAGCTGCTCATGAAGCTAAAATGAGAACATATTTTCTGTACATTAAAACTATCTTTCTTGGCCATGTGAAAAATAAGTCTGACATTCTCAGTAAATTTGTATTCCATTTCATGATCGGAGGCGAGGATTATGCATAACTATAGTCACTTTTTAATAACAGCAGATTCAAAGTTAAACAAACAAAAGATACAGCCCACAGTACAAATCCCATGTGTCCTTGGGAGGAGTCCTTGGCAACCACAAGCCAATAGCAGTAAAGTCCACCCCAACATATAAATCCTTGTTGTCAGCAGTCCTTTCTCTTTCTTCACTGCTTTGCCAGTTAAGACCTCTTTTCAATCATGCCTCTCTGGGTTGTCTTTGTGTTTGGGGGATTACAGACTGGTAAAAGCTTGGCTTGTACCTTTTACCGGTAGTGATATGCACTTGGTACATTGTACTGTTTTAGGCCCAAGCGATTATATTTTGCTACTGCGATGGCCCGCTCGGGACACTGTTTGGCGTCATCCGCGGCCTCTCCTTTAAGTAATAGTTTAAATTAAAATGCACTTAACATTTAAGCTGCTAAAACTGTTCCCTCTGATTGTATTTTATCACAACTCGCTGCTATCGATTAGTTTGATCTGATTTTATCTGACTGCATTTTATCATAACTCGTAGTAATATACTGAACATCAGACTGTTTTTACAAGCTGAATACTGCTCAACCGTTATTATTATAAACCTCTTCTGTGTTAATGTCATGCTGTTTTTATTGCTTTGCACTTACGTTTTAATCTTTCATATGTAACAGAAGATGAATAATGCGATCTGGAGGCCCCTCATTTAATCATCGTCGTTTAACTGATTTTCCATTTCTCTTATTAACGTGTATAGCTGTTGGAATATTGTGACGTGCTTTTAAGGATATCTTTTTTTTATATATCCAAATAAAGATTATTATTATTATTATTATTATTATTATTATTATTATTATTATTATTATTATTATTATTATTATTATTATTATTATACCCAATGACAGAAGTGTGAAAAAGGCTTAATTTTTTTTTGCAGTTTTATATAGCAGAGACCTGACCCAAATATATTGGCTTGCTTTACATGAGTATCGGTTACACTACACAAGGAAGCATTCATTTTGGTTTAAGGCATGGGGAGATTACGTGACTTGCCCAAAATCACCGGATGTTGAGCCGGTGTTGAAACTCAAACCTGGCTCCCCAGTTGCAAAGTCTGCAGCTCTGACCGTAATGCCATAACCTTGATTCTAGGTGCAACAAATAATCAAGTGAACAACTGGATACAAAAACATTGATGTAGCAAATAATTTAAAAGCGCATTCCCGCTATTTGAGAACTCAGAAATGTTTGCTCATATTAGTTCTTTAGAGGACTAACCATAATTTCTATGGGAAAAGACCGCCTAATGCTTATAATTCGTAAAGGAAATGCTTTAGGTATTACAGTTTTGATTCCGTCAATAAACACAGCATGTTAGTGATCTAGTTGTTCATTTAGAACATGGTAGGGAGGCAGAGGTAAGGGGCATGCACTCGGACAATTGAGGGCAGGAAGGAGGAGGAGACAGCAAGTTGGCCACTCTGGGATGGGCAGGAGCAGCAGTGGCAGCACAATAGACCATGGAGGACAGGGTCAACACATCAACCATGTACAGCAGGTAAGAGAGGCTACGGTAATACAGCATAGCATTGAGGGCAGAATAGAGAGGCAGTGGCAGTACAACCATGCATGCCAATGGACCCGATTCGGGTAGGAGACTCACAATGTTTTTAAGCCCAAAAGACTTTATTTTCGCTGTATCCCGCCTAAAATCTCCTCTTTTTCAATCTAAGTCAAAGGAGAAAATCAATTCCCAGATGTATTTGTTTCACAATTTTCCTCTTACCAAGTTCATGGACTCAGACAATAAAGGGAAGGAGGGAAGTGGGCAGGGGCACAAAACTGACTTTACAGGGCAGCCACCAGAGGTTGCAGCAGCACAATACACCACACAGAGCAAGCAGGAGGGCAGTGCACATGGATGGGATAGGGGCCAGCACATGGTAGAAGGAGGGCAGGGGGGAAGATGGCAGGGCATGTGAACCAACCTGACAATGCAGGGTAGGCAGGATAGGCACTGAAATCACAACACAACATGGTGAGCAAAACTTTGGGGGATCCTCGCAAGCCTTACCTCACTGGACTCCCCAGGGTGTCTAGTTTTCAGAAATGTGTTGGTTTGGTAGGTTTTCCTAGATGGTCGCGAGCCCGGGGCCAAAACACAAGGTCCCCCCCCCCCGCAAAACCACGTAGTTTTATGATAGGTAATTTTGAAGTCACCACAGTACGATTTGGACCATTTCCTAATGCAGCTACTATGCCTAACCAAACAAGTGAGGTACCATTTTTAGCGGGAGACCTGGGGCAAAGCTAGGTATTAGGAAATTTGTGTCAGCCCGGTGATCCCACAACTTTCCACACGAAAAAGTGAGGAAAATTCGATTTTTTGTCAGCTAAATTTGAGGTTTGCAGGAGATTCTGGGTGGGAAATGTTGGGGGATCCACAGAAGCCATACCTCCCTGGACTCCCAGAGGTCTCTAGTTTTCAGGTTTTCAGAAATATGAGGGATTGGTAGGTTTTACTAGATGGCCGCCAAGCCCGGGACCAAAACCTCATGTGACCCCCATTGCAATACCAGATCGTTTTGTGATAGGTAATTTCGATGTCTCCTCAACACGTTTTGGGCCCTTGCCTGTCACAGGTACTTGACCCACACACAGGAGTGAGTTACAATTTTTATTGGGAGACCTGGAGGAACGCAGGGTGGAAGGAAGTTTGTGTCAGCAACGTGAAACCACCACTTTTTCACACAGAAATTTGAGAAAAAATTGATTTTTTTTCAGCAACATTTGAGTTTTGCAGAGGATTCTGGGTAAGAAACCTTTGGTGGGTACACACAAGTCACACCATCTTGGTCTCCCCCGGGTGTCTAATTTTCAGAAATGTGTGAGTTTGGTAGGTTTCCCTAGATGGTTGCCGACCCTGGGACCGAAAACGCATATGACCCCTCTCTATCAGAAAACGTCCTAGTTTTGCAAGGGGGGCATCTGCGTTTTTGGTCCCGAGCTCGGCGGCCATGGAAGGAAACCTACCTAACCCAGACAATTCTGAAAACTAGATACCCGGGGGGAGCTTGCGTGGATCCCCAAATGTTTTCCTACCCAGAATTCCTGGCAAACCTTAAAATTAGCTAAACAATCACATTTTCCTCACATTTCTGGCTGGAATCACTGCACAAGCAAAAATGACCTACCACTCAGCGTTCCCCTCAATCTACAGAGTAAAATGATACCTCACTTGTGTAGGTGGGCCAAGTGCCTGCGACTGGGAAAGGCCAAAAACATAGGGAGTAGGGGTATACCACCGCAAACTCTAAGCACTATATATATTTGTTTTTAAGTAACGTTTTTATGCGATTCAGCATTGAAATCTGTGTGGGAAAGTTGTGGGATCACCGGGCTGACACAAATATCCTTCCACCGAACGTTCCCCCAGGTCTCCCGATAAAATATGGCACCTCACTTGTGTGGGTGGCCCAAGTACCCGTGACATGCAAGGGCCCATAACGTATTGAGGAGACATCAAAGTTACCTATCACAAAACAACTTGTATTGCAAGGGGGGGTCACCTGGGTTTTTTGCCCTGGGCTCGGCGGCCATCTAAGGAAACCTACCAAACCCATATATTTCTGAAATTATTTTTATCGGGAGACCTGGGGGAACGTTGGATTGTGGGAAATTTGTGTTAGCCCAGTGATCCCACAACTTTCCCACAGAGAAATATGAGAAATAAGTGACTTTTTGCAGGAAAATTTCAGGATTGCAGGGGATTCTGGGTAGGAAAATGTTAGTCGGTTCACGCAAGTCATACCTCCCTGGACTCCCCCCGGGTGTCTAGTTTTCAGAAATGTGTGGCTTTAGTAGGTTTCCCTAGATGGCCTCTGAGACCGGGGCCATAAACCCAGGTGACTCCCCCTTGCAAAACCAGGTTGTTTTGTGATAGGAAATTGTGATGTCGTCACAATAGGTTTTTGGCCCTTCCCTGGCGCCGGCACTTGGCCCACCCACACGAGTGAGGTACCATTTTTATTGGGAGACTTTGGAGAATGCTGAGTGTGGGGAATTCTGTGAATCCACACAGATTCTAAAACTTTCCATCACAGAAATGTGAGGAAACTGTGTTTTTTTTCACAAAGTTTGAGGTTTGCAAGGGATTCTGGGTAACAGAACCTGGTGAGGGCCAGACAAGATACCCCATACTGGATTTCCCTGGGTGTCTAGTTCTAAAAAATGTATAGGTTTGCTAGGTTTCCCTAGGTGCCGGCAGAGCTAGGGTTCAAAACCTACAGCTAGGCACTTTGCAAAAAAATGGTCAGTTTCACTGTAAAAATGTGGTGTGTCTACGTTGTGATTTTGGTCATTTCCTGTCGCCGGCACAAGGCCTACCCATACAAGTGAGGTACAATTTTTATCAGAAGACCTTCAGGAATGCGGGTGCATGGAACTTTGTATATCTACGCAGATTCCAGAACTTTCCATCACAGAAATATGAGAATTTCTTTTTTTTTTTTTTACAAAGTTTGCGCTTTAGAAGGGATTCTGGGTAATAGAAGCTGGTGAGAGTCAGACAAGTCACCCCATCATGGATTTCCCTGGTTGTCTAGTTTTAATAAATGTATGGGTTTGCTAGGTTTCCCTAGGTGCCAGCAGACCTAAAGTTCAAAATCTACAGCTAGACACTTTGAAAAAAAAAGGGTCAGTTTTCACTGTAAAAATGTGGTGTGTCCACCTTGCGTTTTGGGCCATTTCCTGTTGTGGGCACTAGACTTACCCACACAAGGGCGTTATAATTTTTATCCGAAGACTTTGGGGAATGCAGGGTGGGTGGAAGTTTGTGAATCCATGCAGTTTCAAGAACAATCCATCACAAAAATGTGAGGAAAATGTTTTTTTTTTTTTTTAAAAGTTTGAGGTTCGCAAGGGATTCTGAATAAAAGAACCTGGTGAGAGCCAGACAAGTCACCCCATCCTGGATTCCCCTGGGTGTCTAGTTTTAAAAAATGTATAGGTTTGCTAGGTTTCCCTAGGTGCGGGCAGAGCAAGGGTTCAAAATCTACATCTAGGCCCTTTGTCAAGAAAGGGTCAGTTTTCACTGTAAAAATGTGGTGTGTCCACGTTGCGTTTTGGACCATTTCCTGCTGCGGGCAGTAGACCTACTCACACATCTGAGGTACCATTTTTATCAGAAGACTTTAGGGAATGTGGGGCAGGTGGAATTGTGTGGATCCATGCAGATGCCAGAACTTTCCATCACAGAGATTTGAGGAAAATGAGTTTGTTTTACAAAGTTTGAGGTTTGCAAGGGATTCTGGGTTACATAACCTGGTGAGAGCTAGACAAGTCACTCAATCCTGGATTTCCCTGGGTGTCTGGGTGTATAGTTTTCAAAAATGTATAGGTTTGCTAGGTCTCCCTAGGTGCCCGCAGAGCTAGGGTTCAAAATCTACAGCTAGGCATTTTGAAAAAAAAGGGTCAGTTTTGACTGTAAAAATGAGGTGCGTCTATGTTGCGTTCTGGGCCTTTTTTCTGACGTGGGGACTAGGCCTACCCACACAAGTGAGGTACCATTTTCATCGGGAGACTTAGGGGAACACAGAATTGTAGAGCAACTATTACTAACTATTGACTTTCGATGCATTTCTGCTTTCCGAATGTAAGACAATGTGTAAAAAAGTCACTTTGAAAAATGTCCTATAATTCACATGCTTATTTGGGTACCCACAATTTTGGAGATGTGCAAATAGCTACTATTTCTAAACTCTATATTTTGTTCCCATTTCAGAAATACATAGGTGTCTTTCATACCAATTTTTCACTATTTATATGTTCCCCAATGAATTGCTACATACCCAGTGCACAATAAAAAACCATTGCAAGATGCTGCTCAGTTATTCGCTCTGGGTTCCTCGGATTCTAGGTGAACCTACAAGTCTTATATATTACCACACCCAGAAGGGTCCTGTGGATGTAACGCTATATTGCTTTAAAAAATCTGTCATACTTAGAAGTTACAGGTGAAAACGTTGGAACAAATGGCTGTTTTTTTCAACTTATTTTAAATTATTCCTATTTTTAACTGTTAGTTTCCATAGGAAAACCTTGAAGGATCCACACAAATGTCCCTTTACTAAATTCAAAATTTAGCCTACTTTCCAGAAATGTGTAGCTTTCCAAGATCCATTATTGCTTTCATACCCATTTCTACCATTAACTGGAAGGTGGTTGAAGGCACAAAAAATAGCAAAAATAGGCTATGTCCCGGTAAAATGCCCAAACTGTGTAGAAAATTTTGGTTTTCTGACTAAAGTCTGTCAATCACCTAAACCTGGTAGGATTGTGATTTCAGCACCACAAACGCTTTGTTGATACAATTTGCAGGGAAAAAACAGATGCTTTCATCTGCAACACATTTTTCCAATTTTTCTAAATAAATCAAAAACATTTAGCTGTCTTTTGGCTACTTTCTGGGTCCACTACAGGAAAATCAATAAGCATGGGCGTAAAATCTGTTCCGCTGGCAAAATTTGCGGATTTTCAGCAAATTCGCAATCCTCGAACTCTCGCGAATTTGCAGAAAATTCGCAAATTCGCACGCAGCGGATTTTTTTGCTTGGTGATACAATATTGCAGCGCGCGGCGTTCACTTCCCGTCATTCAGCGTTTGCAGAGTTGTTTTTCTCCATATTTTGAGTGTGCTGCGCCATTTTGGATCTTGCTGCGGGATCCCGCGGGAGTTTGGCGACCGCGATTACGTCATCGCGGCTTGCCACCTTGCACAGCACGCATCGCGAGAGCTCGCAATTACGAACACGTAGATGCGGCGGGCAGCAACAATCTCGCACTCGTGAAATTGCAAAATTTGCAATTCTGCACAAGAAATCCACCAGCAAGCAGCATAAACCTTCTGAAAATGATGATTTTGTATCAGAATAACTCCTCAGGTTGACATTTGCCTGCACTTCTTTTTGCAAGGAGTCCATTTTGGGGGGGGGGTGGGAGGCAGGAAGTGCCCCACAGTCTCCAACTTCCTGTTCCTGTCCAGCAGGCTCCTCCCAGTGCTTTCTTCATGTGCTGGTCACTTTGATTTGGATCTTGACCTGGAAGGATTACTTTTTGTGGATGCTGCTGGATATTTGGATTTGAGGCCTTTTTGACTTTCTTTCGATCACTTTTGGATTAGAAATTTCACAAGTAAGTTTGTTTGGGGCATTACAGTTGCTGCAACTACAATTTTGGAATTGTCGATTTTTGGGCTGTTGTTGGGGCCTTTTGCCCAGGGGTACTCAGTGGTGGATGGACTGAGTCTTTCTGTGGGGTCTCTTTAATGTAAACACCATGGAGGGCATGGATGGCAGTGGATTATGGTGATTTTTGTGTGTTTTTCGATTTTTTTGGGGTGTTGATGGGGACTGGCCATGTGGGTGGGGGCAATTTTGAGTGCTGGTACAGGCAGGCCCTGGCCATGTGCTGGGGGGAAAGGGGCCATTTTGAATGCAGGCAGTGTTCTCAAGCCTGCACCCATTTTGCCTAGCTTTCATCCATTATGCCCAGGGGTAGTGAGTGGTGCATGGGCCTAGTCTTTCTGTGGGGTGTCTTGAATTTAAACATCATTGAGGGCATGGATGGCATGGGATTGTGCTGATTTTTGTGTGTTTTGCGATTTTTCTGGCGTGTATAACTGATGTTCCTCTGTCTTCCATTGCTGTTAGGTGCACAAGAGAACCACCAGTGCCAGGAAGAAGTCCTGCAGCGGTGTGTGCAGCATAACGTCACGCGACGTCAAGTGTGGCCACAGACAAGACAACTCTGCAACTCGTGCAACTGCGGCGTGCTGTTCTGACATCTGAAGAAGATGGCCCCAAAAAAAGTTCCCTGTAGCTCCTCTAGCAAGAAAGTTGCCAGTAAGGAGCGGAAGAAGCAAGTGGTGCCACTTACCAAGGAGACTGGTGTGCCGCCCGCCACATTTTTGGGGAAAAAACAAAGTACGCCTGCAGCAGCAGCGGGGTCTGCTGGGGACCAAGCTGGGAGCAGCACCCCCGCTCCATTGGGCTCAGTGCCACCACCACCACGCCAACGTAAGTCCAAGCCCTTGAGTACTTTAGAGGCAGCCAGTATAGTTGTTCAATCACCATCGACCAGTGATGTTGGCTCATCGCAAGAAAGTAGCAGCGATGTCCCTCAATCAACACAGGTTGTTGTAACTCATCTGACGAGTGTTCAACCACCACAGCCGCAACAACAACCACATGTGCAAGTACAAGCCCAAGTACATGTGGAAGGAGAGGCAGCGCAAGGAGATGCACAAGCAGAGGTGCATGGAGCAGCACAAGTGCCCACAATAGTTGTTCCTCCCGAAGTAGGGGCACATCAGGAAATCGACATTCAAGCCGAGGTATCATTTGAGGAAGCCACTCCTCCTGATGATTCATTGTCTTCCAGATCCCTAGCAAGGAAAAGATCAAGGATGGTGTCTACATCTTCTTCAAGCCCCCTTCTTTCTGATGATATGGATCTAAATTGGGAACCATCACAGTCGTCTGAGAGTGAGGCACACCATGATCTGACAAAGGTAGCTAAGCGTAAAAGGAAGTTCCCGGAAAGTCTCATAGTTATGGAGTGTGGCGATGACGCTGAAGAAGTGGCGTATACTCCTGCTGATGAAGACTCTCACGATGACGACGCAGTCATCATAAACGTCACTCCAGGCTCAGCGGGCATGCAGCAAACAGACATTTTTACCCTAGCCCGAAAAGCTGCTGAGCGTGATGTTGTCGACGAGGCAACAATGGGAGCACCACCATTGCAGTTAAGTAGTACACCACCACCTACCGCTTCCATATTTTTTCGCCAGAAGGGACCTCCATCCACCTCGACCTCCATTTCCTCAATTAGTGGTGCTGGAAGTGCACAACGTAGTAAAGTTCGGCAACACACATCCTCCACTTCATCTGGCATTAGCATGACCAGTATCGCCTCCTCCGCCCTCCACAGACATTTGAAGTCCGCAGTTTGGGACTTCTTTAGTGTAAGCACAACAAGTGAAAACATAGCCATTTGTAGCATTTGTAAGCTTGGAGTTAGTCGTGGTAAGCTTGGCACCAACTATGGTACCGGAGGCCAGAGAGGTCATCTTGAGAGACAGCACACTGTCAAATGGCATGCGCACCTAAAGGAGATCAAGGAAGCCCGAATTGCAAGTCAAGAAACTGTATCCGTTGATGTTTCATTTGATGATGACGAGGAGGAAGAAGCGTCAAACATTTCTTCACTTACACCCAGTACCCCTGTCAGCAGCACACCCCCTGCAAGATATATGAGCCACACTAAGAGTGTGGGAGAGAGTGAGACACCAATGCGAAAAAGATAATCATCATCACCAAGCGTAACTGGGTCGAAGAAGTCATCATCATCATCATCCCGTAAAATGCTCAAGCCCACCATTAGAAGCATGTTGTTTTCAGATGCGCCATTTGAACGCAACCACCCAATGACGCGTCTGTATAACACTAAGCTGGCTGAAATGCTAGCTCTGGACCTTCTCCCTTTTTCTTTTGTGGAAGGGGTTGGTTTTCTTGAATTAGTGGCAACGCTCTGCCCTAAATGGAAGGTTCCTAGCCGGTTCTATTTTGCCAGAGTTGCGGTTCCAGCACTACATGAAGATGTGCTGGAGGTGATTGGGGCAGGTTTGCAGAAGAGTGCTGTTCACACTATACATCTGACAACAGACATGTGAACCAGTTGCGCAGCCACTGATTACATGTGCATCACTGCACACTGGGTCTCTTTTTCAGGGGTTACAGCAAAGCTAAGGGCAGGTGTTGACCCGGAAAACATTTTTAAAGCTGCTCGGAAACATGCAACACTAGCCATGTTTGGCATGGAGAGAAGTCATACAGGAGAAAACATTTTGCAGGAGTTTAACACAAAGGTCTTTCAATGGCTGTCCCCATTGAAACGCAAGATTGGTTATGTTTCCACGGATAATGGCGCCAATGTAGTTAAGGCCATGGATATGGGTAACTATTTCAGAGTGCCGTGTTTGGCGCACTGTATAAACCTGGTTGTTAAAAATGTTTTGAGTGAAGAAAGTCCAGTGTGCAAGTTACTGACCACCTGCCTGAAGAATGTGCACACATTTCAACCATTCTTTTAAGGCCCGGAAGCATCTGAGGCGCCTGCTACATGAACGTAAACTGCCAGTGAAAGCACTCATCCAGGAGGTGGCAACACGTTGGAACTCAACCT
This sequence comes from Lissotriton vulgaris, assembly GCF_964263255.1. Classification (NCBI taxonomy): domain Eukaryota; kingdom Metazoa; phylum Chordata; class Amphibia; order Caudata; family Salamandridae; genus Lissotriton; species Lissotriton vulgaris. The sequence continues at coordinate 1,117,994,683 of NC_141698.1, forward strand.
TCTACATGCTTGAGCGTCTGTTTGAGCAGTGTGCGGTAGTCGATCAGTATTTCTTTACACAGGGTGCAGCTATGAAGGACCTGAGGATACATGCGGAGCAATGGAAGCTAGTTCAAAGCCTGACAGACATGCTTCGTCCTTTTGAGGTCTTCACGCGTGCAGTCAGCAGGGAGGACTGTAATTTGGGAAAAGCTATCCCATTGTTGCGCATGCTAGAGCACCAACTGAAGGCCGTGTCTTCTACGTTTGAAAAAGATGAAAAAAAGCAAGAAGCTTTTGATTTGGCGGAGAAATTATTACAGCGCCTACTTTGCGATGAACGTCTTCAAAAGATCCACACAGAACAGCATTACATTTGTGCTACTATTCTGGATCCACGGTACAAAAAGGCACTGGCAGGCAGAGTATTCTTTCCTTTTGATGACGCAGAAGTTACAAAGTACAAACGTTGGCTAGCTGTGTCAGCCACTCGGTTTGAAAGAGAACGGCAGGAAATTGAAGGAAAAGGCAGTACATCAGCATCAGCAGGCCATCCGGAGTCAAAAGAATCCACTTCTGCACCTGTGGCTGTGACAGAAGTGAGTGATTTTCCCTCTCAGCCGTTAAAGACACCAGCAACCGGATCATCTGTACCAGACACAACAGTAACATTGTGTGAAGAAGAGGATTGGCTAACTCAGCTTGGGCTTGCTTCTCAAAAGGTCCCATCAAAAAGTAAGCAAAGTGGAGGAACCGTGGAGAACCTTGAGTCAATGGTGCAGGACTATGAATGACTCAACAGAGGTATATGTTCATGATGACCCATTGGCGTATTGGCATGGGAAAAAAGAATTGTGGCCAGAGATCTCCAACCTGGCTATAAATTACTTGTCTTGCCCACTCGCATGTGTGTCTTCTGAACGTGTTTTCAGTGCCGCTGGTGGCATTGTAACTTCCAAAAGGACCTGCCTCTCGCCCAAAAATGTGGAGAGGTTAACAATGATCAAGATGAATCAGCACCTCATACCACTAGATTACAAACTACGAGAATACACCCAGGAAGAAGACGAGGAGGACACCAACTTAGATGAGGGAAGTTCTTCTCTGTTAGGTGACCTACTCCCGCCTGAATTCGCAGAGTATGAGGACGAACTCTTCTTCCCTGACACCGAGCCTTAAAAATGAGCCAATGAAACAATAACTTTCTTTTTCGTCCTTATTCGCTTTTATTCCTGTGTGTCTGTCTTTCTTTGTTTTGCAAAATCTATATAAAAAAAAACTTTAATCACCTAATCACAAAAACAAGCCCATCAGCAGAACTGTCTTCACTTATTTGCTTATTAATTTGAAGGTGCAGCAGTCTGCATTCCTCAGGTTCACAAGTTCACAAGAACATGCTCCTCTATACTCCTCCTCCAGACTCCTATTTCCCTCAAAGCAGATGGCTGGATTACGCCCAATGAAGAAAGACTCTGCATTTTTGGGGGTGTTCTACTTCTTTGCGGGTGAGTTGACGGGTCTGGGGCCATTGCTGGGAAGGTCTAATACCGGATAAAAGTGGTTTGGAGAAAATCTGAGCAGAAAAAGGCTTTGCGCTTTTGATCACTTGCCTGTTTTTGGGGTGCTGTTTGGCGGGCTTTTAGGTTGTTTTGGGTGGGTTTTGGGGTCTAGGAGCACTGCTGGCACGGTCTAATGTGGATTGCATTTGATTTTGAGGAAATCCATGGTGGAAAAGGGAGTTAGGGCCTAGCTTCACAGCGCGTTTGGACAGAATTCCAGGTAGTAGGCCCATTTTAGCTTTTTGCCAGTTTGGGGGTGTTCTGCTTTTTTGCGGGTGGCTGCAGGGGTCTGGGGCCATTGCTGGGAATGTCTAATACCGGATCAAAGTGGTTTGGACAAAATAAGAGGTGACATTTATTTTGCACTTTTGATGACTTGCTTGTCTTTGAGGTGCTGTTTGGGGGGGCTTCCTGGAGTTTGTGGGTGGGTTTTGGGGTCTTGGAGCAATGCTGGGTTTGGATACTTTTGATTGAAAGTGGTTTGAAGAAAATCCATGGTGGCAAAGGGGAGTTAGGGCCTAGCTGCAGAGCGCGTGTGGAGTGATGTTGGAAATTTGCCTGAAAATTACTAAGTCCCCATTTTTGTAGTTTTGCTTTTTGGCTGTTTGGGGGTCTACTACTTGTTTCCGCATGGGTTGATGGCTCTGGGGCCATTGCTGGGAAGGTCTAATACCGGATAAAAGTGTTTTGGAAAAAATCAGAGTTGAGAAAGTTTTTGCCTTTTTGCTCACTATCATGTTTTTGGGGGCCTGTTTGGGGGGGTTCCTGGTGTTTGGGGGTGGGTTTTGGGGTCTGGGAGCACTGCTGGCACAGTCTAATGTTGATTGCATTTGTTTTCCAGGACATCCATGGAGGAAAAGTGGAGTTATGACCTAGCTGTACAGCGCGTTTGGACAGAATTGAAAGAAGGCCGAAAAATATTGTAAGTATGAGATTTTCCATTTTTGCTTTTTGCCTGTTTGGGGGTGTTGTGCTTTTTTGCGGGTGGGTTGGCGGGTCTTGGTGCATTGCTGGGAAGGTCTAATACCGGATAAAAGTGGTTTGGAGAAAATCTGAGCAGAAAAAGACTTTGCGCTTTTGATCACTTGCCTGTTTTTGGGGTGCTGTTTGGCGGGCTTTTAGGTTGTTTTGGGTGGGTTTTGGGGTCTAGGAGCACTGCTGGCACGGTCTAATGTGGATTGCATTTGTTTTTGAGGAAATCCATGGTGGAAAAGGGAGTTAGGGCCTAGCTTCACAGCGCGTTTGGACAGAATTCCAGGTAGTAGGCCCATTTTAGCTTTTTGCCAGTTTGGGGGTGTTCTGCTTTTTTGCGGGTGGCTGCGGGGGTCTGGGGCCATTGCTGGGAATGTCTAATACCGGATCAAAGTGGTTTGGACAAAATAAGAGGTGACATTTATTTTGCACTTTTGATGACTTGCTTGTCTTTGAGGTGCTGTTTGGGGGGGCTTCCTGGAGTTTGTGGGTGGGTTTTGGGGTCTTGGAGCAATGCTGGGTATGGATACTTTTGATTGAAAGTGGTTTGAAGAAAATCCATGGTGGCAAAGGGGAGTTAGGGCCTAGCTGCAGAGCGCGTGTGGAGTGATGTTGGAAATTTGCCTGAAAATTACTAAGTCCCCATTTTTGTAGTTTTGCTGTTTGGCTGTTTGGGGGTCTACTACTTGTTTCCGCATGGGTTGATGGCTCTGGGGCCATTGCTGGGAAGGTCTAATACCGGATAAAAGTGTTTTGGAAAAAATCAGAGTTGAGAAAGTTTTTGCCTTTTTGCTCACTATCATGTTTTTGGGGGCCTGTTTGGGGGGGTTCCTGGTGTTTGGGGGTGGGTTTTGGGGTCTGGGAGCACTGCTGGCACAGTCTAATGTTGATTGCATTTGTTTTCCAGGACATCCATGGTGGAAAAGTTGAAAGTGGTTTGAAGCAAATCCATGGTGGCAAAGGGGAGTTAGGGCATAGCTGCAGAGCGCGCGCGGAGTGATTCTGGAAATTTGCCTGAACATTTTTAAGTGCCAATTTTTGAAGTTTTGCTTTTTGGCTGTTTGGGGGTCTTCTACTAGTTTCCGCCTGGGTTGACGGCTCTGGGGCCAGTGCTGGGAAGGTCTAATACCGGATAAAAGTGGTTTGGACAAAATCCATGAGCAAAAAGTTTTTGCATTTTCTGACATTTCGCTCAATTTAGCGTTTTCGGGGGCCTGTTTGGGGGGCTTACTTGTGCTTGTGGGTGGGTTTCGGGGTCTTGGAGCAACGCTGGGTATGGATACCTTTGATTGCAAGTGGTTTGAAGCAAATCCATGGTGGCAAAGGGGAGTTAGGGCCTAGCTGCAGAGCTCGCGTGGAGTGATTTTGGAAATTTGCCTGAAAATTACTGTCCCCATTTTTGTAGTTTTGCTTTTTGGCTGTTTGAGGGTCTTCTACTAGTTTCCGCCTGGATTGACGGCTCTGGGGCCATTGCTGGTTAGGTCTAATACCGGATAAAAGTGGTTTGGACAAAATCCATGAGGAAAAAGTTTTTGCATTTTCAGACATTTCACTCAATTTAGCGTTTTCGGGGGCCTGTTTGGGGGACTTCCTGGTGTTTGTGGGTGGGTTTCGGGGTCTTGGAGCAATGCTGGGTATGGATACTTTTGATTGCAAGTGGTTTGAAGCAAATCCATGGTGGCAAAGGGGAGTTAGGGCCTAGCTGCAGAGCGCGCGTGGAGTGATTTTGGAAATTTGCCTGAAAATTACTAGGTCCCCATTTTTGTAGTTTTGCTTTTTGGCTGTTTGGGGGTCTTCTACTAGTTTTCGCATGGGTTGACGGCTCTGGGGCCATTGCTGGGAAGGTCTTATACCGGATAAAAGTGGTTTGGACAAAATCGGAGGCGAAATTTGTTTTGCGTTTTTGCTGACTTGCTTGTCTTTGAGGTGCTGTTTGGGGGGGTTCCGGGTGTTTGTGGGTGGGTTTTGGGGTCTGGGAGCACTGCTGGCACAGTCTAATTATGATTGCATTTGTTTTTCAGGAAATCCATGGTGGAAAAGGGAGTTAGGGCCTAGCTTCACAGCGCGTTTGGACAGAATTCCAGGTAGTAGGCCCATTTTAGCTTTTTGCCAGTTTGGGGGTGTTCTGCTTTTTTGCGGGTGGCTGCGGGGGTCTGGGGCCATTGCTGGGAATGTCTAATACCGGATCAAAGTGGTTTGGACAAAATAAGAGGTGACATTTATTTTGCACTTTTGATGACTTGCTTGTCTTTGAGGTGCTGTTTGGGGGGGCTTCCTGGAGTTTGTGGGTGGGTTTTGGGGTCTTGGAGCAATGCTGGGTATGGATACTTTTGATTGAAAGTGGTTTGAAGAAAATCCATGGTGGCAAAGGGGAGTTAGGGCCTAGCTGCAGAGCGCGTGTGGAGTGATGTTGGAAATTTGCCTGAAAATTACTAAGTCCCCATTTTTGTAGTTTTGCTGTTTGGCTGTTTGGGGGTCTACTACTTGTTTCCGCATGGGTTGATGGCTCTGGGGCCATTGCTGGGAAGGTCTAATACCGGATAAAAGTGTTTTGGAAAAAATCAGAGTTGAGAAAGTTTTTGCCTTTTTGCTCACTATCATGTTTTCGGGGGCCTGTTTGGGGGGGTTCCTGGTGTTTGGGGGTGGGTTTTGGGGTCTGGGAGCACTGCTGGCACAGTCTAATGTTGATTGCATTTGTTTTCCAGGACATCCATGGTGGAAAAGTTGAAAGTGGTTTGAAGCAAATCCATGGTGGCAAAGGGGAGTTAGGGCATAGCTGCAGAGCGCGCGCGGAGTGATTATGGAAATTTGCCTGAACATTTTTAAGTGCCAATTTTTGAAGTTTTGCTTTTTGGCTGTTTGGGGGTCTTCTACTAGTTTCCGCCTGGGTTGACGGCTCTGGGGCCAGTGCTGGGAAGGTCTAATACCGGATAAAAGTGGTTTGGACAAAATCCATGAGCAAAAAGTTTTTGCATTTTCTGACATTTCGCTCAATTTAGCGTTTTCGGGGGCCTGTTTGGGGGGCTTACTTGTGCTTGTGGGTGGGTTTCGGGGTCTTGGAGCAACGCTGGGTATGGATACCGTTGATTGCAAGTGGTTTGAAGCAAATCCATGGTGGCAAAGGGGAGTTAGGGCCTAGCTGCAGAGCTCGCGTGGAGTGATTTTGGAAATTTGCCTGAAAATTACTGTCCCCATTTTTGTAGTTTTGCTTTTTGGCTGTTTGAGGGTCTTCTACTAGTTTCCGCCTGGATTGACGGCTCTGGGGCCATTGCTGGTTAGGTCTAATACCGGATAAAAGTGGTTTGGACAAAATCCATGAGGAAAAAGTTTTTGCATTTTCAGACATTTCACTCAATTTAGCGTTTTCGGGGGCCTGTTTGGGGGACTTCCTGGTGTTTGTGGGTGGGTTTCGGGGTCTTGGAGCAATGCTGGGTATGGATACTTTTGATTGCAAGTGGTTTGAAGCAAATCCATGGTGGCAAAGGGGAGTTAGGGCCTAGCTGCAGAGCGCGCGTGGAGTGATTTTGGAAATTTGCCTGAAAATTACTAGGTCCCCATTTTTGTAGTTTTGCTTTTTGGCTGTTTGGGGGTCTTCTACTAGTTTTCGCATGGGTTGACGGCTCTGGGGCCATTGCTGGGAAGGTCTTATACCGGATAAAAGTGGTTTGGACAAAATCGGAGGCGAAATTTGTTTTGCGTTTTTGCTGACTTGCTTGTCTTTGAGGTGCTGTTTGGGGGGGTTCCGGGTGTTTGTGGGTGGGTTTTGGGGTCTGGGAGCACTGCTGGCACAGTCTAATTATGATTGCATTTGTTTTTCAGGAAATCCATGGTGGAAAATGGAAGTTATGGCCTAGCTGCACAGCGCGTTTGGACAGAATTGAAAGAAGGCCGAAAAATATTGTAAGTATGAGATTTTCCATTTTTGCTTTTTGCCTGTTTGGGGGTGTTGTGCTTTTTTGCGGGTGGGTTGGCGGGTCTTGGGGCATTACTGGGAAGGTCTAATACCGGATAAAAGTGGTTTGGAGAAAATCCATGCTGAAAAGCCTTTTGACACTTTTTGTAACTTAGGGTTCGATAGGGTCAGCCCTAGCAGCAGTATTCCATGTTTTTGGGGGTGTTCTAGATTTTTGCAACTGGGTTCTGGGGTCTTACAGCACAGGTGGGAATGTGTAATCTTGGTTGCAAGTGGTTTGAAGCAAATCCATGGTGGCAAAGGGGAGTTAGGGCCTAGCTGCAGAGTGCGCGTGGAGTAATTTTGGAAATGTGCCTGAAAATTACTAAGTCCCCATTTTTGTAGTTTAGCTTTTTGGCGGTATGGGGGTCTTCTACTAGTTTTCGCCTGGGTTGACGGCTCTGGGGCCATTGCTGGGAAGGTCTAATACCGGAAAAAAGTGGTTTGGAGAAAATCGGAGCAGAAAAAGATTTTGCGCTTTTGTTCACTTGCCTATCTTTGGGGTGCTGTTTGGCGGGCTTTTAGGTTGTTGTGGGTGGGTTTTGGGGTCTGGTAGCACTGCTGGCACAGTCTAATGTGGATTGCATTTGTTTTTCAGGAAATCCATGGTGGAAAAGGGGAGTTAGGGCCTAGCTGCACAGCGCGTTTGGACAGAATTGAAAGAAGGCCGAAAAATATTGTAAGTATGAGATTTTCCATTTTTGCTTTTTGCCTGTTTGGGGGTGTTGTGCTTTTTTGCGGGTGGGTTGGCGGGTCTTGGGGCATTGCTGGGAAGTTCTAATACGGGATAAAAGTGGTTTGGAGAAAATCCATGCTGAAAAGCCTTTTGGCACTTTTTGTAACGTAGGGTTCGTTAGCGTTAGCACTAGCAGCAGGATTGCATGTGTTTCGGGGTGTTCTAGATTTTTGCAACTGAGTTCTGGGGTCTTAGAGCACTCGTGGGAATGTGCAATCTTGGTTGCAAGTGATTTTAAGAAAATCCATAGTTGGAAAGGGGGGATTTGGCCTAGTTAAAGAAAGCGTTTGCAACTATTCTTAACTTAGGGCTCGTTAGGGTTAGCAGTATTGTATTGCATACGTTTGGGCGGGGGCTGTTTGTGGGGGGTTTGCGAGTCTTGGAGCGATGCTGGGTATGGATACTTTTGCTTGCTTGCAAGTGGTTTGAATACAATCCACGGTGGGTAAGGGGGGATTTGGGCCTACTTGACTTTCAAAGTACGTTTTGTCACCATTTTTCCACTAGACCTTGTTTTTTGAGATCTGATTGGGGTCTTCTACATTTTTGCGACTGGGTTTAGTAAGGGTCTGGGAGCACTGCTGGGAAGGTCTAATTTTGTTCTAAAACACAGTTTACAGTACACCTAGCTTGAGGGGAAAGATCCGCTAAATTAATTCGCCCATACTTATTTATCCTTCAAAAGGAGACTCAGACAGAGTACGCACTTTCAAAAATATTGTACTGTCTATTAGGAAACTCAAAGTGTGACTTTTTGCACTACACAGCGTACATACCTTATATTTATTTGTCAGTGGTGTTCTAATATCACTTCCTGTTTTTCCATCAATAATTACAGGCCGGGTTTCAGTCTGTGCAATTGGAAAAAAAGGATGAAGTCAGGCTTCACATTAGCGAGCCGCAATTCAGCATCCGCCAGGCAGGCAGTGGACAGGTTGTCTTCTGGTCACCAACATTGATGGACGGAGCGTCAGCTGGAATGGAGGAGTCCCGCTAATAAGAGGAATGGTTTGATGCATGCAACTTACCAAATTCAACAGGACAACTACAACAACATACAGATACAGTATCCGTTCTTTTCTAATTATCTTTTAAGTAATGTTATTGCTGTGAACTTCTATGAGTGTGACTCTGCATTTCTTTGATCTCTGCTTCTAAATTGATCCCTACAGCCATTCTATAGGTTTTACTTCGGCTATTTTTTAAACCTAATTTAATGTAAGAAGTGTTTCTCTGAGTGCAGAGATAGGCAAGTGAAAAAACTAAATTATTACTGCAGCCCTGTACTGTCGCATTCTTTCATTTACGGTTATCGAAAGTACTACTTACTTTTCAGTAACCATGCATGCAGTAGTGCATGCACTTCCTTTATGTCACTGAAAAGATTTATGGTTAGCTTTGTACCCAAAGATTTCTTTATCTTCAATTATTGTTTGTCCATGCTGTGCTTTTTTTTTCTTCTCTCAACAAAACTTTCCCAAAATCCCCCATTCCCATCCATTTTCCAAACCCTAACCCTCTTCCCCCGGGCTGTGTGGTTTTGATTGATGTGTGACTAAATTATTATTATATCTGATTTTTTAGAGCGCGCAGCTACCCGTGGGTTTCCCGGCGCTAGGAGAACAGAAGTAAAAGAGGGCAAACGGGAGTGTAAGGAACAGGTTACAGAGAGAACAGCCAGGTTTTCACTCCTTTGCGGAACTTAAGATAACATGTTTCAGCAATAATTCCACACACTTGCTGGGGAGGATAAGGTCATAGCAACAGGCTGGTGAAGGAATCCGAGGATATATTCTATTCTTAATCAGCTTGACACTCAGTCACTATTGGCAAATGTAAGCAGATTTTCATGTGCGCCATCAACTTGATTGGTCATCAATAACATCCTCCTCCTAGACGTGGCAAATTATTACGCTGCTGTGTCCTTCACCTTCGGTACTATTTCTTGTAGTAGTAGCCAATGTCAAAGAAATTCAACGCAAGTACTAGTTATACTTTCAATACTTTACCATTTGTTAGGCTACATTGTGGCACTGTTCTAGTGTACTGTCACCTGCTATATTCTCTATCGTACCGTTCTAATGCTACGGTAAGGACAAACAAGGTTTCATTTTCTTTTTTTTCAGATGCTGCAACTGCCACTGTGTAACACCACAAGTACCACCGCAATGATGACAATTCATCCACCCAGGATTGCCAACCTTAATTGCCATTTCGCGTGCAGCCAGCCCTGTGCCTAGCCCTATTTCCTAACACAAATTACAGGTAAAATAAGCATTTGTGGGGAGGTAGTATAATGGAGTATTAGGAGAGATGGGAGACTGACGGTCCTAGGACTATTGAATTCACTTACTCTGTGAGAGGCACTTAGTTTTGAAAACATTTGGGCCATTAGTACTTACACAACTTGACTCAAGATGCCACTTAAGTTTCTGTACTGTTAAACCCCCACCCACCAGCCTCAAAAGCAGTAAAAAACACGTATGCTAAGATAAATTTTAAAGTATATTTATATATCCCTAACATAAATATTCTCCCGCAAGACCCAACCCACCCCCCCTCCCGAACCCCAACGAATGTCCCTGAAAACTAAGTCCAAAAAAGTAGAAAACCCAACTCCCAATTCCCACCCCCCAGAAGTCTTTAAAAAAGGGGCAAGGGACAGTGTCCTCCTACTGCTGGCTGCTGTTGACTTTTCGGGCCAGGTCGGCATACTCCTTGCGGAGGGTCTCGAGCAGGGTTTTGGTGTTGAGGAGCTCCTGCTCGAGGTAGGAAACCCTCAGGGAAAGGCGGTGCATCCTTTTTTTGTAACTGCTGTGGGGGGCAGCTGATTTCTTTGCTGCTCGGCGGTGGCGGGTGGCTGTGGTACCCCGGCTCCGTACCGCTGGAGACCTGCTGTGCTGACTGGCTGACCCAGGGAGCGCGGAGGAGGATGCAGGTGTTGCAGTGGATGTTGTTGACGTACTAGTCTGCATGTCCTCCTCCTCCTGGGCCACCAGCCACCGATATTCGGCGACAGTGGCCTCCAGCCTCCGTTGCCGGGCCCTTTTAGCCAGCTCCTTCCGTGTTGGTTTGGAAGGAGCATCTATATGAAGAAAGAAAGACATAGTCTGTAACCAATGCTCTTTAAGATTAACACAAAATGATTCAGCAGAAAGTTGAGTCACAGTAGAACTAGCAACTTGCAAGCGTAGTACATAACTATTGTGGCCAGTATCTATCTAACCTCCCACTTCTTCATCCTTACTCTAACATTAGTGGGAGTTTAAGGAATCAATTCTACGAGCACTATGGACTCACTCCATTAGAGTCGACTATGACAGTACACCAGTCTTATTCTTCTTCTTCTCTCTTGTTTAGCAAAATTGGTACGTTAACTTCTGCAAGCCGTCATAATGCCAGCGCAGTCAACTTGCACCCGAGAAAAACAGACGCCCGCCATGATGAGTGAGACAGACTTGCATTACTGTACCAGTCCAGCACATGCAGGTGGTGATGCTCTTACTTTTCTATTACGGGTGGCACTGAGAATACTCTGTTACAGGGGCTACTGCTTAATTAATTTAACTTTCACCCTACAGTGCCAATGAATACTAGAAAAGGAAAATGAAGAAGATAAATAATCTGATTATCTATCACTGCACATGGTATGTATTTGCTTACATATGGGATGACTTTAGGTGCTTTGCTTTTTATTGAGTGAACAGTGATACATCCACACATGAATGACCGAGTTCTACTAAACTTATTAACAGAGATAGTGAGTGGCCATCGTAATAGGCGGATATATGCTGTGCTTGCAATACAAACTACTGCTACTATTCATGGTAGTATTCGGACAAAATTACAACTTCTTTTCCTTGCCTTTCCTACGCTGGGACGGACGTGCGGGTGCGATGTTACATGCTCTTCAAAGTAACACTTAGTTCATCCAGTGACCGTCTACTCTCTCTAGATACACAAATGCTATCAGAGTCAGATAGTACCATGATTCAGGCATCCATCCATTCAAACTATATGTCAGTCATTCTTCTTCATGTCTCTCATCTGGACAAACCTTACATTTTCTCATGGGGAGCACACTATGCAGTCTGCAATCTCAATAAGTAAGGAATATAAGAGCTTACCACTGCCCGCCACTACCGTGGCAACCCGCACAGCTGTTTCCTCCGGCACTTGCACCGCCTCCTCCCCTGAAGTCTCCTCCTCCACCTCCGCGCTGGGCCCAGCACCAGATGATCCACTTACATAGTACATTTAAGAATGTTAGATGTCATAGACATACACCACTCACTAACATTTTGTCTAGGAATGAAGAAATGTGAATACAGAAACCAATCTAATAATTTGTGACTGTCTACTCTAAAGTAAAAATGTCCCTTTTTCCAGGGAAGGGTGTTGTCTTGCTGCACTTTTTGGCACAACTGATGAATGCTTGCTTTTTAACACGCACCATTTTTCTCATAACAGACAGAAGCTTCACTTCTAAGAACAAATCATCATCATCACCACTAGGACAGAGGGACCAACGATTCAGCACCAAAAAGAAAAATTAGAGTTCAAACCAGGTGAGGGCTCGGCTCGCCCACAATAAATGTGTGAAATAAATCACTATAAGCACTTTTCCATTTTTAATCAACCGTTTATGTTTTATGACAAGCTTGATTTTAATAAATATTTTTACTTTTAATAAAGCTTTAAAACTTAAATAGACTCTGTGGTTTTTGGTCAAGAGTGAATGAGTAAAAGGTTTTGCAATTTGCAAGCATGAGTCCGTGCCTCTGACACTTCTGGACTCTGACTCCGTACTCTTGTCCTGCGTTGGATAATCATCATTGGGGATCAATCATCAATGAATTCGGGAGCTAAATGACTCTGCCACACTTTCTAGTCAGTAAGGAGATTGGGGGTTCTTCAAAGACTGATATCACTGAGGTATGTGGAAAGTCTACCTGTGCCTATTATAATTGATAAACAATGCACTATTTAGTGTCCATAGTTCTGTTTGTGCAGATTTGTCCCTGCAACAGTAGTAGTATGGATTGTCCTCCTATCCAAACCAAAAGTAAAGTAGTATCTTATTCTTTCTGGGTGGTCATTCACCTTTTTATTGTTGGTAATTGTCAAAGCATAAACATTTAGAAGACTTGAAAAGACATTATGGACAATACCAGAGGACTGCACTCAGTGCATAGAGCTATTGCTGACTAGAATGGGAGTTTTGTTTTACTCCTTTTGCCAAATGTGCAATCTTAGTTAGCTACACAGACAGACTTATAGGAATAATCTAGTAATACCACAGGGAGTCATAGTCGAGGCAGGATAAGAATTTAGATACAGTCTACAAGAAGATCAAAGACGATTTAGAAAAAATCGAATGAGGAATGCTAGGAAAAAATAGGTACTCTAGATTAAAATTAAAACTTACCGGGGCCAGCAAAGGAGCCCTCGCCTGACCGATCCTGGCATTGTTCAGCAGCAGCAGCAGCCTCCTCCAATGTCCTCTTGCCCCTGGGGGGAGCTGATGTACAACATGAAAGAAAGAAAGACCCGAAAACATGATGATATTTGTCAACCAAATCAAACATTTCAAAAGAACAATAACAAAATATTTTGGCGAAATAGCAAATAGACAACTTTTCCACGGGATATATTGCCCTATCTCATGTGGTCTACTACGATATTAGTATTGCTTGATTTGCGGACCGTCGACTTGGAAAGTTATGTAACTCACTAAACAAACTACTAAAAAGGTTCGCCTAGGTCTGGCAGGCAGCAGTCCGCAGCACGTGAAGTGACAGACAAACTCCATCGAGATTGCAGATCAGCGACAACACTAAAAAGTTTACTACTACAATAACCAGTCATTAAAATACTCCAACTATCAATCCACCACCACTATTTCTTCTTATTGCAAGGTGTACAAAGGAAGGACTGGACTTGAGTCTGTAGGGGCAGATTTATAAGCCCCTTACGGCTCTTTTGCTCCATTGTTGCGTGACTTTTGTGACGCAGCGGCATTACAAAAGAGGCGCCATGGTGCGGCGTATATTAACAATGTGTTACGTGACGCATATGGGAGATGCATCACGTTGTAAAGCCCTGCGCCATCAGGGGGCGTTCCGGCGCAAGGGAAGGCGTTCCTGCGCAGGAACGCATCCTACAAGTGGCTGAGGGAAATCTACAAGATTTCAATCAGTCACTTTTAGGACAATGATGCGTGACCCAAACCCTGCGCCTGCTTGAAGCAGACGTATGTCTTGACGCAGCATTGGGGTGATAGGGCACCCCAGAGCATTGCTGGAGCTGCGCCATCGTTGCGACGCAACTCCAGCAATGCGCCGCCTTTATGGCACAGATGCGTAACGCTTCGGTGATGTTTTGGGCCCATGGTGCGCCGCATTGTAAATACGGCGCACCATGGGTGGTGGTGGTGGCGTGGCGCACAATTATTGGCGCATCCCTGCTACTTTGCAGGGATGCGCCGGTAATTAAAAATCTGACCCTTAGTGTCTAGCATTACGCAGTTCTTTAAACTACACTCATACATAATTTCTTAGGCCAATGAAATGAACACAAAATCAAAAACAAATAAGCATAGTAGCAACGCTACTGAGAAGGAGAGCAGTGCACCTGAAATGCACAGAAGATTTTGAAATATAATCTACCTACAATGTAATCAGCAGCATTATTGCTCTTGGTAAAAAACAAAAAATTGCAATATAATAACACACAGAGCAGGAGAGAACAGAGTAGTGAAGAAATAGCTACTACTACTCACCAAGCCCGGGGATCTCGAGGCCGAGCAGGTCGATCAAGTCGCGTTCCCGGTCCAGGAGATCCGTCCAACGGTGGGTGACCTGGTTGTAGGTGCGCCGGCCCCGAGAGTGTTGGTACATGGCCCGGCACACCTTCTCCCACCGCTTCCGGCGCTCCCGGATCCCGTAGCCGCTCGCGATCTTGCCGCCTGCCATGATGGTCCTGGCGAGGCGGCGCTGGACATAAAAAACTAGTGTGGCCACCTCCTCCGCGCTAAAGATCTCCCGGGCTGTGACCTGCTCCCCCCTCAAACGCCCGCACGGGAGCTGGGCACAGGGTGCGGGACCCTTCCCCTTCACAGGCTGCTTCCCGGCTCCCTTTACCATGCACTGGGCAGAAAGGAAGGTAAATAATAAATAAGAAATAGAATAGGGAAGAAGAAAAGAAAAGAGTTTAAAAAAGTAGTTTAAAATTAACCAAAAGTAGCAGAAAACACAAAAATATAGAGCTAGAAAAATAGAGGGATAGATAATAAGTAAAATAGATTAAAAAAAACTTCAAACAAGCAAAGGATGGCAGATATTGACAGAGGATACAGAAAGCATGCCCAGAACCATATTAATGAATGAAAAACAAGATGGCCGCGCCCGTTCACGACCGCGTGGGTAAGTTTGCGTGAGATTTTCCTCGCGATCACACGCGAACTTGTACTAGCGAGCCGCACACTTTGCGAGATTACACATAGCGCCCGGAAACGGAAATACGTCACGCAAACAAGATGGCTGCTCCCATGTACGACCGCGAGGGTAACTTTGCCTCGTTGCGCTACCAGCGGCTTGCTAAAACGCACAAAACCACGCAAACTAACACGCCGCAAAAAAACAAATCGCATATTTGCACAAATTTGCGGCTTACGAATTCGATCTCACGCAAATTCGCGCCCCGCCAAATTGCAGAAAAACGATTTTTGATGAAAGCACTCAGCAGGTGCAAAAGTTCAACCTCATCATTAGTAACCATTCCCTGTAGTGCTTCCTGAGGGCCCCCTCCATAGTTCAGTTGCCTACTTGCAACTATTCTATGACCCTGATCTGACCCTCACAGCAGGCTCAGAGAATAGCTACAAGTAGGCCACAAAGGTCCTGTGAAAAAAAATTGCACTGCAACAGAAAGCAATTACACATAGGAAGCAGGCGCCAGACTCAGTGACACATAAATCAACCCCAAATTAATTCATGTCAGTTGAAGCAGGGCAGGTGTGCTTTTCTCCCCATAATCTACAGTGATGAACCAGAGGGTGGCAGTGATGTACCAGTGGGTGGCATGGGTGAACCAGAGGGTGGCAGTGGTGAAACAGAGGGTGCTGTGATGAACCGGACGTAGAAACAACATATACGCGACCCGAAAAGTAAGTTCCCGTTTGCGAACTGGTCAAAACCCTCGCGAACTGGCAGAAACCCTTGCGAACACAAAAAAAAGAAAAAATCTGCAAATTTGCGGGGGTTCGCGGATTTTGCGGATTGCGAATTCGTGAATAAGCAAATTTGCGAACCGCGAATTCGCAAAATTCTCCCACGCTTAAAAATCAACAAACATGGGGACATTTAAAATCTGCATGATGTTGGAAGAAAAAGACGCACATTTGGTGTTGATACCTTATGTGTACAAAAAGTTTCAAGGGCCCAAGCGCAAACTACCCCAAATAGCCACAAAAAGGCTTAGCACGGGGGCGGGGAGGCCTAGCAGCGAAGGGGTTAATCGCATGCACACAGACAACATAAGGAAGGTGGGAGGGGTCAAGGGCAGCAAGCTGGCTACACAAGGCAGGTGGGCGGGGCAGTGACAGCACAAAAGACCATCCATTGCAAGCAGGAGGATTAATGGCAGCAAAACAGCCATAGAGGGCAAGAGGGAGGGGGCAAGGTCAAGCACAAAGGAGCATGGAGGGAAGAAGAGAGAGGTACGGGCTGGGAACAGACAAGTGAGGGCAGGAGAATGGAGCAGGGGCTTTACAAAACACAAAGCTGGGCAGGCAGGAGGTGCAGTTGTAGCAAAAATGAGCATGGAGGGCAGAAGGGAGTGGCAACAAAATGGACTGTGGAAGACAGAAGGAAGCGGATAGGGTCATGGAACTCGGTCAACGGAAGGGAGGGTGGAGGGGTCAGGGATAGGTGACAGCCGTCTGCCAATGCTGGGCAGGGAGGAGGGACAGTAGCAGCTGAACAGAGAACTCAGAGTAGACAGGAGGTGCAGTGGCAGATCCATGGAACTTAGTGGGCAAAATGGCGGGAGCAGGGGCATGCACATAGACTTCAGAGGGCAGGGGGAAGAAAGGTAGGCTAAGCAGGAGTGCAATGATCAATCAATCAATCCATCAATCAGGGGAATCGTAAGCATGCTACTCACTCATGTGGGTCTCAAGGCACTGGGGGGGGTATCCGCTGGTCTGTGTAGCCGAAGATCCAGGTCTTGAGAGTTATTCTGAAGGTGTTCATGGAGGGTGCGCATCTGATGTCTGCCGGTAACTCGTTCCATGTCTTGGCTGCAATGTGGGAGAAGGATCTTCCGCCTGCTCCGGCACTGTGGATGCGCAGGGTTTTTGCCAGTGCGAGGTTGGAGGATTGGAGGTTTCATTTGGGTATGTGGAAATTGATTCTGTCATTGAGGTATTCAGGTCCGTTGTTGTGTCGCCATTTCTAGGTGTTGGTGAGGATTTTGAAAGTGACTCTTTTCTCCATGAGGAGCCAGTGGAGTCTTTGTAGGTGTTGGCTGATGTGTTCTTGCCGGGGAAGCAGGGGATGAGTCTGGCTACGGTGCTCTGTATGGTCTGGAGTTAGCGGAGTAGGGACTTGTTGATGCCTGTGTAGAGTGCATTTCCATAGTCCAGTCTGCTGGTGATGAGTGTGTGGGTGACGGTCTTCCTTGACTCGGGGGGATCCATTTGAAGGTCTCACAGAGTATGCAGAGGGTGTTGAAGCAGCTAGATGTGACGCCGTTGACCTGTCAGTTCATGGTGAGTGAGGAGTTGAGGATGATACCCAGGTTCTTTGCGTGGTCTGAGGGGGTGGGTGGGTTCCCGAGGGCTGTCGGCCACCAAATGTTGTCGCATGCTGAAGGGGTGGTTCCAAGGATGAAGACTTCTGTATTCTCGGCGTTGAGTTTCAGACAGCTGTAGGTCATCCAGTCTGCGACGTCTTGCATTCCTTTCTGGAAGTTGAGTTTGGCAGTGGTGGGGTCTCGGGTGAGGGAGAGGATGAGCTGGGTGTCGTCGGCGTAGGATACGATGCTGAGGCCATATTTTCGGACAATGGCTGTGAGTGGGACCATGTATATATTGAAGAGGGTCGGGCTCAGTGATGATCCCTGTGGGGCTCCGCAGCTGATTTTCGTAGGATCGGAGAGGAAGTGTGGTAGTGTGATTCTCTGGCTTCTTCCGGTGAGGAACGATTGGATCCAGTCAGGGCTCTCCTTACCTCTAGTCATCCAAGGAGCCTCGCGTTATGATAAGAGCATAGCCTAAGGCAGTGGAGGGTAGGAGGAGTGGGCAGGAATATCAAGCTGACTAGAAGACAGTGGCAGCACATCGGATTGTGCAGGATAGGGGGGAGGAGGCAGATGCATGGACTGGGACAACAGAATGCAGGGAGGAAGTGGGTACTGGCAGAAAGCTAACTGTGCAGGGCAATGGCAGAGCATCGGCCACACAGAGCTAAATGAGTGGAAAGAGGTCTTAGGTTATGGAGGGCAAGGATGAGTGGAGCAGGTGTTTGTATTTATATAGCGCCTTCTACCCTGAGGTCTCGTAGTGCTGTATTCATACCGCTGTGGAACCCTTCCTGGCTTTCCTGTGAAGTGCCCACTCCTGGGCACCCCCAAGGTGAAGCCAGGCATCCAAGCGCTGCTGGGGCCGTTGTGGAGATTAAGCAAGCTATTGCCCAGAGTCACAGAGTGGGACTGCTTTGACCCTTGCATATTAAATCAGTCATGACATATTCATTGACTACATTTATACCACCCTTTATCACATCTGAAATGACATCATTGTTGATAATACTGTGCATGGTGGGGACACAAGTTATAGTTACTTTAGGGTTTCTTCCCAGTGGATGTGAAAAATAAGATTAAAACATAATCAAACTTTCCCTCTGGTAAATTCCCCCCTCCCTGCAACCCTGTGTGGCAGACTTGAAACTACCAACCTCCCCAACAATTCAGAGCTCCTGTTACTCCAAGAAAGTGTAGAGCGAGCAGGTTGCTGTGTGAGGTCCCTGGTAATTTTTTGTCCTTTCTCACCCCCAAGAATACCATTATATTTCCATGTCATTTCTGGGGCTTCGCACAGCAGGAGTGAGGTCCAGAAGAGTCCAGGCAATGTGCCTACCTACTATGATGCTACTATGATGTAGGAAGGCATCTCTCAGTTCAGTAGTCTCGAAGGTCTTACTGAAATCAACAGCACTAGAAAAGTCCATAGTCTCCAATCCCAGTGTTGCTATCACTTCATCAAATGCTTCACATGGGCTTTCCCTTCTCAGGAGTCACAACATGTCAGGTCTCGTATCTTCAGGGAAAAAACATCATATATTAAGGGTCTTTCACTCTCAGCACCTTTTACATAACATTGAAGCTCCATCAAAAGTGATGTACTTTTAGCTTAAAGTCTGTAAAAAAATGTATGATGGCATTTTAACATTGTAAGTTTCTTGGGGACTTAGGATTGCATCCCTATCTCAATTATTAAAATGTGTGCAATAATGGTTCGGTGTGGGTCTACAGGGCTGGGTGGTAATGTTGGGGCTCTATAGTCATGTACCACTGAAAAAAACTTGGAGAGGGCTTTGGGATTCAAAGTGTGTATTATAAAGTCCTCCAGGAAGTGTTCAACACTTGGCCCTTTTGCCCACTCAAGGACCCCACCACTCAAATATTGTTCCTTCTGGAGGAGCCCTGGTAGTCTAACAGCTTGGACATCATCATCACATTGTCTTTCATTAAGTGGTCCCCTTGACCCCGAAGGGCCTTTTCAACAGCCTTTAGTGCGGCCAGCGAGGTCTTGGTCTCTGTGACCCTTTCCCATGAAGTCCTAGGATGCTTGTTTCCAGTCCAGGGAGGACCTGGCTTGGCAGGTCAGGCTGGACTGATCCCATGGGGCACAGGGTCAAGACTGATTTGCATATGGCTAAGTTCAAACTGGAATGGCATGGTGAGCAAAAAAACGATGGATTTAGGCCCAGATCTCTGTACTGGGGTTAATGTATGATGCATGTCAGGGACAGAGCCATATCTACTAAGATATGCTGCATTTCTGCTCACGCCCTGCGCTGCTGCACTCTGTACTGCCTAGCACCAAACTAGGCTCCCTCGCACCATTCTGCAAGGGGACCTGTGTTAAGAGGATTAATTCAATCCTATAAGGAATTTTCCTCCTTCTATGTGTGCCACAGAATGCAGTACACATTGAACAAGGAAATAAGGATGAGAAATAAAGTTATTTTGCCTCATTACATCTCACTTGGAAAGGCGTGTCATTTTGATGCAACCCCAGTTCACTGTTTTTGATTAACTCTGTTTGTTTTTTTGTGAGTTTTATGTAGCATGAACTAGACCTGAGACATCGGGTGTCAGAGAGCTTTACATGAGGGTTTGCATCAGTATCCATGGGTGGAAGCTTCGGAAAACCCATGCTCCACCTTTGAAATATTTTCACAACCTGGGTACTGCAAGCCAGTGATAGGGGATGCTGTTTGTTACTCTGGATTTACTAAGCCACAAAAAGCCATGTCAGGTGGCTCTGTGTGGCACAGTAAATCCCATTCCAGGTCTTGCACTGCCTTGCATTCCCTTGCATCACCTTGCATGACACAAGGGGAACGTAAACCCTAAGTAAATCTGCCCCTTTGTACCAAGTCCTGCCACACCGATCCTGGCACTGTCCACTGAATGACTCCAGTTATTGCCATCATGGCATGACCAACTCCTGCGACACCTCTCACTTCAATTGCACGCGTCTGCTGAGTACCCGCATCCAATGCCCCTTCAACAGGCGCAGTGTGGTCTCTACCACTGCAGCCATCTTGTTATTACTAGAGCACATTCACTGCCTCAGTCTGGCATGGCTGCAGCTCTGCACTGCATCGTCTGCTGCAGAAATACACCTGGACAACTGCAGTTGTCCTGAGCTGCATTGAGGTAGACCCTTTTTGGCCTCTGACCCACCAAATGTGCTTTATTCAAAGCTTCTTCTGCAAAAATGGTATGTCGATAAGTAGCAGCCCACTGCTGTAGGAATTATTGCGGCTTATGGTTATTTGCTGTGTCCTCTTTCAATCTCTCTGTCTTCTTCCAGTTACATCATTACATGCAGAATCTTCATTTTAAAACTTCCTCTGGTGATGAAATCTACTTTGATGATCGAGGGGACCCTCCCACGCGCTTTGACATTTCCAGTTGGATTTTCTACAACCGCTTTAATGCTACAAGGATCAAAGTGGGAAGCTTCCAAATAAACCCTTCTGGGGAAGAACAGTTCATCATTGATGACCGCGCCATTCCCTGGCACCCTGCCTTTAAACAGGTAATGGCTCCTGTCTGATTTGGGAACAAACTTGGAAAAAAGGTCAGAAACATGTTAATGTGAAAGGACAATAATAAACAAATGGAAAAGTAAGTGTTGCCTCATTCACAGTCTGTATCAGAGGGTGATCACAATAAATCGAAGTTCGGCTGCCCTTCAAAACTCTAAGGGGCTTATGTACTAGTTTTTAAAGCATGGCAAAGCAACAAGTCACTTTGCAGCGCTACTATGCATCAAAAGTAAACAGCAGGAATGGGTCATATCGCTGAGATATGGTGCATTCCTGTGCTTTCTCACTGCGCTGGCGCATAATTGGCTGACTACCGTCAATGCAGGCACCCTTGCACCATGGTGCAAGGGAATGCATGATGTTACAACGCATACATTTACATCGCAGTACATTACATTAAGATTTTTACAACGCAAGTCATTACAGCGACTTGCGTTGGAGGGCCCTGTAGTATAATTTACTATTCCAACTCCAGCCTACATACAGTAGGGAAGGTGTTGGATAATAACTTATACTATTCCTTGTCCCAGAGCGCCATCCAGCGCAAGTCGTTGTAACGACTTGCGTTGTGAAAACCGTGATGTAATAGCATTGCGATGTAATCCCCGCGTTGTAAACAATGTTTCCCAGTGCGGGTGCCTGAATTGTAGTAACTATTGTTTTTGTGCAGGAAGGGACACCTTCCCACACAAAAAATAATAATTGGAGGAATTTTTCTCCTATATGTGCTGCAGAAAGTAGCACCCAAAGAAAGAGGAAAAAAATAGGGCGAAATAAAGTTATTTCTCCTCGTGCATTCCCAGGATTAAACTTACAGAGCCGCCCAAGGAAGGCCTCTTTGACACAGAGTAAGGCAACACAGATACCTGTGCTGCTTTGCCTAACTCATATCTACAAGGACATGAAAAGCCACGTAAAGTGGCTTTGCGTGGCCTCGTAGATATGGGTCAGCACTCTGCATAGCTGGTGCGCCAAAAAAAGTGTCCCTGGCCAATTTAAAGGTGGAATAATGTGGGGTTCCATCACAGAGCCTAAATTAGCTCAGATAGCTGAAACCTTTACCTGACGGCTTGTCTTCCACTTGACCACCAGCTTATAGTAACAGATGCAAGTGTTGTACTGGGCAGAATGAAGGTCAACACATATTTCTGGCTACAATGTCAGACTTGGCGACCCATGGCTAGGTAATTATTTAATGACTCCCACACTCAAGAACAATGTTGGAAGCAGTGTTTTCTGGTTGGCTGAGACAAAGATCCAGCCAGCCAGAATCCTCCACCCCTGTCAAAGGGCCGGTAATTACACTTACTGTATAACCTGTGCTCACCCTGGGGTAGCTTGGCACTGAGCAGTCAGGCTTATCGCAGAGGCAATGTGTAAAGCATTGGTAGAGCACTCACTAATGATAAATACCCCACGCGGTACAATAGAGATTTCACACAAGACGAATGTCTGACAAAATATCGAAATCAAAAATATCGAAATACAAAAATATCGGAACAAAAATATCGAAGTCAAAAATATAGGAATCCTATCCCTAACAAGGTAAGTACAAAAATATCGAAAAAATAATATCGTAGTACAAAAATATCGAAATTAAAAATATCGTTTTTTTAAATGTATTAATAATAATGTAAAAATAATTATAAAATACATATAATGTTACAAATATTAAATAAAAATATTAAAACATAATTAAAAAATTAAAACTAATACATATACATTTAAAATACATCAAAAACTTAATAATTTAATGTAATTTTATATTTTTTAATTTCATTTAATTGATTTAATTTAAATTTATTTTATTTTTACCCTGTACGACTGTACCCCAAAAACCCAAAACTGACCCTGAACCCTAAAAATACCCCTTTACCCAAAAACCCCAAACTGACCCTGAACCCTAAAAATATCCCTGTACCCCAAAAACCCAAAACTGACCCTAAACCCTAAAAATACCCCTTTACCCAAAAACTGAAAACTTACCCTGAACCCTAAAAATACCCCTTTACCGAAAAACTGAAAACTGACCCTAAACCCTAAAAATACCCCTTTACCCAAAAACTGAAAACTGACCATGAACCCTAAAAATATCCCTTTACCCATGAACTGAAAACTGACCCTGAACCCTAAAAATACCCCTTTACCCAAAAACTGAAAACTGACCCTGAACGCTAAAAATACCCCTTTACCCATGAACTGAAAACTGACCCTGAACCCAAAAAATACCCCTGTACCCATGAACTGATAACTGACCCTGAACCCTAAAAATACCCCTGTACCCAAAATTAATTAATATCATTTAATTACCAATTATTTATTAATTAACAATAACAATAAAGTAAATATATTAGCACATTTGCTGTAATTCATTTAATTTAATAATTAATATTATTTTGCCCAATTACTTAATTAAGAATAACAATAAATTATATATAAAAAAATTACTCTAATTGATGTAATAAAATAATTAATAATAATTAATCACCAACTAATTAATAATTATAAATATGTAAAAAAATATAATAATTAATTAACTAATTAATCGAAATTAATTACCAATTAATTATTAATTAAAATATGTACAAACATATATCAATTAATTAATTATTATTAAATTACTTCCCACCCTATTCCCCTATAAACCCATAACCCGCTACAGAACATATTTATCAATTAATCAATTAATTAAAAATAATTAAAAATTAATTCTCAATTAATTAATTAATAATTCCTACTAATTAATAATTAATTTAACATAATTAAATTACTTCCCACCCTATTCCCCTATAAACCCACAACCCGCTACAGTAGTAAAAGACAATATTTAATTAAATTACATTAAAAATAAATAATAAAACATAATAAATACAATATAATATACACTAAATTTATTTAAAAATTGATATTAGTAACATCAAAGTTATTAATTTCGATATTGTTAACATGGATATTTACAACTTCGATATTACTGATATCATACCAATATCGATATTTAGACTGTCGATATTACTTACCTTCGATATTTTTGTATATCGATATTTAAACTTCGATATTTTGGTATATCGATATTTAAAACTCGATATTTTGTCTGTGTACCACACAAGACATATGTAAAAATTGTTTGTATTCAGCACATGTATATAATCAATGCAAAATCAACGTCATGTACTTTTGGGCATAAATCACACTTGGAATTATTACTAGGAATCCTAGGCTCGCTTGTGTTGTAAAAATATCACGAATATGCACACTGGGGACAATTCCTAATCTAACCCCCCCACACACACACACACACACAGTACACAGCACATTTAAGCTGTGCAAAATGCCTTTACACCCAAGACCCATCCCAACAATCCTTATAATTTAATCCCACACAGTTATAGGGGGCACCCTAGGTCACAGCAAAATCAGAAAAATGTACATTTAGGAAATTAGACCACTTTTCAGCAGCACCTCGGACCAGGGCCATGCAGGTACAACCAGTGTTAAATGTAAACATGCTTTTGGTATGAAATGAACACATAAAACCGCACTGCAGGCCAATGTTGTGAAACACTGGCTGTACGAACACTGTCACTTCCACACACATTCACTCCACACCGCTACGCGGTGTCACTGGTACCAGCCAGTCTGTATGGAATGTTCTTACACTCATACACACTCGGCACCCAAATGCGATGCACTGATACTCAGCAGGTCAACTAATAACACTCTGCAAACCCCGAGGCCCAAACCTTCCTCCACCCTCCAGTTCACCCTGACTGTTCCACAACCCCGGATGGAAGATCCCCAGATAGCGTTTAGAATGGGGTCTCGGGAACAGGTGAAGAAAGTAACAAGTTAAATTAAAAGTTAAACATACATTTCAGGGGTTTGGCCGCCACTCAGGAAGTCACCCACAGGTCTCAAAACAGAAAGGAGTTACGCAGTCTCCTGACCCACTTATAAACTGACTCAGAAGCATTGCTCCAGCCCAGTTAAATCGTTTGCTACTATCTGGTGCCAAGATGTCTTCGGAAGAGGCCAGGTGAGAAAAGGTCAGTTGGTCTGCCGAGATGAGGGTCAGGAAGGAAACAAAAATGAATGGGGAATAACGCAGGTGAGCCTCTCGAATGCAGAAGGCACCCCCTCAGCCACATGTGGATCTGTGTCATACCCAGGCAGTCCAGGCACAAGGTCTGGTGCACATTGGGATGAGTCATACCAACCACTTCAGGTCACACAAACAAAGAGTTGTATATTCCGTATGTCCCTTGAAATGAGGCACAATGGCCGGTTCACGTTGATATGGGTTGCACTAGGAAATTCGGATCACACAAAACGAAGAGTCGCAAATTCTGTACTTTCCTGCAAATGAGGCATAACGTTCCGGTGCACATTGATTTGGGTTACGCCAGACCAGCCTGGTCAAATACAGAGGAGCAAGTTCAGCAGAGCAGCATGAAGTAGAATGAGGCACTACTATGGGTACACCCCGATCTCCGAGGGTCGCACCTATGAATTGGAATGATGGAGCAGAAATCAGGTGTATTGGGCAGTAACTGGGAAAGACCTATCTCTTCATCACCAAAGGCAAATAGTTACCTTAGCACACAGGTACTCATAGTACGGCCTGCGGGCCGCCATCGGCCCGGCAAGCCTTCCTTGTCAGCCCGCGGACCTTGAAGACATCGTACCCATGTTTTACAAAAAACATTTTTAAAGAGTGTCTGCAAACACTGCTGATTGCAGCAGCGACACTCTGAGAGACACTGCTGCTCTGTGGGGGCTGGGCGATTAATTCCAGCGATAGTCAGAGTGGAGCTGCAGGGGCGCTAAGAGGTGTGAAATACAACACAGCTCCATTAACATTCAAATGGTCTTTTAAAGACCTGTGAAGTGCTCGGGTGCGGCGGAGTATGTGCCCGGGAAGCTGACACACAGGCAGGGTGAGATGACGAGGGTGACAGAGGGAGAGGGAGGGAGGGAAAGGGGCAAAACAGAGGGAGAGGGAGGGTGGGAGGGAGGGAAAGGGAGGGATACAGAGGAAGAGGGAGGGAAGGTGAGAAAAACAGAGGGAGACGGAGGGAAAGGGAGACAGAGAAATGGAGACAGAGAAAGGGAAACAGACAGCGGGAGGAAGACAGATAGAGGGAGGGAGATAGACAGAGGAAGGAGGGCAACAGAGTGAGGAGGGTGACAGAGGGAGGAAGGCGACAAAGGGAGGAGGGCGACAGAGGGAGACAGAGGGAAGGATTTGGAGTAAGGGAGATGGAGTGAGGGAGACAGAGTGAGGGAAGGGAGTGAGAGAGGGAGATATGGAGGGGGAGTGAGGGAAGGAGAGTGAGGGAAGGAGAGTGAGGGAGGGAGGGAGTGAGGGAAGGGGAGGGAGGGAGTGAGGGAAGGAGAGTGAAGGAGGGAGTGAGGGAAAGGGAGTGAGGGAGGGAGGGGGATTGAGGGAAGGGGAGTGAGGGAAGGGGAGTGAGGGAAGGGGAGGGATTGAGAAAGGGAGGGAGGGAGGGAGGGAAGGGGAGTGAGGGAAATGGAGAGAGTGAGGGAAGGGGAGTGAGGGAGGGAGTGAGGGAAGGGGAGTGAGGGAAAGGGAGTGAGGGAGGGACATCATCTCTGTACGAGGCGCATTGTTGGAGGCGCTTACCTTACCCTGACCTGCATCAGGACCTCGCCGCACCCGCTCTGCGGGTGCCGCATCGCCGGTTTTCGAGTGGGGCAGAATCTTTGGAGTTTGTTGGGAGTAGAAGTGAGAAGGACTTGTGGCTAAGGGCTCCAGCAGGGCTGCGAGCGTTGCAGGGACTCCATTTCCCAGGAGTCCCTGCGTGACCGTGTGACAGCTTCCGGTCGGCTCTCCCTGTTGGCCCGCCCCCCGCCCTCAGCAATTCTCCCCTATATATTGGAACGTCCCTCCCGCAGCGCGGGACGCAGCTCGGGGCGAAGAACGGGCAAAGAGCGGGCCGTTTGAGGCCGTTAGAGGCTGGGAGAGACTGGACTGGGCCACTCTCTTTTGGCCCTAACCCTCGCTAATATCTGCACTGCCAGTTTGAAAATCTGACCAGCCACCATGTCAACCCGTGAGTACAAAGATAGGGCAGCTAAGTCTAAACTGAAAAATGGTACACTAGATGACTTTATTACCAGGACCCACACAGCCATTGACACGAGATTGCCAAAATGCAGCACAGAGTGTCCATCGAATTAGACGCTGCTAGAAGATTATCACAGGAGTTAGCAGCGGCCAAAAAATCTTCCCTGGGGTCTATAGCTTTCGCTAAAACACCTGACCGTCCAATTGGTCCTGCTCCTACCCTGATCTTAACCGAGGCAGATATTCACCAGCCACTAGTACCCACTACATCTATACGAAAGGGGGGGTCGCCACTAGTATCCATTAATTCTTCTTTAAAAACTTCAATGGTCGGGGCAGATGGGGAAGAGAAGGAGGGTGAGGGCGGCCCTTTGGGAACGGCGCCAACACCCAAATCTATGGAATTGGGCGGGGAGAATTCTTGTACCCTACAACAAGGGCCACACAATAAAAGGAAGCGTAATAATATAACAGCATACGCAAGGAAAAAAGCCAAGATTGCGAAGGCACAGCTATCCACCAAGGCACCATCTTTGCTACCACTAGATCCATCCCCAGTGAGTAACACACAGCCACCTGAACTAAGACCAGAACCCAGCCCTGAATCACTGGAAGTAACTTATGAAAATAATAATCTCGTAATAGAGAGTGAAACTAGTGGGGTTCCACTTTGCATCATAAAAGGGAAAGATGTAGAATTTTTGACTGTTGTGTGGGAAACACTCAAGAAACTGTTAATTCCCCTTGAAGTGAAACTCTCACATATAGGATCTAAGCTCTTGGAGAGGGAAAAAAGTGTTTCGAACCAAGATAAAAAAACAATCTATACACAAGATGAAGGATCTTATGGCCAGTCTAGAGAAGCTGGTAAAAAGTATGCTGACTCCCCTGATGGAAAAAACCCAAATTATTAACCTAAAACTAGATCAACTAGAGTTCTTAACATCTAAACATACGGCTCTACTGGAGAGTCTTCTAGATAATAGTAAACAACCTGCTGCTACTGGGGGTAATAACATTACTATAGTAAAAAAGAGCGCTAAGAAAAGCCAGCCACAATCTCAGCAACCGAAAACTGCAGTATCTGCAGATCCTAACGGTATTACCCCTAGTATAGTGCCAGCTACTTTGTCTAAAACCACTGTGGGATCTCAGTTAAAGAACTCCTTGGCGGTAGCAACACCAGTAAATACAGCTGCCCCAGCCCTGCTAAATGCTGAGGGGAAAGAAACTCCAGTTAGCAAGCCCTTAGCTCCTAGTAAAACACCCCTGCCTGGTAAACAAATCTATGTAAATATACCCCCCGAGGCTGCTCCCTATATGGCAATTTTGACAGGTGTTCCATTAATCGCAGCGAATAAATATGAGAAAATGGAGGACCTTCTAAATAAAACAAAATTTTGGCTAAATAATAACAGGCCCCGTTCTCAAGACACTGCTACAAAAATTTTAAGTGTGCGGAGGGTCCCCTGGGTTGGGCCAAGCAAGAAAGACCTGGAGGGAGATTGTATCCTGATTAATTTTAGAGACATCTGGGTTAAGGATATGATCTGCAGCAAAGCAAGGTTCGGTAGGATGGGGGACATCCAGTGTGTGGGACTTGAATATTTTTACCCAAACCTTTATCACACCATCTCAAACCCCAACCACCCGGGCAAAGATCACACAACAGTAATCACTCGGGTTGGGCACATAACTTGACCATGAACCAAGGTACACAAAATTATTGTGGCCCTTGGCATGAGATAAATGGCCCCTTTATGAGACCACCGAGTATGGGTCCTTTTACACAAGTCCCGTATAACCCACGAAGACCTAGGTATCAGGGTGAGGAACATCCAGGATGGATCTCAAATAATAATATCCCATTGAGAAACCGCTTTGATCCATTAATGGGTATGGACGGTGTAGATTGACCATCATCTAGGTCTAAGGGAAATGCGCCTTCCGCGCTAGACTTGGGAAAGAGTAAAAACACAGGGATAGCCCGCAATAATAACCAAGTTGCGGTGATTGGCGATTGTGATACTGTGAGTATCGGCCCCTCATGTGCATAGAATGGTGTTACTTGTGGAGGAGATACCATCTTGGGTCGTGAGAATCACACACTATCGTCTGGACAAGACCTTTCAAATACAAGAGACATCCTGGGAAGTACTCATGGGAAACCGGGGCTGTCTCTAATATCTTGGAACATTGCTGGACTTGCAGGCAGATTGGAGGATGATGCGTGGTTGGATTATGTAGGAGCCCAGGGGATCCTGTGTCTACAGGAGACTTGGACTAGGACTGCCTATGACATTGAGGGCTTTCAATCTTTCAATGTTTTGGCCGTTCCATCGACATCTGGGAGGGCAAAGGGTGGCATAATGACAGCGCTGTCCATAAAACTACAGAAATTGACAACTTTGAAACTGGTGGACACAAATTGGTATCAATTGTTGTTATTAGAG
Organism: Lissotriton vulgaris; assembly: GCF_964263255.1. NCBI lineage: Eukaryota > Metazoa > Chordata > Amphibia > Caudata > Salamandridae > Lissotriton > Lissotriton vulgaris. The sequence continues at coordinate 1,118,023,762 of NC_141698.1, forward strand.
CATCTCTTTCCAGAACCTGTGTTGTTAGTCAACTGGTATCACAATATCTTTAATGGCCGTGATACATCGATAATCCAAAGTCTGGAGGACGCAATGGGCAAAGTACGAAGCGAGCATCCTTTATCGTCTATCATTTGGGTTGGAGATTTTAACTGTTCGTTGTGCAGTTTTGGAGATTCGAATGTGTGTGGACTGGAGGACTTAAACACACAGCCCTTGATCCACTTCAAACACACACCCCAGGGGGATGCTTTGAACAATATTATTATCTTGAATGACTTGTGTGTGGTGGAACCTTGGTCAGCCCCCAATATACCGCAAATACCAACTTTCCAGGGTACAAGGGGAGAGATGAGTACCATCGATTTTGTCCTGGTATCCAGTAGCTTTCTTAAATATGTTGAAAAGCTCGAGGTGGTGGCTAATCCCTCAAGCGATCATAACCCCCTAATGTTGTCATTGTGCCTCCCAGTACAAGAATCACCAAAGACCTGGGACCAGTCAATTAAGTACAGCAAGAATCAGGGAGTTAGTTTAAAATCGGGGAAGGTAAATACGACAAAATTGGAGGAAGATATTTTTGTTAGCTGTAAAACGGAAATGGAATCATGTCTACTCCCAGCACCTGACCCCCATAAGGTTATTGAGAGTTTTGAGAAACTGTGTGGGCATGTAGCAAAGCACCTTAGGAAACCCAAGGGAAAGGGCGGCCAAAAGGCCTTTAGATGGTTTGACTCTGTTTGTTCTGCCACACACCAATCCCTAAAACTAGCCTTGCGTCAAAAACCAAGAAACAGGGAACTTGTAAGAACTAGTAGAAAGGCTTACAAGGAGGCTATTGTAAAAAGAAAGCAGGACCTAAAAAACATTGCTTGGGAAGACCTTGAAAAGGCTGCAGAACTAAAAGACAGTAGACTCTTTTGGGAGGTCCTAAACCGCCCCCTTTTTAAGAATGACAATAAAGAAACTATAGTTATGCAGGTCACCGCTGAACAATGGGTACTACATTTTACTAAGATTTTTAATCCTAATTCTATTCCAATAACGGCAAGTTCGGATAGTACAGGGGAACTGGCGTCATCTCCCTCGGCTTTGACCCTCAGCTCTTCACTTACACTGATAGAGATTGAGGAAGCTATAGGGAAGGGTTTATCATTAAAAGCTCCAGGCCCAGATACTGTCCCCTTGGACCTTTTTAAACATAACGTTAATCTGTGGGCACCCCTATTATTGAATGTATTTAAGGCTGTTGTGGTCGGGCGCATCCCTGGTTCCTGGAAGGAGGCAATTGTAGTGCCGATCTTCAAGAAGGGTGATAGGTGCGACCCATGTTGCTATCGTCCTATATCCCTAATAGATGCTTCATGCAAAATCTTGGGCAGGGTTATCCTAGCCAGATTAGAAAGCTGGGCAGACTCAACAGGTCTTATAGTTGATTCCCAATATGGATTTAGGCGAGGAAAGGGGACTGTCGAGCAGTGCCTGAATTTGGCACTAATTATAGGCAAGTACATGAAGGCAAAAAAGTCCGCAATACATCTCGCCTTCATCGACCTGTCAAGTGCATTCGACACTGTTTGTAGACATAAGTTGTGGCAGATGATGGATGACATGGGCTTCGAGGAACCATTGGTCACATTGCTTCGGAGGCTACATGCAGCAACAGCTGTATCAGTTAGATTTGGCCCTGGAGGCGAAATGACAGAATCGATTCCATCAACTGAGGGTGTGCGTCAAGGATGCATTCTGGCGCCTTTCCTTTTTTTGGTATACACAAACGGGTTTGAAAAGTACTTATTAGACCAGGGTTGCGACTTTCCAAAAATTAATGGCAAAAGTATTCCCATGCTTTCCTATGCAGACGATACCGTCTTAATGACCTTAACGGGGAATAGCATGCAAGTATGTTTAGATGCCTTTAATACTTTCATGCTGGACCTTGACTTAAAGGTAAACTTCGACAAATCTTTTGTAATGTGTTGTGGTCCCAAAGGGTCAAACATCAGGAAGTTTGTGGTAAATAATCGCACAATTGGAAAGGTGGAGAAATTTAACTATTTAGGTAATTTGTTTAACACCAAACTAAGCTGGACTCCAGTTATGAAGGTTCGAGCCCAGAGTGCGACCCGGGCAATAGAGGGCATCTTCCGTTTTTGTAGCAAATTGGGCCAAAAACATGTTAAGCACCTCAAAACCCTCTATACATCTAAATGTCTATCGATGGCCACTTATGGGGCAGGGGTGTGGGGGACTGAAACACCAACTGTTATACAGGTGGTGGAAAATAATTTCATAAAACGGGTTTTATCGGTCCCCAAAGGTTCCTCAAACATCTTTTGCCACAAAGAAATGGGAATGGTCAGTGTTTCTGATACTATTCGTTTGTCCCCTTTATTGTTATGGGGCAAAATATGGCGATCTGAAGACCTGCAACTTACTAAAGATATCATCATCGATTGCATGGCCTTAGAAAATTAAAAACAGATCCCTTGGCTGTCCTACGTTTGTAACATGTTTAATAAGATTGGCTTGGGTTCCTTTTTTGACAATCCAGAAAAAATAGAGGGAAACCAAAAGGCGGTCATAAAGACAATGTACTGGAAATCATTGAATTCACCATCTTTGGACAATGTCAATGTTTATGTTCGTAAGCCCCAACCTCAGTTTTATTTAACATTTACTCTCAATGTTCAATGGCGATTCTTAATAACAAGGTTTAGATTGGATATTCTGCATTTTCTGCTTGCTTTCCCGAAACAAGGGGGTTGGTGTGAGAGGCTGCCCCCTTGTCCATGTAATAACAGGGTTAGCCAAAGCACCATACATGTGGTCCTCTTTTGCTCCTTATACCAAGAGCCAAGAATCCGGTTTATCAAACCAATTCTGAAGGGGCGGCAACCTTGCACTTATAAGGAAGGGTATGATTACCTGTCATCACTATCCTCTGTTGAAACCTGCTGTGCCATGTTAAATTTTATCAGAGTTTCGCTAAAGATTAGGAAGGGCTTTGGCTAGTACCAATATGTATATAATGTTCTCTGGCCAAAACTATGCATTTATATTTTTATAATGGTCCTTTTATCATGTCTTTTATAAATTTTGGTAAATTGTGTACTTAAAATGCTCTTTTCTTTTATGAGGTACGATGGTTGTATGTTCAGTACTTTTATGATCCATTTTTATGAATCAAATAAAGTTTTAAATAAAGAGTGAGGGAGGGAGTGAGGGAAGGGAAGGGAGTGAGGGAAGGGGAGGGAGGGAGGGAGTGAAGGAAGGAGAGTGAGGGAAGATGAGGGAGTGAGGGAGGGAGTAAGGGAGGGAGTGAGGGAAGGGGAGTGAGGGAAGGAGAGAGGGAGGGAGGGAAGGGGAGTCGGGGAAGGGGAGTGAGGGAGGGAGGGAAGGGGAGTGAGGGAGGGAGTGAGGGAGGGAGTGAGGGAAGCCGAGTGAGGGAAGGGGAGTGATGGGAGTGAGGGAAGGGGTGAGGGAAGGGGAGTGAGGAAAGGGGAGAGGGGAAGGGGAGTGAAGGAAGGGGAGGGAGGGAAGGGGAGTGAGGGAAGGGGAGTAAGGGAGGGAGTGAGGGAAGGGGAGTGAGGGAAAGGGTGGGAGTGAGGAAAGGGGAGTGAGGGAAGGGGAGTGAGGAAAGGGGAGTGAGGGAAGGCGTGAGGGAAGGGGAGTTCGGTAAGGGGGGTGAAGGAGTGAGGGAAGGGGAAGGGAGTGAGGTAAGGGGAGTGAGGGAGGGAGTGAGGGAGAGAGGGAAGGGGAATGAGGGAGGGAGAGAGGGAGGGGGAGAGAGGGGTAAAGAGGGTCAAGGAAGGGGAGGGAAGGGGAGTAAATAAAGGGAAGGGAAGGGGAGTGAGGGAGGGGGAAGGCAAGAAGGAGGGTGAGGGAGAGAAGGGAGAGGGAGGGCTCCTTTAAGGTTGTTGAGGGCACTACCTACTCAAAAATCTGGCCCTTGGATCAAGGTGTGCCCCAGGGCTCGGCTTTGAGCCCTACTCTTTTTAATATTTATATGCAGCCTTTAGCTGATATAGTGCACTCATTTGGCCTTGATATAGTCACCTATGCCGATGATACGCAATTAATCGTATCTATGAATCAGGCAGATTCTTCCAATCTAAGTAACTGTCTGGTAGCGGTGGCTCAGTGGATGGCTACCTCGCATTTAAAATTAAATGGCGAGAAAACTGAGCTCATGGTACTAGGCAACTCAGCCATTTCCAGTCCTTTGTTAGACTGGCCACCGTGTATGGGCCCAACGCCCCAACCAAAGTCCCATATAAAGAGCCTAGGTATTTGGTTGGACTCCAACCTCAGCTTCATGCAGCAAGCTACTACTCTCTCTGCCACATGCTTCGGGCTCATGCGTATGCTGAGAAAGGTGTTGCCTCTTCTCCCCTTTGAAGCTCGCAGAATAATGGTTCAAGCCAATATTTTGTCCCGTTTGGATTACGGGAACTCCCTATACTTAGGAGCTCCCTCCTTTACAATAAAAAAGTTGCAGGTGACACAAAACGCCGCAGCCCGCCTCCTATTATGCCTCAACAAACGACAATCAGCTACCATGGCCCTAAGGAAACTGCACTGGCTTCCTATTAAGGCCAGAGTGTTGTTTAAATCTCTATGTATCATGCATAAAGCCATGTGGAAGAATGCCCCCACTATGATCTGCTCCCTGGCAAAACCCTACCTTCCTCGCAGATCTCTGCGATCTAGTACTGCTTTCCTGGCTACTGTCAACAAGATCAGACGTACCAGATGGGGTGGACGCTCCTTCTCCTGGAACGCCGCAAAAGAATGGAACTCTCTGCCCACTCTCCTTCGCAGCGAACCAAGCCTTTTAAAATTTCGGAAGGCTCTGAAAACCTATCTGTTCATTTAACTTTCTTCCCCTCTTTTAATAGTATGACTGTACTCAGCGCTACGAGGCCTCTGGGTTGTTTGCGCTTTATAAAACCCGATTAATAATAATAATAATAAGGGAGAGGAAAGGAGAGGGAGGGAGAGGGAAGGAGAGAGGGAAGGAGAGAGGGAAGGAGAGAGGCAGAGGGAGAGGGAAGGAGAGTGAGGGAGACAGAGAGAGAGGGAGTGAGACAGTCAGAGTGAGGGAGAGAGAAGGAGAGGGAGTGAGTCAGTCAGAGTGAGTGAGACAGAAGGAGTCAGGGAGGAAGAGAGAGGGATGGAGGGAGGGAGACAGATAGAGAGAGACAGAGAGAGAGAGAGAGAGAGAGAGAGAGAGAGAGAGAGAGAGAGAGAGAGAGAGAGAGAGAGAGAGAGGATGGAGGGAGAGAGAGAGATAGAGAGAGAAAGAGAGAGAGATATTTGTGTATGCCGGGCTGGTAGCTCAGTGGATGAAGGCGTCCGCTGTGTTTAACCTCATGGTCACAGTTTTTTTGTTGCTCTGGCCCGCCCCCTCCCCCATTGACCCCATCACCACCGGTGCGGTGTGGCCCTCGGACACAAACCACACTATAAATTTGGTCCCCGAGAGAAAGTTTGTGAGCACCCATGCCTTAGCAGGTACTCACCTGGGCCCTTTCCTCTTGTACTTCTCACTCTGCACCTGAAACCATAAGTTTTACCTCGGATGTTTTCCCGACTTACACCCTTCTTCCCTGACTTCCTGCTTGGATTGATCTATTTTTCTTTTACCGATTCAGGATCTGTTACTTTACTTACCCTACATAAATAGACCAATCCTATCACTCGATGAATCCTAATTAGTTGGCCTGATGATCATGGCTATTGTAACAATTTTCACTCTCTTATGCATAATAACTACAGACGCCAATAACCGCGGACTCTGGTTGTCGTTTAAATCTTTTCTAAAATTTTGTAATGAAATGTAAACACTTAATAATACAGTGAAATACTTGAAGGAGAAAATATTTGTTAGCAGAATTTAAAAAAAATCTGTCACTACTGTCACCTGAAAATATGGAGTGGATAGAGAAGAGGACAAAAATACATATAGATAAGCTCATTAACTTAATCTCTGAAAATATATATTACCCAAAAGAGATGCTGGAAAACCAATCCCCAGGTCTAGGGACCGGCGGGGCCTCCCGACACGAGACTTCATGGGGCAAAGGACTCAGGACAGGATCAGGACAGGACAGAACAGTTGGACCTCTTCTGCGCTTCCGATGACCTGCGCCACACCCTTGCTCTAGCTCTCTCCCTCCTCGAGTGTTCTTCCGCAAATCTTCTAATCAGCAATCAGCTTTATATCTGCAGTAATTTTTCTCAAGAGTCTGTGCTGCACTGCTCTGGAGTCAGTGTCTGCATCTGCGTCTCTGGTATCTTGATTCTGGAGTCTCTCGATCTCAGCATCTGGTTCTAAGTAATTGGCTAATCTACCCTAGTTATACCTTACTTTATTCATGTCCCTCCCTCTAAAGTAACTTTTACCTCTAAATTTGGGCTCTGATTGGACCAATTATGGGGTGTCAGGCTCACTCCACTGCTGAATTGGCAAATTTATAAGACTTTATTGTTACTTGAATCTGCCCCTTAATTTATTATTCAATATCCTGTTACTTGTACAAATGTACTATACATTGTAATACATTTTATTCAATTCATATAAAGGTGTCATTCAAAAAAAGAGTTCATAGAGCACCTTTCCCAGGCTACCTTGTTCTTGACTTCTTGGCAGGAGCTCCGCAATCAGTTCGCCGGGTCGGTTTGTTCTCCTTCTGTGCATGTGCGCAAGATGGCGCTCAAGCTCACGTTATTTGGCTTGAGAGGCCCGAATGAATACTAATAATAAACAGCAGAAAAGAAAAACGTTAGAATTTCAAACTTAGTGTAGCAATGTTGACCACCCGCCTCTACCTCATATTAATCATAATTAATTTGTTAAAGAGAGGCATTTCATGTAGCAAACAAGGCTTGAAAATATAGCAAAGCAGGCGCCATGCATGCGAGTAGGCAAGACGCCATTTTAAGCATCACTGCTCATGCACAAGTTTTCCCACCATCTATACTACTTCAGACACACGTCAGTCAGACTGATGCATGCACAGGCAGAATTTCCAGTTTAAAGCGACAGTGTTCGTATTAATCGTCTATTAGATGCAGTTAATCATTTGCAAGTGTCTTTTCCCCATGTAATATTTATAAAAATGCATATTAGTCTTCACACCACAATTTTATTAGTACAGTTAATATTTCTATCTATCAGGAGAGTTGCTTTCAAGCAAGTTTCACTTGGTACCTTCCTCCATCAGGACACTGGACGCAATGAGCATGCAGTCGCAGTGACGCATGAGAGAGATAGGGCCGCACGAAATAAATTGGGCCATATAGAGTTCTGCAGCCGGTGGATCCCCTCACCACCAACCAGACGCTTAGGAATGTTGAGGTCCCTGCAGTACAGGAATCACACACCTTAGATGCTGACAAAGTTTCTGGGGCTCCACCCTAAGCAATGTGATCTCCAGTCATACTTCTTAGTATGGCACCCGTGCCTCGCTGCATTTTGGGATTCAGCAGACGAAGTAGGCACTTGCAAGGGCAACGCTTTGCAGATATTTTTCAGTGCCTAGACACCTACGGGTAGTAGTGCGCTTTAGAATTCCTACTTTCATTTATTTAATTTCAGATGTCACAGGTAGATGGTGTAGGCCCTTGTAGGAGATCTTTGATATCTACAGAAGAACAGGAGGCCAACCAACAGACCCTTGGAGAGCACACTTCAGGGTGCTACACTTCAACAGGTCTTCAGCCAAGGCTGGACACTATTCAGACAGTTATCCTCCATGCGCACGAGAGATTCCTTTGACAGTGTGCACCACACAGTCTGATGAGTTCAGGCCTCAGCAAGGCCTGCGAGTGCGAAAAGGGTTCGCCCTTCTGTACGATAAGTCCTCAGACTACATAAGAAAATTGGCACAGAAACTGGAAATACAAAGACATAGTTTAATAAACCTTTAAAGGTGGTACTACAGCTCACACAACACTCTACAGTATTGTACAAGGTAGCACAAAGAACTCGGACATACGGTCCCCTTTTATACACAAAGAAGGGGCTCATAAGTGGGCGGTTACAACACAAGAGCATGATTTACAACCTTATATGGACATTTCTCAAACTTGATCGATACATGGGTGGAGCTAACGGTTCATGAAGCCCCTCGAATGCACATTCCAATCCCCTCTAAACAGAAACATATGTTACACCTACTGGGCATGCGCTAGATAAGCTGGAACTATTTTATTGCCTGTTGCTGGGCAAATTCCAGGGGTGACGGTCAGTGAGGAAGGACTGGCCTCGTGGCGAGCACATGGCACAATGTAGCCTACAAGATGGAGGCCAGAAAACAAAATGGAGTCCAACCGTACATTCAAGTATGAGCGGGAAAACTATACTAAAGACACAATAGCATGTCTTCAGCGAATGCTTAACATTATCGCTGTTTTATTTACAACAGATGACCCTTTCAGCATTTGCTGAAGACATTCGGCTTTCTCGGATAATCTAAATACTCATCGTTGATATCGATGCTCATCATATCCGCTATCTCTCTAGTTATAGTTTTCTTGTGGACAGCCTCCACAACAGCTTCTTTATTAGGCATACAAAGTGAGACACATAACGAGCATATCATAGGGCTACATTGAATACACACACAGCAGGTGAAAAGTATGACAACAATTATGCATAGCCCAGTAAGAACTTTCCATACCCATGTGGAAATTAAGGTCCAGAACCACCCAGAGAAAGTCCAACACCCATTTTCTTGATGTATATCAGCAGCAATTTTGTGCAATTTGTTAATGGCTTTGTACACAGAAGGAGTATGGTCAGGTATAAAGACGCAACATCTACTTCCGATAATTCTGCAAGCTCCACCTCTATCTGCTAACATAACATCGAGAACCATTCGGTTCTGCAACGCAACAATTCTAGTAATCTGTAAGGTTCCCAAGAGCTGCTGCAGTTTGATTGGTAACAGCTTCCACTACTCTTGTTAATCGTCGTATCTTTCTGCTATTCAGAGCAGCTCCAACAAAGAAAAACAATCCCAGGTTAAAGTCTATATACTGTTGTAGACTAGTGTCCGTCTGATCAACATCATCCATAGATAAGGTCCGTCTAAATCTATTTACAGCTACATTATTCAACAACTTCAAGTCTTTATGATATAATGCAGGTGCCAGAAATACAGGTGGCAACAAAAACGATACATTACATACTCCAGACCAACCGGCTGGTAATCGATAATAGCCCTTATTCCCAGATACAAAATAAGTGTTATGTGAAGCAAGGAAAGTACTGTTGTTCAGGCCGTCAATGTTCAGCACGACAGTGCAATCGCTAACACCTACAGGAATATGGCCCACACTTTGTACACATAAATCAGCTTGTGCTTGTGCCACAGAAATTACAAATTTCTCTTGTCCAACAGTGTCTCTCGTGTTCGTGAAGACATAAGGGGTCGATTCATTGTCCGGTCGATATTCTTCCAACTCCCATATAGTTCCGTTGGCTTGTGGATAACCGTCTTTATCCTGATGACATTCTTTATTCAGCTTGAAAATCAATTGTCCTACTGTAGGCTTCCTTGTAGCAAAAAGCAAAGTGTACCACGCTCTACAAGAGCCATTATGCGAAAAGGGAAGCGGTATGAACGGGTTCCCCCTTTCTTTTGATGTGCTGGCATCATCCCACATATCCAGCAGTCTGTAGCATTTGTAGCAACATGAGTGTGATGCAACATCTGAATAAAAGTATTGTTCATATATGACTGTCGATGTTTCAACTCTTGATAAGGGAGTGTATAAAAGAAATGTTCATCAGGGACTGGAGTAGAAACAACATACAGTTCTCGGGCAGGAGCTTTCTCCTCCACAAACCACATGACTGTAGCAATGACTGCTATAACGAAAATTAACCCTACAGAACCAAAAGTCTTTCGTTTATCCTTCTCGAGCAGAAAATGTACACAGTATCTTCCTGAAACTAAAGTGTTGTCAGAACTCTTACCCCTGAGATAGCCGTTGTTTTCTTCACCATCGGGCCAAGACGGGTGTCACTACTCTAATGCATGGCTGACCCCCCCCCTTGCCTCATTGGCTCTCCATTTCACAAACCTAGGGACCGTTCTGACAACTTCTCATACAATTGCGGATTCTTTCCTTGGGCGCAGATCGTATCTTCTCGATGCAGGCGTTGTTTGGTCCGGGAAGAACTCCTCAGTATCGTCAGGTACCACAGCACGTCCTCTCTCCGTAGTCAGGATATCTCGATGGTCAGTCAGTACAGCAGGTTCCACCAGATCAGGTTGCACTTTCCGGCAGTGAACAGAATGGATCCAGTTTCTGCGATTCGTCACTCGTACTGCTGTTCTCGTGGCTAGGAGGACCTGGTCAGGGCCACACCATCTCGGCTCCAGACTACTCGACCTCTCGAATGATTTCACGAGAACGAAATCGCCAGGGCAGAGATTATGACCTTCTCCTGTGGACCGATCAGGGAGTGCTTCTCGAACCTGCGTCTGATGAATAGAAACCAAACTATCAGTTAATTGTGCCAAATAGTCATTCATTAAAACACAAGGTACATCATACACTGAACTTGGTTTGGGCACCACCCATATATTCATGGGGCACCCGAATACTATCTCATAGGGCGTTAAGCCTGTCCGAGAGTGTGGTACCGATCTGATAGACAACAACGCCAAAGGCAGAGCATCTGGCCAAGTCAGAGAAGTAGAAGCCTGTATCTTTGCAATTTTCAACTTCAATATGCCATTATATTTCTCCACCAATCCAGCTGATTGCGGGTGGAATACAGCGTGGAACTTTTGCACGATGCCTAATCCCTTCAGAACATACTTAATAACGTCCGCCACAAAATGGGGCCCGTTATCACTCCACAACAGTCTACAAACACCGAAGCGAGGAAAGAATTCCTTCAGAAGCACCTTAGCAGTAGTCATGGCAGTATTGTCCTTAGTAGGGTATGCTTCAATCCATTTACTGAATGCACAAACCACAACCAGGACATACTTCAGATTATTGCAGAGTTCCAGCTGAATATAATCCATCTGCAATACTTCAAAAGGTGCAGTAGGTGTTGCAAATCCTCCTGCCGGAGTTCGTGTCCCTTTTCCTGGATTATATTTAGGGAAATCATGCAAGTCTGTACCACTCTCTTAGCTGTGCTAGCAATCTCTGGATGCTCCCATACTTGTGTAAGCAATTTCACAATTGCCGAAGCTCCAACATGTGCTAGCCCATGTGCCATCTGAACCATAGGTTGTACAAAGGCTGTAGGTAACTTCCATCTATCCATCTGCTTATTCCTCCAACAACCCTCATCGTCCAATTCTCCATCTTTGGACCATTGTTCTCGTTCTTTTTCAGTAGCAATCTTTTGCATTTCCAATACTTTCCCCCTAGCATCATGCCATCATTCAGCTTGTGACTTCACAACATACATTGAAGTAGAGCCAGGCTGCATCGCAGTGTCACGTGCCACTCAGTCTACAAAAGCGTTTCCTTGTCCCACTTTGTCTGTCACTTTCTTAGGTGCACTACACTTCACTATAGCTATCTTCTTAGGGATCGTCAATGCAGTCAAAAGGTTTTGTACTAAGTCTCCATACATTATCTGAGTTCCATGTGATGTCAAAAAGCCCCTTTCCTTCCAGAGCAGGCCGAAATTGTGCGCTACTCCGAAAGCATAGCGGCTGTCTGTGTAGACATTCACACATAATCCTGCACTAAGCTCACAAGCTCGTGTATCAGTTCTGCTGCCTGAGCTGATTTCTGTGGTATGCGTGCTGTCTCCACTATCGTGTGCAATGTGGTAATTGCATATGCTGCGGAAGTGGTTCCATCTGGTAATTTTAAACAGGACCCATCCACCCACAGCTCTCCATCAACATCTGTAAAGGGCATATCCTGTAAATCAATACGACCCTTTGTCTGTTCCTCGGTCACAAAGACACAGTCATGCATCTCTTGTGCCTCAGGCTGAGTCGCTGGGAAAGGCAACAATGTAGCTGGATTTAGTGTTGCACATCTCTTCAAAGTTATGTGAGGAGCCAACAATGTCAGCTCGTATCCGGTCAGACGAGCACTAGTTAAATGCTGCGTCTTCGTCTGATTCAAAAGGGCATCAAGAGCATGTGGGACCAACACCAACAGCTTATGAGATAAGACTATCCCTTCACTCTGGCATATTGACACAGCTGTCGCCGCAACTGAGCGAAAACACCCAGGCAACGCTCGGGCAACAGGATCAAGTACTGCAGAGAAGTATGCACAAGGGCGCTGCTTGTGGCCGTGCATCTGCACTAACACTGATAACGCGCATCCATCTCTTTCATGCACATACAATGTAAAGGGCTTTGTATAATCAGGGGTGCCTAATACTGGTGCCGAACAAAGAGCCTGACGTAATTGGTGGAAAGCATTCTCACATTCATCCGTCCATGGAAGGGGAACTGGAGTATCTTTTGTCAGAAGAGCTAACAGTTGCTTAACTATGTGTGAAAACCCTAATATCCACTGTCTACAAAAGGAGGTAAGACCTAAAAATGCTTGTACTTCTTTCTGTGTAAAAGGTACTGGTGTATCTAAAATTGCTTGAATACGATCTGGTGTAAGTGCACGCCCCTCCTTAGACAAAAGGTGACCTAAGTAGGTTACCTTTGGTCTACAATATTGTAATTTCTTCTTCGAAACTTTGTGGTTGTGCGATGCCAAAAAGGTAAGTAAGGACAAAGTGCACTGTTCACATTGCTCAGGGGTGTCGGCGGCCAACAAGATGTCATCGACATATTGTATAAGCGCCACACCGTCGGGCAAAACAAAGGAATCCAATTGTCTTTTTAAAGCCTGACTCTAAATGCTAGGGCTTTCAGTATAGCCTTGAGGAACTCTACAAAATCTATACGATCTATTATTCAACGTGAAACCGAAAAGGTATCGGCTGTCAGGATGAATAGGGATCAAAAAGAAAGCGTTCTTCAAGTCTATAACAGAGAACGTTGTTGGTGGGACCAAAGTAAGGAGTGTCGTAATGTCAGAAACCACTGGGTATTGAGGTATCACTATCTTATTGACCTCCCTCAAATCGATATTAAATCGATAAATCCTGGTGTCAGTGTCTTTTTTCAAAATCGGTAGTATAGGACTGTTACACACATTATAGGGAACTTCTTCAACCACCCCTACTTTAATCAAGTCCTGCACTATCTGTATGAGTGCCTCCTCCCCCTCCTGTGAAATCCGATACTGAGGCAGGCGCGGCAGCACAGCTCCCTCCTTTACACTGATGTGTACCGGAGGGATGATCATCTGTCCCACGTCGGTATCGGACATGGCCCACAAAGACTCAGGCAAAGAGGCCAGTGCAGCCTCTATGGTAATCATGTACACCCTTTCTGATGGTGGATAATTATCATTCAAAATAACACGTACTCCCTCAGGGGAGCACCGTATCGTGGCCCGAAAATATTTGAGCATATCCAGGCCAACGATATTATCAGGAGTGTTCGGGGAAAGGAGGAATGGGCATGGTGCAGCAAACTGGTCTACATAGAGTGCAAGAGGTTGTGACAGTGGGCTAACAGAAGGCGTTCCATCGAACCCTATTGACATAATCGTTGAACCAGACAGGGGAGCCCTCGGAACCAATTTTTGGGACAAAGCGCTACGAGTAGCTCCTGTATCAACCAGGAACCTATCAGTAGAGCCCAAAACATGTGCTGTAACATAAGGACCCCTGTGATCTACTGGCACTTCAACTGGTTCCTTACCCCATCCTACGCAATCCTATGCATACTGTGAATCATGCTGTTCGGGAGGTGTATAATCAGACATTTGGTATTGGTTTGGTCGATCAAGAACATTAGACCCATCTCGGGGTCGCACATTAGAATCAAATCTAGCTCGGTCATTCGTATTATTTCTAGGGCCTGAAAAATTTCCTCTAACCCTTAGAGACCCCAGGCCATGTTCCTGGCGCTGCGCACGCAACACCGGAAACTCTCTTGCCCAATGGCCTTTCTGTCTACAATATGCAAATTGATTTCAAGCCAAATCAGTATGGCCCGAAGGAAAGTTAGGAAAATTCCTGCCTCCCCTATCGTTTCCCCTACGAGGCGGCCCATATACTTGTGCTAACATAACCTTCGTTTTTAAATCTTTAGATTTCTTTTCCTCACTGCTCTTTGCTTCTAGTTCCTGACGCTCGTAATACTGAGCCATCGTCAGGAGGGATGCTGGTGTCGAAGTCGTCCAAGAACTTTCGCTCGCTTTAAGTCGAGCTGCTATACTTGGTAATAAATTCGAGACGTATTTGTCAACAAAAAGGTGTTGACCCGTATCGTCCGTAAGCGACTGTCCACTAAAGTCATAAAAAGTTTCCTCAAATCGTGTAAAGAAATCTGAAACCGATTCATCTACTTTCTGTTTACATGACGCTAACATAGTCCAATCAATTTTTTTAGGGGGAATAAGCGTTTTTAATTTAGCTAAAATAGCAACAGGAAGATCTAAAATGGCCTGAGGCGGTTTCTGTGCTGGCTTCCTCTCCCTGTCCTCATCCTCAAGGTCCACCCACCGAACTTTAAATGCCTGAAGATCATCAACCTTTCGGATTGACCTCCACATATCTGGGGGTAGTATAAGCCCAAAAAACAAGTCAATATCAGCCAGAGTCATAGTGCAGGAGTTCAAAGCCCCTTCAACTTCCTCATAAAAGGCTGCAGGATTCTTCCGGGGATCAGGTAATGCTGCCTTCAATGCCATAACATCAGCCCTATTCCAAGGAGTATAAACCCAATTATAGATAAAGTACCCTTGAGCATCAGGAGACCCTTTATCTGAACTAGTACCCGCTCCTTTAGGAGGAACATATAAAGGCGCTGCCTCCCGCATTGGCTTAGCATGCACTGCACCGATCTTATCTGAATTGAAAATGGATGACTGCTTCACGCCACCACCCGGATTCAACTGTTCCTCACCGGCCTTCCTTTTCTGCGCCTCGTCCCGTAGTCGAAACGTTTCATCCCGCAACGCAATTAACCGTCGGATGGCATCGGGTACCTGGGGGGAAAGGAAAAGACCTTTACGCAACTCTTTTGCATCATTTATCACAACAGCTGGTTCTAAGAGATCGGAATATTTCCGAAAAGCTGATACTATTTCACTAGAAAAATAATCAGTAAAGTACAATTTCTCCCTATCCTCCCATGTCTCTAGATCTGTTAACAAATCAGCAAGGGTAATAGAATCCTTTTTAACCCGATGAGCAATCTTACGAAGCTTCGCCATACGATCGGTCGATAACATAGACCTCGTATCCACTTTTTGTCCGGGCGGTCTAGAATCTTGATCTCCTCCACTTGGAGCTGACGGACCAGCGTACGGAGGCGATGAGCGATCTAATAACGAAAAATCATCATCCGGTTTATTAAGGACAGGATAGAGAAGCTGACGAACAGGGTACTGGCCAGATATTTGCAATCGACGTTCTTTCTCCTGCTTTTTTTCTAATTCCTTTGCTTCACGCTTTTTCGCCTCATGCGCCCTTTCACGTTCACTCTTTCGCTGCTCTTTCTCAATTAATGCTTGCTCATGTTTCTCATGCTCTCGTACCTCTTTCACTCACATTCGTATACATTCAAACATATCTTGCCTCACTCGACGCTTACACATACATTGCTCCACATACTCAATTTTTCTCAAATCAAACGAACCATACATGGGCCATCGCAACTCAGGATCCTTTCTGGTATATTTCCTCCACAACGTGCTGTACATTATGGGGGAAAGACCAAACTTCACGTACATATCCCTATTCGGCGTCCCCTCTGGGGGAGCCGGCTGTGATTCTTCAAGTACCAACCGGTCATTTCCAAAACAGCAGCACCACTTACGAAGTGCGCTAAAAACAGGCATGTCAAAGAATAATGCAAAATATGCAGTATTATACAAAAATGGCACTTAAACATTGCGCCGTTCAAATTCACAGATCAGGAGAAATATCTCCACATTGCCTGCCTATATGGGTTGCAACTCATATATCACTCTCATAGGATCAATAATATGACTAGTCATCAACAAAACAATCAATCAAACAAATTAGTCGGGGCAAGCGTATCCTAAAACTGCCTTGCCAATCAAGACTACCAAAGGTTCGGAGCAAGGATCGTACAACGATTCTTACCAATCAAGAGCGTCCAGATTCCAACTGCCAAGTTCCGAATTCGCCCAAACGGCCACTGTGCAGCAAACCGACAGAAGATGTCTCAGTCGATGACCGGCGCCACCCAGATGGTCAGATCGGAAGGGAAGGAAGAATACCTCGGGATGCCAGGACTAAAGGCACCACTGGCAGTGATCACGTCCCCGGCAAGGTTCCAATCCTTCGTCACGACCAGTCCTTAGAGCATCCGAGTCGTCGATGAGCCCCACGTGACGGGCGCCAATTGATGAGTTCAGGTCTCAGCAAGGCCTGCGAGTGCGAAAAGGGTTCGCCCTTCTGTACGATAAGTCCTCAGACTACATAAGAAAATTGGCACGGAAACTGGAAATACAAAGACATAGTTTAATAAACCTTTAAAGGTGGTACTAAAGCTCACACAACACTCTACAGTATTGTACAAGGTAGCACAAGTCAAGTCAAGTCAAGTCAGAGAATTTATATAGCGCACTACATACCCAGAGGGTCTCAAGGCGCTTAGGAAGGGAAGGAGGATTACTTGTCAAATATCCATGTTTTAAGTTGCTTTCTGAATGCTAGGTGGTTCTGGGTAAGGCGAAGGTGAGCGGGGAGTGAGTTCCATGTTTTAGCAGCCAGGTATGAGAAGGATCTGCCTCCCATGGTGGTCTTGTTGATGCGAGGTACAGTGGCGAGGGCTTGGTTGGAAGAACGTAGTTGGCGGGAGGGGGTGTAGAAGGACAGTCGTGAGTTGAGGCATTCCGGTCCGATGTCGTAGAGTGATTTGTGTGCGTGGGTTAGCAGTCGGAAAGTGATTCTCTTATTGACGGGTAGCCAGTGGAGGTCTTTCAGGTGACCAGAGATGTGTTCGTTGCGCGGGATGTCTAATATGATCCTGGCTGAGGCGTTTTGGATTCGTTGGAGTTTCTTCTGGAGTTTAGCGGTAGTACCTGCGTAGAGGGTGTTTCCGTAGTCCAGTCGGCTCGTGACCAGAGCATGGGTGACTGTTTTCCTGGTTTCGGTGGGGATCCAGCGAAATGTTTTTTTGAGCATGCGAAGAATGTTGAAGCAGGATGAGGATACGGCGCCGACTTGTCTGTTCATTGAGAGTGAAGAATCAAGGATGACGCCTAGGTTCCGTGCGTAGTCAGTCGGGATGGGTGCTTTTCCAAGGGCTTCCGGCCACCAAGAGTCGTCCCATGCAGAGGGGGATGTACCTAGGATGAGGACTTCTGTTTTGTCTGAGTTCAGTTCCAGACGGCTTTGTTTCATCCATTCGGCAACTTCTTTCATTCCTTCGTGTAGGTTAGTTTTGGCGGTGCTGGGGTCATTGGTGAGAGAAAGGATTAGTTGAGTGTCATCCGCGTAAGAGATGATGTTGAGGTTGTGTTGGCGGGCGATGGCCGCGAGGGGGCTCATGTATACGTTGAAGAGGGTGGGGCTGAGTGAGGATCCTTGTGGTACGCCACAGATGACTTCAGTGGCCTCGGACTTGAATGGTGGAAGGCGGACTCTCTGGGTTCTTCCGGTGAGGAACGAGGTGATCCATTCAAGTGCTTTTCCTTGTATTCCGATGTTATTGAGGCGTTGTAAAAGGGTGCTGTGGCAGACTGTGTCGAATGCTGCAGAGAGGTCGAGGAGGATGAGGGCGACTGTGTCTCCATTGTCCAGTAGAGTTCGAATGTCGTCTGTTGCTGCGATGAGGGCGGTCTCAGTGCTGTGTTTTGCTCGGAAGCCAGATTGTGAGGAGTCGAGGGATTTGTTGGCTTCGAGGAAAGCGGGGAGCTGGTTGTTGACAGCTTTCTCGATGACTTTGGCCGGGAAAGGAAGGAGCGAAATGGGGCGGTAATTTTTGAGTTCGGTGGGGTCCGCTGTGGGTTTCTTCAGAAGGGCGGTGAGTTCAGCGTGTTTCCAGTGTTCTGGGAAGGTGGCGGAGTTGAAGGAGCAGTTGATGACGTATCGGAGGTGCGGTGCTATGACGGAGTCTGCTTTGTTGAAGATGTGGTGAGGACATGGGTCTGTGGGGGATCCTGAGAGGATGGAATTCATCAGGCGGATGGTGTCCTCAGTGGAGATTGGATTCCAGTCGTTAAGGGTGTTCACGGGGGGAGAATGTTCAGCAAATGGTTGGGTGGGATGGTCTCCGGGTTGGTTGTCGAAGCTGTTGTGGATGTCTGCAATCTTGTTGTGGAAGAATGAGGCTAGGGAGTCGCAGAGGGCTTGAGAGGGGGTGATGTCGTTGGAGTTGGCCGAGGGATTGGAAAATTCCTTGACGATGTTGAAAAGTTTACTTGCTGTTGTGGGCGTTGTTGTCGAGTCGATCCTTGAATGCTGTTTTCTTGGCCTTTCGGATTAGTTGGTGGTGAGTGCGGGTGGCGTTTTTGAAGGCGTCCTTGGTGCTAGTGGTTGGGCCTTTTTTCCAGGCCTTTTCAAGGGAGCGGCAGAGTTTCTTGGACTTCTTAAGATCATCGTTGAACCATGAGGCCTTCTTGTTGCCAGGTTTGCTTTGACGTTTTTTCAGTGGTGCTAAGGTGTCGGCGGTGTTGGATAACCATAGGGTGAGGTTGGCGGCGGCTTGGTTTGGGTTAGAAGAGTGGGCTGGGGTGTTTAGAAGGAGCGATGCGGAGATCTGGTCAGTGGTGATTTTGTTCCAGTTTCTTTGCAGAGTTGGTTAGAGGTGGTTGGTGGGTTTCGGCTTGTTGTAGGTGAAGTGAACGCAGCTGTGGTCAGTCCAGAGGAGATCCGTAGTGTGGCTGAAGGAGACATGATTGCTGGAGGTGAAGATGGGGTCGAGTGTGTGACCTGCGATGTGGGTGGGGGAAGTGACTAGTTGTTTAAGTCCGAGGTTGGCGAGGTTGTCCAAGAGGGTGGTGGTGTTGCGGTCGTTGATCTTTTCAAGGTGAAAGTTGAGGTCTCCCAGAAGGATGTAATCTTTGGAGGGGAGCGCATGTGGAGTGATGAAGTCCGTGATGTCTTCACTGAATTTTGCGCGGGGTCCTGGTGGTCTGTAGAGGAGGGTGCCTCTGAGTGTGGTCTTGGGGTCGATGTGTATTTGGAAGTGAAGGTGTTCGGAGTTGGCGAGGTTGGCGTCGGAGCTGGTTGAGACGCGGATTGATTTCTTATGGACGATAGCGATTCCTCCTCCTGTGTGGCCGGTACGGTCCTTGCGTGTGATCTTATAGACTTCAGGGATGGCAATGGTGATGTCTAGGGCGGAGGAAGCGTTCATCCATGTTTCTGTTAGGAAGGCGACGTCTGGAGAGATGGTGTCTAGTAGATTCCATAGGTCAATGGCGTGTCTGTGGACCGAGCGGGTGTTGAGAAGGATGCATTGTAGGTGGTTGGGGTCGGGAGTCTGTGGAGTGGTCGTAGCGGAGTAGATGTCGGTGCCGCTGAATTTGCAGGAGTAACAGGAGAAAGGTCCATGGGTGTGTCCAGGAGCGGCTTGGACGCAGTTGGGGGAGCGGCCGGGGTTAAGGGCTAGGAGGGTGGTGGCATCGTAGGTAATGTGGGAGGGCTGGGCGGCGCGAGGGGCAGGGGGTCTGGCGCTAGGCGCGGTCCAGGCGCGGACGGGCGTAGACGGGCTTACCTTTGGCGCACCTTCGGCGTGGCCGTAGCGCGTGGACGCTGCGCGTGGGGGCATTGGCTAAAATGGGTGGTGGAGGGGGCGGAGCGTGGGAGGGGCCGCTGGGAGGTGGGAGCGAGGTCGAGGGAGGGCTCGGGTCAACCAGGGAAATGGCCGCAACAATAACAACAGCGCGGAGACAGGGTTAAACACAGCCAATGTAATCACGGACAATGAGCAGCCAATACAAACACATGGATATGCACAGCAAATATAAAATAGTTTACAGTCTGCCAAAGCGCTATGATAATGTTTAGGCAAACGTGCGCGCTAGCAGAAAGGCAGATGCAGAAGTCAGCGCTACACTCAGCCAAAGCGCTATGAACAAATTTGAACAAACAAACTAGTGCGCTAGCTGAGAGGCAAATGCGGAGGTCGGCGCTACACTCAGGACATGTGGACATGTGGTCCCCTTTTATACACAAAGAAGGGGCTCATAAGTGGGCGGTTACAACACAAGAGCATGATTTACAACCTTATATGGACGTTTCTCAAACATGATCGATACATGGGTGGAGTTAACGGTTCATGAAGCCCCTCGAATGCACATTCCAATCCCCTCTAAACAGAAACAGATGTTACACGTACTGGGCATGCGCTAGATAAGCTGGAACTATTTATGGCCTGTTGCTGGGCAAACTCCAGGGGTGACGGTCAGTGAGGAAGGACTGGCCTCGTGGCGAGCACATGGCACAATGTAGCCTACAAGATGGAGGCCAGAAAACAAAATGGAGTCCAGCCGTACATTCAAGTATGAGCGGGAAAACTATACTAAAGACACAATAGCATGTCTTCAGCGAATGCTTAACATTATCGCTGTTTTATTTACAACAAGTCTGGGTTCTTCAGTCCTACGTTCCAACAAGTGTATCTCTGCTTTGCTGAAGCATGGCACCAGTAGTTATACTGAAGTGGCCTTTGCAGTTGGGGGTGGTTCATGGGGTTTCCCTTTGAACCACAGATGTCTCCCTAGATTTTCGGCCTGTGTGTAATGGGGCAGTGGAATGCAGATGTTCTAATCTTCAGTGGGGCCTTGATCTGGCCTGTTAGAAATGGGGATCTCTAGTTGGCACTGGCTGGCGCCAATGTCCAAATAGGGATCCTTCTTCCTAAGTCAGAGCAAGGGGGCAGCACAACTGGATAACCCCTGTTCAAACCTGTGGTAACGTAGCACGAGCAGACAGGCCTATCTCGGAGGCAGCGTGTGAAGCATTTATGACCATGCACAATAACGCAGCGAAGACACTACAAAAGGCACACCACACAGGTAGTTATAAAAATTTAAGCATCTTTATATAGGCTTGTCACAAGACTCAAAACGACTTATACTCAATAATATATGTAGAGGGGAATTCTTTTAGTGTGCTGGGCAATGACTGAGCAGCTGGTCACTCAAGTTCGATATAAGGCAGAGGCCTATGCGTCCTGTCGACATACCAAAGTACCTGGCGGGGAGGAGGCCCAGCAACGCGACTCAGCGGGGGAGTTGTGGCGGTGGAATCCGGACCCTTCGGCGGCCGCAGCTCCGGGCGTTGGAACGTGACTCCTGGCTGCAGCAGCCTCAGATGGCGATGGCGATGCTTCCCTCGAGACGAGGACAGTGCGGGCACTCAGCGGCCACAGCTACGTGGCAGCAGGGGCCCACAGATGGTAATGGCGATTATTCCCTCGGTGCGGTAAAAGTGCGGGCACTTCCGTGGCAACAGCTCTCGACTGCAGCGGCCCACAAGTAGTAACAATTCGGTAATTTTGGCCGTTACCGACCGGTATTGGGCGACCTACATCTGGCCCTGTGTTTCTTGAAGCGATGTAAATGTGCAGACACTCAGCAGCAACAGCTCTCAGCTGCAGCGACCCACAAGTAAGGAGGACACTTATCTTCGTGATGCAATGCAAGGTGCGGGCACTCAGCGGCAACAGCTCTTGGCTGCAGCTGCCCACAAGTAGGGACTAAACTTATCTTCATTATGCGATGCAAGGTGCGGGCACTCATTGGCAACAGCTCTTGGCTGCAGCGGCCCACACGTAGGGGTGACGAATATTCCCAGCCGGCGCCCCCGCAGTAACACAAAGGCCCTGGAGTTCTTGACAGGATCCTCTCCTACAGGTAGAATCCCTGTTGCAGGAATTCCGATGGCTGGCGGGGTGAAGTCTTATGTCCCTGAGACTTAGGAAGGAGGCAAGCTAGGTTCAAGCCCTTTGGTGAATGGTTAGGAGGATGGAGGAAAGTGCAGACAGTCATTTACCTTGACGTACAGAGGTTCATCTTCATATACAAAAGTAATACAAATTAACAGGTCTTTGTTCTCTAGTGTCACAGGCCACTGACCCAGCCAGAAGCAGTTCAGTGTGGTCACGGAGTGCTGCGTTTTACAAGGCTGCATTCGGCCCTTTGGAACGAGGGGGTCTGCCATCAGTCGCAAAGTGGAAGGTGGAGCCGGCATGTACCTTGCCAGGCCAAGCTCGCTTCAGGTCAAGGGTTCACCCTTACTACCAAATGCAGATCTCTCTATTCAACCCCAGGCCTGGATCAGCCTGCCGTGTCCCTCCAAAACCAGACAGACAATACACATAACGACAGAGCACATTGGTAGGCTTAGGCAAGAAAATACCCACTTTCTAAAAGTGGTATTTTCAAACACGGGATTAGAAAATACTCTTTACTAAAAGGTGTATTTTAATATCCTGAGCTCAGGCAGACTGAATTCATTTTTCCTATCGGCTTTGGATTATAGGATGTAATAATCGAACCACCCATTCTGGCCTAAGGGAACTGATAGCCTTGCCATAGTGAAAACAAAATAGAGTGTAATTCACTATCAGGACATGCTACATTGACCAAAGCATGTCCTACCTTGCACACACAATGCACCCTGCCATAGGGGTGACTGAAATGATGCCAAGGGAAGGTTTAGGGACTGGGGAGGGGTTGCCCTTCAGAGTCAGCAGGGCAGTTCGGGACTGTGCACAGACTCTGCGATGGCAGGTCCAAGGCGTATTTGGCAAGCTGCTTCAGTGGGTGGCCCAATCAGGCTGCAGGTCAACCGGCATCATTTGGGTTACCAGCCCTGGCACGCATGGTGCACTATACTTGGGACTGACAGGCAACTCAAATGAACCAATTAGGGGAATACCAATTCATACGCTCAGTTGATAATAAGGAGCATTTGCGCTGTGGCCCTCAATAGCAGTGGCGCAGTGCCCACAACATCTAATACCAGCAAGAACAGAACAGATGGAAGCGAAAAATGGAAGGGAGACCCATGCCAATGGTGCCAGGTCTAACACGCATCCCCTCTAGCTGAAATGTGGGGAGAACTACTCACCCTCTTGGGGGTTATCATCACTAAGGCGGAAAAATCTGAACAGACCATCAGCATTGGCGTGTTCTGTCCCAGGGCGGTGTTCCACCATACAGTCCATGCCCTGTAGGAACATAGTCCACCTCCACAACCTGGGATTCCCACCTCCTATCTGCATCAACCATCTGAGGGGTCTGTGGTCTGTCTGAACCCGGAAGTGAGTCCCAAACAGGTATGGTCTTAGCTTCTTCAGTGCCCAGACCACAGCAAAGGCCTCATGCTCAATGGTGCTCCACCTCTGTTCCCGGGGAGTAACCTCCTACAAATGAAGGCTACAGATTGGTCTAGGCCCTCTTCATTGATCTGTGACAGAACAGCGCCCACACCATGTTCTGAAGCGTCTGACTGGACAATAAATTCTTTGGAGAAGTTTGGCACCTGAAGTACAGGTGCGGTAGACATGGCCGTCTTCAGGGCGTCAAACCCTTGCTGACAGGTGTCAGTCCAGTTCACCATCTATGGCTTCCCTTTAGAAGTCAGTTCAGTCAAGGGGGCAACAGTGTGGCAAGTAGTGTGGCTCACTGGTTAGAGGCGGCAGACCCGAGAGCAGAGGACGGCCCGGGACCAGGGTTCAATTCCCGGCGAGGCAGGTTTCTGGACCAGGGTCAGCGGGCTGAACTGAAGTTCTGGGGTGGCACCAGGGGCTGCAGCTTTTGGTACCAAAACCACTGGGCTAGACCAAGGGCTGCTAGAGGACTCAATCACACCTAAGGCAAACATTTTGGAGACCTCTTCAATGCAGACCCTGACCCGGTCAGTCACTCGGTCAGCCTTGTGCTCGACAGGAGGACTGTCCGCAGTGTCTACTTCATGGACACACCAATCCTTGACACTAGGCACCAGGGAAAACAAATCTGAAAATTGTCCAAACAGCTGGCAACAATCATTCTGTTGATCCGGGGTCAGAGTGGTGGAGAGGAAAAAAAACCCTCTACTGACCCATCTTGCTCCTTTGCACACAGGAGTTCCGGAAGAGGCTCGCTCTCCTCCTCCATCCCAGCATCTGTGGCCAAGAGCATACACACTTCGGAATTATCAAAGTGGAGCTTTAGGAGGTTGACATGCAGGACCCGTAAGGGGTTCCTGGGAGACTGCAAGTCCACCAAGTAGGTAACAGAACTGTTGCGCTCCCCCATCTCAAATGGCCTGGTCCACTTATTCTGGAGAGCACGGGACTCCACTGGGAACATGACCCAAACCTTTTGACCAGGCTGAAACCCAGAGTGGCATTCTGATTGTGCCAGCACTTCATCTCTTCCTGGCTGGCTTCCAGATTTGCTTCAGCAACCTTCCTGAAACGCCGAGTCTGGTTCCTGAAGGCCAGCATGTAACTAAATACATCCTGCGGAGGTTTCCGGGGAGATTTCTGCCAGCCTGCCTTGACCAGACTCAGAGGTCCTCTGAACGGGTGACCATAGAGCAGTTCGAAGGGACTGAACCCTAGGGCCTTCTGTGGCACCTCAAGGCAGAGCAAGAGGACGTCCCACTTATGCCAAATGGGCTCTTCTAGTCCCATAATCATGCCTTTAAGGGTCCAGTTGAACCTCTCAACCAGCCCCTTGCCTTGGGGGTGATAAGGAGTGGTAAACTTATAAGTTACTCCACACTCCTCCCACAGATACTTCATATACTTGGAAATGAAGTTAGTGCCCTAGTCGGAAACTACCTCTCATTGGAACCCTATGCGGGAGAAAATCCCCATCAGTGCACGTCCCACCACGGGGCCGCTACTATCCTGAGCGGGGTGGCTTTCGGGTACCGGGTAGCATGGTCCACCAAGACCAGGATCAACCTGTTGCCCATGGCTGTCTTGGGTTCCAGAGGCCCCAAAATGTTAATACCCACACGCTCGAAGGGGGTACTTACAACTGGGAAGGGCTGGAGTGGGGCCTTGATCTTCGCCCCACTATTTCTGCTTGCCTGGCAAGTTTTACATGTCCTGCAGTGAGCATCTGAGCTCCTGCGCATCTGGGGCCACTAAAAATGGGTCACCAGCCTGTCCAAGGTCTTAGTCTGCCACAGATGTCCTGCCAATGGCGCGTCATGAGCTAACCACAGTAGGAAGGCTCTGAAGTGCTGGGGTACCACCAGCACACGGGCTGACCCAGGCTCGGCCACCTTAGGCTCACTGTAGAGGAGGTAATTCTCCAAATACATCAAATGGGACCCCGTCTTTTCACAGGCTGGCTTTGATGCCGCCTGTTGCCGCGGGCCCTCAAGAGAAGGGCACGTTCTTTGTTGCTCATAAAACTCCTCCATGGTGGGCCCTCCCTCCTGCTGCCAAAGGGTCGGCTAAGGGAGGTCCTCCAGTTTGGCTTCCTGTTCCCCTGTAGGCTCCAGGGCATCCCCCTCAAGGTCTGCTCCCTCCTGGACTGTGGGAACCACAGGGGCCGGTTTCCCGCACCCCCATTCCCCTCTCTCTAAGGCAGGGGCCTGGGCCATACTCTCAGACTCCAGGTCCTTCTGATCACTCTAACCTGCTGTCATGGACCGAGTCATGGCACACGCCCGCTCAGGCAGCCCCAACATTTCCAAGTGAGACATCCTCTCCACTGTAACCCACGGGGAGTTCTCTAAATCATTGCCTAACAGACAGTCCACAGGCGTGGCGGGCCTCACAGCTACTTGAAGAGTTCCTGAGACCCCCCCCCATTCAAAGGCTGGCTCTCAGAGTTGTCTGCTGACACTACTGGGCAAAAGGCATGAGGGACAAACTGCTCTTCAGACACCAACCGGGAGCTGACAGCAGTCACACTAACTCCTGTGTCCCTAAGAGCCTCCACCCTCTGGCCATTGATGGTCACCCACTGCCAGTATTTTTTAGTGTTTAGCAGGCAATGTGGGATTAGGGACCATCTCAAAGTCCCCTAATGAGACAAGGATTTTTTGGCCTCCTACATTACAAATTCCCAATACCGGTCGGTAACAGCCGAAATTTGGTAATTTCATCCGTTACCGACCGGTATTCGGCGACCTACATCTGGCCGTGTGTTTCTTGAAGCGATGCAAAAGTGCAGACACTCAGCGGCAACAGCTCTCAGCTGCAGCGGCCCACAAGTAAGGAGGACACTTATCTTCGTGTTGCGATGCAAGGTGCGGTCACTCAGCGGCAACAGCTCTTGGCTGCAGCGGCCCACAAGTAGGGATGAAACTTATCTTGGTTATGCGATGCAAGGTGCTGGCACTCAGCGGCAACAGCTCTTGGCTGCAGCGGCCCACAAGTAGGGATGAAACATATCTTCGTTATGCGATGCAAGGTGCGGGCACTCAGCGGCAACAGCTCTTGGCTGCAGTGGCCCACACATAGGGGTGACGATTATTCCCTGCCGGCGCCCCCGCAGTAACACAGAGGCCCTGGAGTTCTCGACAGGAGCCTTACCTGCAGGTAGAATCGCTGTCGCAGGAATTCGGATGGCTGGCGGGGTGGAGTCTTATGTCCCTGAGCCTTCGGCAGGAGGAAAGCTTGGTTCAAGCCCTTTGGTGATTGCTTAGCAGGATGGAGGAAAGTGCAGACAGTTGTTTTCCTCGACGGACAGAGGTTCGCCTTGACATCCAAAAGTAATACAAATTAACGGGCTTTCAACGCGCACATTTATACCCTAAAAGTCTTTGTTCTCAAGTGTCACAGGTCACTGACTCAGCCAGAAGCAGTTCAGTGTGGTCACGGAGCACTGCGTTTTACAAGGCTGTATCCGGCCCTTGGAACGAGGGGGTCTGCCATCAGACGCAAAGTGCGAGGTGGAGCAGGCGGTAAACAGTCAACATATCGACTACAAAATATCTACTGGACATATATCGAGTTTTAAATATCGAATGGACAAAATATCGACTGGACAGAATATAGACATCAAAAATATTGTTTTTAAGGTAAGTAATGTAATATCGAATGTTAAAAATATAGACAGTTAAAATATCGAAGTATATATTATAGGTTATTAAAATTATCGATTTTTTTATAATATTGAATTATTTATAGTGTTTTATTTGTTATTATATGTGTGAAAAATGTGTATTTATGTTATAAATAATTTTAATTAATGAAATGTTTATTTTTTAATTTTTGCGTAATTTAATTCTGTAGCGGGTTGTGGGTTTATAGGGGAATAGGGTGGGAAATAATTTAATTATAATTAATAAATATGTAAATGTATTTATTGTTATTCATTTTTAATTATTTGTCAATTAATTTATATTTGGTAATTAATTAACTTTTAATTGGCAATTAATTTAAATTAATTGATTAATTGCTAATTATGTAAATTTTACTAATTTATTTTCTGTAGCGGGTTTTGGGTTTATAGGGGAATTGGGTGGGAAGTAATTTATTTATAATTAATTAAATATGCTAACATATTTATTGGTATTGTTTTGGAATTAATTGTTAATTAATTTGTATGGGTAATTAATTAAATTAGAATTGCTAATTAATTTTATTTATTAATTCATTGCTAATTATGTTAATTTAATAATTTATTTTTTGTAGTGGGTTTATAGGGGAATAGGATGGCAAGTAATGTATTTATAATTAATTAAATAAATCAATTTATTTAATCGTATTTAATTAGAATTTATTGTAAATTAATTTTTAAATGTGAAAGTATTAATTGTTAATTTGTAATTAATTAGTATTATTAGTTAAATAATTGTAATATTTAAATTAAATGTGTAATTTTAATTGATTAATTATTATATTATATTAAATTTGTAATTACGTTTAATTAATTTTTGATACATATTAATTTATATTTATTGAAATAATATATGAAGTATTTAATTTCCTTACTGTTGCACTCTCTGGAGTGGGAATAGTAATTTTTACCCCTACGCTATCCAACGCTTTCCCTACTGTTGCACTCTTTGGAGTGGGAATAGTAATTTTAACCCCTACGTTATCCAACGCTTTCCCTACTTTTGCACTCTTTGGAGTGGGAATAGTAATTTAAACCCCTACGCTATCCATCGCTTTCCCTACTGTTGCACCCACTGGAGTGGGAATAGTAATTTTTACCCCTACGCTATCCAACGCTTTCTCTACTGTTGCACCCACTGGAGTGGGAATAGTAATTTTTACCCCTACGCTATCCAACACTTTCCCTACTGTTGCACTCACTGGAGTGGGAATAGTAATTTTAACCCCTACGCTATCCAACGCTTTCCCTACTATTGCACTCTTTGGAGTGGGAATAGTAATTTAAACCCCTACGCTATCCAACGCTTTCCCTACTGTTGCACTCTTTGGAGTGGGAATAGTAATTTAAACCCCTACGCTATCCAATGCTTTCCCTATTGTTGAACTATTTGGAGTAAGAATAGTAATTTAAACACCTTCGCTATCCAACACTTTCCCTACTGTTGCACTCTTTGGAGTGGGAATAGTAATTTAAACCACTACACTATCCAACGCTTTCTCTACTGTTGCACTCACTGGAGTGGGAATAGTAATTTTAACCCCTACGCTATCCAACGCTTTCCCTACAGTTGCACTCTGTGGAGTGGGAATAGTATTTTTTACACTTCTGCTATCGTACGGTAATAATATTGGATATTATTTAATTATATTATGTTAATATATATATATGTTTTTATAAATATGATTGTAAACATTTTTTTTATAACTTCCAATAATTATTTAATTATTATAAGTTAATTTAAGTATTTTCAAGTATATTTTAGTAATTAATTATTAATTTTTATTTAATTTAACACTGTTTTTAATAAAGTCGATATTTTTTAAACCTATATTTTTGTAAACGATATTTTGTACTCGATATTTTTGTACTTACCTGTTTGTAGATACAAACTCGATATTTTGTCTGTAGATATTTTTTCCTCGATATTTTTGCTAGTCGATATTCTGTCAGTAGATATTATGTCAGTGATCCGGAGCAGGCATGTACCTTGCCAGGCCCAGCTCGCTTCAGGTCAAGGGGTTACCATTACTACCAAATGCAGATCTCTTTATTCAACCCCAGGTCTGGATCAGCCTGCCGTGTCCCTCCAAAAGCAGCAGACAATACACATAACGGCAGAACACATTGGAAGGCTTAGGCAAGAAAATACCCACTTTCTAAAAGTGGTATTTGCAAACACGTGATAAGAAAATACTCTTTACTAAAATGTGTATTTTAATATCCTGAGCTCAGGCATACTAAATTAGTTTTTCCTATTGTGTTCCTGGGGTCGTGTTCGGATTATAGGATGTAATAATCGAACCACCCATTCTGGCCTAAGGGAATAGATAGCCTTGCCATAGTGAAAACGAAAAAGAGTATAATTCACTATCAGGACATGCTACATTGACCAAAGCATGTCCTACCTTGCGCACACAATGCACCCTGCCATAGGGGTGACTGACATGATGCCAAGGGAAGGTTTAGGGACTGGGGAGGGGGTGCCCTTCCCAGTCAGCAGGGCAGTTCGGGACTGTGCACAGTCTCTGCGATGGCAGGTCCGAGGCGTATTTGGCAAGCTGCTTCGGTGGGTGGCCCAATCAGGGCTGCAGGTCCAGTGGCAGCATTTGGGTTACCAGCCCTGGCAGGCTGGCACGCATGGTGAACTATACTTGGGACTGACAGGCAACTCAAATGAATCAATTAGGGGAATACCAATTCATACGCTCAGTTGATAATAAGGAGCATTTGCGCTGTGGCACTGAATGGCAGTGGCGCAGTGCCCATAACATCTAATACCAGCAAGAACAGCGGAGATGGAAGCAAAAACTGGAAGGGAGACCCACGCCAATGGTGCCAGGTCTAACACGCGTCCCCTCCAGCTGAAATGTGGGGAGAACTACCCACCCTCTTGGGGGTTCTCGTCACTAGGGCGGAAAAATCTAAACAGACCATCAGCATTGGTGTGTTCTGTCCCATAAAGGGACATAAAGTCCATGCATGCCCTGTAGGGACATAGACCACCTCAATAACCTAGGATTCTCACCTCTCATCTGCATCAACCATCTGAGGGGTCTGTGGTCTGTCTGAACCCGGAAGTGAGTCCCAAACAGGTATGGTCTGAGCTTCTTCAGTGACCACACCACAGCAAAGGCCTCACGCTCAGTGGTGCTCCACCTCTATTCTCGGGGAGTACCCTCCTACAAATAAAGGCTACAGGTTCGTCTAAGCCCTCTTCATTGATCTGTGACAGAACAGCCCCCGCACCATGCTCTGAAGCATCTGTCTGGACAACAAATTCTTTGGAGAAGTTGGGCACCTGAAGTACAGGTGCGGTACACATGGCCGTCTTCAGGGCGTCAAACGCTTCCTGACAGGTGTCAGTCCAGTTCACCATCTTTGGCTTATTTTTAGAAGTCAGTTCAGTCAAGGAGCAACAATGTTGCCATACCCCTTGACAAATCTCCTGTAATAACCCCTGAGTCCTATAAAGGTTCTCACCTGGGTCTGGGTCCCGGGGGGGCTCCAAGGCACGGATGGTTTCAATCTGGGGCTGTAGGGGTGGCACCTGGCCGCTCCCCACCTGTTGTCCCAAGAACATCACCAAACCCTGCCCAATCTGGCACTTACTGGCTTTGATTGTGATGCCTGCCCTGCGCAGCGCCAACAACACTTCCCAGAGGTGGCGCAAGTGGGCCTCCCAAGAGGAACTAAACACTGCAATGTCATCCAGGTAGGCGGCCCTGAAGTCTTCCAGCCCAACCAACACTCTGTTGACCAACCTCTGAAAGGTGGTAGAGGCATTCTTCATCCCAAAGGGCATCAAATGGAGTTGGTAGAGCATCTCTGGGGTGGAGAATTCTGACCTATCCTTGGCCCAATCAGTCAAGGCGATCTGCCAGTACCCAGACGTCAAATCAAACGTGCTGAGGTACCGGGCAGCTCCTAACCAATCTATGAGCTCACCCGCTCTGGGGATGGGTGCGCGTCAGTCCTAGTGACCGAATTGAGACCTTGGGCCTTGAGGCCACGCAGAACTGAAGTTCTGGGGTGGGCCCAGGGGCTGCAGCTTTTGGTACCAAAACCACTGGGCTAGACCAAGGGCTGCTAGAGGACTCAATCACACCTAAGGCAAACATTTTGGAGACCTCTTCAATGCAGACCCTGACCCGGTCAGTCACTCGGTCAGCCTTGTGCTCGACAGGAAGACTGTCCGCAGTGTCTACTTCATGGACACACCAATCCTTGACACTAGGCACCAGGGAAAACAAATCTGAAAATTGTCCAAACAGCTGGCGACAATAATTCTGTTGCTCAAGGGTCAGGATGGTGGAGAGGACCACACCCCTAACCAATTTATGAGCTCACCCACTCTGGGTATGGGTGCGCGTCAGTCCTAGTGACCGAATTGAGACCTTTGTAATCCACACTGAACCGACAGAACCAAAGTTCTGGGGTGGTACCTGGGGCTGCAGCTTTTGGTACCAAAACCACTGGGCTGGACCAAGGGATACTAGAGGACTCATTCACCCCTAAGGCAAACATTTTGGAGACCTCCTCAATGCAGGCCCTGACCCGGGCAGTCACTCGGTAAGCCGTGTCCGACAGGAGGACTGTCCGCAGTGTCTACTTCATGGACACACCAATCATTGACACTAGGTACCAGGGGAAATAAATCTGAAAATTGCCCAAACAGCTGGCGACAATAATTCTGTTGCTCAAGGGTCAGGATGGTGGAGAGGACCACACCCTCTACTGACCCATCTTGCTCCTTTACACACAGGAGTTTCGGAAGAGGCTCGCTCACCTACTCCATCCCAGCATCTGTGGCCAGGAGCATACACACATCGGACTTCTCAAAGTGGGGCTTTAGGCGGTTGGATATGCAGGAACTGTACGAGGTTCCTGGGAGACTGCAAGTCCACCAAGTAGGTAACAGAACTCTTGCGCTCCCCCACCTCAAATGGCCCAGTCCACTTATCCTGGAGAGCACGGGACTCCACTGGGGATATGACCCAAACCTTTTGACCAGGCTGAAACTCAGAGTGGCATTCTGATTGTGCCAGCACTTCATCTCTTCCTGGCTGGCTTCCATATTTGCTTCAGCAAGCTTCCTGAGACGCAGATTCTGGTTCCTGATGACCAGCATGTAACTAAACACATCCTGTGGAGGTTTCTGGGGAGTTTTCTGCCAGCCTTCCTTGACCAGACTCAGAGATCCTCTGACCGGGTGACCATAGAGCAGTTCGAAGGGGCTTTACCCTAGGGCCTTCTGTGGTACCTCAAGGCAAGCGACAAACAGGCAGGGCAAGAGGACGTCCCACTTATGCCTCATGGGTTCTTCTAGGCCCATAATCATGCCTTTAAGGGTCCATTTGAACCTCTCAACCAGCCCATTGCCTTGGGGGTGGTAAGGAGTGGTAAATTTATAAGTTACTCCACACTCATCCCACAGATACTTCATATACTTGGAAATGAAGTTAGTGCTCCGGTCGGAAACTACCTCTCCTTGGAACCCCATGCGGTAGAAAATCCCCATCAGCGCACGTCCCACCACGGGGGCTGTCGCTGTCCTGAGAGGGGTGGCTTCCGGGTACAGGGTAGCATGGTCCACCAAGACCAGGATAAACCTGTTGCTCATGGCTGTCTTGGGTTCCAGAGGCCCCACAATGTTAATGCCCACTCGCTCGAAGGGGGTACTGGCAACTGGGAAGGGCTGGAGTGGGGCCTTGAACTTCGCCCCACTTTTCCCACTTGCCCGGCAAGTTTTACATGTCCTGCAGTGAGCATCTAAGCTCCTGTGCATCTGGGGCCAATATAAATGGGTCACCCACCTGTACAAGTTCTTAGTCTGCCCCAGATGTCCTGCCAATGGCACATCATGAGCCAACCCCAGTAGGAAGGCTCTGAAGTGCTGGGGTACCGCCAGCACACGGGCTGACCCAGGCTCCGCCACCTTAGGCTCACTGTAGAGGAGGTCATTCTACCAATACATCAAATGGGACCCCGTCTTTTCACAGGCTGGCTGGGCTACAGCCTGTTGCCGCGGGCCCTCAAGTGAAGGCCATTTTCTTTGTTGCTCACAAAATTCCTCCATTGTGGGCCCTCCCTCCTGCTGCCAATGGGTCAGCTCAGGGACGTCCTCCAGTTCAGGCGCCTGTTCCCCTGTAGGCTCCAGGGAATCCCTCTCAAGGTCTGCTCCCTCCTGGATCATGGGAACCACAGGGGCCGGTTTCCCACACCCCCATTCCCCTCTCTCTAAGACAGGGCCCTGGGTCATACACTCAGACTCCAGGTCCTTCTGATCACTCTGACTTGCTGTCATGGACCGAGTCATGGCACACGCCTGCTCAGGCAGCCCCAACATTTCCAAGTGAGACATCCTCCCCACTGTAACCCACGGA
This sequence comes from Lissotriton vulgaris, assembly GCF_964263255.1. Taxonomy (NCBI): domain Eukaryota; kingdom Metazoa; phylum Chordata; class Amphibia; order Caudata; family Salamandridae; genus Lissotriton; species Lissotriton vulgaris. The sequence continues at coordinate 1,118,057,223 of NC_141698.1, forward strand.
GAGTTCTCTAAATCGTTGCCTAACAGACATTCCACAGGCGTGGTGGGCCTCACAGCTACTTGAAGAGTTCCTGAGACGCCCCCCCAGTCAAAGGCTGGCTCTCAGAGTTGTCTGCTGACACTACTGGGCAAAAGGCATGAGGGACAAACTGCTCTTTAGACACAAACCGGGAGCTGACAGCAGTCACACTAACTCCTGTGTCCCTAACAGCCTCCACCTTCTGGCCATTGATGGTCACCCACTGCCAGTATTTTTTAGCGTTAGCAGGCAATGTGGGATTAGGGACCATCTCAAAGTCTCCTAATGAGACAAGGGTCAATTCTACGGGCTCCCACCCATCTTGGGCCCCCATCGCCTCCCCTTCCAAGGATGCACTGGCAATCTGATGGGTGGTGCACGGGGGGCATTGGGATCCTATTGTGGACACTGGGGATCATAATAACAGTGGCCCACTTGACCACACTTAACACAAGTAGGGGGCCCCCTCTGAACAGGCCTACCTGTCGGGGGCCCTGATTTCTTTTCTGAGGGAGCCTCGGAACCCACTCCTTGGTTCCCTTGGGAATTACTTTGGGGCCCTCTTTGGAAATCCACCGGTTTACCCCGGTCACCCCACTCCTCTGCTGGGGACCCAGCCCACCTTTGGCTAAGTCTCTCATAGGACCCTTGCGAACCCGGGTGCTCACCTAGCGGTCCGCCTCCTTAGCAAGTTTCCTAGGGTTAGTCAACTTGCTATCAATAAGGTGCTGGCGTAGATCTGGAAAACAATTTCTAGATAAATGCTCCCATGCGAACAAATCATAAAGCTGCTCAAAAGTTGCCACTGTGCTACCCTTTAACCAGCGTCCCATTGCTCTTCAAAATAAAGACACGTTTTCAACCCAAGTGGTACCCTCTAACTTCTTGCAGGTTCTAAATCTCTGCTTATACATTTCAGGGGTTAACCCATATCTTTTCATCAAGTCCTCTTCAGGCAGATCTAACAGGGTATCTCTCCCATCACTCACAAAGCATCCCCACAACCCCTGTGCTGGGCAATGACTGAGCAGCTGGTCACTCAAGTTTGATTCAAGGCAGAGGCCTATGCGGCCTGTGGAAATGCCAAGTAACTGGAGGGGAGGAGGCCCAGTAATGCGACTCCGTGGTGGAGTTGAGAGGGTGGAATCCGGACCCTTCAGCGGCCACAGCTCAGGGCATTGGAACGTGACTCCCACCTGCAGCAGTCCTAAGATGACGATGTCAATGCTTCCCTCGAGACGAGGACAGTGCGGGCACTCAGCCGCCACAGCTCCGCGGCTGCAGTAGCCCACAGATGGTAATGGTGATTATTCCCTCAGCGCGGTAAAAGTGCGGGCACTTCCGTGGCAACAGCTCTCGGCTGCAGCGGCCCACAAGTAGTATCAATGACGATTCCCCAGTTGCGATGCAAAGTGCGGGCCCTCAGCAGCAACAGCTCTCGACTGTAGCAGCCCACAAAGAAAGCTGGCGATTATTCTCCTGATGCAAAGCCAAAGTGCGAGCACTCAGCGGCGACAGTTCTCAGCTGCAGCGGCCCACAAACAGCGGTGACAAATATTCTCGTGATGCAATGCAAAGTGCGGGCACTCAGCGGCAACAGCTCTCAGCTGCAGCGGCCCACAAGTAAGGAGGACACTTATCTTCATGATGCGATGCAAGGTGCGGGCACTCAGCGGCAACAGCTCGCCCACATGTAGGTATGGCGATTATTCCCAGCCGGCGCCTCCGCAATAACACAGAGGCCCTGGAGTTCTTGACAGGGGCTTCACCTGCAAGTAGAATCCCTGTTCCAGGAATTCGGACGGCTGGCGGGGTGAAGTCTTATGTCCCTGAGACTTCGACAGGAGTCAAGCTCGGTTCAAGCCCTTGGGTGATTGCTCAGCAGGATGGAGGAAAGTGCAGACAGTCCTTTACCTCGACGGACAGAGGTTCGTCTTGACATCCAAAAGTAATACAAATTGGCGGTCTTTCAGCGCGCACATTTATACCCTAAAAGTCTTTGTTCTCAAGTGTCACAGGTCACTGAACCAAGCCAGAACCAGTTCTGTGTGGTCACGGAGCACTGTGTTTTACAAGGCTGCATCCTGCCCTTTGGAACGAGCTGGTCTACCATCAGACGCACAGTGGGAGGTTGAGCTGGCAGTACATTGCCAGGCCCGGCCCGCTTCAGGTCAAGGGGTCACCCCTCCCCATACTACCAAATGCAGATCTCTCTATTCAACCCCAGGTCTGGATCAGCCTGCCCTGTCCCTCCAAAACCAGGCAGCCAAAACACATAACGGCAGAGAACACTGGAAGGCTTAGGCAAGAAAATAGTAAACTGAACTGGGGGTTTTAGGAAATTCAGATATCAAGGGCGCACTGCCTCAATTTCTACGTTACAGTGTGTTGTATGAAATGGTTGATGTGTAGTGCGTAAAGAGCAGGCGGAAAACACCCTTAACCGTCTGAGAAAGTCAAAGACTAGACAACATTACAAAGCTATGCTCTCGCAACTACAATGAGATGTCACAGAAAAAGTACAATGACCAATGTGAATCAATGAACAGAAGAAGATTCTTTTGTGTGTTTCTTGTCACAGCAAGATGATGGTTTATTGTATCCAGACTTGAGGATTGTCACAGTTAGCCGACACGTGTTTCGTCGTGCACAGTTGAGTCAACACGACTCTTCAGGGCTGGTGGTACAAAAATAACGTATGCATACTCAGTTATGCGTCATATCACTGTGACATACTGCATATGGTGACAGGAGTGCATCCTACATGCAGTAGTGACGTGCGTATCCATTCGCACATAGTGGATGTGTTTGGTGATGACGCTCGAGATCTAGGAAGTGTGCCACTACAAGGATGTGAGTGGTTGACCTTGAGTGGTAGTGCAAAGGTGGTGAAGTTTGGTGATATAACGTCTGAGTGTGTGATCATTGTTCGCACGCACACAGTAGTCCTGCAAAACGAAGGTAAGTGAAGTGATGAAGCGTCCAAAGGAAAGCAATCTAAAGTGAAGTGATGTGTAAAATATTTGGTGTTAAGTCTAAACAGGAGCGTTTAAGTGTGGTTTAGCGTCAAAATTGGGCGGTGTCTGAAGTAAGTTAAAGGCAAACATGCTCTCTCTAAACGGTAAAATAATTACCTGAAACTCAACTCCAAACGTATGGGTTGAGACTAGTCTGGACCTTGTAGTTGCGTTCTATGTGGGTGGATTAGAGAGAGACTAGAGGAAGAAAGGAAAAAACTCATCAGGAAGGCATAAAAATGGGGGATGTCCGAGGACATCAATTTGTCTCGTGAATAAAACGGAGTGGTAAGGTTGAAAGGGGACAGAGTGGAAGGAGTCCTTACCACTATGTCATTACGAATCAGATTTGTGACTGAGTAGGAATGGTGCATCCAGTAGAGTCACGTGCAAGATATACTTCTTGCCGCTAAAATCCGCCTTATTAGGTAGGTAAAAATCTTCGAATATTAGCACTCTGCTAAAGAGAAAAGCATGGAATACAAAAGTTATCAGGCTTGAATTGCCATATCACATGGTGTTCCAAATGATATCAGTCATAATATTAGCGGTGGACAAAGATGGGTTAGGAGTAAATCGGTACCTGAATACGGGTGCGTATCAGGCAGTAGCCGGGAGGGGATCCATGTGTAGAGTTACTTCAGAAAACGGGTTCGTTTTCTCTTTAGCGGTATGCTGTGAAAGTGAAAAGATCGTATACGCACGCTTTAGACATGCGTGAGCCTGGACGTATGGGCTTCAAAAGTTGATTACAAAAGGTGAAAATGGTTGTTGTGGGGAAAGCCTAACAACTTACCCGCAGTGTGGTATCCCTCCTCTGTTGGTTCCCGGTCGTCGTCTCTCGTGTACGGACACGTGACCTGGGGGGAGGTGTCGCCATATAGGAGTAGTAGACATGGAAGATGTCGAATTACTTACTGTCAAAACATGGACGCCATGTTTGAGAGAGGAACTGTTTAAGAAAATATTCTTTATTAAAGTCTTATTCTCCTATAAACGAGTAGATGTGTGCAACAGTGCCACAATTGTTTGGAAGGGCAAATGATGCGTACCGAAGCAGGATATGTGGGCAATAGTAGTCCAATTATTGTTAGAAGAATAGTAAATTCTCGCGGCTGTAAGTAGAGGGAAATTGAAGTCTAGCGACTGTCAAGCTACTTTGTCTACCTCTGTTCCAAATCCAGTATGCTCTGATTTTGCAGTGTCCTTTAGATTAAGTGATACATGAAAAGTAAATGCCATCACTTGTTATGGCCCGGTGCTTATAGACGTGGTGTGGTATAAAGAGAGCGATTAGATAACATAGCTGCCACAAAGGTGAAGGTGCACCATTATCACCATTCATTCGTGAGTTCACTCATAATGTACTCGACAGAAATTCATTTCAATAAAAATTGACAAGCGGTGTAATTGATTACATGTGACGGACCACAGTACAAGTCAAACATTAATTTATACAGTACATCTTGAATTTTATACTACATAGTACATGCAATCGGTGGCATCATTCTCTTTCCAAAAGTTATGAGTATCTCTAGCAGTGTCTAGTGTTTGTTATGTGAGTCACTGGCTCATACTTAAAAGCAACAATGCAGTAAATGTTACAAATATAGGATCCCAAAGGGTGACTATTTAGTCACCCAGAAAGTATTGAAGCTCAGGATCGTAGTTTAGCCCATGTTCCACGCTTTGTAAACGCATGATCCATGTGGCTTCTCTACGTCTGAGTGTCAATTCACGGTTACCCCCTCTGATGTTGAGGGGAATCATGTCAATCCCAAAGACACGTACTTTGATGTCATCCTCCAAAGGTTGACATTCTGCTATGTGTAGGGCTACTGGGTATCTTGGATCTCTTTTCTGAATTGCTCTCATGTGTTCTGAGATTCTTTCTTTGAGAGCCCTAATCGTGCTACCTACATAAATCTTGCTGCATTGGCATTCAATTATGTACACTACAAATTTGGTCAGGCAAGTAATGTTATGTTTGATTTTGTATACCGTCCCTTCCGGACCCTTGAAAGTTGTGGTGCCATGTTTCCCCCAAATGCACATGGAACAGATGAGGTAATATGAGTTTTTATGGTCAATTGTGTCCCCTATCGTAGACCCCAACGGCTCCATGTACGTGCTTCAAGTACATGTATGTTCCCTCCACAACCTGCTATGAAGACACAAATACATTTGCGTCCAACGTTAACATGTCCTCTTTCAGATCCACCATGAATGGGTCGAATATTTAGTTCCTAAGTATGCCTTGCCACCGTCTTTACATGGTACACTTTTCCCGTTTTCCTGGGTCTGGCGGAGCTAGGCCCTGATTTCTGCCATCCAGCCTTTTCTGCCTTCTGCCTCTGGAAGTTGCAGCCTGGACCTGCATCTGTATCCCTGACCTTTACCTTACTCCCTGCGCGGCTAGCGGTGCCCGGCTCGGCCTGCTTGCCTGCCAAGACTGTATTTTGCCTCCAAGTTATCTGCTCCGCTCCTCGAAAATACATTCCTGTCTAGTGGTTTAGGTAAACATCCTTCCCAGCTGCAGAGCAAAGGGCCCGGCCTTTCTGTCTCTGTGCAAGTAATTCATAGCTCCCGTTACCATGGTAGGCCCATGGCCCCCTTGCTTTACACGTAGACACGTAGACACATATACACGCACTAGCAGTCAGTATAGAATAGCCTCTGCCCGAAAGACCTTTCCTTCTAGATAATACGGTTCCTCAAACACAAGATACCAGATATGATTTGGGATTAGGTTGTTCTGACACGCCAGACTTCTGTCTCCCCGTATAGCGCAAATGTCAAGTCCCCTTCACCCTCCAGTTCCACGTCAATCACACGTCATGCTGCTGCGCGCGCATCTATGCCACATATTTCTGCTGACACTGCAGGATTCTCCTATGGATCCACCCACCTGTGACACTTCTCTATGACGTTTCTAGCACACACCTCCGTGTACGCCCTTGTGCACGCCTTCTGTTACGCATATGTGTTCTTATCTCGTTTCTCTCAGCTGTTACGCCTTCTGCATCCATCACCACTGTATGCATTGACTATATATATGATATTCTGTTAATAAAGCATTGTACATGTCCATGTCCATTCCCTTCCTGAACCCTCGTGGTGATGGAACATGATACCTGGTTCGAACCAATTCCTTTTTAAGGAATAAAACCCTTATAAACTCAGATGCCACGGACTCTGCCTCTCATTTTTTTTGACTGAGTTATTCTTATTGAACTTTACCGCATAAATTAAGTATAGGTAATTTTATTTACCACATAATTTGGCGCCCGAACAGGGACCCCTCCCCCACCTTACGCGCCGGCGGGGCGTTGCAGGCCTGGTCCCCTACCACAGCCGTGACGGACAACTACGCGTACCCGCAGGATTTCCTGTATCTCCCTCAGGCCAACGGAGGTGACTGAGGCTGCGATTGACACCCAGACGAGGCGGTGAGGAGTGCGGAGGATCCCGACCAGAGCCCAGCCGAGAGAGCAAGGTCCGAGGTATTCAGAGGCCCACCAGTTCCGAAGTTCCGAAGTACCTACGTCACGAGTCGAGTCCAGTCCAGTCCGGTCCAGTCCAGTGTCGAGTTTCCGAGGCCTTCCGTTCCATGCTTCCCGGTGAGTACCGTTGCTGGGGACGCATCTTGACGGGTGCATTAGTTTGTGCCCGGTCAAGACGGGTTTGGGTACGCAGACCCGGTCTGCACTGTTTAGCAGTGTATCTGTACTGTTTAGCAGTATATCAAGTATCCAGTTATCTAGTTTATGTTCGTTCCGAAATGTTTAAATGTGTTTTAAATGTCGTGGTATGAGTGATTGTTTGATTTTCATTACTGTGTTTATTGTATTAGTGGTGTCCAAATCCGAGTAAGTATCTAAGTATCAAGTATCAAGGCTCAAAATGCCGCTGTTTTCTAAACTGAAACAGATAGGAACTAGGAAAGGAATACTCGAGGAAGCTGTTCCCATCCCACCCAGGGACACTCCCGGATATTTTATGTACCACAAACACGGCTTAGACGCTGTATTATTTCTCGACTTGTGGGTGGACTACACCAAAGATCTAGCAGAGAATCAAAGATGGCCCGTTACAGGGACATGGGATGCCGAGTGTATCTTGAGAGTAGAAGAAGCATTATGGAAAAAGAAAGCCAGACAGTCGCAGAAAGATGCCATTGAACTATGGCGTAAAGAATCACACAGACGGACAGAGAAAGCACTCAGAAAAGCAGAGAGAAGTAAAGAAGATTCCGAAAAAGCCAAAGAAAAAGAACTACTAGAAGAAGGAGAACGAGTTAGAATAGAACAACACAATAGACGTAGTAATGCTATTATGACAGGATTGTATCCAGTCCTGGCCGAGGGCCTGCCCAAGGCGACCCCCGGAAGTACCAAAAGATCTGCCCCGCCATTACACCCGACTAAATTACGTCACAAGACCGCAGAAGACATTTTCCTTTCTTCCTATTTAGACGATGTAGCTCCCGAATATATCAATGTTCCACCTGCACGTATACCACCCGCTGATCGTCATCCCCCTGACCGTCATCCCCAACGGCAGAGTCCTCCACCACTTCCTGCACCCCCTATTAATCCGCCTAATCCTTTCGGGCCTGACACGGCCCTACCGACAGATCCTGCTCAAGCCTCCGCTTCAGGAGGTGCATCAGGAGGTTACCATACCCCGCCACCAGTACATCGATTAAACACTAGAGACCTAGCAATGCAACGTACTCCGAAACCGATTACAAGTGAAAAGGCAAAAGAACTTATCACATACTGTAGATATGACCCCATACCAGGCAAAGATGGTTGCATGATATTAGCATCAATACGCATAAGACGTGCTGCAGATTTTTTAGTTCTGTTTCCAGGAATGATAGATAACCTAGACAGGATATATCATTTTGTTCAGACGGGGCAGGGTCAGGAATGTATTCAGGAGGCCATGGCGCATCAGAAAGTAGACATTCAGAGATTCTATGTGGAGAAAAATCCGTAAAGAAATAGTAGTATTCCATGAAAAAGAGAAAGCTGAAAGGGAAGCAGAATCAGATGCAAATAAATCCTCAGAGGAGGAAGAGCCAGAAGATAAGGGAATGATAGCATATGTAGGAAAGGGTAGATCCTTTAATAACACAATACGCCCATAAAGCAAGAGACTTTTTCACTCTGCTATGTCAAATCCGAAGACTCCTGAACATCTATTTCAGGCTACCGATAAAATACTTCAAGAAGGAATGGGGTACCATGTACTCGATTCCATGGATGAACAAGAATTAGCCAGGTCAGCAGTACAATGGGCTGACAATTCCGATAAATATAATGATGACGCAGTAGCGCAAACGTTTTTGAATCTTTTCCCAGATGAACAGCGACTAGCTGGTATGTACATGATACAGCACCTCCTTATATTGTATAAAAGCCAACACTCTGATCCTGGTCCCCTACCTGATATATTAATAGAGCTACTCATGAATAAATCGAGAGGCCTAGGTACCGACTTAATTAAAGTAATTTTAGAACATCGGCACAGATATAGTACTTTCCTGAATCCACAGTTTGTTCCAGCTCCACCCGTAGAAAGAAAAACGTATTACATAGACAGACAGAATCCCTTGCGAGAAGTGCACCCAGTCAGGAATGATGATAATACTTTTAGACGTGTGTTTGTGTACACGCCCATAACTAAAATGGAATTATTGGAAATGAAGAAATTAGTGCCTAGCCATGACAAAGACCCAGCAGGTTTTCACTGTGAAATAAAAGACATGTTACTCATGGGTGATTATACCTATCCCGACATCATGAAAATATTGAAAGTATTATTGCCTGCCGGTATTTACGAGAAACTCAAAGAAAAAGAATGGGAGGTGGGAGAACAAAAGATTGATTGGGCTGCATTAGAAAATGAAGAAAACACTCGAACCCCAGGCCTAGGGCTTGGGGACAAAACTAAAGCATTACCAGGATTGTTAGTACAAGTATTGCCACGTTTATTAGCAACTAAAAAGGAGGACTGGGGTACAATCTCAGCCTGCAAACAGAAACCCGATGAAGACACTAGTGATTTTTATTCCCGATTTGAGAAATGTTTTATTATTAATAGTGGCCTGAAAGCAAGTAGCGAGTCATATCCACACCTTTTTGTATCCAAGTTAGTCGAGAATTCTTTGCCCCAAGTAAAGAATCGTGTATTGAAGGTCGAGAGCACATGGCAAGCAAACACGCCTTCACAGATGTTACAGATGTTACAGTATCACCAGAACAGAATTAGAGAAGAACATGATCACGAACAAAGACGTATGAAAGATACAAAAATGAAAATGTTAGTAGCTCAGTCAGTTCCAGCTGACGGTCAGAAAAAGGGCATGACACAGTCCAATAATTCAGCAGCTCCTGTTAAAGGGACATGCAACTATTGTAAACAGCCAGGTCACTATATAAACGATTGTGCAGTTTTGAAGCACAATATAGCTACAGGTAAAACTAAAGAGAGACCGCGCCAGCCTAGACAAGATCAGGTCCAACAACAAGTACCACAGAATGCACAGCCTATGCAGGCTTCACAACAGACAGTACAGACCGTAGCAGTATCACAGCTACAACCGATTGCCGCAACACAACATGCAACTCAGCAGATGTACCAGTATGCGCAAACTGATTATCCCGATTACCAGCGATACACATGAAACAGCCTAGAGAGGGAAGTTGGCTTGCCTCTTATTGAGGTTCCTGTAGATCAAGAGGGTCCTTATGTACATAGTCAGGTATTAGGGAAAGATAGAAAGTTTTTGATTGATACAGGGGCAAGCAGGACAACCATCAGTCACGACGAGGTTCCAGGGGCACCCCTCTCAGGCTCACAGAATGTTTCCCTTGGGTTTTCAGGAAAGCCTATTGTTAATGAAGTATCTAAACCACTTCCCCTTGCAGTTGGTCCATTGACACGTACTACAGATTTATTACTCACGAAGTCATGTCCAGAAAACTTGTTAGGAATTAAGACTCTGAAAGCTCTAGGAGCTGTTATTTGCTGTTTTCCGGAAGGAGTAAGACTGTTTTTGCGTGGCTTTAAGGGTCACTATGTGTTGAGAGATATTGATCCCAGATTACAGAATGTACCTGCACATTTATGGGCACAAGGCCCCACTGATGTAGGTTGTATGCACATTACACCATATCGAGTCACACTCAAGCCAGGAGTAGTCTTGCCACGAATCCGACAATACAAGTTACCCCCAGATGCTGTAGTGGCTTTACTGAAAATCATTGACGAGCTCATTGCACAAGGAGTGGTTGTAGAAACCGACTCGAATTTATGTAATTCCCCTATCATTCCCATTCTTAAACGCACTGATCCAAATGCACCCCCAGTTTATCGATTAGTTATCGATTTACGCAAATTGAATAAATGCATTGTACCACAGTATCCTGTGGTCCCAGATATCTCTTCATTACTGACAGCTATTGATTCCGAGGCAACGTTCTTTACTGTAATTGATCTGAAGAACGCCTTCTTTAGTGTCCCCATTGATCCGGAAAGACAATATCTCTTCGGATTCTGTTTAAATGGCCGAAGCTTCAAATTTGCACGCGCACCTCAAGGATTCACAGAAAGCCCCAGCATCTATAGCCAAGCACTGAAAAGACAGCTCAACAGTATTCACATGCCTGACAACACTGCCCTACTTCAGTATGTCGATGATCTATTGATCACCGCCCGAAATGAACCTGAATGTGAACGAGCATCACTGACGGTTTTACCTTTTTTGGCTGACAAGGGACACAAGGTGTCCCCTTCGAAGCTACAATTCTGTGTTCAGCAAGTGGTTTACCTTGGGCACTTGCTGTCCAAAGGGGGGAGACAGCTAACGCCTGACCACATCCAGTTAATTGTAAACATGTCACAATCCAAGACACAAAAGGAGGTACGGGCTTTTATAGGCCTCACTTCTTACTGTAGACAATGGATCCCTCAGTATGCATTTCTAGCCAAGCCACTCATACAGTTGGCAACACAGGAGGCAGCGTCTTCGACTGTCCTCCCATGGACTCAGGAACATACACAAGCTTTTGACGACTTAAAGAAAGCCTTATGTCAAGCACCTGTTTTAGCGACACCATGTTACAGCAAGCCTTTTACACTTTTTGTCACAGAGCGTGAAGGTACTGCATTGTCAGTACTCACTCAGGATCAAGCAGGTTCACACAAACCGTGTGCTTACTTTTCTAGTACATTAGATCCAGTAGCCCAGGCGTTGCCTGCGTGCTTGAAATCAGTAGCAGCAACAGCTCTAGCAATCAGACAAAGTGATTCCATAGTGTTAGGACATCAATTGACAGTACAAGTTCCACACTCCGTGGAAGTTCTTTTAAACCGAACGCAGACTCAACACTTGACTATAGCACGACTGACAGGTTATGAATTGACATTGTTTCAGCCACACATAGAAATCAGACGCTGTAATACATTGAACCCTGCTACACTTTTGCCATTAAATGAGACAGACCCTTTGGAACAGGATTGTATTGAAGTCATTACCATCACGACGAAACCCAGACAAGACTTGACAGATACCACATTACCAGATCCAGACCTGACACTTTATGTGGATGGTTCATGCATGAGAACAAGTACAGGAGAGTTAGTGGCCGCATATGCAGTCACGACAGAAACTGAAGTCATAGAAACGAATTGTATTGACACCCTGTCAGCTCAAGTAGCAGAGCTCATCGCTCTGACACAAGCCTGTATTCGAGCAATGAACAAGAGAGTTAACATACACACAGATTCACGTTATGCATTTGGAGTTGTACACGACTTCGGAGTACTCTGGCGAGAGAGAGGTTTTTTGACTTCTCACGGTGCCAAAATTCAGCACGGTCCCCTCATTCAAGCTCTGTTAGAAGCAATACATTTGCCTACAGCCATATCCATCATGAAGTGCAAGGCACATACGAAAGTCACAGATACCATTTCTCAGGGTAACGACCTGGCAGACCGAACAGCCAAGCATACAGCTCAGACTCGGGTTCACACAACTGACCTGACAAAGACAATAGTTCCGACATCGACACATTGCATGACAGTTAAGGATCCAGCCCTAGATGTAATTGACATACAGACACATGCTACAGCAGACGAAATCAAGAAATGGACTGAGCTAGGAGGGATCCAAACAGAACAGGGATGGATGACGAAGGGGAAAGCCACATGGTTTCTCCCCGACTCTATGGTTCAAGTTATCATTAACACAGTACATAGTCCAGCACATTTAGGAGAAAAAGCCATGTTAGACAGTATTCAAAACCTTTGGTTCAATAAACATTTACGAGCAGCAGCCAAACAGAAAGTGCGTACTTGCATGATTTGTTGTCAGTTCAATCCAGGTTAAAGCATTCCCGTAGAGCAAGGTGGATTTCATCCTCCCGATCACCCTTTTGAAGTCCTCCAGATGGATTATATCTAGATGGAACGCTGTCGAGGATTCAAATATGTCCTCGTAGTTGTATGTGCACTCTCCCGTTGGGCAGAAGCATATCCAGTCCCAGATTACACTGCTCCGACCACTGCCAAGCAGCTGGTTCGTGAATTCTTCCCCAGGTATGGTTTGCCCCGTATCGTATACTCAGATAACGGTCAGCCATTCTCGTCCGAGCTTATGAAGCAGGTATCACTCCTGCTAGGTTATCAGTGGAAGTTCCACTGTGTCCGACATCCCGAGGCAGCAGGTCTCGTGGAACGTCATAATCAGACTCTGAAAATTCGTCTTGCCAAGATCTGTAGAGAGAAAGGCGTAGACTGGATAGTAGCTTTGCCAGTTGCACTCTTTTATATAAGGATGGTAGCTCACTCTAGAACAGGGCTATCCCCGTATGAGGTGGCCTTTGGTAGGCCACCGAATATGTGGGGGACGCCTCTGCCAAGAAAAATTACTGATGTCGACTGTAATATGCTGACAGATTACCTTGCCTCCTTGATGTCTGCACTACAATCATGTCGTTCACAGGTTGCTGCAGCCTTTCCCGACAACACCGAGGTGAATCCGCATGAGGTTGTTCCGGGGGGCCTGGTTTTCGTGAGGAACTTCGACAGGAGGAGTCCGCTGGAGCCCCGTTGGCAGGCGCCGAAGCTAGTACTATTGACTACAAGGACTGCGATCAAAGTGGAGGGCCGCAAGGGCTGGCTCCACTCGAGTCATGTTAAAAAATGCCATGGACTGCCGCCAGACTTAGACTCCCAGCCCTGCCCTCCTCCAGAAACTGACTCAAAACTCCCCCTGGTAGAGAAAACTTCTTCTCAGGAGTATAAATCCAAGTTGAGGTCTAGCAAGTCAGACAGTTTAATTGTTTAAGTCCTCCCCTAGGTGAATCGGTTAGACAAGTTTCTGACATGTATCCACTAGACCCCAATAGAGAGAGAGATAGACAGAAACAGCTCAAGAAACGTGAATATTGTAAATCACTCCGTAGTCACTGCATAGTGACTTTACTGATTATGTTTTTTCTGAGTCTTTTGATTATTGCTGCAAGTATACTGCTTCATGTATATTTTCCTATTTTCAAACGTGCACATTTTTCTTCAAATGACACTGTCGAGCACACTTTCAGTGAATTACCCCCGCATGAGTTGTCATACAGACTTGCGCTGTGCAACAACACATTCATTAGTATGTTACACCATTCCCATCAGACCAGTAATGCTACCAACTGTGGGATATGTGGCCGACTCCCTCCCTATCAGAAATACAAGGGAGTTCTGCCCCTTTTTCCGTACCCGTTCACACACAATGGTTCCTGTGGTGCATGGTTTAGTTTGATTAATTCCTTAAATTCTGATTCTGTAGTTTACCAGGGCAACTGGGTATGGGGAAATCTGAACACCGTTCTGCATAAAGTATGTTTCCCTGACAAGGAGGGTCTTCCCCAAAGGACAGGGACCGATCTAGAAAATGAAGTATATGGATTAGGTAACTTTACACTCAACCTCATGATTCTGAATGTCCAGTCCGAAGCTGAACCAGTCTTGCCCGCTATGTCAGTATTACCAGTCAAAGGTGAATTATGTGTCAGAAAGAATGGTTCAGTACTCCTAGGTCATAGTACATGTACTACTGTTATCGAATTCAGTGATAAAGGCAAGTCTACGTTCAAGGCTTCCCGTCATTCCTATTTCATTTGTGGTCATACAGCATATATACGTTTACCTCTAGATTGGGATGGTACCTGTTACATTGCATTCCTTCTGCCACCTGTTTTCCTGGCCCCTCCTGATTATCATAGAGACTCCCATCTAGTACACAATAGATCCAAGAGAGATCTCCCGATTGTCGACTATACTGAAACGGCATGGGAGCAATACACAGACTTCAATAAAGGTTTTTTTCCCTACTTAGGTGCTGTCTTTAATAGTAAGTTGATACGTAAATTAACCAGAACCCTTGAAGCAGTAGTGAATGAAACTACTTCCGCCCTAGGCAACTTAACAGAGGAACAGTCTGCTATGAGACTTGTCGTTCTTCAGAATCGTCTTGTTCTTGACGTCATCCTGGCCGATAGGGGCGGAGCTTGTAGAGTCATCGGATCGAGTTGCTGTGTTTTCATTCCAGAAAACGCGCCATCAGTATATAGAGCCATAACCCGTCTCCACAAGATTGCAAGTCAGAAACACCAGAATCCAGGCACCTGGACTTGGTCCGGTTGGTTCTGGAGCATGTTATCAGCCTGGGGATGGAAAGTCCTATCCTTCCTCGGAATAGCCCTTGTCATAGTATTCAGTTGTTGCCTATGTCTACAGTGTGGGCCAGCAATTTGCGGCTTGTGCGCCACATCATGTATTCCCAATTCAAGCCCACGTTCAAAATCCCGTCGGAAGAAAGAAGAGCAAATGATGTTACATGAACAAATTGATAGATTAATGAGGATTGATATATCATGAAGGGTCCGTAGGGGACAAGGAGGGAATGAGGTAATATGAATTTTTATGGTCAATTGTGACCCCTATCGTAGACCCCAACGGCTCCATGTACGTGCTTCAAGTACATGTATGTTCCCTCCACAACCTGCTATGAAGACGCAAATACATTTGCGTCCAACGTTAACATGTCCTCTTTCAGATCCACCATGAATGGGTCGAATATTCAGTTCCTAAGTATGCCTTGCCACCGTCTTTACATGGTACACTTTTCACGTTTTCCTGGGTCTGGCGGAGCTAGGCCCTGATTTCTGCCATCCAGCCTTTTCTGCCTTCTGCCTCTGGAAGTTGCAGCCTGGACCTGCATCTGTATCCCTGACCTTTACCTTACTCCCTGCGCGGCTAGCGGTGCCCGGCTCGGCCTGCTTGCCTGCCAAGACTGTATTTTGCCTCCAAGTTATCTGCTCCGCTCCTCGAAAATACATTCCTGTCTAGTGGTTTAGGTAAACATCCTTCCCAGCTGCAGAGCAAAGGGCCCGGCCTTTCTGTCTCTGTGCAAGTAATTCATAGCTCCCGTTACCATGGTAGGCCCATGGCCCCCTTGCTTTACACGTAGACACGTAGACACATATACACGCACTAGCAGTCAGTATAGAATAGCCTCTGCCCGAGAGACCTTTCCTTCTAGATAATACGGTTCCTCAAACACAAGATATCAGATATGATTTGGGATTAGGTTGTTCTGACACGCCAGACTTCTGTCTCCCCGTATAGCGCAAATGTCAAGTCCCCTTCACCCTCCAGTTCCACGTCAATCACACGTCATGCTGCTGCGCGCGCATCTATGCCACATATTTCTGCTGACACTGCAGGATTCTCCTATGGATCCACCCACCTGTGACACTTCTCTATGACGTTTCTAGCACACACCTCCGTGTACGCCCTTGTGCACGCCTTCTGTTACGCATATGTGTTCTTATCTCGTTTCTCTCAGCTGTTACGCCTTCTGCATCCATCACCACTGTATGCATTGACTATATATATGATATTCTGTTAATAAAGCATTGTACATGTCCATGTCCATTCCCTTCCTGAACCCTCGTGGTGATGGAACATGATACCTGGTTCGAACCAATTCCTTTTTAAGGAATAAAACCCTTATAAACTCAGATGCCACGGACTCTGCCTCTCATTTTTTTTGACTGAGTTATTCTTATTGAACTTTACCGCATAAATTAAGTATAGGTAATTTTATTTACCACACAGAAACCACACTTGTGGAATCCCAAGCCTCGTGTGCATAGCCAATCACAAGATGTAGTGTTCGGGGGAACTGTGGGGCTCAATTTGTTTCTCAGAGTAAAGCCCTTTCTGTATGTGATGGAAGGTCTGTCTGGAAGAAATTCCTTGAGCACAGGATCATCTGTTAAGAGTTTCCAGTGTTTGTTGAAGCTTTTTCTGGTGGTGTGATTGAGTGCATTACATTCTGTTATGAGTCTGATTTGTTGGCCAGAGGATTCTACCTCTGTACGTGTCTTTAAACAATCTGGTCTCGGGACGATTCTGGTCCTTAGTTCTGCTTTCTTGAGGGATGTGTTAGAGTACCCTCTCTTGCGAAATCTGTCTCTCATATTGGAGATGCAATTGTCAAACTCACTGGATTCGCTACAGTTACGTCTAGCTCGTAACTGGTGTTCAGGGTGAAAGCTAGAGGCGTGAAGTATAGAGTTACAGGAAGTAGGTTTCCTGAACAATTTGGAATGTAATTGGTTGTCCTTCACATAAAATTCTAGATCTAAGAATTCCATGTTAGTAAGGCTGTGTCGCATGGTGAAACTTATTTCCCATGTGTTAGTGTTCAAATAATCAAAAAAAGAGAGAAGAAGTTCCTCAGATCCTGACCATAAGAGAAAACAATCGTCGATGTATCGACCCCAAAAGACTATGGAGTCGACGTATTGTGTTCCTTTGGTGCCCCAAATTAAATCAGCCTCCAATGCCCCCATGAAGAGATTAGCGAAGGATGGTGAAAATTTGGAGCCCATAGCTACTCCCTCTTTTTGTCGATACCATTTCCGATCGAAAATAAAGAAGTTGTTCTCTAAGATGATCTTCATCATGTGTAGTAGCATGTTGGTGTGTGCCCAAAGTGAAGCCGGTCTGTTGGATAGCAGTTTGGTAATGGCTGAAATGCCTAGTTCGGGATTAATGCTGGTGTAGAGAGACACCACATCCATGGTTACTAATATGGTGTCTTGTTGCCATTCCATGTCCGACATGATATTCAGTATATGTTTGGAGTCTTGTATGTAAGAAGGAAGGTTCTTGACTAGAGGTCCCAAGAAAAGATCCACATACTCTGCGATTCTTTCGGTGGGACCCCCTATCCCCGATACTATCGGTCTACCAGGTGGAAACGGTAGATTCTTGTGAACTTTGGGTAAAGTATACAACCAAGGGTACGTGGGTCTGAAGACTTTGAGGTACAGGTACTCATTGTCATCCAGAAGACCAGATTGTTTCCAGTTAAGTAGGAGTCCATTAAGTAGAAGTGTTAGTGGACCCATGGGGTTATGATTAAGTAACTCATAACATGAGTCATCATTAAGTTGGCTACGGATCTCGTTGTTGTAGTCAGTCAGATCCATAACCACCACATTACCCCCTTTGTCTGCCTCCCTGATGATGATGTTGGGGTTATTGCTTAAAGTGGAAAGTGCTAACCGTTCCCCTTTTGTCAGGTTGTCCTTATATTTAAATTTGGTGTTTAAGTTCTTGGTATTAATTCTATTCAGATCTTCAAGAACGTGTCTGTGGAAATTGTCAATCACATTACCCCCTGACAATGTGGGTGTCCATTTGGATTTACTTTACAAACCACTCGCCATGCTGTAATCAGTCTCTACATCAAGCTCCTCAAGTAGCCTTTCCATTTCAAGAGGACTGTCTTCCCTGTCTGTTAAAGAAAGAAGCAAGTGTGGAGTTTGCACATCTTTAATGGTCAAAGATATATCATCAAAAACATTAGGAGTGTGTCTAGGTTGTCTCTGTATTTCTTGTGATCCAGCAAAATGTTTCTTAAGTTTAAGATTGCGTATAAACTTAAAAATATCAATCTTGGTTTGGCACATGTCACCGGTGGCATAGGGATTAAAGTTCAGGCCTCTACTGAGTGAGGAGACCATCTCCGGTGTCAAGGGAAATGAGGAAAGATTAATGACTTGTACCGTGTCAACTGGTGTGGCTAATTCCTCTGTGTCCCTGACCTCAGTTTCCTGTGATAATCCTCGCTTGTTCCTACGTTTGCCCCGGTGGGGTTTGGGTCTACAGCGACCTTTGGTGGCTGTCTCCTGTTGCCCTTCCTCACACGTTCCATTTCTAAAAAAAAGGTTGAATTGTTGGGCTCTGTATTAGCTAGAATTTCGTTCTCAATGTCGCTGAGTCCAGTAGAGCTCAGTGATGTGGTGCTGGAATTTACAGAACTGGTGGTAGTGGATCTACCAGCCTGTGAAACTGCCTTGGGCTTAGGGATCAGGGAATCATATTTCCGATCAAAAGTATAAATTCTACCATTTTTATAGTCTGCCTCGTCCCTTTTAATCTGACGTGCCTTTCTGTTTTTGATTTCCGCTTGATGTTTTAGAAGAATCTCATCCAGTAGGGTGTAGTTCTTCACAGTGGCCTCGGGTTTATTTAAGTCTTTGATCTCCTGTTCTACAGTAGAGATTTCTGTTCGTAATATGGTGGTTTTACTTTCAGCACTCTCAATGAGAATATCCATGAGTGTAATGGAATTCTGGTTCAGTGAGTCTTCCCATTTGATCATGAGATCTCGGTCGAGATCATCATAGGTCGGGAAGATGTGGGACTGTAGTCCTCTAGAAACTAATTTTAGTCTAAGATAGTGTTTTAGGGTTGCTCCATCCCACCAACGGGAGTTCTCTTGCTTCTTGAGTTTCTCTAGTTTGATGAACTTGTCTCTTAAACCCTCTATACGTGCAGGACCTGCCGTGGCCGATGCCTGGTGTGTGGGCATGCCTTTGGCCAGATTATCAAAGAGATCTGCCGCTGCTTTGTCTCTGTCCATAATGTGATGGACAAGTATGGAAAATGAGTTAGATCTAGAAGTAAAAAATGTGGTAACGTGGAGGCACCCAATCTGATATAATTTGAAGTAAACTGAACTGGGGTTTTAGGAAATTCAGATATCAAGGGCGCACTGCCTCAATTTCTACGTTACAGTGTGTTGTATGAAATGGTTGATGTGTAGTGCGTAAAGAGCAGGCGGAAAACACCCTTAACCGTCTGAGAAAGTCAAAGACTAGACAACATTACAAAGCTATGCTCTCGCAACTACAATGAGGTGTCACAGAAAAAGTACAATGACCAATGTGAATCAATGAACAGAAGCAGATTCTTTCGTGTGTTTCTTGTCACAGCAAGATGATGGTTTATTGTATCCAGACTTGAGGATTGTCACAGTTAGCCGACACGTGTTTCGTCGTGCACAGTTGAGTCAACACGACTCTTCAGGGCTGGTGGTACAAAAATAACGTATGCATACTCAGTTATGCGTCATATCACTGTGACATACTGCATATGGTGACAGGAGTGCATCCTACATGCAGTAGTGACGTGCGTATCCATTCGCACATAGTGGATGTGTTTGGTGATGACGCTCGAGATCTAGGAAGTGTGCCACTAGAAGGATGTGAGTGGTTGACCTTGAGTGGTAGTGCAAAGGTGGTGAAGTTTGGTGATATAACGTCTGAGTGTGTGATCATTGCTCGCACGCATTGCTCGCATGCTCCCTTTCTCACTGCACCATCAGGATTCAAGCAAGCCGGGCCGAAGACGGCTGAAATGCCAGAAACCGGTCCCCGGTAGCTTGTCTCCTTTCTGGTGAAGAATTGGCTTGGTAGTTTAGTCTGCCCTGTTCCCATGATGCACTGGGCCAGGGACAGACTGATTTGCATATAGCCAGGTTCTGAACTGGGATGGTGCAGTGAGATAAATAACGATGATGGATCAAGCCCTGATCTTTGGACTGGGTAAGAGTGGTCTGCTTAATTCAGACACTCTGTTCATCACCACCCCCATTTCTGAATCGTTTTTGGCCACTATAGGTGTGGCAGGGTATACTCAGACATGAGTCCCTTTCTCACTGCACCATCAGGATTCAAGCAAGCCGGGCCGAAGACGGCTGAAATGCCAGAAACTGGTCCCCGGTAGCTTGTCTCCTTTCTGGTGAAGAATTGGCTTGGTAGTTTAGTCTGCCCTGTTCCCATGATGCACTGGGCCAGGGACAGACTGATTTGCATATAGCCAGGTTCTGAACTGGGATGGTGCAGTGAGATAAATAACGGTGATGGATCAAGCCCTGATCTTTGGACTGGGTAAGAGTGGTCCGCTTAATTCAGACACTCTGTTCATCACCACCCCCATTTCTGAATCGTTTTTGGCCACTATAGGTGTGGCAGGGTATACTCAGACATGAGTCTCTTTCTCACTGCACCATCAGGATTCAAGCAAGCCGGGCCGAAGACGGCTGAAATGCCAGAAACCGGTCCCCGGTAGCTTGTCTCCTTTCTGGTGAAGAATTGGCTTGGTAGTTTAGTCTGCCCTGTTCCCATGATGCACTGGGCCAGGGACAGACTGATTTGCATATAGCCAGGTTCTGAACTGGGATGGTGCAGTGAGATAAATAACGGTGATGGATCAAGCCCTGATCTTTGGACTGGGTAAGAGTGGTCTGCTTAATTCAGACACTCTGTTCATCACCACCCCCATTTCTGAATCGTTTTTGGCCACTATAGGTGTGGCAGGGTATACTCAGACATGAGTCCCTTTCTCACTGCACCATCAGGATTCAAGCAAGCCGGGCCGAAGACGGCTGAAATGCCAGAAACCGGTCCTCGGTAGCTTGTCTCCTTTCTGGTGAAGAATTGGCTTGGTAGTTTAGTCTGCCCTGTTCCCATGATGCACTGGGCCAAGGACAGACTGATTTGCATATAGCCAGGTTCTGAACTGGGATGGTGCAGTGAGATAAATAACGGTGATGGATCAAGCCCTGATCTTTGGACTGGGTAAGAGTGGTCTGCTTAATTCAGACACTCTGTTCATCACCACCCCCATTTCTGAATCGTTTTTGGCCACTATAGGTGTGGCAGGGTATACTCAGACATGAGTCCCTTTCTCACTGCACCATCAGGATTCAAGCAAGCCGGGCCGAAGACGGCTGAAATGCCAGAAACCGGTCCCGGTAGCTTGTCTCCTTTCTGGTGAAGAATTGGCTTGGTAGTTTAGTCTGCCCTGTTCCCATGATGCACTGGGCCAGGGACAGACTGATTTGCATATAGCCAGGTTCTGAACTGGGATGGTGCAGTGAGATAAATAACGGTGATGGATCAAGCCCTGATCTTTGGACTGGGCAAGAGTGGTCTGCTTAATTCAGACACTCTGTTTATCACCACCCCCATTTCTGAAACGTTTTTGGCCACTATAGGTGTGGCAGGGTATACTCAGACATGAGTCCCTTTCTCACTGCACCATCAGGATTCAAGCAAGCCAGGCCGAAGACGGCTGAAATGCCAGAAACCGGTCCCCGGTAGCTTGTCTCCTTTCTGGTGAAGAATTGGCTTGGTAGTTTAGTCTGCCCTGTTCCCATGATGCACTGGGCCAGGGACAGACTGATTTGCATATAGCCAGGTTCTGAACTGGGATGGTGCAGTGAGATAAATGACGGTGATGGATCAAGCCCTGATCTTTGGACTGGGTAAGAGTCGTCTGCTTAATTCAGACACTCTGTTCATCGCCACCCCCATTTCTGAATCCTTTTTTACCACTATAGGTGTGGCAGGCTATACTCAGACATGAGTCCCTTTCTCACTGCACCATCAGGATTCAAGCAAGCCGGGCCGAAGACGGCTGAAATGCTAGAAACCGGTCCCCGGTAGCTTGTCTCCTTTCTGGTGAATAATTGGCTTGGTAGTTTAGTCTGCCCTGTTCCCATGATGCACTGGGCCAGGGACAGACTGATTTGCATATAGCCAGGTTCTTAACTGGGATGGTGCAGTGAGATAAATAACGGTGATGGATCAAGCCCTGATCTTTGGACTGGGTAAGAGTGGTCTGCTTAATTCAGACACTCTGTTCATCACCACCCCCATTTCTGAATCGCACACACACAGTAGTCCTGCAAAACGAAGGTAAGTGAAGTGATGAAGCGTCCAAAGGAAAGCAATCTAAAGTGAAGTGATGTGTAAAATATTTGGTGATAAGTCTAAACGGGAGCGTTTAAGTGTGGTTTAGCGTCAAAATTGGGCGGTGTCCGAAGTAAGTTAAAGGCAAACATGCTCTCTCTAAACGGTAAAATAATTACCTGAAACTCAACTCCAAACGTATGGGTTGAGACTAGTCTGGACCTCGTAGTTGCGTTCTATGTGGGTGGATTAGAGAGAGACTAGAGGAAGAAAGGAAAAAACTCATCAGGAAGGCATAAAAATGGGGGATGTCCGAGGACATCAATTTGTCTCGTGAATAAAACGGAGTGGTAAGGTTGAAAGGGGACAGAGTGGAAGGAGTCCTTACCACTATGTCATTACGAATCAGATTTGTGACTGAGTAGGAATGGTGCATCCAGTAGAGTCACGTGCAAGATATACTTCTTGCCGCTAAAATCCGCCTTATTAGGTAGGTAAAAATCTTCGAATATTAGCACTCTGGTAAAGAGAAAAGCATGGAATACAAAAGTTATCAGGCTTGAATTGCCATATCACGTGGTGTTCCAAATGACATCAGTCATAATATTAGCGGTGAACAAAGATGGGTTAGGAGTAAATCGGTACCTGAATACGGGTGCGTATCAGGCAGTAGCCGGGAGGGGATCCATGTGTAGAGTTACTTCAGAAAACGGGTTCGTTTTCTCTTTAGCGGTATGCTGTGGAAGTGAAAAGATCGTATACGCACGCTTTAGACATGCGTGAGCCTGGTCGTATGGGCTTCAAAAGTTGATTACAAAAGGTGAAAATGGTTGTTGTGGGGAAAGCCCAACAACTTACCCGCAGTGTGGTATCCCTCCTCTGTTGGTTCCCGGTCGTCGTCTCTCGTGTACGGACACATGACCTGGGGGGAGGTGTCGCCATATAGGAGTAGTAGACATGGAAGATGTCGAATTACTTACTGTCAAAACATGGACGCCATGTTTGAGAGGGGAACTGTTTAAGAAAATATTCTTTATTAAAGTCTTATTCTCCTATAAACGAGTAGATGTGTGCAACAGTGCCACAATTGTTTGGAAGGGCAAATGATGCGTACCGAAGCAGGATATGTGGGCAATAGTAGTCCAATTATTGTTAGAAGAATAGTAAATTCTCGCGGCTGTAAGTAGAGGGAAATTGAAGTCTAGTGACTGTCAAGCTACTTTGTCTACCTCTGTTCCAAATCCAGTATGCTCTGATTTTGCAGTGTCCTTTAGATTAAGTGATACGTGAAAAGTAAATGCCATCACTTGTTATGGCCTGGTGCTTATAGACGTGGTGTGGTATAAAGAGAGCGATTAGATAACATAGATGCCACAAGGGTGAAGGTGCACCATTATCACCATTCATTCGTGAGTTCACTCATAATGTACTCGACAGAAATTCATTTCAATAAAAATTGACAAGCGGTGTAATTGATTACATGTGACGGACCACAGTACAAGTCAAACATTAATTTATACAGTACATCTTGAATTCTATACTACATAGTACATGCAATCGGTGGCATCATTCTCTTTCCAAAAGTTATGAGTATCTCTAGCAGTGTCTAGTGTTTGTTATGTGAGTCACTGGCTCATACTTAAAAGCAACAATGCAGTAAATGTTACAAATATAGGATCCCAAAGGGTGACTATTTAGTCACCCAGAAAGTATTGAAGTTCAGGATCGTAGTTTAGCCCATGTTCCACGCTTTGTAAACGCATGATCCATGTGGCTTCTCTACGTCTGAGTGTCAATTCACGGTTACCCCCTCTGATGTTGAGGGGAATCATGTCAATCCCAAAGACACGTACTTTGATGTCATCCTCCAAAGGTTGACATTCTGCTATGTGTAGGGCTACTGGGTATCTTGGATCTCTTTTCTGAATTGCTCTCATGTGTTCTGAGATTCTTTCTTTGAGAGCCCTAATTGTGCTACCTACATAAATCTTGCCGCATTGGCATTCAATTATGTACACTACAAATTTGGTCAGGCAAGTAATGTTATGTTTGATTTTGTATACCGTCCCTTCCGGACCCTTGAAAGTTGTGGTGCATGTTTCCCCCAAATGCACATGGAACAGAAACCACACTTGTGGAATCCCAGGCCTCGTGTGGATAGCCAATCACGAGCTGTAGTGTTCAGGGGAACTGTGGGGCTCAATTTGTTTCTCAGAGTAAAGCCCTTTCTGTATGTGATGGAAGGTCTGTCTGGAAGAAATTCCTTGAGCACAGGATCATCTGTTAAGAGTTTCCAGTATTTGTTGAAGCTTTTTCTGGTGGTGTGATTGAGTGCATTAAATTCTGTTATGAGTCTGATTTGTTGGCCAGAGGGTTCTACCTCTGTACGTGTCTTTAAACAATCTGGTCTCGGGACGATTCTGGTCCTTAGTTCTGCTTTCTTGAGGGATGTGTTAGAGTACCCTCTCTTGCGAAATCTGTCTCTCATATTGGAGATGCAATTGTCAAACTCACTGGATTCGCTACAGTTACAACTAGCTCTTAGAAATTCTCCATATGGGATGGAACGTAACTGGTGTTCAGGGTGAAAGCTAGAGGCGTGAAGTATAGAGTTACAGGAAGTAGGTTTCCTGAACAATTTGGAATGTAGTTGGTTGTCCTTCACATAAAATTCTAGATCTAAGAATTCCATGTTAGTAAGGCTGTGTCGCATGGTGAAACTTATTTCCCATGTGTTAGTGTTCAAATAATCAAAAAAAGAGAGAAGTTCCTCAGATCCTGACCATAAGAGAAAACAATCGTCGATGTATCGACCTCAAAAGACTATGGAGTCAACGTATTGTGTTCCTTTGGTGCCCCAAATTAAATCAGCCTCCAATGCCCCCATGAAGAGATTAGCGAAGGATGGTGAAAATTTGGAGCCCATAGCTACTCCCTTTTTTTGTCGATACCATTTCCGATCGAAAATAAAGAAGTTGTTCTCTAAGATGATCTTCATCATGTGTAGTAGCATGTTGGTAGTGCCCAAAGTGAAGCCGGTCTGTTGGATAGCAGTTTGGTAATGGCTGAAATGCCTAGTTCGGGATTAATGCTGGTGTAGAGAGAATCCACATCCATGGTTACTAATATGGTGTCTTGTTGCCATTCCATGTCCGACATGATATTCAGTATATGTTTGGAGTCTTGTATGTAAGAAGGAAGGTTCTTGACTAGAGGTCCCAAGAAAAGATCCACATACTCTGCGATTCTTTCGGTGGGACCCCCTATCCCCGATACTATCGGTCTACCAGGTGGAAACGGTAGATTCTTGTGAACTTTGGGTAAAGTATACAACCAAGGGTACGTGGGTCTGAAGACTTTTAGGTACAGGTACTCATTGTCATCCAGAAGACCAGATTGTTTCCAGTTAAGTAGGAGTCCATTAAGTAGAAGTGTTAGTGGACCCATGGGGTTATGATTAAGTAACTCATAACATGAGTCATCATTAAGTTGGCTATGGATCTCGTTGTTGTAGTCAGTCAGATCCATAACCACCACATTACCCCCTTTGTCTGCCTCCCTGATGATGATGTTGGGGTTATTGCTTAAAGTGGAAAGTGCTAACCGTTCCCCTTTAGTCAGGTTGTCCTTATATTTAAATTTGGTGTTTAAGTTCTTGGTATTAATTCTATTCAGATCTTCAAGAACGTGTCTGTGGAAATTGTCAATCACATTACCCCCTGACAATGTGGGTGTCCATTTGGATTTACTTTTCAAACCACTCGCCAGGCTGTAATCAGTCTCTACATCAAGCTCCTCAAGTAGCCTTTCCATTTCAAGAGGACTGTCTTCCCTGTCTGTTAAAGAAAGAAGCAAGTGTGTAGTTTGCACATCTTTAATGGTCAAAGATATATCATCAAAAACATTAGGAGTGTGTCTAGGTTGTCTCTGTATGTCTTGTGATCCAGCAAAATGTTTCTTAAGTTTAAGATTAAGTATAAACTTAAAAATATCAATCTTGGTTTGGCACATGTCACCGGTGGCATAGGGATTAAAGTTCAGGCCTCTACTGAGTAAGGAGACCATCTCCGGTGTCAAGGGAAATGAGGAAAGATTAATGACTTGTACCGTGTCAACTGGTCTGGCTAATTCCTCTGTGTCCCTGACCTCAGTTTCCTGCGATAATCCTCGCTTGTTCCTACGTTTGCCCCGGTGGGGTTTGGGTCTACAGCGACCTTTGGTGGCTGTGTCCTGTTGCCCTTCCTCACACGTTCCATTTCTAAAAAAAAGGTTGAATTGTTGGGCTCTGTATTAGCTAGAATTTCGTTCTCAATGTCGCTGAGTCCAGTAGAGCTCAATGATGTGGTGCTGGAATTTACAGAACTGGTGGTAGTGGATCTACCAGCCTGTGAAACTGCCTTGGGCTTAGGGATCAGGGAATCATATTTCCGATCAAAAGTATAAATTTCACCATTTTTATAGTCTGCCTCGTCCCTTTTAATCTGACGTGCCTTTCTGTTTTTGATTTCCACTTGATGTTTTAGAAGAATCTCATCCAGTAGGGTGTAGTTCTTCACAGTGGCCTCGGGTTTATTTAAGTCTTTGATCTCCTGTTCTACAGTAGAGATTTCTGTTCGTAATATGGCGGTTTTACGGTCAGCACTCTCAATGAGAATATCCATGAGTGTAATGGAATTCTGGTTCAGTGAGTCTTCCCATTTGATCATGAGATCTCGGTCGAGATCATCATAGGTCGGGAAGATGTGGGACCGTATCCTCTAGGAACTAGTTTTAGTTGGATCACAAGACATACAGAGACAACCTAGACACACTCCTAATGTTTTTGATGATATATCTTTGACCATTAAAGATGTGCAAACTACACACTTGCTTCTTTCTTTAACAGACAGGGAAGACAGTCCTCTTGAAATGGAAAGGCTACTTGAGGAGCTTGATGTAGAGACTGATTACAGCATGGCGAGTGGTTTGAAAAGTAAATCCAAATGGACACCCACATTGTCAGGGGGTAATGTGATTGACAATTTCCACAGACACGTTCTTGAAGATCTGAATAGAATTAATACCAAGAACTTAAACACCAAATTTAAATATAAGGACAACCTGACTAAAGGGGAACGGTTAGCACTTTCCACTTTAAGCAATAACCCCAACATCATCATCAGGGAGGCAGACAAAGGGGATAATGTGGTGGTTATGGATCTGACTGACTACAACAACGAGATCCATAGCCAACTTAATGATGACTCATGTTATGAGTTACTTAATCATAACCCCATGGGTCCACTAACACTTCTACTTAATGGACTCCTACTTAACTGGAAACAATCTGCTCTTCTGGATGACAATGAGTACCTGTACCTCAAAGTCTTCAGACCCACGTACCCTTGGTTGTATACTTTACCCAAAGTTCACAAGAATCTACTGTTTCCACCTGGTAGACCGATAGTATTGGGGATAGGGGGTCCCACCGAAAGAATCGCATAGTATGTGGATCTTTTCTTGGGACCTCTAGTCAAGAACCTTCCTTCTTACATTCAAGACTCCAAACATATACTGAATATCATGTCGGACATGGAATGGCAACAAGACACTATATTAGTAACCATGGATGTGGTGTCTCTCTACACCAGCATTAATCCCGAACTAGGCATTTCAGCCATTACCAAACTGCTATCCAACAGACCGGCTTCACTTTGGGCACACACCAACATGCTACTACACATGATGAAGATCATCTTAGAGAACAACTTCTTCATTTTCGATCGGAAATGGTATCGACAAAAAAAGGGAGTAGCTATGGGCTCCAAATTTTCACCATCCTTCGCTAATCTCTTCATGGGGGCATTGGAGGCTGATTTAATTTGGGGCACCAAAGGAACACAATACGTCGACTCCATAGTCTTTTGGGGTCAATACATCGACGATTGTTTTCTCTTATGGTCAGGATCTGAGGAACTTCTCTCTTTTTTTGATTATTTGAACAATAACACATGGGAAATAAGTTTCACCATGCGACACAGCCTTACTAACATGGAATTCTTAGATCTAGAATTTTATTTGAAGGACAACCAACTACATTCCAAATTGTTCAGGAAACCTACTTCCTGTAACTCTATACTTCACGCCTCTAGCTTTCACCCTGAACACCAGTTACGTTCCATCCCATATGGAGAATTTCTAAGAGCTAGACGTAACTGTAGCGAATCCAGTGAGTTTGACAATTGCATCTCCAATATGAGAGACAGATTTCGCAAGAGAGGGTACTCTAACACATCCCTCAAGAAAGCAGAACTAAGGACCAGAATCGTCCCGAGACCAGATTGTTTAAAGACACGTACAGAGGTAGAATCCTCTGGCCAACAAATCAGACTCATAACAGAATTTAATGCACTCAATCACACCACCAGAAAAAGCTTCAACAAACACTGGAAACTCTTAACAGATGATCCTGTGCTCAAGGAATTTCTTCCAGACAGACCTTCCATCACATACAGAAAGGGCTTTACTCTGAGAAACAAATTGAGCCCCACAGTTCCCCCGAACACTACAGCTCGTGATTGGCTATCCACACGAGGCCTGGGATTCCACAAGTGTGGTTTCTGTTCCATGTGCATTTGGGGGAAACATGGCACCACAACTTTCAAGGGTCCAGAAGGGACGGTATACAAAATCAAACATAACATTACTTGCCTGACCAAATTTGTAGTGTACATAATTGAATGCCAATGCGGCAAGATTTATGTAGGTAGCACGATTAGGGCTCTCAAAGAAAGAATCTCAGAACACATGAGAGCAATTCAGAAAAGAGATCCAAGATACCCAGTAGCCCTACACATAGCAGAATGTCAACATTTGGAGGATGACATCAAAGTACGTGTCTTTGGGATTGACATGATTCCCCTCAACATCAGAGGGGGTAACCGTGAATTGACACTCAGACGTAGAGAAGCCACATGGATCATGCGTTTACAAAGCGTGGAACATGGGCTAAACTACGATCCTGAGCTTCAATACTTTCTGGGTGACTAAATAGTCACCCTTTGGGTTCCTATATTTGTAACATTTACTGCTTTGTTGCTTTTAAGTATGAGCCAGTGACTCACATAACAAATACTAGACACTGCTAGAGATACTCATAACTTTTGGAAGGAGAATGATGCCACCGATTGCATGTACTATGTAGTATAGAATTCAAGATGTACTGTATAAATTAATGTTTGACTTGTACTGTGGTCCGTCACATGTAATCAATTACACCGCTTGTCAATTTTTATTGAAATGAATTTCTGTCGAGTACATTATGAGTGAACTCACGAATGAATGGTGATAATGGTGCACCTTCACCCTTGTGGCAGCTATGTTATCTAATCGCTCTCTTTATACCACACCACGTCTATAAGCACCGGGCCATAACAAGTGATGGCATTTACTTTTCACGTATCACTTAATCTAAAGGACACTGCAAAATCAGAGCATACTGGATTTGGAACAGAGGTAGACAAAGTAGCTTGACAGTCGCTAGACTTTAATTTCCCTCTACTTACAGCCGTGAGAATTTACTATTCTTCTAACAATAATTGGACTACTATTGCCCACATATCCTGCTTCGGTACGCATCATTTGCCCTTCCAAACAATTGTGGCACTGTTGCACACATCTACTCGTTTATAGGAGAAAAAGACTTTAATAAAGAATATTTTCTTAAACAGTTCCCCTCTCAAACATGGCGTCCATGTTTTGACAGTAAGTAATTTGACATCTTCCATGTCTACTACTCCTATATGGCGACACCTCCCCCCAGGTCACGTGTCCGTACACGAGAGACGACGACCGGGAACCAAGAGAGGAGGGATACCACACTGCGGGTAAGTTGTTGGGCTTTCCCCACAACAACCATTTTCACCTTTTGTAATCAACTTTTGAAGCCCATACGACTAGGCTCATGCATGTCTAAAGCGTGCGTATATGATCTTTTCCCTTTCACAGCATACCGCTAAAGAGAAAACGTACCCTTTTTCTGAAGTAACTCTACACATGGATCCCCTCCCGGCTACTGCCCGATACGCACCCGTATTCATGTACCGATTTACTCCTAACCCATCTTTGTTCACCGCTAATATTATGACTGATGTCATTTGGAACACCACGTGATATGGCAATTCAAGCCTGATAACTTTTGTGTTCCATGCTTTTCTCTTAACCAGAGTGCTAATATTCGAAGATTTTTACCTACCTAATAAGGCGGATTTTAGCGGCCAGAAGTATATCTTGCACGTGACTCTACTGGATGCACCATTCCTACTCAGTCACAAATCTGATTCGTAATGACATAGTGGTAAGGACTCCTTCCACTCTGTCCCCTTTCAACCTTACCACTCAGTTTTATTCACGAGACAAATTGATGTCCTCGGACATCCCCCATTTTTATGCCTTCCTGATGAGTTTTTTCCTTTCTTCCTCTAGTCTCTCTCTAATCCACCCACATAGAACGCAACTACGAGGTCCAGACTAGTCTCAACCCATACGTTTGGAGTTGAGTTTCAGGTAATTATTTTACCGTTTAGAGAGAGCATGTTTGCCTTTAACTTATTTCGGACACCGCCCAATTTTGACGCTAAACCACACTTAAACGCTCCCGTTTAGACTTATCACCAAAAATTTTACACATCACTTCACTTTAGATTGCTTTCCTTTGGACGCTTCATCACTTCACTTACCTTCGTTTTGCAGGACTACTGTGTGTGTGCGAACAATGATCACACACTCAGACGTTATATCACCAAACTTCACCACCTTTGCACTACCACTCAAGGTCAACCACTCACATCCTTGTAGTGGCACACTTCCTAGATCTCGAGCGTCATCACCAAACACATCCACTATGTGCGAATGGATACGCACGTCACTACTGCATGTAGGATGCACTCCTGTCACCATATGCAGTATGTCACAGTGATATGACGCATAACTGAGTATGCATACGTTATTTTTGTACCACCAGCCCTGAAGAGTCGTGTTGACTCAACTGTGCACGACGAAACACGTGTCGGCTAACTGTGACAATCCTCAAGTCTGGATACAATAAACCATCATCTTGCTGTGACAAGAAACACACAAAAGAATCTGCTTCTGTTCATTGATTCACATTGGTCATTGTACTTTTTCTGTGACACCTCATTGTAGTTGCGAGAGCATAGCTTTGTTAGGCAAGAAAATACCCACTTTCTAAAAGTGATATTTTCAAACACGGAATAAGAAAATACTCTTTACTAAAAGGTGTATTTTAATATCCTGTGCTAAGGCATACTAAATTTGGTTTTCCTATTGTGTTCCTGGAGTCGGTTTTGGGTTATAGGATGTAATAATCGAACCGCCCTTTCTGGCCTAAGGGAACAGATAGCCTTGCCATAGTGAAAATGAAATAGAGTGTATTTCACTATCAGGACAAGCTACATGGACCAAAGCATGTCCTACCTTGCGCACACAATGTACCCTGCCATAGGGGTGACTGACATGATACCAAGGGAAGGTTTAGGGACTCGGGAGGGGGTGCCCTTCCCAGACAGCAGGGCAGTTCTGCACTGCGCACAGACTCTGCGATGCCAAGTCCGAGGCGTATTTGGCAAGCTGCTTCGGTGGGTGGCGCAATCAGCGCTGCAGGCCCACCAGCAGCATTTGGGTTACCAGCCCTAGCTCGCATGGTGCACTATATTAGGGACTGACAGGCAACTCCTATGAACCAATTAGGGGAATACCAATTCATACGGTCAGTTGATAATAAGGAGCATTTGCCCTGTGGCACTGAATGGCAGTGGCTCAGCGCCCAGAACTTCTAATACCAGCAAGAACAGAGGAGATGGAAGTGAAAAATGGAAGGGAGACCCACGCCAATAGTGCCAGGTCTAACATGGCCCCTAGAGGCTAAGTGTCACAACTTACCGTACCAATCTATTCCACTTCGCCCTGAAATGGCAGAGGTCTGTTATTCCAGGGCATGTCCATGGTTTATAGCTGCCTTTGGGGAATGTGGAGAAGTGCTCCCCTGTCCTCCGGTATTGATTGGAACCTTGCCCCAAGGCAAACAAAGATTTTTAGAACATAGAAATGCTCATATTCTATAAGTGGGATTTTTAAGCAAGCTATGCCTAAACCAGCTTTGGCATGGAGAATCCATTGATAGGAAACAGACATGCAATAGCAGGATGGACACATAGGTGCCAGTGCGCTCACAGAAGCCTGCAATGGCAGACTGGATATAGGTTTAGCCATTCCGGATGCAAGTGCTCACCCATAGGCCTGCAATGCTAGGCTGGACATGTAGACAAGGGCACCATGGGTGCAACTGCGCATGCACAAGCCTGCGAGAGCCGTCTGGACAAATAGTCATGAGCACCATAGGTGCAAGCGTGCACACATAAGTCTGCAAAACAGACAGCACATGTAGTCCCTTGCACCATCATTGCAAGTGCACACACACATGCCACCAAGCAGGCGGAACATGTAGTCCCTAGTGCCACCGGTGCGAGTCCGACACCCAAGCCTGTAAGGGCATTTGGGACACATAGCCCTTATTACCGTAGGTACAGGTGCACATGCACAAGTATGCAATGGCAGGCCAGACCGCTGTGTACCCACTACGGGGCAAGTGTTCTAACAAAGGCCTGTGATGGCCGGCCGGATACGTAGCCACTAACAATATGTGTGCAAGCGCACACACTTAGGCTGGCAACTGCAGTCCTGACCCAGTTCTTGAAACATCATCGTCATTGGTATGCAAACATCGGCCTGCGATAGCAGGACAGATACCTATGTAAGTGTGTACCCATAAGCCTGCAGTGGCAGTCTTGACATGTATTAAAACCAGCACAAGGGCCAGTGCGCACCCCCACGCCCGCAATGGCAAGCATACACACACAGGTCTGCTATGGCAGACTGGCCCAAGTCTCAGAACATTGTGTCAGCGTCACTTCCTTACATATGTAGGAAGGCGCTCACACTTTCACATGGTCTGTATGGTGAGAAAGTGCCTCTGGCCCTAAGGCCACAAAAGAGCATTTGCCTCAGGAGTACCTGTGGGGATTCAAACTCCAAGACAGAGGAAAACCCACAAGGGTGCTCCTCACTACCTGGATAGAGGACAGCCATCTGTTCCCACCCTGCCTTCAGCCGACCACCCTCTCATTCCTCAGGGCTTCCCTGGTGGGTGTCCTCGTGGTGCACTCAGAATTGTCTGAGGCATGAATCATCCAATCTAAGGAGGGGTGCAATGGTGCCCACAGGCCTGTGATGGCAGGTCCAATACATGGTTGACAGGCTATCCAGTGGGTGGCACACTCAGTACTAAGTCCCACTACTAGCCAGTGTCATACCTGCTGTGGGTATGTGAGGTACCTGTTTATGGGGTATGTGTAGGTACGGCACCAAAGCCAGATACATACACACACCATCCTGTTGCGTGCAGGAAGGGCGCGCACACCTTCCCTCTGCAGTAAAGCGGGAAGGTGCCCAGAGTCCTAAGGTCTGGCAGAAAGATACAACAAAAGCTAGCAGGAAAAAGCAAAAAGCTTTGGGTTAATATCCCCTAAGAAGGGCCATGTCCAACAGAAAAAAATCTTTAAATTCCAGGACCATTGACTTTTTGTTTCTCAAGAAAAAATCACCACCATCATCATCATCATCATCCTCATCATAACTTTATTTCGATCTCCAGGATCATAAAAGTACAACATACATAAAAAAAACATAAAAACAAAATCATAATGAATATAATCAGAAATCAGAAACGCTAATACATTGATAAAAAGCTCATTATCATAGAAGCTAAAATCTAAATATACATAACACTATGAGATTATAAACATGTTGACTGCGTGCTTGATACAAGTTTCAAGATACATTTTGGACCACAGAGAGTGCAACTGCTCATTAAATACACTATAATATAAAGGAAAATTCAAAATAATTGGTTGATGGTATTGGTGCTGAGCAGAGTTCTACAGTGGGTTACACAACATCGGGTTAAAATTTAGGATCACAAGTGCCAAAATTGACAATCCTGAAGCTGCCATATTGGCATTCTAGAACATGGGCTGACTTGTGTCTATAGGTTACTCCCCCCCATGTTGCGAGTTGTGCACATTTTCGATTTAGTGCTATATCAACATCCCAGATAGGACATACACTCTCACGATTCATTAATCACATAATGGTTAAAAGATAAAAGAACATTAAGACCATGAGTGGGTTTACTCCCATCAACATGACGCTCTCTTTTTTGTGCGGTGGGCACTTTGCTATTTCCTAAACTGCTATTCCTAGTACATACATACTACACCAGATCCAAGCTGACATTAGACAGCTGGAAATTGAAGAAACCATCAGTCCACTTGTGCCAGTGCAGACAATTCTATATGCCTCCATATATCACCAGATCTACTAATATATGGTGCTCTTCAGCTCCCTCAAATTGTTTCAAAGCACCAACACAGCCCTCCTTGTACTATGCTGCAAGAAAGCCTGTATTAGGGGAAAATTTGTTTTTGGTGCAGAAAGGTATACCTTCCTGCACAAAACAATCTTGTAATGCAATTTCAACTTCCTATTTGTGATGGAGAATGCATCACGCATAGGAAGAGAAAGTTAAGAGGAGAAATTAGCATATTTCCAGTTATTACGAGTCTTGTGAATATATGGGCATGTCCTTAAGTTCAGCAGATAACCAAAACTGTAAACTCCATGCACTCTACCACCCCCCCCGGTACAAAGACCAAGTTCATAGAACAGATAATAGAAATCATTACCACCAACTCTAACCCGCAGTCTAACGATATCTTCTAAGGAGATTTTAATATTCATTGGGAGGATCAGTTTGACAGTTAAATCACCATCCTTAAAACTGTCCTGGCAGAGCAAGCGTTAGTCCAAGGATGTCATCTCCCCACCCACTCCAAAGGCTCCACCTTAGATTGGATCATAGCTAAAGAGAAAGCGATAAAGAATATTGTAATCACACCCTGTGAGTGGTCCAATCACCACATTTTCACATTCGAAATTCCCTTAAAAAAAAAACAAATCGTCTGCACAAGCTATTAAACCCAAAGAATGGACCCGGGACACTCAATGAATCAATATGGAAAGCATAGCCGCATGCTGTGAATTAGATTTGCAACCACCCAAGAGCATGGTTGACGTCAATGACCTCACGTTGTACTATAACAAGACAATGTCAAGCATTATCGAGGACATAGCGCCTTTAAAACTGAAAAGGTTCTCTGACAAAGTCAAAAACCTGTGGTTCAATGATGCTCTCAATGAAAAAAAGAGATCTATGAGACTATCAGAACACAAATGGCGACCACATTCTTCCTCGCCCCAACTAATCCTATTGAGACAATCTAGGAAAGCTTACAATAAAAGCATTATTACATCTAAAAAAGACTTATTCCGGAAAGAATTGGATAATGCAGTAAAAAGACCCAGGAAACTATTGGATCTACTTAAAGAACAGTCTAATAAATCAGCTAAATTAGCACCAGTCATCACCAAAAATAGCCTAAATAGTGAAGATTTCTCGGTCTTCTTTCCAGAAAAAGTTAACTCTTTGGAGAGGGAACTCAAAAAAGGTTTACAAAAAGCAAACGTCGCTTTCCATATGTATGCGGATGACACTTAGCTGTACATCAAGGTTGCATCAGCAGAAGAGATAAAGACCATGAACCATGCACTATCGAGCACCCTCCAATGGCTAACCAAGAATCACCTGAAGATAAACCCTCAGAAAACCGAATTCCTATTTATTACACCCCAGAAAAGCAAACTAAAGACAGCAGAATGGGTCAACCTTATCACTGCTCTAAAATGTACTCCAAAGATTGTCGACTCCACCAAATCACTGGGAATTACTCTAGATAAAAACTTGAACATGTTAGCACATATCTATACAATGGCAAAAAACGCCCGGTTCCACTTAAGCAACTTGCAAAAACTAAAACCATTCTGTTGTAATTTCTCTTTAATGTTGATGTTCCACTTTTAGAATGATGTGACATCAGTGATAGCGTGTTGCTCGAGCTGAGTCACACAGTGTCAGTTGCTGCAGTTTCAGCCGCAAGTTATCGGTGGGTGTCAGAATAAGCTCCCCTTAAAGGATTTAACGTGTTTTCCTCGTTTTATTACTGGCAACGGGATTTAGACGCCCACCAAAGAACTCATTGTGACAAGAAGGGAAGATTTATGTGAAAAGGATTAAAGTCCGTGAGAGTTTCACATTTCAAGTCGTGTTGATTGTTTATTTAACAGAAGACTTGTGGAATAGACTGAGTTAGCCAAGCGTTAACTGCATATGCTTGTGGCTGAAAAGGTAGCTATAAATTAAAGCGCTAGCATGTGGTTTACGATTTACAGTTGGCAGCATGCGCTGAAAGCAGCATCTTTTGAAGCATGCGCGTGAATTAATTATTTGAGATTCTTACCGCACTTCTATGAGAGCCTGGCATTGTGTTCCCTGTGAGTGGCGTTCTTTGAAGTGAACGTGAGACGAGACAAAGGGCACACACAACTGACGTCATGCGCAAAGACTTAGTTATGAGCATGCGCGAAATGGTTTATGTTTGTTAAGAATAAACAGTATGATCTCACAGCAAAAAAGTATTTCCAAGTTATGCTCAGTTAAAAAAGAGGTGAGAATGCGCGAAATGGTTTAGAAGACAACTACTCAAACGGAAAGAAGAATATTATATACTTATTAAAGAAAATAGACCATCATTCTCAAGATAAGTTAACTGTTTTAATTTATTTTGTTATTTATTATCTTATTTATTTTTAAATATAAGAACAATTATTTGAGAAACGTGACAAGCGCAAGAAAATTATTTATCATCTTTTTGAAAGGTGTTACTGAGCAAATTGCCAATGGATCATTCTTGACAAAAAATCTGCCGGAACATTTTTAAGTCCAGGCAAATATTCCACACGGAAAATAAATTCCCAAAGCCCATCAATCCACCTTTTCATTCTTGGGGTGGTGCTCTCCACATTCCTGCAGGAAAACATGTGTACCAATGGCTTGTGGTCTGATCTAACCAAAAATGGTATACCCCACAAATAGAACCTGAAATGATTAATGGCCCATGAGTAAGCAAGAGCCTCACGTTCTATCACTGAATAAGGCTCCTCTGCTCCTTTAAGTGCCCGTGACGCAAAACCAATGACTTTTTCTTTTCCATCAATAACCTGGAATAAGACAGCCCCTAATCCATGCAGACTTGCATCAGTGGTCAAAATAGTCTTTTTATGTACATCAAAATGACCCAGGGTTGGCATCCTCGCAATTTCACTTTTTACTTTGTCAAAAGCATTTACACAATCGTCATTCCAACAGAAAACAGTACCCTTTTTTAGAAGGGTCCTAATAGGTTGCATTACACTTGCAAAATGACATACAAACTTTGAGTAATACTCGGCTAAACCAAGAAAAGACTTAAACTGCTCCTTGTTGGTAGGAGGTGGTGCCTGTAGTATAGCCTCCACAAGATCAACTTTAGGACTGATGCCCTCACCCGATATAGAGTGCCCAAGATAAAACACTGAGTTGACCCTGAATTTACACTTCTCACTTTTGAAAGTGAAACCATATTCTTCCAACCTGGACAAAACTTTAAAAAGGATTTCATCATGCTTAGCTGTATCTTGCCCATGGACAAGAATGTCATCTTGAAAAATAATGACAGAATCAATTCCAGACAAAACATTTTTCATCACCCTTTGGAAACAAGCTGCTGCACTTGCCAGACCAAAAGGCATCCTTATGAATCTGTAAGCACCTAGAGGAGGCACAAAAGATGTTAAAGGTCTCGAATCCTCATGAAGTAAAATCTGATGGTAAGCTGATGATAAATCCATAACACTAAACACAGTAGCACCCCCAAGTTTTGACAATGTCTCATTAATGTTGAGAAGAGGTTGTCTGTCAACCCAAATTGAGTTGTTAAGGCTTCTTAAGTCCACACACATTCTAATCTTAGTTCCTTTATCCTTAGAGGCCAAAACAATTGGGTCAAGCCATTCTGAGAACTCAATTTCCTCAATAACACCTAAGTTGAGCAGTTTATCAATCTCCTCTCGAAGTGATTCCATCATAAGATTAGGCACTTTCCTTACTTTATGCACAGATGGTTTTGCACTCTCCTTTAATATAATTTTGTGTTTGAAACCCTTCAAAAGACCAAGTTTTCCACTGAAAACTCCAGGAAACCTGTTAATGATGTCTTGGACACCATTCTGCAAAGAAATTAACATAACTTGTTCTGGTGCATTTAGGTTCAAAATAATGCCAAGATCTCTTTGGTGATGCCAACCTAAGAGATTATCCTCACACTTTGCAACATAAACCTTACCTACTGTTTCTCTATCTTTGAACACAATAGTTTGGATGGAATAACCAGTTAAATCGCATTTTTGTCATCCATAACTCACAGGATTAATATCAGGTGCCAAAAGTTCAAATTTCTTGTTCCTAAAAGTGTGAAACCAAAATGTATCACCTATCAAAGTATATGGGGAACCAGAATCCGCTAAGACTGGAATAATTTCATCCCCAATGCACACATCACATTCTGGCATAGTCACAGTGTCAGAGTCAATTGTCTTTACATCAAGTATACTGAGAGAGTCCTCAGATGTACAATTAGTAATATAATGAATACCCTGTTGCGTGAATTCCTTATCATCTTCAATCAAATTTACTCTTGTGTTTCTACACATACGGACATAGTGACCTTTTTTGCCACAATTT
Organism: Lissotriton vulgaris; assembly: GCF_964263255.1. Taxonomy (NCBI): domain Eukaryota; kingdom Metazoa; phylum Chordata; class Amphibia; order Caudata; family Salamandridae; genus Lissotriton; species Lissotriton vulgaris. Next base: position 1,118,096,171 of record NC_141698.1, read on the forward strand.
CTGCAATTAGTACTCCTGGCATAATAATTTGGGAAATTCGGCCCATGATTCTGGCTTCCACACCTCGGGCATTTGAATTTCCCATCTTTGTTCAAATCGAAATTGAACTTCTGTTTGTCAGTTTTAATCAAACTTATCTCTTGCTTACTGGTTGCTTTATTGATAGCTGCCACATGATTTTCAGAGGATACACTGTCTTGGTTGTCTTACCTCAAATTGGTAACAGGTTCAACATGCCCCGGACTCTTACGTATTTCTTTCACCCAATGAGCAGTGTGTTCAACACTTTCAAAAATGGTTATGGCCTCATTCAAGTTAGGATTTTTGGATAGCAACTTTTCCTGAATCTTTGGATCATTAATGCATCGAACAAGTTGATCACAAATAAGAGAGTCTGTCAATTGTTGAAACTCACATGTTTGTGCTAATGACTTGAGAGCTGCAACGTAATTGCCAACTCTTTCTCCTTTACCTTGAACACGCATAAAAAATATATGTCTTTCCATAACCACATTCAAACGTGCTCCAAAATGTTTTTCAAGTAAAAGAATACTCATTTCAACATCATTAGGCTCACCAGCCCCTCTGCCAATAGGTATGGGATCGAGACTGTCATATATATTTCTCCCCTAAGTGCCAAGATTGTGCAACAATAAACCTTGCTTTCTTGCCGCAGAAAATTTTTCCCCACCAATGGCAATTAAATAGGAATCAAAAATTGGTTTCCACTTCTTCCACGGAAGGATATGTTCACCTTGCTCACTCAAAAATTGAGGAGGTTGGCTCATTCCAGTAGCCATAGTCGTCCTGTAAGGCAAATTAACTTAACAAGCTAATAAAATAGACTACAAAATTATCTAAAATGACAATTCAACATAAAGAAGGAAAAATAACAAGCTAACACAACTTTGGAAAAATACTCAGTATCCAGTGCTGACTGTGTGAAGGTTTCTTGGGTAAAGGAATCAGCCATTAACCAGGAAGAATGGCAGAATGGTTCAGTTAGTGATGAGGCAAGAAAAATAGCTATGGATTTTACTGTCAATGGTTGGACTTGTTTGAAAGAGGTTCCTGAAAGTATCAAAGGTTATTGGAATGTTTGTGAAGAGTTGAATATTGTGCAAGGTGAGCTTTTGTGGGGTGATAGGTTGATACCACCATTTCAGATGTGTGAGAAGGTTATCAATCTTGCACATGAAGGGCATCTTGCCCGTAGTCTTACCAAGGCTAGGATCGGGGAGTCTTATTGGTGGCCTGAGGTTGACCGTCTTGTTGAAGAAGTGGTTAAGGATTGCACTATCTGTGCCGGGAATGATAAATCCAGGAAAGTAAGGTCTACTCCTCTGTTTCCTGTTGCTATACCTGAATGTCCTTGGTCCAAACTTGCGGTGGATATTGTTGGTCCATTTGAGAATTTAGCTCCTTCTGAAAGATTTGTTGTGGTCTTAGCAGATTATACGTCAAAGTGGATGTCTGTTGCTTGTATGAGTTCAGTTGTGACAAAAAACATCATAGAATTTTTGAAAGATTCTTTTACATGTGAGGGTGTTCCTGATATCCTTGTTTCTGACAACGGGGTTAAGTTTACCTCTCAAGAAATGTCTGATTTTCTTAAAGATCTGTCCATAAAACATCATAAGACTGCTCTCTATGCCACTCAGGCCAATGGTTTGGTCGAGAGCATGAACAGGTTAATCAGAGCTTTTGCCTAGTCTGCTTTGGAGATGAGAGTTCCGCTTAGACCGATACTTAAAGAGAAACTGTGGACACATAGAAATACTCCAAACAATGTGACTGGTTATTCGCCTTTTAAGAAACTCAAAGGTAGAACTGCTGGTTCTAAGCTTAATCCCTTATGGTTGAGTATAAAAGACAAGAGTTGTGTTGTAGTTAACTGGAGAATTAGAAGTTATCAAAACAAGTATAAGCAAAGATTTGATATTAAGATGGGGGTTAAGAAATTTTTGGGGAAAGTGGGTGATTTTGTTTATGTGAAGAAAGCAGTCTGGTCACCTAAAGGTGAGTCTAAATATTTTGGGCCAAAGCGTATTGTTAAAGTTATGAAGAATGTTGTCATGCTTGCTGGGGGTGGATGTTTGGAGTTGTCTCGTTTGGCAAAGTGTACAAAGGGGGATGAATATGTCAAGTCTAAATCTTGTTTTTTCAAGTCCAACGATGGTGATTGTCAAGACAATTTTCAAAGGGATCAGATTTGTGATAAACTAAAATCTCAGAGAAGTCTGCAACATGTTGATGTGCCGCAGAGTGGTAATCATAAAGATGGTTCTGGCCTTTCTTCTCATAGTACTAGAGTCAAGAAGAGTCAAGAAGTCACCTTTGTATCTTCAGGATTATTGTCTTAAATAATTACTTTTATTGCTTTGTGTATAATTCTGTGTTGCTGTTCCTTTTTATTTATTCTTTTTATTTATTTGAATTATTATTATTATAAAGGAAGATGTGTTGTAATTTCTCTTTAATGTTGATGTTCCACTTTTAGAATGATGTGACATCAGTGAGAGCGTGTTGCTCGAGCTGAGTCACACAGAGTGTCAGTTGCTGCAGTTTCAGCTGCAAGTTATCGGTGGGTGTCAGAATAAACTCCACTTGAAGGATTTAAAGTGTTTTCCTTGTTTTATTACATTCCAAAATAAACCAGATCTTAAAACAGCAGTTCAGGCCCTGGTCATCTCAAGGATCGAATATGGGTGCACTACCTTGGCTGGGCTCCCCAAGATCTCAACAGCCCTATTGAAAGCATGTCTTAATGCAGCCACAAGACTGATAGCGGGATCCAGAAATTCGACCATATCTCCCCTCGCCTGAAAATACTAAATTGGCTGCCTATGGAAGCAAGAATTCAATTCAAGTTGGCATGCATCACTCATAAAGCAATACACCACAAAACTCCAGTTTACCTTGCACAGAAACTCACGCTTTCGGGAGGGAACCGATCCTCCAGGAACAAAAGAGACTTACTACTGAAACCGTCTTGCTTCTGCAAGAAAAAGACTTATGATTGAGCATTCTCAGGGGCAGCACTGAGAATTTGGAACACACTCCCCACCAAACATTAGAAGAATTACATCCATTGCAACATTCAAAGAGGAAGCAAAATCGTATTATGAGTACATTTCTCCCATAAGGCCAAATAGCTGAATTTGTGTCTATAAACTGTTCATTTGTGTTCAAGGTATAGCTAACCTTGGGGATTGTACATAAGGTTATCCTTGTTCTTAAGCTGCGTTATGGTAATTTAACTATTGACTGTATATGTGTTTATATGCTATCATGAAGTGTAATGTCGTAAAACAGTAATGACCGTTTTTTCTTTAATGTCTCGGTTTGTTGAAACGCTCATGTAAAGCGCTCTGATACCCTACTTTGGGTCATGTTCGCGCTATAAAAAACACTAAATAAATAAATAAATAAATAAAATTAATGCTGCTTTATACCTATTAGCAATGATATAAATTGGAAACCAAAGGTATTTGCTCACCCCACTAATCTTTGCCTGTGCTTAAAGTTGGCTTTGTCTAATGAGAATGGAGGGCTGTCATCATCTCGTTTGGTTGTAAATATATGTATCCCCCAGGAAAATACCATGATATTCTCGTTGATTCCATGCTTTCATTCATTCATAGTATTAGTGTTCTGGAGCAATGCTCTTTGGTTATTATTGTAGGGAACTTCAATGCTAAACTTTTGAATTCTGCCAGCATGACCTTTAGTTACACCGAATTGATGAGGAGTGGTGCATTCTGACGGTGTTTTACCTGAAAAGGTTAGATCAGACAGGCAGAATTTACATTTCCTGGAAAGCCTGAATTACACAAATTAATTTGTTTCAATGGCAGATTTCCGAAGACTCTTCATACACTTTTCACCCCCATGAGGGCAATCCCGAATCAATTATATGGTGGTATCCCATCAAATGTTTGGAGTGTGTACAGAGTTGGAGGTTTTGGGGACTGATTTAAGTGGCCACAGCGTTCTTTCAGTGTCTATTCATTTAGATTCCTGTAACTCTGGGAAAGACAGTGTAGCCTACAACAGATCTAATGGGTGCACTTTCCGGTCCTGGGACACCATAAGGAACCTGGGCCATAGTATTTACACAGAAAGCCTGGGCCCCTCTGGCTTTTCCTTAGATGACCCTGTCTCCTGGTTCCAAAAGCAGCTAACCTTTTTTCAAACATTTGGAAGTAAAAATAGAGGTGAAAGTGTCAAGTCACCTATTAACATCCCTTGGGCTTTAAAAAAGGTGAATCGTGAAATAAACTCCCTAGTAAGGAAACAATTTAAATGTTTCCTAATTCCGAAGCAGAGGGAAACCAAGTGACTTAAGCGTATAGGAACTAGACTGAAGGTGTCTGAACGAAGGAAGGAGGATGGTTGGAAATGGATCAATCTAAGGGAAGCTTCCACTTCATTTAATTCTCGTAAACAATTGGGCCACAGTGGCCAGATTGTGCTTAGTGTTGAAGCAGGTTCACTGGAACTATACGGCCCGCCTTCTTGTGAGGAGATTGAAGGATTCGTTAAGGGTGCAAAAACTTCAGGTGCTATGTGCCATGATGAACTCCCGGTAGCAATCATTAAACTGGATGCCTCCCAATGGGCTATCTTTTTATTTCCTCTGTTCCAGAACTGCTATTGGTCTGGTGATATTGCATCTCATTGCAAAGGAAGTATTGTGGCACTTTCATATAGAAGGGATTCAAAAGCCTCTCCTGTCAGCTATAGACAAATCCCCCTTCTGGATGAGACTGACAAGTTATGTGTCAAAAGTAAAGTATGTCGCCTTCAGGAATGGGCATTCTGCAATAAGCGTATACCTGCAGAGCAGGCTGGCTTTGGTAAGAATTGTATTACCCTTGATAATATCACGGTCCTCCAAACCCTGGTCAAAAAGTATCCCTTGGCTAGGGGAAGGCCCATGTATTCTGCCTTTATTGATTTCTCCACAGCATTCAAGGGTTGACCGAGGGATGCTGTTGACACAACTGTCTGCACTCAGGGCCAGACTGGCTACCGGGCAGTTTGGAATGCTGCTGAGCTGGGGGCTGATTTCGTTGATGGGGACCTGCGTGTACTAAACAAAATTCGTTTTGCTTTCATTAATTTGAAGCACACACAGGTCTCCATTGACTAAATCGGCCCCCACAACGATGAAATCAGCACGCAGCTCGGCAGCATTCCAAACTGCCCAGTAGTCAGTCCGGCCCTGAGTGCACTAGGGATTCCTGATCATCTTCGGATGGTTAATAATTGCCTTGAACTCTTCTACTTGGATCCAGGTCCTGATGGGAGGGAACCAGGGTTTGTCCCGTGAAGTGGGGATGCATAATGGTCTAAAGCAGAGGTGCCTGCTTGTGCCTCTTCTTTCCTCACTCTACACTCATGATTTGCCTCGTAGAGTTGGCCCGACAAAGGGGGATCCATCTAAATCATGGTTATTGACTGTTGATCGTCTTCTTTATGCTGACAATGTTATTTTTCTGGACTTAACCCTGACAGGCCTCCGAAGGGGACTCTGTGTGTTGGAGAAATATCTGCAAGAACACTTTCTAAAAATAAATATATTGAAGAGCAAAGTCATGATTTTTAGAACTAAGGGGTGCAGAATCAGTAAAAATGTCAGGTGGTCCCTGGGTAATGCCAGGTTCGGAGTGGTGTGGTTTTACCCTGACATTGGCAACATTTTCTCAAGTAAATGGTTAAACAAAGATCATATAAGTTACTGAAAAAGTAAGGCATTGTCCTGAGATTGTACAAAGGCACTTTGCGCAAGTCCTCTCAGTTTATAAGACAAAAATACCGCCATCACTGAGTTATCCGTGTGCAGTGATGGACGAGCGGCACTGATCCTCGTTTGAGAAAGTAGAAGGGCGCACATGTAACCTGAATTCTTTCACTTCTCAATGTGCCCAGGGCTCAAATTTGGACTATCTTCTACAATCGTGCTTGCTATGGCAGCCGTCCTGAGATGGGGGAAGAGTCTACTGGGTCGTGAAATGGGTTCTATCCAAGCTGCACTAAAGCTTGAAATCTTTCATAGCTTGAAAGGAAGAAGTACAGTTTATTCTAATTATATAACATCTCTGTAAATTTTTGAGATTAGCCAGATGGGGTAGTCCTCTTCCAAAATCTTTTATTAAAAAATGTGGTTTAAAAATCGTTCTATGCAGTGAGTCGAAAAAGGGATATTCTGTTCTGTTAACAGCATGTAAGACTCCGGTCCGACTCGGTAGCCAATACCGTTGAGCGGAGGGCGGGGCAGGCAAGAGCAAAACACGCCCAGGAAGGCGAGCGGTTAGCGCTCCAGCTCTCCACTTGACAGGGCTGTATAGGCAACGAGGAGGCAGTGCAATCTTGCGGTAAGGGACGACGGTGTCAGCATCTCCCGACAACGCTTGGCGCCTACCTCATTGTTGAAGCGGTAACGCTGCGGCAGAGTGACTGGCATTGAATTAATAATTGAACTGTCCCTGTATTTACCCCGCACTCGTCGTTTTTTAAAATTGATTGTCGAATTTTAAAAACTCTGCACCTACCCGGATAGAATGTTTTAAAATTGATGTAAGAATTTTAAACATATTTTGTGTAACTTACTGAGGTACCAGCGCCTGACAGGACTTAGAGGGGCTCAGAAGGTATCATCGGCTGTCGTGCTACCACGTCTTGCTCATTATTCAAGTCTGCCCGCCCCGGTCCGACTCGGTAGCCAATACCGTTGAGAAGAGGGCGGGGCAGGCAAGAGCAAGACACGCCCAGGGAGGCGAGCGGTTAGCGCTCCAGCTCTCCACTTGACAGAGCTATATAGGCCTCGTCGGCCCTAGCGCGCAGCGGTAGCACGCAGTGGGGGCGCCGTTGTCAGCGCCGAAGACCAGCCAAAGACCTGCCCGTCTGCGCCCGTCCGCGACAGGACGTGGCCGGGGGCCGGCAGCTATGGCGTTATCATCAGTGCCTCGACTAACGTATCCATCACAGGTACTACTGAATATCTCATACCATTCATCGAGGGAATGCTCTAATAGGGTGGAGGACAGTATAGAGGGCCCATTTTCCTGTCTATACTGCAAAACTCAATTTGAGGCTGTCACTGGGCCGAGACACATCCCCAAACATTTTCCTCAATATTGCTCACCGGGAAAAAGCATTCTACCTCATAATTCTTCCTCCATAATGAATAAGACTACTATTAAAAGCTCCCTGAACAATAAAAACCTGTTATGTAATATCAGATCATTGTCCAAAAACGCAGTCGAAGTATGGGATTTGATTTCTAGTGAGGAACCCGACCTATGTTTCTTGACGGAAACTTGGCTTAAACCTCACCTAATTCCCGCCATAACACTGGGAATCTTTACAGGCTACAAGATTGTTAGGGTGGATCTCCCCATGAAAATCGGAGGTGGAATAGCGATAGTACATAAGCAGGAAAACAATGTCAAAGTACTGGATGAGATGTGCACCCCTGAACTAGAACTTATGATCTTTAATATTCAATTTTCAACTAAATTAAGCAGAAAAGGAGCATTAATATACCGCCCCCCTGGTCCATGCTCCAACATATCTGTAGTACTGATGGAAGCATTGGCACCTCATATACACGAAAACTCAGATTTTCTATTATTAGGTGATTTTAATGTCCACAGTGAGCTAGAAAATAGCTCCGAAACGAAGACTTTTATGGCAGACCTCAACTCACTGGGACTAAGGCAGGTCAATAATGGGCCCACCCACAAGGCAGGACACACGCTAGACCTAATTTTTTCCAACTCCCTAATGATTGAATATTCCCCTCCCTACCAAGTAGAATGGACAGACCATTATGTCATAGAATTTTTCACCCCCTCTCCCACCTCACATGACCTGAGACACTCCATCCTACCCAGTAAAAGGAGACCCTGGCACAAATTAACCCAACAAAATTTTAATAAAAACTTTGTAACGCCCAAAACTACTGCGAGTGAGAATATTGAAAAGGCCCTATGCAAATATGAAGAGACGCTACTTAAAACCATAGATGGCATCATTCCATTAAAAACTTTTAAACCTAAACCTGCACCCAAACAGGAGATCTGGTTCTCGGAAAACCTTAGATTACTTAAACAAGCCACACGAAAATTAGAAAAGAAATGGAGGGCTTCACGCCAAGATAGCGACAAACAACTATATAAAAGATCTCTGAGAGCATACCATAAAGACATCCGCTTAGCACGAAAAAACCACATAGCTTCACAGCTATTGGCTGCTGGTAACAACTCCAAGACACTATATCAGATTCTATTGACTTTCACCAAACCCATAGCCTCCAAAGGTGGCCTCACAGCAATTATGTGATGATATCTCCCATTTTTTTACTCAAAAAATTGACGCCAAATCATACCTGTAAATATGACAATGACCCTATTCCTAACTTTGAAATACCACCTCCTCTCATGATTTCCCCCTATTCAGATTGAGGAAGTATTGGCACTCACCGCCCAAATAAAGAGTTGTTGCCCAATGGATATTATCCCAGCACGTGTTATGCCCACACTAGCAATGGATCTGGGACCCACTATCCAGAGACTAATAAACCTCTCGCTAAGCACCGGGCAAGTCCCACAAGGATGGAAAAGGGCACTGGTCAAACGCTTAGGAAGAATACCGCTATCCTCTGGAATGAGCTTAGCAACCTCAGACCGATATCTCTACTCCCCTTCCTAGGTAAAATTATTGAAAAACACGTAAATAAATACCTGTCGAGATATATTGAATCTGCAGGAGTGTTGGACTTGTCACAATCTGGCTTTAGGCCTACACATAGTACGGAAACCGCCCTAATGTCAGTCGCAGACGATCTGCACATGTACCAGGATAGGGGCCTCTCCGTTATCCTGGTACTACTAGATCTGTCTGTGGCATTTGACACCGTATCCCATTCTATCCTTACGGCTAGGCTAGCTAACATCGGCCTGAAACACAAAGCCCTGGCATGGCTGAGGAGTTTCCTAACCAATCGGACCCAGCAAGTAATCATGGGTGGATTCCGGTCCGAGGAAGTTGAAATCTCCAAGGGGGTGCCACAGGGCTCATGTTTGAGCCCAACTCTTTTCAACATATATGTGGCACCCCTGGCTAACATCTTGAGAGCATATGGATTTGTTCCAATATCCTATGCGGATGATACGCAACTCCTGTTTCCTTCTAAGACCTTTACTCCCGAGGTTAGGAACTCCTTCTCCCTGGGCATGTAAGCAGTGGCACACTGGATGTCTTCCAACTATTTTCAATGCAATGTTGGAAAGACGGAAGTCATGTTGTTTGGTGAGTTAAAACGACTCTCGACTCCGGACTGGTGGCCACAAGACCTTGGCCCAGTACCGGAGCCTAAACTAACAGTCAAGAATCTGGGGGTCCGACTAGACCAGGAACTTACCCTCAAACAACATGCCAACCAGGTGGTGGGATCCTGCTTCCATATAATCGGCATGCTGCGGAAAATCTTTCCCCTTTTATCAGATGCAAGTAGGAGGATGTTGGTACAAGCTCTAGTCATGAGTCGTTTAGACTACTGTAACAGCTTGCTGCTATCTGCCAACGAGGGAGTCATGATAAGACATCCGGTAGTCCAGAACACGGCTGCCCGCCTGGTCTTGAATGCCCCTCCCTGCACACCTTCAAAGCCCCTATTGACAAAACTCCACTGGCTATCTTTCAGACAGAGGGCCAAATTCAAGGTATGCTGTACCATACATAAAAGTCTCAACGGAATGGGACCTGCATATTTGTCAACCAAATTTGTTCCCTATAAACCCTCTCGCTTACTTAGGTCAAGCGAACAAGGCCTTTGCTGTGTACCTAGAGCTAAGAAGGCCAGACACAGAAGCAAAGCTCTCTCAATAGCAGGACCTTCCCTTTGGAACAGCCTCCCTAACACTCTTAGGTTATGTACAGAGCACCTCCCTTTCAGAAAAATGTTGAAAACATTCTTATTCAATCATTAGAAAGCTAGCGTTTCCCTGAATTCAATGTGGTAGAAGTCAAAGGTGCGGAGATACTCCCTTGGGAGTCAAAGCCAGCGCGATACAAGCCTGTAAATAAAATAAAATAAAGGAATGAAATTATAATAGAGAGGAGCATCTGCAAAAAAAAACGGTATTTTATGGAATCTCCCACACGGAGTAAACAGAATAATTCTGTTATAAAGGTTTAATCTGCTTCTGCTGCGTCATCACTAGAACACTTTCTAAGACTGTTCTTTTTTAAGCATAACATAACTATGTCAGTTGAGGCTTACCAGTGTCTATTGGCACACCCTCCCCCTCCTGAAATGGTTTGCACAAATAGGTAACTTTTTTTAAAGTGTGTTTTACATTTTGTAATAATATGAGTGATTACTCTCTTACTCTCTGCCTTTTATTTGAATTGCTAAGGAGAGTAAATGTTATAATGCTCATCATAAGCCTAATTATTACTTCACATGCTGTGTTAAGCTGGATGCTCGACAGATGTAATAGAGGCTTAGGCATTCTTATTTTCTGCCAATCCTTTGCCCCTCTTGCACTTTATTTGCTCATTTGCTCTTTTTACTCCACGCCTTGTATCAGGGTGTACCGCATTCTTTACTGCAGAGAGCGTTGTACTGTTTTGCCTACATTGATTTAACTGTGTATGTGCACTATATCAGATGTTGGCAGTTCACGGTAGATTATTGTATTCAGTACTGTTATTTTGTATTTGCACTGTTTGGGGCATATTTGCAAGGACGGCGATAAATAAATGCCAAGCGTGCTTAGCGCTTGTTAATTTATAGCCGACTATCTCTGGAATTTATCGCCCTGGTAGCGGGTTATTAACAACTCGTTTCTCTAGGGCCATAAAAATTCCAGAGATAGAGGTGGAATTGCCGTTTTACAGGGAACATCTCTGTTCCCTGCAAAATGCCGATAACCTTGCTGATACGACCCTGTAGTCATATCAGCACAATCCCCCACCCCCAATGTTAGGGATAGCTAAGTCTGCATTTTAGCAGACGTTAGTTTTTGGAGAAAACAGCGGTTTTCTCCAAAAACTAACATCTGCTAAAATGCTAGGGCAGTCTTGTAAATATATATTTCCAAGGTTGTACTGCCCAGTGATGCCCACTTTGCATAACATTTGAGATGCAAAGGGAGGCGTCGAGTAAAAGGGTGCTGACATGCGATTATGCATGTTAGCACCCATTTGTTGGGAGGGCAATAGTTTTATCTCTGTTTTTTTTTACTTTTAAAGCCAAAAAAGTGGAGATTAGGCCCTTGTTAATATGCCCCAATAAGGTTGTATATATTCTCAGCGAATGAGATTTTTTATTACATTTGTCAATTAAAGTTTTGTGTCATCTGAGGGATACACTATGGATCCCTGTGTGTTAACTTTGTATGGATGAACAATTTATCTTTCAACTGTAATGGTATGTGTTTGTTTTTTGCTTTAATTTTCTTGCATTGAAGATGAGGATGAATTGCTGTATTCTTTATGTGGATCTCTGTTGAGTTCCACAGCACAATAAATAAGAATTTAATTGAATTAAAAATACCTATTATTAATATTTTGGCAGATCATCTTTGTCTCGTCTCCCTCCAAGGACTTGTTCTTTGACTGTCACATACACAAATTCAAATATAAGTATAATTCAACAAGTTCGCTCTTGTACTTTGAAGGACAAAATATTTTGGGAGGAATTTGTAAACATTTTCAGAAGTACTCCTAGAAAGCGAATGTTGCACTACTGCTGAGAACCACTTCCTCTGCATTTTCACCAATACTGGAGTTGTTTACTGCACACTTGCATTCTGGACATGGATTAACTCCTGCTCATGACTGATGTAAATCGCCACTATTTAATAGGTGGGAATCAGTCAGCAAACTCTTGTCAATGTCCACAAACAATTTTGTTTACTCTGAAGAAAATCTTATTTTTAAAGTGGTCAAATTGGTCTGTGGATTGGACCCCCTTTGTAGCCTGCTAAGAACACCCAGTCGCTTTAACTCATTGTCCTCGGTACTCCTGGCACTATATTTATAGGGCATGTACCTAGTGTCTCCTCCTACACAAGCCCCTCACTCTGTAATATCATGTGCCCTTTGGTGTTTCCTCCCTGGATCTTTCATACTGATGTTATCACTTTTGCCTCACATATCTTCAACTGTAGATCTTGTGAACTTATGTTGTCACAAATTGGCCTGCATCTGTTCCTCCATGGATCCCTTGCACTGATGCACTCACATGTGCCCAGCATCATTCACTCCCTGGACCCATTAGACTGATGCATTACATCTGTCTGCATCTGTTCCTCCCTGGATCCCTAGAACTGATGCAATCACATGTTTTCTGCATCTCTCTCTCCGTGGATCACTCGCACTGATTCAATCATATCTGCCCGCATCTCATTCCTGGATCACTCACATTGATGCTATGACATGTGCCCTGAATCTCTTCCACCATGAATCCCTCACACTGATGCTATAGCAAGTGCTCTGCATCTCTAACTCCGTGGATGCCTCACATTGATCACTGGAGTCAAGCTATACAGGCTTAAGAAGGCTGATAGCCAGAAACCGGTTCTTGGATGCTTGATTCCGGTCCTGGAAAGACATGGCTAGGTAGTTCGGGCTGGACTGTTCCCATGAGGCACAGGGTCAAGGCCTGATTTGCATATAGCCATTGTCTGACCTAGGGTGGTGTGGAGTGCAAAAAAACGATGGATTTAGGCCCAGATCTTTGTACTGGGGTGAATGTAAGACATTGTTCTGCATTCTTTCCATAGACTGTGTTTTTTGCAATTTTCACCCCGAGTGGGCTGGGCATGCTCAGACGTGAGTCCCAAGCTCTCCACATCACTGGAGTCAAGCTATCCAGGCTGAAGAAGGCTGATAGCCAGAAACCGGTCCTTGGATGCTTGATTCCAGTCTAGGAAAGACATGACTTGGTAGTTCGGGCTGGACTGTTCCCATGAGGTACAGGGTCACAGCTGATTTGCATATAGCCATTGTCTGACCTAGGGCGGTGTGGAGTGCAAAAAAACTATGGATTTAGGCCCAGATCTTTGTATTGGGGTGAATGTAAGACATTGTTCTGCATTCTGTCTATCAACTGTGTTTTTTGCAATTTTCACCCCGAGTGGGCTGGGCATGCTCAGACGTGAGTCCCAAGCTCTCCACATCACTGGAGTCAAGCTATCCAGGCTGAAGAAGGCTGATAGCCAGAAACCGGTCCTTGGATGCTTGATTCCAGTCTAGGAAAGACATGACTTGGTAGTTCGGGCTGGACTGTTCCCATGAGGCACAGGGTCAAGGCTGATTTGCATATAGCCATTGTCTGACCTAGGGTGGTGTGGAGTGCAAAAAACTATGGATTTAGGCCCAGATCTTTGTATTGGGGTGAATGTAAGACATTGTTATGCATTCTGTCTATCAACTGTGTTTTTTGCAATTTTCACCCCGAGTGGGCTGGGTATGCTCAGACGTGAGTACCAGGCTCTCCACATCACTGGAGTCAAGCTACCCAGGCTGAAGAAGGCTGATAGCCAGAAACCGGTCCTTGGATGCTTGATTCCGGTCTATGAAAGACATGGCTTGGTAGTTTGGGCTGTACTGTTCCCCTCAGGCACAGGGTCAAGGCTGATTTGCATATAGCCATTGTCTGACCTAGGGTGGTGTGGAGTGCAAAAAAATGATGGATTTAGGCCCAGATCTTTGTACTGGGGTGAATGTAAGACATTGTTCTGCATTCTGTCCATAAACTGTGTTTTTTGCAATTTTCACCCCGAGTGGGCTGGGTATGCTCAGACGTGAGTCCCAGGCTGTCCACATCACTGGAGTCAAGCTATCCAGGCTGACGAAGGCTGATAGCCAGAAACCGGTCCTTGGATGCTTGATTCTGGTCTAGGAAAGACATGGCTTGGTAGTTCGGGCTGGATTGTTCCCATGAGGCACAGGGTCAAGGCTGATTTGCATATAGCTATTGTCTGACCTAGGGTGGTGTGGAGTGCAAAACACTATAGATTTAGGCCCAGATCTTTGTACTGAGATGAATGTAAGACATTGTTCTGCATTCTGTCCATCAACTGTGTTGTTTGCAATTCTCAGCCCGAGTGGGCTGGGTATGCTCAGACGTGAATCCCAGGCTCTCCACATCACTGGAGTCAAGCTATCTAGGCTGAAGAAGGCTGATAGCCAGAAACCGGTCCTTGGATGCTTGATTCCGGTCTAGGAATGACATGGCTTGGTAGTTCGGGCTGGACTGTTCCCATGAGGCACAGTGTCAAGGCTGATTTACATATAGCCATTGTCTTACCTAGGGTGGTGTGGAGTGCAAAAAACGATAGATTTAGGCCCAGATCTTTGTACGTATTTGAATGTAAGGCATTGTTCTGCATTCTGTACATCAACTGTGTTTTTAAAAATTTTCACCCCGAGGGGGCTGGGTATGCTCAGACGTGAGTCTCAGGCTCTCCACATCACTGGAGTCAAGCTATCCAGGCTGACGAAGGCTGATAGCCAGAAACGATCCTTGGATGCTTGATTCTGGTCTAGGAAAGACATGGCTTGGTAGTTCTGGCTGGACTGTTCCCATGAGGCACAGCGTCAAGGCTGATTTGCATATAGACATTGTCTGACCTAGGGTGGTGTGGAGTGCAAAAAAACGATGGATTTAGGCCCAGATTGTTGTACTGGGGTGAATGTAAGACATTTTTCTGCATTCTGTCCATCAACTGTGTTTTTTGCAATTTTCAGCCCGAGTGGGCTGGGTATGCTCAGACGTGAGTCCCAGGCTCTCCACATCACTGGAGTCAAGCTATCTAGGCTGAAGAAGGCTGATAGCCAGAAACCAGTCCTTGGATGCTTGATTCCGGTCTAGGAAAGACATGGCTTGGTAGTTCGGGCTGGACTGTTCCCATGAGGCACAGGGTCAATGCTGATTTGCATATAGCCATTGTCTGACCTAGGGTGGTGTGGAGTGCAAAGAAACAATGGATTTAGGCCCAGATCTTTGTACTGGGGTGAATGTAAGACATTGTTTCGCATTCTGTCCATCAACTGTGTTTTTTGCAATTTTCACCCCGAGTGGGCTGGGTATGCTCAGACGTGAGTCCCAGGCTCTCCACATCACTGGAGTCAAGCTATCCAGGCTGAAGAAGGCTGATAGCCAGAAGTCCGGTCCTTGGATGCTTGATTCCGGTCTAGGAAAGACATGGCTTGATAGTTCGGGCTGGACTGTTCCCATGAGGCACAGGGTCAAGGCAGATTTGCATATAGCCATTGTCTTACCTAGGGTGGTGTGGAGTGCAAAAACGATGGATTTAGGCCCAGATCTTTTTACTGGGGTGAATGTAAGACATTGTTCTGCATTCTGTCCATCAACTGTGTTTTTCGCATTGATACCATGACATGTGCCCCGCATCTCTCACTTCCTATATCCCTTGCACTGATGCAATCACATGAGCACAGCATCGCTTCTTTTTAGTATCCCTCACACTGGTGCACTCCAATATCACCTGCATCTTTCACTCCCTGGGTCCCTCGCACTGATGCTATGATGTGCTCTACATCTTTCACTCCCTGGGTTGAGGTTCCGTGACAATTGTAAGTGGTGTTTTCGACTCGCACGAATATGGTCGAGTCTGGTATCTATGAACCGCAAATGACGAGTTTAGTAAGTGTGCGCAGTTTCGCTGTGCTAACTTAAACCGTTTGTTTGTTACCTGGGTTTTTCATCTGTACCCACGGGTTCCATCTTAGATACGGCATCCATTTTGTTTCTTGCCCTCAGGTAGCCAGCGAACGGACGTTGTCCGCTTCGCGACCCTGGGATTCCCAAGAGATCTGCGGAAGACACATGTCCTTTGAAAGTGTCTTTTTGACGAGGGGGATGATACTGTAAGGCAGATGGCGCCGCTCAAGGCCCATCTTGCCGTGCTGGTCTATTGTCTCAGCCGTACATCTCATTAGGCACGTCCCTTTGATGCCTGTAGCTCGTGTTTCTTGATACCCCCCTTTTTTTACACCCTTTCCAATCTACTCACTGTTTCCATCTTCCTCTGCACCTGTTCTTGTTCCTTCTTCGATCTGTTTTACTGCCGATTGGAATGCACTAATGGTGGGAAGATGGGTTTTTACAGTTGGGAACCGCCAAATGTTTCCGCACTTATGTGCCGGACCTTGAATGTATCAAAGTGACCAAAGCGACCCCTCTCGGGGATAATTGTGGGAACCATGTCGTAAACCTTTGTGTACCATGTAAACCTATGGGAGAATTGTGTATAAAAGGAGCGATCCACAGAACCAATTTGAAGCAGTCTCCCCGAACTACACTCAATGTACTTCCTGTGACTTCTGTGTTTCCCTGCAGTAAATAAACCTTGAATCTTTGACGCCGAAGGAAGTGTCCCATGTCTCTGTCATTCGTACGCCGGAGCAGGTTACCCACGAAGGTTTCAGGTGTTGTCCCCTGGCACCGCTGGGTCTTAAATAACCCAGTCCTTCAGTTGACACCCAACGTGGGGCTGCATCAGTGGTACCGGTCCAAGCCCGACGATCGTGAGGAACTTCGTGTGAAATCTCAGAGGGAAGGTGCACTCCGCTTCATCGATCCTGTTGTCGAAACAAGTGGCCCGAAGACTTTTCCCGCGAAGATTCCCGCCTCCTGACGGCTGCGACGGACTGCTGCCCTGACTGTAGACCTGTTTTGGCGCCTGGCGTAGACCTTGGTATAGCGAGACGATTGACGGGCCTTCCTGGTGACGCCATTGATCTTTGAGTTAAGTATTTGTGGGTCGCTCCCAGAGTTCTTGGTTGTGGTTGCGTAGTTGTTGCATGGTTCCATTGCATTTGTGGTTCTTGGTACTTTGTTGTGATATTTGACGTCTGCAGTCGCCAAAAACTGAGGGTTTTTGCTCTTTGCAGGGACTTGGTAAATCCCGTAACACTTGACGTTTGTGAAACTCGGCTAGTGTGCAAGATGCCTGGTCGCAGTACTTTGTTTAGTTGTTTCAGGCGTTGTGGTATGGATTCCCGACTGGAGGACTCGTGTCCGATACCTCCGGTTGGAACTCCCACTTATGAACTCTACAGCAAACACGGGCTAGGTCCAATTACTTTTAATGATTACTGGATCCGTTATACTAGGAAAGATGGTGCCCTTAGTTGGCCACCTCATGGTAGTTTTGAGACAACGATCTTAGATAATCTTGAGACTAAATTGTTTGAAAGAAAGTCAAGGCCGGCCATGTTTGATGCCTTTTGGTTGTGGCGTAAAGAAGCCCGACAGAAAGAGATCAGACAGACTAAACGTAATCAGAGAGATGGTGTTGCCACCATTCTAAAGAAAACAGAGCAGTTTCAGCGTGATAAGGAGGTTAAGGAAAAGGAAGTGTTTGATAGGCTACAGCGTATGTCCATAGATAAGTGCTATCCTGCTTTGCCAACGGAGTCGGATAAGAAGGACGAATCAGTTGAGGATCCTTTAATGTCTTATCTTATGAAGTCACCACCTCCGTACGTACAGGGTACCGCAGCTCCTGTGGTCCCCCCTGTACTTGTTCCTCAGCCTGTTCCTCAACCTGCACCCGTTCTTCCGACTGTTCCCGCTCCTTTGCCGATTGCTATTCCTACTGCTCCTCCGCTTCCACATACTCCTGCTCCCGCCACTGCTCCTGCTCTACTTACTCCTGTTGCTTCTTCTATTTCTACTCCTTCTCTTGTTAGCCCCTTGTGCTATACTTCTCCATCTACTCGAAGTCGTACTCCTCCTGTTGCGGCTAGTTTCTTTCATTCTCTTGGGCCTGTTCTTGGGTCCGCTGGTTCAGATGGTCCTCAGAGACGTAGTCAGCTTCCCGGTAACAGGGAACGTGCTTCGCTATACAATATGGCGATGGGTTGGATGACGCACCCTCTTAGAAATCCTCCACGCGTTGTACTTGATACGTTTTGCCAATTCAATGTACCGACACAAAGGTACGTGTTCGAAGAAATGTGCAAGGTTCTGCGTGATCAGATATCGGCCGATGCACCTGACGAGGTGTTGACCGCTTTGTCTGACCTACAGCTTCAGTTCTCGAATGGACTGATAGTGGATACTAATGTTCGACGTGCTGTTGAGCGGTTGTTATCTTTCCGTCCCGCTCCTATACCTCAAGCTTTGTTTGTTGAGGATGTTGAGAGGCAGTTAGATGCGTCCGGTCAGTTCCCCATGCGTGAAGTTCCACCAGTGTGGATGCCAGGTGATGCTGCTCAAATTCCACTGATCCTGCCACATTTCCAGAGAGTATGGATACATCTCCCATGGAAACGATCAGAAGTTTTGCAGGTGAAGCAATCTTTGCCTGACCCTCGCAAAAATCCTACAGGGTATTATAAGGAATTGTCGCAGCTCGTAGACGCTACGATAATGAATCTTGCCGATATCGACATGCTGTTCGGCAATGTCCTACCGCAGCCGGTATGGGCTAAGATTCGGCACGAAGATCACGCAAACGAATTAGGTGGTGATTGGGCTACTCTTACTGCGGCCGACACGCGACAAGTTGGCGGGGTCTAAGCCTGAACAGCTCATTACTGCTCTCCCTCAGTGAATAATTACGCTAATGAAAACCCTTATGCCAGCTATGAGGGTGAACTGGGACAAATTGTCAGCGTGTAAACAGAAAAAGGACGAGAGTGTCTCTGATTTCTTTACGAGATTTGAGGAGGCATTCATCGATCATAGTGGTCAGGATATGGGCACTGAGGGTGGTCAACGGTTGTTCGTGGACAAATTTGTCTCTAACTTATTGCCCGATTTGAGCAATAAATTAAAAAATTCTGAGAGTGCGTGGGCCGTTTCTACTTCGGCTCAAATATTGGCTACGGCACAGTATTATGAGAACAGAGAAAAAGAGGAGAACGACCGCGCTGATAAGAAGACGAAGGAACTCAAAACTAAAGTGTTGTTACAGCAGGCGTATCCTCCGCGCTCGAACCAGAATGCTTCGCAGCAAAATAGGCCGCAGTCGCAATCAAATAGGTCACAACCTCGAATTGACTCCTCTTCCCAAAGATCTTCGTTAGGGTACAATCAGTGTGCCTATTGTAGACAGGAGGGTCATTTAAAATTCAACTGTCCCGTTCTAAACGACCGTAACAGTGGTAACTCATCTAGAGGAGGCCGTGGTGGGTCGCAGCAGACATCACGTGGTAGGGGTCGTGGTGTTCAAAATGATCGTTCAGATAACTCATCAAATTCCAATAACTGTTTTGATCAACGCGGATCATCGCAAGGACGATCTGCGCAGTACAATGTAGATGATTATTACGTCGATCAGGAAAATGACGACAGTAATTACTAGGACAGCCATAGACAAGGAGAGGGAGTGGTATCAGTTCCGGTTGATCAGAGAGGGCCTTACGTCGCAGTTGCTACATCGGGCGTCGTTGAGCCTTTTCTGTTGGACACTGGTGCAGCGAAAAGTTCCATAATGCATTCGAAACTCCCTGGCGCACCTTTGTCTGGCTTAACAAATGTTTCCGTTGGATTCTCTGGCACCCCTGTTAGCAATCCAGTTTCACGCCCTTTGCCCCTTACAATTGGGCCGTGTGAGCTAAAAGCTCCATTGATTTTGACTACGGGTTGTGGTGAAAATCTTTTGGGCCTGGATTTGCTAAAACGTTTGTATGCAACTCTGTATTGTTCTCCTGCGGGTGTAAAGCTTACGTTAGGAGAGAGGGTTGTCTCTCCTATGTACTTGTCTCTCAATAAGCTTCCACCGGAATTGAGTTCTCTTCCTGCATCTTTGTGGGCAACAGGTCCCAACGACATGGGCCTGCTCGACATCTCCCCTTATGTTGTTCAGCTAAAATCTAATGTGCGGTTGCCACGTATTCCCCAGTATCGTATCTCTCTTGATGGTGAACGAGCACTGTTAGCGATCATTTATGATCTGATCGAGAAAGATGTTATTGAAGAAACGCGGGGAAACGTGTGCAACAGTCCTGTACTGCCTATTTTAAAATGTACTGATCCCTCGAAACCACCTGTTTATCGTTTTGTTATTGATTTACGGGAGGTGAATAAAATTGTGATTCCTCAGTTTCCTGTTGTGCCTGACATCACGGCGCTACTGACTCTGATTCCAGCTTCTGCATCTTGGTTTTCGGTGATCGATTTGAAGAATGCGTTTTTCAGCATTCCAATTGCAGAAGAGAGCAGAGACCTTTTCGGTTTCTCTCTTGGTGGACGCAGTTTCCGGTTTAAACGCGCTCCTCAGGGCTACTGTGAGAGTCCATCGATTTACAGTCAAGCCTTGAAGGGTCAACTGGATGCGTTTACATTGCCGGCCGGTGCGGCCTTAATCCAATATGTCGATGACTTGTTGGTGGCTGCAGATACTCAGGACATTTGCAAAATTGCTACGGTGTCGTTGCTGCAACATCTCTGTGACTTACATCACAAGGTGTCACCTTCTAAACTCCAGTATTGTTGTCAAGAGGTAACCTATCTAGGTCACTTATTGTCAAAGGAGGGAAGACGGTTGACCCCAGAGAGAATTGCAGCAATTGCGCGAATGGCTGTGCCAACAACGCAAAGAGATGTGCGTGCCTTTCTAGGTATCACATCGTATTGCAGGCAATGGATTCCAAATTTTTCATTGCTAGCAAAACCATTGGTGGCTCTTACGTGCAAGGATGTTTCAACTCCTTTACCATGGACGGAGGAATGTCAGAAAAGTTTTTCTGAATTGCGTGACTCATTGTGTTCGGCTCCTGTGTTAGGTACCCCTGACTACAGCAAGCCGTTTACATTATATGTTCACGAGAGGGAAGGTTGTGCTTTGAGTGTTTTAACGCAACCTTTTGGTGGTAAGCAACGTCCATGTGCATATTTTTCCTCGACCTTGGACCCGGTAGCTAGAGCATTGCCGAGTTGCTTGAGAGCAACAGCGGCAGCTGCGGTGTCCATCCGACAATCAGCAGGATTGGTCATGGATAATATGCTTACGGTGATGGTTCCGTATGCAGTCGACACTCTTTTAAATCGTACGAAAACTCAGCACTTGACGAGTGGGAGGTTGTCTGGGTACGAGTTGACGCTGTTGGCAAGCCACATTCAGATAAGACGTTGTAATGTCCTGAACCCGGCAACTTTGTTACCCATTAGCACAGAGTCAGATGAAATAGCAGCCCATGACTGCTATCTGAGAACTGAAGAGGAAACAAAAGGTCGAGTGGACCTTAAAAACACTCCTTTGGAAGATCCAGATGGAACGTTGTATGTGGATGGTTCATGTTTTAAATTGCCGAATTGTGATGTGACTACTGCATATGCTGTTGTAACATTGAATACTGTAGTGGAAACTGCGAGATTGAATCAGAACTCTGCCCAGGCTGCAGAGCTGATCGCTCTAACTAGAGCGTGTGTGTTAGCGAAAGGGAAACGTGTGAATGTGTTTACCGATAGCCAATACGCCTTTGGCGTCGCCCATAGCTTTGGACGGTTGTGGAGAGAGAGAGGTTTTATGACATCGCATGGTACGAAGATTCAGCATGGACAGCTCGTGAATGATCTTTTGGATGCACTTACGTTGCCTAAACAGGTAGCGATTGTTAAATGTAGTGCGCATCGTAAGGTGACGGATGATGTTGGTCGTGGTAATGCCTTTGCGGATGAGATTGCTAAGGAGACTGCCCGGAACCTTAGCACTAGAATGTATGTGACGAGTTCGGTTAGGTGGCCTACAGAATCAAGTATGTGTGAGGACACTATCGAGAGTGTGAAAGCAATTCAGAATGAAGCCACCGAAACTGAAAAGACGAAGTGGAAAGAAAGTACGGGAAAGTTGGATGCGAATGGTTGTTGGGTTGATTTGTCGGAACAAAAGAGATGGATGTTACCAGATGCGTATGTGCTAGCTGTTGTGACAATGGCACATGGGTTAGCACATATTAGCGTGAAAGGTATTTGTAAGTTGCTGTCCCCTGTGTGGAAGAATGATGGTATCACGAAATGTGCTGAACGATTGGTTAAGAATTGTATGGTATGTATGTTGTACAATCCTGGTAAGGGAACCCCAACTCCTCCTGGTAGTTTTGCTCCCCCTTCATGTCCCTTTGAGGTGATCCAATTAGACTTCATCCATATGGAGCGATGCAATAACCTGAAATACGTTTTAGTTGTGGTTTGCGCGTTCTCCCGATGGATTGAAGCCTATCCCCTCAAAGACAATACTGCCTTGTCGACTGCGAAAATCCTGCTGAAGGAATACTTTCCTCGGTACGGAATGCCTCGGATTGTATGGTCGGATAACGGAAGTGAGTTTGTGGGGAGTGTGATGAAGAGTGTGTGTAAGGGCCTTGGAATTAATCAAAAATTCCACAGCGCCAATCATCCCCAGTCAGCTGGTTTGGTTGAAGGGTATAATGGTACCCTTAAACTGAAGCTAGCGAAGATTCAGGCTACGACTGGTCTTTCATGGCCTGATGCTTTACCCTTAGCTTTGTTGTCAACTAGGGCAACCGTACACTCCCGAGTAGGGCTTAGCCCCTATGAAATAGTGTTCGGTCGTCCTGCGAATGTGTGGGGGGTCCCTAGACCGGGTGTGTTCTGTAATCTTGAGTACCCAATGTTGATTGACTATCTTCATGATCTGACTGCTAAACTGAGGTTAATTCACCAACAGGTTTACGAAGCATTGCCGACGCAGACGGAGGGTCCAGACCACCAGCTCCAGCCCGGAGACTGGGTGGTCACCAGAAATTTTGCCCGCAAGAAGAACTTGGAACCCCGGTTTACTGGACCCTACCAGGTCCTCCTCGCCACGAGAACTGCCGTTCGTTTAGAAGGTCGGAAGAATTGGGTGCATGCCACCCATACGAAGAAAGTTCCTATTCCTTTACCGGCAGACTCGTGGGTGAGGAGGGGCATTGCTTCATCAGAATCAGAAGGATTGCCGGCGTTTGTACCTTTTAGCGACGCACAACCTATCGGAGAATCCTCAGTGCAGCAGAAAGACATTGTTGAACATTTGTCATCAAAAGACTCGAGACCAGAACATTCGGCTGATCAACAGGACTCTGTTCCCTCATCGGATCCTTTGTTTGATGAACATACACGTCCTGGGAAAACTCGATACTTTTTGCGTTCTAGTACTAAGGACAAATAAAAATCCCGTTCTGCCCCTTTATAGTTGCATTATCCCATTTTCCACGATCAGTCCGAACACCCGTGTCATTGTAATTATTTTTGTATATATATATATTGAGTTTCGTTCCATATGTGTTTTTGCTTCCACAGCTGAGAGACATTTTTTTTGCATATACATTGTGAATAAAGGCCGTAGGGCCGTGCGTGTACTTCCTTCTGGTTAGCAGGTCTTGACGCTAGGTTAAAGACCGTCGGTTCCTGGGAACTCCTGGGGATTGACTACTGCTACACAGAACGAAGTGCGTCAAGAAACGTTGCGGACGGTCATAGGGGATGGCGTTTTCAAAGCTGATGGACTTGGAAGAAGCTCAGGCGCAAAGGTTCAAGCTACAGCAACTTACTCGTACCAAATGTTTTATGTTTCAAATATTCGTACTGCTTCTGACTGTTTCTGCACTATTAGCGTGTGGGGTGTATTATATGATGTCGTACTTCTCACCTTCTGTCATACCTACTCCTACTTCTGACCCTACACTTACCTCCACTGCATCTCCTCATTCTTTTCATATCTTACCCGAACACGAGCAGGCTAGACGTGCAGAATTCCGCAATAATTCCTTTATTCAGCTCCTTCACCAGCACCAGTTAGTGGTGAATACTACTAATTGTTGGGTGTGTGGATTAATGCCACATACCACGGATAAGGGAATTCCATATCTGGTGTTACCGTATAGTTCCCAGGGGTCCGCTCGAGCATTTCAAACAATGTTTCGAAGCGCACTAGATTCTCACCCCATTCGAGAGCCACGTTCTCCCTACCTTGGCCTTGGCTCGTACTATAAGCCTTTGTCCATAGCGATAGAAGATTTAGATAGAGATATCTATGAGCCGTCGCTCATCCCAGAGGAAGAGGTACAAGCCTATAGGGTCCTGAGTAAGGTCGAGTACAGTGCGCTCCCGAGTGATAAACAGCTTAAAAGCTCGCCTCCGATATGGGTCGTACCCCACATTGGTAATTTTTGTTTAATGGGTCGTGGCCGAAGATCGAAAGCCCGACTTGGAGAGAGTGCTTGCACTGAAAATTACATTCTGCCGATGGTCTCGTCCCCTGTGTTTCTGGCTGCCAAGGGTACGTACTTTGTCTGCCATGATCGTGCGTATGCATGGTTGCCCTCCGACTTTGTGGGCTCATGTTTTATCGCAAATCTGTTGCCTCCGACGTTCACTGTAGACGCAGACTATCACAAAAATAGAGTTGTGAGAGGCGTAATTAGCGAAGAGGACACTGCCGGTCAAGAGGCAGGAGACTTTTTCAAGGGTTTCCTCCCGTTTTGGGGGCCTATGGTTAATAGTAGGAACCTAAGACAGTTGACTCGAGTGGTGGAATCGACAGCTAATATTACTGCCAGTGCCCTTGGTAATATCACCACAGAACTTCAGGATAGACTTATGACGTTACAAAACCATATGGTTTTAGACGTGATCTTAGCAGATCGAGGTGGGGTATGTAAGGTGATCCATTCGAGCTGCTGTATTTTCATTCCTGATAACGCTCCGACCGTCTATCAAGCCATCTCAAAGTTGCATAAAATCTCTGAATCCATACACGTGGATGTAGGGGATTGGACGCTACTTGGGTGGTTTTGGGGCCTGATGTCGACTTGGGGTTGGAAGATTCTGATGATTATCGGAGTTGTTGTGGCGTTCCTGTTCACGTGTTGCCTTTGTGTGCAGTGTGGTCCTGCCTTATGTGGCCTTTGTGCTACAACGTGTATAAGACAGCCACCTGTTATCAAGGGAACTCGGTTGGACAGAGCTATGTTACAGCAACATCTAGATGGTCTGATGAATATTGAGTATGATTCCGACTAGTGCTTGCCTACATGAGGGCAAAAGGAGCGTCTGAGGTTCCGTGACAATTGTAAGTGGTGTTTTCGACTCGCACGAATATGGTCGAGTCTGGTATCTATGAACCGCAAATGACGAGTTTAGTAAGTGTGCGCAGTTTCGCTGTGCTAACTTAAACCGTTCGTTTGTTACGTGGGTTTTTCATCTGTACCCACGGATTCCATCTTAGATACGGCATCCGTTTTGTTTCTTGCCCTCAGGTAGCCAGCGAACGGACGTTGTCCGCTTCGCGACCCTGGGATTCCCAAGAGATCTGTGGAAGACACATGTCCTTTGAAAGTGTCTTTTTGACGAGGGGGATGATACTGTAAGGCAGATGGCGCCGCTCGAGGCCCATCTTGCCGTGCTGGTCTATTGTCTCAGCCGTACATCTCATTAGGCACGTCCCTTTGATGCCTGTAGCTCGTGTTTCTTGATACCCCCCTTTTTTACACCCTTTCCAATCTCCTCACTGTTTCCATCTTCCTCTGCACCTGTTCTTGTTCCTTCTTCGATCTGTTTTACTGCCGATTGGAATGTACTAATGGTGGGAAGATGGGTTTTTACAGTTGGGAACCGCCAAATGTTTCCGCACTTATGTGCCGGACCTTGAATGTATCAAAGTGACCAAAGCGACCCCTCTCGGGGATAATTGTGGGACCCAAGTCCTAAACCTTTGTGTACCATGTAAACCTATGGGAGAATTGTGTATAAAAGGAGCGATCCACAGAACCAATTTGAAGCAGTCTCCCCGAACTACACTCGTTGTACTTCCTGTGACTTCTGTGTTTCCCTGCAGTAAATAAACCTTGAATCTTTGACGCCGAAGGAAGTGTCCCGTGTCTCTGTCATTCGTACGCCGGAGCAGGTTACCCACGAAGGTTTCAGGTGTTGTCCCCTGGCACCGCTGGGTCTTAAATAACTCAGTCCTTCAGGGTCCCTCGCACTGATGCTATAACATGTGCCCCAATTCTCTCACTCACAAGATTCCTCACACTGATACTATGACATGTGACTTGCACCCCTTCCTACAAGGATCCCTCGCAGTAATGCTTTGACATGTGCCCGCATCTCTCACTCCCTGGATCCCTCGCACTGATGCTATGACATTTGCCCCACATCTCTCACTCCCTATATCCCCTGCACTGATGCAATTACATGTGCCTTGTATCTCTTCCTCATGTATCCCTCACACTGATGCAATTACATGTGCCCTGCACTCTTCCTCCATGTATTCCTCGCACTGATGCTATGACATGTGCCCTGCATCTCTTCTTCTTGGACCCCTCACACTGATACAATCACATGTGCCGCGCATCTCCTCCTCCAAGTATCCCTCACACTGATGCACTCACATGTGCCTGCATCTCTTCTTCCCGGATCGCTCACACTGATGCTATGACATATGCCCTGCATCTCTTCCTGGATCCATCGTACTGATGCCATTAAATGTGCCCCACATCTCTCACTCTATGTATCCCTCGCACTGATGCTATGACGTGCCCCACATCTCTCACTCCCTGGATCCTCACACTGCTGCTATCACATGTGCCCCACATCTCTCATTTTTTGCGTCCCTCACATTAATGCCATCACATGTGCCCTGTATCTCTACCTCCAAGCATCATTACAAGTATCACTCGCACTGATGCATTCACATTTACCCACGCATCTCTAACTCCCTGGATCCCTCACACTGAAGCAATCACATGTGCCCCACATCTCTTCCTTCAAGTATCGCTCACACTGATGCTGACATCTGCCCTTTATCTCATCTTCCTCTTTTATCTCATAGATACAATTTGTCTCTCAATCTGCTGGTTGTGTGATAATGTCACATCTGCGTTTGCCTCTTCCCCTGTTTATTTCTCACACATGTTCTTCTTTGCCTCCTCTCCAGGTCCCTCGCTCTGTGTGCAGTGAGAGCTGTCCTCCTGGGTACAGGAAGGTGCCTCTGGAGGGCCAACCCATCTGCTGCTATGCCTGTGCCCCCTGCTCAGAAGGAGAGATTACCAACGATATTGGTAGGTGATAAAACACTGCATGCCAACCAATGATCCTTTCCAAAGACCCAAATGAGAAGACTTGCACATGTAAATTACTCTCAAGTGTAAGTTCTTATCTGGAGTTCATAAGTAACATTTCTTCTAATATAGAAAATTATGCAATGAAGTGGCATCAAAATGCTCCATGCAAATAGAAAGGCATAGGTTCAGAACCTTATTGTTTATTCCCCTCAATCTTTCATATTTCTAAGGTTGGGAAAGAGGACTCCTTTGGGTAGCAATACCCTTTTAATACCAACCATTGTGTTATGCTTATGGGCAGATTTACTAAGAGTTTGTTCCTGGTTTGCATCGGAAAAGTGGTGCAAACCTGGTGCAAAGTATTGTTTTGAGACTTACTTTCCAGTGCAGATTCTTAATTGAGTTGGACAGTAACCCTAATTAATACAACGTAGCACTATGAGCTAGTTTACGCCATGGAGGCGTAACATGGGTGGTACATGGATGTTCGCACGCACTCACCCATGGATGTTGACACTAATCCCTATCTACTAACTTTAATAGAAAATGATAGGCATGAAACAATTTCGCATCCTCAAGGCAGGTGTGAAGTTGGAGAAAGTATTTCCAAATGTGCATGTGTGCTGCACCATACATTACACACCCAAAGTGGTAATTTTATGAAACATTGAATTCTGTTCTGGAAGAGTACACTTTCAGTATAAATCTTTAACTTGACATATCTCAATCACCCTCACCCTATGGTGTAAGGGTGTAATTGGCACAAAGCAGCCTAAGGTACGGCCGCACTAGAGGACAGAGAAACCTCACCATATCTTAATAGATAACTTTGGTTGCTGCTCATGGTAAAAAAAGGTTTTTAGCAAATTGATTAAGGAGAGGTTTATGAAGGATCAAACTTTCACCCTCAAAAGAGTGAGCCCATTGGTATTCACAAACTGCACTTCTATAGTTAGCATATCCAAATATTTCAGCAAAGCAGGTGCAAATGCTTTCCAGCTCGACCTGGAGTAAGCCCAGCACCACATATGGCCAAGCACTGGTACTTCAAAAAACCCCTATCCATAGTAACACAGACAGGCTCTTATAATAACACCAGATAACAAGTAATGTTAAAATAAAAGAATGTATTTAGAATTTTAAAACATATGTATAACTGTAATTTAATGTTAAAGAAATAGTGTATTATTTTAAAATAAACATTTCTTTATATTTTAAATAGTTTAACACACCTTTAAGCTTAAGAATAAACGTAACTATATTTATTTAAAGATAATTTAATTTAAAATATTTCTATAGAATATTATTGGTAACATTGCTATATAATAAATAAATATGGACATGTTATTTAGGTAGTAATTTTCTAAAATTAATTAAAAAAATAAATGTCATTTAAATTTAATATATTCAAATCGTCAACTATTTTTAATTCAAAACTAAGTTTGTTGTGCTGTAATAGGTTTTTATTTTTTTCTACTGTTAAAGTACATATATAAAATTAATTTTCATTAATATGTAACAGAAATATTTGTATAATTTATTTTAAAATGTAATAAACTTAAAAAAATTGTCTAATACTTTACAATTAGGAGATCTCCACCCAGTGGCTATGACTTTGTGTCAAAAGTTACTAGTAGTATCATTACACTCTTAGGCTCTACTTCCTGATTTCTTTGTACATGCTCCCATAGGGAAATGTGAGGTTGTGTTAATCCCTGCACCTCGTGGCAGACAAATCAATGCGCCTGCCACATGGTGCAGGGATTAACAGGGGGGCACAGAGGCAGCAAACGAAAGGGAGCCCTGCTAGGAGCCCCCAAACACGATTATCGACAGGTTTTCCATGTCAGAAAGGCCTACATGAAAACCCTGCCGTAAACCCGTGCATCGTGGAGACGAGCAAGCCGGTGGCAGAGGTAGGCTCTATCCGCTTGTGCGCTGCAAGCATTTTACTCTGGGTGCTGATTTAGAGCATTTTGATGTAAAAGCAATAGTATTGCTGTTTTTTACATAGTGTTAGCGAGTACTGCTAGTAGGTTTTAATGATTTGCACTGTATTGAGCTGACATTTTTAAAAATAACATGCACTCTATTTGGGGCTGATTAAGAGTCCGGGGGGGTCACTCACCTGCTGCACTCCCGCCCTGGTCCGCCGCGCCCATTGTGGGCGATTGATGCGGAGGGTGAGGACGCGTGCAGCGGGCGCGCCAAAGGCAAGCCCGTCTGCGCCCATCCGCGGCCGACTAGGGGCCGGGGCCACGACCCCTGTCCAATTGAAATGGCGTCCCATACATTATGGGAAAGAGGAACTGTTACATCTATGTCCACCCATTACGGAGGTATGCTGGCACTCCATGGAGGCATTACTCAGGGACTGCATGCATTGCTCATTTAAGGGCAGGAGAGAGCCGGCTAGCGGGACAGCTACCAGGAATCTGCAGGGAGGCCTGCTGAACTGCAGATCTTAGAGTAAGCACAGTAATCAGATTTGGGGCCTCCTTTTGGATGAGAAACTGGATGTTCTCTTCCTAACGGAGACTTGGTTGGGGGACAACTCTGATCCTGATATTATAGAAGCTCTCCCCCCAGGCTATACTATAGCCAGAATTGATAGAGATACGGGAAGGGGTGGGGGGATTGCAATGGTCATCAAAGCACCGTATGAATGCACCTTAGAGCCCCTAAAAATGGATAGCTGTGAGGCAGGATATTTCAGCCTAAAATTAGGCCCTCAATATTCTATTGCGAGGATCCTTCTCTATCGTCCCCCAGGAGGGCTCTGTGAGTTCAGGACAAGTCTGATGGAGGGTATTGTTCATTAGGCTATTAGGAACAGCAGGCTTCTTGTGCTAGGGGACCTCAACATACACCTCGAGGATGGCCTGCTAAAGGAGGCAGTAGATTTAAGGCATGAGCTGCAGGCTATGCAACTGGAGCTGAAAAACACTACCCCTACCTATAAGCATGGCCATTTATTAGATCCGGTGTTTGCCAGCTGGGACGGGGTGGAGACGGACACTCCTTTACCAGTCCCCTGGTCGGATCACTTCTTGTTTCCCTTCAGTATAAACATCTTAGCGGAAGACACACAAAGGGGAGGAAACCAAAACTATCCCCATCGCAAATGGAAACACTTCTCTCAGGACACCTTTAGTAAACTGTTGCAGGAAGGGGTTCCGCCGGGGGGCGGAGACAGCGACAGCACTAATAAAAAGTTAGACGAACGCCTTCTTAGTGCCCTTAATATAGTGGCTACGCTATGTCTGACTAAATCGGGTAGCAGAGCCAGAAAATCCGCTCCTTGGTATACGCCAGCTCTGCAGATGGCTAGATCTGACTGCAAGAGAATAGAGAGAAGCTGGCACACAGATTTTTGCTCGCAGAAGAAAAGAAATTATAGGGTGGCGCAGAGAAAATATCAAGTTATGTTACGAAGAGCCAAGGCCACCCATTACAATATTAGAATTGGAGATGCAGAGAACTCCTCAAAAGAACTCTTTAAGATCTTTAAAGAGATCTCATTAGTGGCCAGTTCGAATGCCCCAGACAATGACTCAGTGACCGAGTGTAACCGAGTAGCAGAGTATTTTGCCAGTAAGGTCAGGGACATATATGCCTCCTTTTCTAATAATCCCGAAAGCGGGCTGACCTTTGAGGAAGTGTAATGTGGAAAGGCTCCCGGATGTTCTACGGAGTATTTGTCTGAGTGTTAAGTCCGGCTCCCCTCGGGACCCAGCACCCCCCAAGGTGTTCGTAGACAGCCTGCTGGTCCTGGAGCCTTACATCAGACATGTGCTGCAGATCTCCTTTGCCTTCCAGACACATCCGGTAGATTGGAAGAAGGCAGTAGTTCTACCCATTAGGAAGAAATCCAATGTGAGTCATGAAGTCCTGGAGAACCTTAGGCCGATTTCTCTGCTACCTTACATAGCTAAGGTGGCCGAGAAGGTGGCAAATACTCAGCTGATGGCACATTTAGAGAATGCCAATCTCCTACATCCCTCCCAATCGGGTTTCCGGTCAGGGTATTCGACCGAAACCGCCCTACTGAGAGCTACGGAGATCATAAGACAAGTTGCGGATGCTGGACACACCATGGCATTGGTGATGTTAGACCTCAGTGCGGCGTTTGACACTGTAGCTCATTTCATCTTGCTGCAGTGTCTGATCAGAGGTGGTGTCACAGGATCCGCACTAGGGTGGCTGAAATCCTTCCTTACGGGCCGCAGCTTTCAGGTTCAACGGGGCTCTTTTCAATCCATGGAGGTGGCGCTGGAACAGGGGGTGCCTCAGGGCTCGGCCCTGAGTCCGACTTTATTTAATTTATATATGGCCCCCCTGGCTGAGGTGGTGCAAGCGTTTGGAGTGGAGTTAGTCTCCTACGCTGATGACACCCAACTGCTGATCTCGCTCTCCCAAACACCCTCGGTCGCGGCATCCAATTTTAAGGCCTGTATGCAGGCTCTGGCCTCTTGGATGAACACGCACTGCTTGAAGCTAAATGGAGCCAAGACCGAGGTGTTGGTGGTCGGTGGAGATAATCTTAGCTGGACAGTGGATTGGTGGCCACAATATTTGGGCCCTTCTCCCACCCCCTGTAAGGAGGCTAAGAATCTGGGGATATGGGTGGACCCTACCCTATCCTACGAGGGGCACATTCGCCGTCTAGTGGGAAAGTGTTTCGGTGTGCTAAAAACACTAAACAAATCTTTGGATCTGCTCCCTCTTGAAGCCAGACGCACTTTGACGCAGGCCCTCGTGACGTCCCGTATGGATTACGGGAATGTCCTATTTCTAGGAGCTACGGAAAAAAGTTTGGGGCGCCTGCAAGTCCTACAAAATGCGGGCCCTCGGCTGGTATTAATACTTCCAAGAAGAGCAGCTTCTAGGCCGGCACTTGCAGCACTACATTGGCTACCGGTCAAAAAGAGAGTCCTGTTCAAATCCCTCCTTATATGCCATTGCATTCTCTGGCATAAGGCTCCACCATATCTGGGAGACTTGGTCTCCAGGTATGAGCCAAGTAGAGCCTTACGCTCAGGTGGGACCGGGCGGCTTGCTTTCCCCCTTATCAAGAAAGCCAGAATGGGAGGACGCTCTTTCAGAGTCATAGTGGCTCAAAGTTGAAATAAACTCCCGGTGGGTCTCAGACTGGAAAGGTCGGAGGAGGCCAAGTTCAGGAGTCTTCTTAAAACTCACCTCTATATTATATAGGAGCGTAGGTGCGGATGGGTGGTTTGCTAATGCTTCTGGTTGGTTTTGTTCTGTTCTCCACAGTGCGGGGACATGCCGGGATGGCGTAACCAAGCGCTTTACAAACTACCTTATTATTATTATTTATTATTATTATCGTAATCCGGGCGGCGCAAACCGCCATCCTTATTGATTACGGGCCAGTTCCGACTGGCTGGCGGGCTCCTCTCGGAAGCCAGCTGGAATGACCGTCCGGTTTCAATTCTGACTGGCTGTATTGTAATCAGCCAGCCGGAATTGAAACCGACGATGACCTAGGTTTGGAAGCTTTACGACCTACATCGTAATCGTCCCCTATGTAGTATATTTACACTCAGAAATGGTGAATAGCCAAAGCTAGTAAATTTACTGCACACTACAAGTCTAAATTTAAATATGTAGATTTGTATATTTGTCTTGTAAATAGTGAGCATAAATTCACTCTTATACTTTTGTGTGAATTTCACACTTTTGGATATTCACAATTTTCAAGTGTAATAAATATAGATTTTTTATAAATAAAATGAAATAAAAAAACACAACCTAGCAATTTTATTTCCAATTAGTACTAACCACATTGAATTAAACTTGAGTTTAATTATTGTAAATTAGATTTTAATTTTAAATATATTTTTTACTATAGTTAATATTATTAGCTAAACTAATAATATATGTAGATATGATTGTGTGCACTTTTTAAGACACACAAACACATACACATATGCACATAATTAACTGACAGCAAGTATTATCACAGGACTAACTACTAACTTTTGGCACCAGAACAGAATGCTGCCTAGCGTAAAGTGCTTTAATGTCTTGGCAGGGTTGATGAGCGCCATATAAATGCATTTTTTTACAGCGTTTCATATAGCATGAACTTGACCCAAAGGTATCGCGTATCAATGCGCTTTACACAAGCACAAATTGCATAACATGAGGACACATTCATTTTTGTTAGGCACAGGGAGATTAAGTGATTTGCCCAGAATCACAGGATGTTGCGCGTCCTTGCCAAGACTCAAACCCCAGATTTGAGATCAACTGCCCTAGATGTTAGGCCAAC
This sequence comes from Lissotriton vulgaris, assembly GCF_964263255.1. Taxonomy (NCBI): domain Eukaryota; kingdom Metazoa; phylum Chordata; class Amphibia; order Caudata; family Salamandridae; genus Lissotriton; species Lissotriton vulgaris. The sequence goes on from NC_141698.1 coordinate 1,118,129,532, forward strand.
TCCTCTCCACAAGGTCAACTCCTCTTCCCAATTTTTAATTATAATAGTTTAAAAGTCAAAATAATGTAATTATTTTAACATAGTTTCCTATGGGGTATTAAATTAAATTCCTACACCCACTATTTTCTATGGGAGTGTGTTTCAGAACCTGCAAATGGCCTTGTGTGATGCTAAACTTCCTCCAAGGCTTGGCTGGTGAATATTTGCTGCTGTTTTGTCACCCTTAATGCCATAGCAACTTCAGAAATGCCATTTGCGAATAAAAATGGTCTTATTCTTTTGTGGATGTATTTTTTATTATAGTGTTAATGGTTCTCTGTGCACATTAAAGTAATAAAAAAAATCATTTTCTATACCATGTTCATATGGTGCTGCTCCATTTGTTACACTATGTCAAGGTGCCAAAAGTATTACAATCATTGTCCGGTCAGGTGAGCCCTTACCTGATGAATGTGTGCACTTATTCCATGGAAACCTCCAGGGTTCCTTATCAATATTTGTGATGATAAATTTTCAATAAACAAAATTGCAAGCCATTACTTTTCAATGCTTCATCACTTCCTTATTTTCAGAAAGAAATCGATTTTTACTTCAATTTGTTCAATCCAACGGACATTATTTGAACTTCCAGTTCTATCTTATCCATAGATTTTACAGCCCAATACATTTCGGGTCACTCCATTGACCCTTCTTCAGGGGTCTAAAAAAATAAATAACGCAAGATGCTAATTAGTCCATCTTTCGTAATAAACAAAAGATATCATATATGCAATGTAATACTGACAAACGATAATGGAGATTATAATTACTAGCATACAACATATAATAGTACAAAAAAGGTGCCCAATGTAAATAAAGTGACAATAGAGAAATCAATGCGAGATGCTGCATCTCATGTATTTCATGATGTAAAACTTGATCACATGCTTAAGGCACGCATTCATGGAAAGTGCTCACGTCCCAAAATGATTCAAAACCAATACCTCATGCCATGTTCGACTGATAAACGATATAACTCGCATTTCAACCAAAGTTACCAGGGAACACGGTCCTATCTCAGCTAAACAAGCATTGGCATAGCCAATAGGTCTTGCCTTTAGGACCTTATAAGTATTTAGTTATCCAGCACAATATCCTTGGTGCAACAACATCAACTGTTGCATGGCTAAACACTTATAAGGTCCCAAAGGCGAGACCTATTGGATTTGCCAATGCTTGTTTTAATATGTGAATTTAAAGCGCTTTTGACGGACTGGGAGCAGTGTTAATACCCAAATAATTTTGTTGCTCATCACGAAGATCTAGTCACCAAAATTATAATATGAGCTGTAAAGCACATTGGGCTTTTGAATGAAAATGTGACAAATAGAGTTCTAAAACTGTGAAGGTTTATTAGGGCTACGGCCATCACAGACTGCAAAGCGAGCGGTTATAAGTCCATCAATTAGTGATATATATAAAAAAAATGGTATGAAGCTGGGAATAAAATTCAGGAAATAATTAAACAGAACCAGATATTGTTCAGGATTAGTAAATAAATCAGTCATAAAGCAGAGGTTCGATCAGGGTGGTGGCGCACCCGAAAGTCAGGGGAAAGAACGACCCCAACACCCCAAGAAGGGGCTATGTTTATAACGCCTTCCACAATGGAAGTTATACAGCTGTTACAGTTGTGCAAGAGTCGCACGGTTTGAGCCAATCACATTAGAGGACGAGTGATACGCTTCTGAGCTCACGTTGTCAATATTGTCCCAGAGATTCACATGAAGCGGTTCCCATCCCTGGAGTCTGTCCGCCACTGCGATGGTTGGTACAAATGTTGTCACTTAGTATACACTGACAAGCTCTCACACAGAATAGCGCTGTAGTGCCAAGAGGTGAGGCCTCGAGATGCTTCACTGTCAGTGGAACATTGTGTTTGGGAGCTTTAAAAAACAGAAACATCGTTCTGTAGATGTGAGGAGTATTACCATTCAAATAGTGTTTACAAAGTTGCTTGTGCATGAATCTTCTACGCACAGGTGAGGCAGAGGCTTACTTGCTGAGAAGATGCGGAGGCAGCCATGATATCGAGACCTACCTTCACCAATGTTAGAACAAGCGCAGTTTTCACATTAGTCTCAACTTCATGCTATTTATTGTGTTAATACTAATGTGTATTCAATAAAAAAATACTTTTCAGGACTGTGGTTCAGTTAAACCTTAGGACTGGAACAGATAAGAGCCGAGACTGATGGAAGTGCTGAGATGGAGGTTCAGGAATGAAACAACGCGGAAAGGAGGTCAAGGCCGGCCAGGGGTCTACCGGTAATACCAAATAAGAGCTCTGCGCTAGAGTGCCTAGCGCAATGAAGCCCTGGGCTGGGGCACTAGGCAGGTAAAGCAGAAGCTCTTTAGCTGAGTGCCAACTCCAGATTTGATTGGCAGAATGCATGCCTATGTAACGTAAAAGCTGTGGGTGACTTTTACAAGAGGCATTCTGATTTCGGAACCGTTTGAAGCGCTTATCTGCAGTCAGAGTGAAGTATGTCTGGCTGTTGGCACTATACGTAATAAGCGCATAGACTCACTATTAGTGTCTTCAGGGTCTGTGGGCTGCTCTAGTACATAAGTATTTGGACAGGAATTAAATCAACTTCTAGTGTAGCCACACACTGGCAAGAGGCTAAGCACAGTATTTCCTAAATACGTGGCCAGATAATTGAGATAGTAAAACCTCTAGATGGAGTTGACAATCACAAGAGATTACTACAGAGGGAAGTTTACTGGATAGAATCTCTGGGTACCACATTCCCTAAAGGGTTAAATGATCGAGTTGATTATAGTTGTTTCCTGTAAGGGGTGCAGATACCACTTTTCTGGATCATTTTGAAGATTACATTTACATTACGTGGGTTTCATAATGTTTTGATATGCATTAAGTGCAATGTCACAGTTATTGACATGTGTTTTACAGATGTAGCTTAAGATTGCCATCAATGCTGATTTCTAGCAACTAAGATGTCTTTAACTGTGTTTCACAGAGGTTGTAATATGTTTGTACAGGCAAGGTCGTCATCAATTTACATTTCCAGGAACAGAGATACCTGTAACGGTTGTATGGTTAATTGTCCACCTCCATCATGCATTGTCTCCGATCAAAGGAATGTGTTGTAACATACATTGTCGTTCATGGCAAGTGCAATGACATAGTTATTGTCATTTGTTTCTCAGATGGTTTAAAATGAATATACATGTAAGGCAGTCATCAATGTAAAACTTTAGGAACTGAAATTTCAGTAACGGATTCATGAGCCGTTGTCTACTTCTAACATACATTGTCACTGGTCCATGGAATAAGTTTTACATACTGTGTCTTACGAGGGAATAGTAACTTTCATGTTCCCCACACACTATTATTTCGGTTCATAATTCGATGATCTGTATCATCACTACACGATTTTCATCACTATATTTTCAACATCCTGTAGATATACGCGTTCAGGATTCTAAAGTACACTGGGCACACTGATTACTGGGATCACTTTTGTTGCAGTCGTAAACATAAGAATAGTCCGGTTTTCACTTCTATTGTTTTGCACATCCACTTTTGAGCGTCGGTTCCATTCAGTCCTTTTTTGATATCTAACATTACTAGTCCTATTTCACTCACGCATTTGGGTCATGCGCGTTCTTCCAGATTGAAGTGTTTTGTGTCGTGTGAACTAACATCGTCGCAGCATTATCGGTAAGCGTTTAACCTTTACCATGGATAACACACCATGCTTACAGCATGCGGGGATTGAATACATAATTCTGTGTATTACTGTTTTTACAGTTTGTGATCCAGAACTTTCTCTTGTTACCTTTGAGGAAAATTAAATTTTGGCCATGTTGTGTTCCCTAGCGCGTACCCCACCGACTCCATGTACCAGCTTAAAGTGCATGTAACTTCCCTCCTGTGCCAGCTATGAAGACGCAAATGCATTTGCGTCCACCGTTAACTTGTCCTTTTTCAGATCCACCATGAATGGATTATGTAGTCCGTTCCTAAGTATGCTATGCCACCGTCTCTTTGTAGTACACTTTTCATGTATTCCTGCTCTAGCAAGAGTAGGCCCTGAATTCCTGCCATCTGAACCTCTTTTGTGGCTCCTGACTCTGCCCAGGCTACCTCTGTACCCGTGAACTCTGTCCTACTTTCAGCGCGGCCCCTCGCGCTCAGCTCCAGCCTGCTTTCTGCCAAGACTGACTATAACCTTCGAGTTATCTGTTCCGCTCCTCGAGAATGCATTCCTGTCTACTAGATCCTGTAAACATCCTCTCCAGCTGCAGAGCCAAAAGGCCGACCTGTCTTAATGCAAGTAATTCATAGCCTCTGTTGCCATGCTTCCATGGAAGGCCCCGTGCCCCACGCTTCACATGTAGACACTTAGGCGCTTATACACGCATCCACAGTTAGCATAGAACAGCTTCTGCCCTAGAGACCTTTTCCGCCCAGATAGTATAGTTCCTAAACACCAGATATCAGATATGATAGAAGTACAAGTTGATCTGACATGCCAGACTTCTGTCTCTTTCCGTCAGTGTAAATGTCAAGTCCCCTGCACCCCGTCAATCACACGTCATGCAGCTGCGCGCGCATCCAAGCTTCCGATTTCTGCTGACATTGCAACATTCTGTTAGCACCACCCCTTGGTGCCACCCACTTGCGTCACTTATCAGTGACGTTTCTAGCACACACCTCTGGTTCACGCCTAGTTTACGCCTCTTGATGATGTACTAGTACCACGTGTATACTGTTATCTTGTCTTCTCTCAGCTGTTACGCCTCTTACATTGATTCTTATGGTATAAATCAAGTATATAAGCTATGTACTGTCAATAAACGAGAGCGCTCATCTATCCCTTCTGGCACCCCTGTGGTGGTCAGAACATGATATCCTGATTCCTTTATAAGGAATAAAACCCTTAGAAACTCTAACACCACGGACTCTGTCTTTTTTCATTCCGATTGAGTTATTATTGATTAAGTACTTACCTGCATAGAAATTAAGAGAGTAAATTAATTATTTACGTCATTTTGGCGCCCGAACAGGGACCCCTCCCCCACCTCACGCGCCGGTTGGCGCGTTGCAAGCTGTGTCCCCTGCCATCAGTTAGATGGAACACACGTGTACTGGCAGGATTTCCTGCATCTCCCTCTGACCCACGGAGGTGACGAAGACTGCGATCAGTGCCCAGACGAGGCGGTGAGGAGTGCGGAGGATCCCGACCAGAGCCTAGCCGAAAGAAGCAAGGTCCGAGGTGTGAAGAGGCCCACCAGTTTTCCGAAGTTTTCCGAAGTTTCCCGAAATTTTCCGAAGTTTTCCGAAGTTCCGAGTCGAGTCCAGTCGAGTTTTCCGAGGCCTTCTGTTTCCGTGCTTCCCGGTGAGTACCGTTGCTGGGTCGTATCTAGACGGGTTTGGGTACGCAAGTCCGGTATGCACTGTTTTTAGGCAGTGTATCTGTACTGTTTAGCAGTATATCAAGTATTCCGAATTTCTGCACTGTTACAGCAGTGTATCCGTACTGTTGAGCAGTACATCTAGTATAAGGGGGTAGTCATCTATGTCTTCAACGTGTTTATGTGCTTAATGTTGTGGTATGAATGTAACTGTTTAAATGTGTATTATTGTGTTTCTTGTATCAACTAGCTGTCAAGAGTATTAAGGAATAAGGATCTAGCATTCAGTAATAAGTAAGCAAGATGCCGTTTTTCAACAAGTTAAAACAGATAGGAACTAGGAAAGGGTTACTGGAGGAAGAGATTCCTATCCCCCCTAGGGACACTCCAGGCAATTTTATGTACCAGAAGCATGGCATAGATGCCATATTATATCTAGACTTATGGGCCGATTACACCAAACACCTAGACGAAAGACACAGATGGCCTGTTACCGGAACGTGGGATGCCGAGTGCATCATGAGGGTAGAAGAAGCATTATGGAAAAAGAAAGCTAGACAATCTCAGAAGGACGCCATAGAATTTTGGCGTAAGGAATCACGTAAGCGTGCTGACAAAACACTCCGTAGAGAAGACAGACTTAAGGAATCAGATAAAGAGCAAGAAAACGAATTAGTTACTGAAGGGATCCGAGTATAAACAGAACAAATAGACCGTGCCCGAAATAATCTTGTAAACGGTATGTATCTTGCAGCAGATGGCACGTCTGAAGCCCAATCAGAAACACCGAAAAACTTACCGACACCATTAGTTCCAACTAAAGTAATGCATAAAACTACTAAAGACATATTCCTAAATTCATATCTAGAGGATGTAGCACCAGCTTATACCAATCTGCCTGTTCGTGCCCTGCCTACTGACAGGGATGGGGGTGGCACTGCGCCCCCAGATAATGTTCCGCCGGTACCACGACAGACTCCCCCTGTTCCGCTAGCTCCGCCACTTCCCGCACTTAAAACAGACCTACCGAAACCAGTCCTACCTGATCTTACTAAACGACAAACTCAGACTCAGATCCAGACTCCGCGGAGAGATAATGCCCAAGCATCCGCCTCAGGAGGTGCGACAGCGGGTCTACAGACCCCGCCACCGACACACAGATTGAATTTAAGGGATACGCAGAATCCTTTCCAGTCTCCCCACTTTTCCCGTCTTGACGCATTTAAAGAGAAGATGTCAGTTTGCAGATATGATCCAGTACCCGGAAAAGACGATTTAATGATATTAGCATCACTCCGATTAAGATCTGCCACCGATAACTTGCTATGCTATGTAGGAATGCAGGAACTTCTCGACAGACTATATAAGTTTATACAGACAGGGAAAGACCCCGACAGTGTCAAAGATGCCATGCATAAACAGAAAGTTGACATTCAAGCACAGATATTACGATTTTTCATAAATTGTGTAATAAGAGAACGAGACAGGCCCGGGACAGATCAAAGTGAATTAGACGCATTAAACAAGTGGGGTCAAAATATAGCCGAAGGAAAGCATGATAGAGGGAATTGCATAGCCAGTATGTCCCAGAAAATTAGAAAGGCAGTATTGACTGCACACCAGGAAGAGAATGATAAAGCTTCCTCCGAGGAGGAAGAAGACCATGAAGCACCAGGAAGGTCTACAGATACTATAGCGTACGTAGGTAAGGGAAGTTACCTTAGGAAAGGCATCCGTCCGGAGAGCAAGAGAGTTCTTTTCTCTGCTTTAACCAATCCGAATTCTTCTGAACATCAGTTCCAGGAAACTGATAAAAGGCTTCGAGACCGAGTGGGGTACCATGTACTCAATTCTATGGATGAACAGGAACTAGCCCGGTCGGCCGTGTTATGGGCCGAAAACCCAGACATGTATAATGATGACACATTAGTACAGACATTCTTGAACCTTTCCCCGGAAGAGCAGAAAATAACAGGTGTATACATGATTCAGCACCTCCTCATCAAGTTCAGAAACCATCATTCTGATCCAGGCCCCTTACACGAGACATTAGAAGCACTACTCATGGATAGATGGAGAGGTTTTAGTACCAAATTAATACAAATAATTCTAGAACAACGACATAAATATAACACCTTCATAAGTCCCGAATATGTTCCCGCCCCGCCTCCAGAAAGGAAAATGTACCACATGCAATGCGGTGGCGGCATTGAAAGTCAGAACCCCTTACGAGAAGTACACCCAGTTATGGGTACGGACCAACGCTTGAAGCGTGTGTATGTTCACACACCACTGACTAAGTTAGAACTGTTAGAAATGAAGAAATTAGTTCCGTGCCATGATAAAGATCCTGCAGGTTTTCATAGAGAGCTTAAAGACATGTTGCTGATGGGAGATTACACGTATGATGATATTATGAAAATGTTAAAAGTACTGTTGCCCACGGGCATTTACGAGAAATTAAAGGAAAAGGATTGGGAGGTGGGAGAGTCAAAGATAGCATGGGCAGAAATAGAAGACGAAGAAAGCAAATAGATTAACATATTAGGTAAGTGTCGGTTTGGCCTCTGAAAGGCTTCTCTTTTTCTAGCAGCACGTAATATATGTTACATGAGGATTCTCTGTTCCTCTTTCAGGAGCTCACATCTGAGTACGGTCGTTGATTAGGAGAGATACACTTCTTCGGTAAGAATTGTTCCGCCTTACACTATGGGTAATTTTTAGGCATGCGCAGAGATATCCAATAACATCCAATATTTTTGGGAATCGCAGATATTTTTTATTCGAAAGTGTGCTGTGGACCTGACTAAGACGGAGAGTTTTGTTGTATTCTACAGCAGGTGAACCACCACACCGCTTGTTTAGTACTGTTGTTGCCCTCTTCACGCACATTACCTCACACTGGTCAAATATTGAGCACTGAATCACAGCTATATATATACGTATCCCGTGCATATGGTTTTCTTTGATTGGATTGAGGATTTAATTCATGATTTTTAACCTTGCATGAACACACTACATGATCAGATCACCGTAATCATGTGGTATTGATAGAGCGCGCGGGTCACCCGGGTCACTAGATTTCCAAATTTTCCACGCACTGGGCCCTGACGTGCATATGATGACCGTGTTTTGCATGAACCGGGTGAAACCTTTGTCACGCTACTATGAGTAATCGAGTGGGTGACTCTTACACCACTCACTATTCATGTACCTGACTTACCACAGGCACATTACTCCTGACGGATCAGGAGCTAGCAGTGGACAGGTGATAAGGGTTTTCCTAAAAGGGAGAAAATTCTACTTTACACATTTAATAGTTTTAGTATCGCTTTAATGTATAATGACCACAGACACCTTGATGGTTTTAAGGGTTTTATATAGTATAAGTTTAGAACGAAAATGCCATTACAAGTAGGCAAATGCAAAGTAATACATCAATGATTAGTATCAGAACCAGGATATAACTATGGATTAAAGTGAGTATCATAGAGTAAAAGGGAACACTATAGGGCATGAATCATAATGAACATTTATCTAATACAGTTTAATCTAGGGCCAGGACGTGAGGAAGACCTAATGTGTGACCTAATAATTTTATACTACTTCCTAAACCTTATGCTATCTTTCTAACTTCACGGCAACCATACTAAGGGAAAGGGAATAAGTGGAAAAATCTAAATAAACAGTTGGGTTTCTACAATGTCCTAAAGGAAGGGTAAAAGTGGAACATTTACTAATATTTAATTGCATGAAATTACATTCAAAAGAGACATGGAGAATATCACAGGCAAGATTGCTTTAATCAGAGAAGGAAAAGTTGAAGGAATAGTATAGACAGACACCTATGCCAATATTTACCTAAGTGAGAATGAGGACTAAACCTGGCCACGGGTCAGTTGGGAAAGAACGGGACAAGGACCCTCAAGGATTCAGGGAATACCAGAAGGTGAGCAGGTACAGCTCATAGACAGTCAGGACAGGATACCCCTCAGGTCTGGGTCAGGACTGGGTTCACCAAGGCACGACCAACCCCTCACAGCATCGGATGCAACGCCAGCGTTACCCCCTCTTCTGCACGGAATCCGCCAATAACCCCGATTGGGTTTTCGAATCTCCCAGCAAAGTGCTTCGCTTAGCACTTAGGACTAATTTCCACCCCTTGGAGTTTGTGGAAAGTCTCAGGCAGAATGCTCCGCAGCACTCTGTATCAGGCACCTATAGAGTTCGTAGGGTCAGTGACAGGTCTGCTACTCGGACAAGTCGGACAATTTCTCTAAGCTAAGCTAGGCTATATATACCGTTTTGAGTCCCCAAGACCACCCATAAATGTTGCAATATGACAAAGTCCCATCTTCTGATTGGTCAAGAGAGGTGGTTAGGACATAGGTACCACCTATATTCTTATTACGTATTTCACATGACATTACCCTCCCCCTAACATCTGGGTTCCCAGGCATACGTGTGGGAAAGTACAATAGTGAAGAAAGGGTTTGCAACATTGTTGCACATTCAGAGTAAAAATAGCAAGTCTTCAAGGGCGAAGGTGCGCTTGGAAAGGACAGTCCCATTTTCAATAGCCAACTGGCCAGGTTCCATTGCTGCACGTCCCAGATCTTAGGTCACGTGATGAGGGATACGTCAGCTTCAATATGGTTCCCGTCCCTACTTTGAGGCCCTCATTTACGCGGTACATGAAAAGTAAGCGAAAACAAATTAATAACACAGAATAAAATGAATACACTGTACACCATGACCAACTACTCTTAATCCCTTATTTTATAATAGTTAGTGCAGAAAAGATGCATAGACAAAAGCGGCTTAAGATAGCATGAAGCATGATTAGTGACAAGCGGCCATTTTAACACTACTGCGCACGAGCGAACTTTTCCCTCCAGATTGCGAGTGCGTCACATCACATGGGTATGACCGACGCATGCGCAGACTGGATTTCTGCAAAGCGGCCATTTTATTAATGTGCAAGCTTGATTACGATGAAAAACACATAGGCAAGCCTCCTAGGGACACCCGTGTGTTGGGGAAATACAAATAAATGACAAACAATCGGAGTTAGTATAGTTATGATTTAAGGCGAGGTTCATGAAAGAGAGCAAGTCGCGTTACGTGCGAATCCTTGCTCCATCAATCCCCTCTTTGATGATATTTACTATCATCACTACACATGAAAACAGATGCCAACTTCATTCATCCAATTCATCCATCTCAATCTCAATGAACTTATTGTTGAGCTTTCTCTCCGCCTCTCTGTGTGTATGATTGTTCTTTATTTTCTTATATATCTGGTTTCTTAATTCTTCTAATTCTAATTCTTCAGCCTTTCGCTTTCCTCTTTTATTCACTATATATTTTCTGCATTTCTGGCATTTGCAACAGATGAATATGATCAGAACAATCAAACCTATTCCAGCTATTGGCATCAGTATTTTCCATATAAGACTTTTACCTAAGTTAGAGAACCAACTACCTACAGAGGAGAGACCATCAGTCAGTCTCTTCCAGGCACTGTCAACCTCTAATGGTTTGAGTTATTTTTCCAAATTAGTAATGTTTCTTATATACTTCTTAATTTCGACACTTTTATCAGGAATGTAAGTGCAACAATGTTGTGCCCTCAGCATCCTGCAGACTCCGCCCTCTTTTGCCAATAAGGTATCAAGAGCAAGGCGATTCTGTAAAACCATTGATCTGATCGCAACCATTTCAGTATTGATCATCAGGAATCCAGCAGCAGTGTCAGTAGATAACCGATCCACTATTGTAGATAATTTGCAGATTCTATGAGTATTCAGAACTACCCCCATTCCAGGTATCAGTGCACTAAAAATATCACCTATAATTTCTCCTACACTTTCACGTTTTCTACGCACTAAGCCATTAGTAATCTCATTGCTTCCAGCTGCATTGTTCACATGGTATATTTTCGGAAAGACAATGCCAAAGTAGCAGCTTCCATACCAGTGATCCGGCAATTTGAAATACGCCTTGTTTCCACATATATAATAAATTCCTGGAAACACAGGTTCTGACCCATTTTTGAAACCCCAACCTCCAATTACCTTGTAATTATGTTCACACTCGCTGGAACCAATGAATACATTGTTATAATAACTAGTCTTTTCTCTATGAAGACAGAGTTTCCCTTTCCGTTCAAAATCCAGCAACAGAGCAGGAGTAACTTCGCTTTGTTAGGTGTTATCCATGTTTTCTGCCCATCTAGGGGTTCTGTTCTTTTCGTCATTTGCCTTTTTCTGAAACTTTTCCCTTCTCTTCTCCGCCATTTTCAAGAACATTTTCTCTTGTGCATGTAAGGAACAAGTCAGGTTAGCTTTTCTAGCTTCATCTAAGTCTATGTCACCTATAGTCAGGAAATATTCTCCCATGTAGCGAGTCACTCCACCAAGTGTATGTACAAGGTTCAGATTCCCTCTAATAGGAAGTTCTGAAAAGATAACGTCAGTGTTTGAGTAATAGTACTGTAAAGTGCTTCTATAAAATAAACTAGCTAAAATACTACAGGAAATTCCATAGGTCAGGGGTAAATGGTGGTATGTCACGCCTTCAGCCACTGAAGTAGGTAGCATCATGCAGACATAGCAATCTTCTATTTCCATAGCTTCTACATAGTGCACTAAAAGATTAGCGAAAACATTTAAGTGTGTCCTGTTCTTCATTTGGTGATAATGTAGTTCTCCCTCATCTGATGCTTCTAAGTCAGGTCGTATATGTCTCAGACTCATTGCATTGTCACGTCTTTCTACTCTTCGTGGTGTTTCTTCAGTATGTACAACTTCTGCGTCTTGTGTCGTCAAGTCTGTAGGATATATGTTAGGGTCTTTGCTTATCCTAAAAGGTATAAACACTGTTAATCCTATCCATATCATTACTATCAGTACTACACTACAGATGCATATTTTACAGCATGTCTTGCAACAGCTAAATCTGGACCTTCCAGTGACATTTGAATCAGACATTTTATCTTACAGGTGGCGTTTTCCAACCCCTCTTCGTTTCTTCTCAGCAGAGGTTTTACTTCGCTTCACCTCAAGGAGGGTCTTCGTCAGAACTCCGATTAGCAATTGGCTCTTCGTCACTTTGCCACAGGCTTCGGGCTCATCAATTTCTTCCAACACCAAATAGGTCCACTCAGGGCTTCGATACAGTCTGTTCTGTTTCTTTACTCTGTCGCCCTTTCGGATGGACTTTCCTCGGGCTTCTTTTCCTTCACTTTCAGCCCTTTTTCGGTCCTTTAGTTTTTCTTCGACTGTTTTTATTCTTATTCTTAGTCTTTTTACATATCGGGGTTCATCCTTCTTTTCGATCCTATTTGTAGTCGAGGAAACTTGCTCTTCCTCGTGAACTCTTTTGCTTTTTCTTCTTTGTCGCACTATTGCTTCAGCAGTGTCTTTTTCCCTTCCTGTTTGACTAGTTCAAGGTCTTTCATCTATTTCTTCTGCCTGGTCCTTAAGCTGACCTAGTTCAGGTTTAGACTGTATTTGATCTTCGTTTGTTAGTGATTCACTGGACTCTTCTTCCTGAACACGTTCATCTATTACTAACTGATCCTGTTCATGCTCTTCGATCTCTTGATTTTCTTCCGCATGAACTTCTGCTTTGACTACTATCTGTCCCTTTCCAGTCTCCTCTGTCTCAGAAGGAGTGTCGATGACTTGAACTGTCCCTACTTGGCCTATTCCCTGATCAGATTTTATGATGGTTTTGATGATCTGACCTTCTCCTTCTTGTTCTGACTCACCTGCACTGTCCCACTCACTACCTAGGTAAGAGTATTTTCTGGTTCTTATTGGATCAGGAACTTGGTCATCAGCAGGAAACCATTCAACTTCTTGACTTGTGCCTGGTAGTTCGATATCAGCGGGATCCGGACCCTCTTCTGGAGTCTCCTCAGCTGGACTACCTCCGGCTTCAGTCGCGTTTTCTCCAGTCACCTTCTTCGTGTGACTTGCATGGATCCACTTTGGTACACCAGCACACTTCACAGCAGTTGTGGTGACAAGGATCACTTGTCGAGGCCTGCCCCACTTCGGTCCAAGGCAACTCGTCCGGGTGTGTTTCTTCAACACCACCCAATCACCTGGTCTCAGATTGTGTGCTGGAGTTGTAGGCCATTCGACAGCAGTCTCTCCAATCTGGTGAGAGATAGAACGCACTTGGTCACCCAACTGCCTGCAGTATTCTAGCACCATATCATCAGTAATACTTAGCAGTTTGTGTCCAGGTACCCATGCCTGTCGCATCACTCTTCCCATCAGCACTTCATGGGGGCTCAGGCCTGTCTTTCTGTTTGGAATACTTCTCAAGCTCATCAGCACCATGGGCAAAGCTTCTATCCAGTTCATTTTTGTGGAGTCACACAATTTCGCCAGCCTGGACTTTAGAGTGCCGTTTATCTGCTCGACTATCCCAGAAGCCTCTGGATGATAGGCACAGTGCAGCCTTTGCTCCATTTTGAATGCTTTGCAGAGTTCTTTTAGGACTTCGTTTGAAAAATGTCCACCTTGGTCTGTTTCAATTGTCTCAGGAATTCCAAAGCGGGGGATCAGTTCCCTAAGTAACAATTTAGCTACCGTCAGGGCATCGTTCTTCTTTGCTGGATAAGCCTCCACCCACCGGGAAAACAAGCAAACTATGACCAGGACATATCGATATCCCTTGCACAGGGGCATTGTTATGAAGTCTGCCTGCATCCTAATGAAGGGACCTTCTGCTCTCCCAATGGTACTTTGTTCCACTACTGTCTTCTTTCCTGCATTGAATTGTTGACACACTAAACACCTCTGACAAAGTTTGTCTGCTGTGCTCCTGAATTTTGGACTGTAGAACACCTTTTCAAACATTCGGCACATGGCATCCCTCCCAATATGTGTTGGTTCATGTATTATCCGTGCCATTGCGGTAACCAGTCGTTCGGGGAGTACAGGCATACCAGTCACGTGGACCACAACACCATCCCTTTCCCTTGGTCGACATTCATCCTGCCTCCACCTGTTCCTTTCTTCCCTGTCAGTTGTCTGTTGTAGTTCTCTCAATTCATCCCATGTTCCCAATCTTTCAAACAACATCATTTGGCAGCTGCTTTCACCTCCCCATAATTTAATTAGGAGGGACATTTTGTGTCGGGCGCAGTACTGGGCAATTTGGTCAGCATATCTGTTTCCGGCTGTCACCTCGTCATTTCCAGATCGGTGAGCCGCACACTTGACCACAGCCAATTCTTTGGGCAATTGGATGGCTTCTAGTAAGTTTTGTACTGGTTTTCCATTTCGGATAGGAGAACCTGAGGAACTCATGAATTCTCTTTGCAACCAGAGCTGGCCGAAGTCATGAACAACCCCATAACAGTACTGACTGTCAGTATAAACAGTTACTCTTTTGTTTTTCCCTATTTTACAAGCTCTTGTTAGAGCAATGAGCTCCGCTACTTGAGCAGATTTAACTTGGCAAAGATAGGAAGCTTCCAGGGTTCTTTCCAATGTGACTACAGCATAGGCAGCACTCAAACCTCCATTCTCATGTCTCAAGCATGAACCATCCACAAACATTTTGAGGTCTTCATCCACCAAGGCCACTTCTCTGATATCAGGACGGGGTTTTGTGCTAAATTCAGTCAAGTCTATGCAGCTATGCTCAATTTCATCTCCTGCCTCTACATCAATGGGAAGGGGCAATAGAGTGGCAGGGTTTAGAATATTACATCGGGAGATTATTACATTTTCTGCACCAATGAGAATCCTCTCATACTTAGTCAACCGACTAGGGGTGAGATACTGTGTCTTGGTTCGTGTGAGCAAGATCACAACTGAATGTGGAACAAATACAGTGACAGGATGTCCCATCACAATGTTCTCACTTTGCTCTAGGCTTGTACAGGTAGCAGCTACTGCTTTCAGGCACCCAGGTAATCCAGCAGCCACTGGATCCAGGGCGGCCGAAAAGTAGGCCACGGGACGTCTAATCAGACCATGTTCCTGGGTTAAGACCGAGAGCGCACAATTGTCTCTCGTGTCACAGAACAGTTCAAAGTTCTTGGAATAGTCGGGCATTCCTAAGGCTGGAGCTGTGCACAGACAATTTCGCAATGTTACCCAAGCAGTCATGCATTCATCATTCCAACAAACTGGGTCTTCCGCTCCTTTCTTTGTCATGTTAATCAAGGGTTTAGCTATAGCCGCGAAACCCACGATCCACTGTCTGCAGTACCCAACAACTCCTAAGAACATTCTTACTTCTTTCTGGGTTACTGGTAGTGACATTTCTCGAATTATTTTAATTCTTTCTGTAGTGACTCTCCGGATCCCTTTCTCTATCTGGTGCCCCAGATATTTTACTGAGTTCTTGCAGAACTGTAATTTGTCTGGTGAGACCTTATGTCCTCCTTTTCCTAGGTGATTCAGCAAGGCAATGGTATCAGTGACACAGTCGTCTTGACTTCTAGATGCTACCAGCAGGTCATCTATGTACTGTACCAGGACAGACTCTTTAGGCAGTACTAAGGATTCAAGACATTTCTTTAGAATCTGGTTGAAAATCGATGGACTTTCGGTGTACCCCTGGGGGACACGATTCCAGACATAGACCTGGCTGTTGAATTCAAAACTGAAAAGGAATTTGCTTTCTGGATGCAATGGGATGGAAAAGAACGCATGGCACAGGTCTATGACAGTGAACCATTCCGCATTCCAAGGAATTTGATACAGTATTACTGCGGGGTTTGGTACTATGGGACAGCAAGGTACTACTATTTGGTTTACCTTGCGCAGGTCCTGCACTACCCTATACTTTCCGCTAGGCTTCTTAATTCCAAGTATGGGTGAATTACAGGGACTGCTCATCACTTCCTGAATGATGTTTGCTTTGAGCAATCTGTTTAATTCCCTTGTGACTCCTTCTTTCACTTCTGCACTCATTTTATACTGTTTGGTATTTGGGTATACCGCATTTGCTTTTATAGCTATTTTTAACTGGGTCTACATTTGCCATTAAGCCTACATCTTTTCCAGTAAAATCCCAAACTTCAGGTATTACGCTTGATTGCAGTTCTTCAGGTAGACTTTCAATGGACATGGGCTTAATTTCTGTGTCGGGCCTCAGTAACATCAATTTATATAGGCCATCTTCATCTGGGGTTTGGATTTCAACACCATTTGGTGAGCAAAAGATGGTGCAACGCATTTTGCACAGCAAATCTCGTCCTAATAGGTTTACAGGACTGGAATCACAGACCACAAATCTGTGCATTTCCTTGAAATTTCCTATGGAAATTTCCATAGGTTCTGTTACCGGAGTACTGATTATTTGATTAGAAACTCCCACTACTTGGATAGCTTCTCCCGAGAGGGGTAGGTTAGGAACGTCCGCTGTTCTCACAGTGGAACGGGTAGCACCAGTGTCCAACAGAAAGGTGACATCTGTCCCTTCAACCTTTCCTTCAATGTATGGTCCAGTCTGGTCTACCGGTAAGGAGGCGCCAAGCACGCACTCCTTGTCCTCCCCTCTCAGGCCCCGTCAGTATTGATCATCACAGAGAAAAGTATCATTTAACAGGTACTGTGGAATGGGTGCATTTCTTTCATTCTCTCCTTCCCACACTTCGACCCTTTCATTCTGTTGACCCTGATTCCTATAATTCTGTCTAGGAGCGCGTGGCACCGGGGGTTGATTTACCTGCTGCTGGGTCTTTCGGATCCCCTCTTTCTGCACCTGTGGATTTAAACCATTTACGGGGGCATTATCAGCCTGCAAGTGCGGACATTTATCTCTCCAATGCCCCATCTGACCACATCCGTGACAGGGAAATTTTCCCATAGCCTCTTCTCTACTCATTTTTACCCGGGGCCTGCCTCCACCCCCAGCATTCGGATTTGGAGCATTATTACTGTTAGTCATTTTACTTAACTGTTTTTCTTGGTGTTCAGCTAATTTCACCTGAGCCCACATCACCTTCTCCTTTAGGGCTTTCTTTTTGTTCTCGATCTCATCTTCGCAGTATTTGGCATATTTGAGAACATCATCAATAGGTTTCCCTTGCCAACTGATTTTGTTATCTCTAATCCACTTGGATATTTCAGGTCTCAATCCTAACACGAATCGATAACTGAAATGGGTCATATCCTTCATGTCCACATTATCGATTCCACTGTAAGTTTTGAACACCTGTAGTAACCTTTCATAGAAGGAGTGGACTGATTCATCACGCTCTTGGGTAGTTCTATCTATACGGGTCCAATCAGTTTCCTTTGCAGGTACCTTTTTCTTTAGGTATTGTATGACTTGATCATACTTTCTCATTACTTCAGGTGAGGGAGCTCCAGTTACAGAGTCTCTCTCGTACTCCTCATTGGGCCAATCAATTTCAATTTTGCATTCGGTCCACAAATCTACAGGCACCACAATGTCGAAAAAACCATCCAGGTCTTTCAGAAGACATTTCTGAACTTTTATGAAGCGTTCGACCTGTCGGTACCAATCGACTGGTTTCTCCCGTAATTTTGGAAAGTCATTGGTAAATGATACTATATCTTGTCTGGACCAAGGGACATGGACATATTTTCCCCCTGGGACTTCTCTCATGGGACATAATTTTTCTGGTTTGTCAGCTTCTTGTAGGACGTACTCAGCAGTCCGTGGTCTCTCCTTGCTATCCTCCTTTTTCTTTGCCCACCTGGCTTTCCACTTGTCTAGATCTCCCCATTTCTGTGCTAAGTTTATCAGTTCTTTAATCTGCGTCTTCTTCCCTGCGGTATTCAGGTTTTCTAGATCTTTGTCTGAAAATTCTACCCTATAGGATTTCTGTAGTACCTTGGATCTGCTGATATCTATTCCCATACAAACTGCCGTGTCCATTAATTTGTCATAGTATATTTTTGCGTTCCGAGTAAGGTGTTTGCACATGAACAACAACTCATCTTCCTCCCGGACATTCAATCGTTCTAAACCCACATTCCCTGCGCTCAGTTCCTCTAGCTCTATTCTTAGCTTATAAATATCTAGTGGTTTCGGATGAGGGGTTCCCTTTTCTAATTCTCGGGTCCATCTTTCTATTTCCTCGGGAGTTACCACTGTCGCACTTTGAGTTCCTGATGAAGACTCTATTAGTACGTCTTTGTTCCCAGTCTGAGTTCCCATTCGAGACATACTAGGTCCCTGTTCCCTATTAGGCAGATCCATCAAGGAAGCCATGGACTCACATTCACTTGCTTGGTCATCAATAATGAGTGGTTCCCTTCTGGGCGGGGGCATCATCGGGGTTATGACTGGAGTTTTTGGAGTATTCATTCTGTCCCCATATAGGGGAAAAACTGGACCAATGGTTACTGGAATCGTCAGGGCTTCAGGATTTGGATTAATCTGAGCTATGGCATGTATTAGATCATTCCGCTGTCCTCTCAGGGCATCCCTTTCCTGCTCGTGTAATACTCGATTCATGGGGGGATCCTGGATCATTTGGGGTACTAAAGAAGGATATATATTCGGAGCAGATGGAGTGGATAAAACTGGTCTTTCCTCGCCAAAGGGGTTGTAATTCGGGACCACGGGGTCGGGTCTACCAAATCCCTCTCCTCCCGCTCTTCTCTGTTCTATCCCTGTGGAATCGGCTTCACTAGTACTTCTTCTTCCTGAAGGTCTCAATGGAGTAGTTAAGCTTTGAGATCTGGTGTCTTCATTATAAGGCGGGGGACCTTTCATAAATAAGTCCTCTAAAAATTCATCTTCCGATTCACCCAGGGGCATCATGTGTCGGGTTTTCTCAGTACATTTCTTCCCTCCCATCATTTCATTAGCTCCGAACATGGGGAATAACCCTTCTACCATCATATTTTGTCTCCACTGTTTCAATTTCTGCTCCTTGGTTTCCTTTACCATCTTTGGATACCATCGGGTCACTCCCTTGTCCATTCGGGGTCTGTCTCGCTCTAGAGCCTCAATTTCCCATTCCTCTAAAGCTTCATACTGAGTTAATCTAGGTCTTGGATGTAATTCATTCATTCGGGTCCTCAGGTTAAATAGGACTCTCCCGTTAAAAGTACCATCAATGGGAAAGGCTAAAACTCCATCCTCCGCAGTGTACTTTACCCAGTTCTCTAACCATACACAGGTATGATACCCCTTTTCTAACATCATGAAAGAGGCTGGAGTATCTGGCGGAGGAATGATCACGCCCTCCCTAGTTCGTACGGGTTTGTCAGTTTTGAAGAAATTCTTTATTTTGCTGGCAAATGACATTTTTCTCTTTCCTCCGTACATGTTGTGAGGTCTGCCTTTGCTCATCAACTCTTTATGACACCCTAGATTTCTGGGATCAGGCAGAAAGTCAGGGTACCACATACACCGCTCGTAACAATCTATAAGCTCGGTGCGGAAAATTTTTACTTCGTTTGTGCTTCCAATGCTAGCGTGACTCCAATTTCTCAACAACCAATCAGTGCAGAGGTTGCAAAAAGTTCTTGACCTAATGGGTGTGCGGCCTTTCGCGAGACGCGTTCTCACGCTCCGGCACTCACCCCTCCCTTACAATTTTCGGCTTCACTACACACCCGCTGGTTTAACCAATACCAGCGCGGCACGGAGTGACGTCAGAGCAGCCCTTCGACTGTCTCCCTCCTTTACAAGGTAACGGAAACTTTGTATTTTCTCTAAGGTGCTATTGTTAATTTTAGTCAACAACGTGTAACATTCGCCATTGTGTAGGAGTGTTCTAAAGAGATAGAAAGTTCTTCTTTTACTGCAAGTAAACCACTTCTGTCTACTTTTCATACACTTCGGATAGACTTCTCTTGCCTACCCTCACGCAAGCATTAGAAAACCTGCTATTACCCAGTCTCATCCACTTCTTCCCGGGATATATACTAAGCCTGGGGTTCGTCAGCGTTTCCCTTTGCTATCATACAAGCTCCGATGACTCTATTACTCCCTTAGTGTGACCCTTACTAGGTGATATCAGACCAAGGTTTCTATCAGCAGTCCCGTTACTTTCATTCATACAGTTTTCCGAAAAAGACCTAATTAGCGCTTCCAGTTCCACTTGAACCATGCACTAACCTTTCCTCCCTACAAATGACCTCAGAACGCGATGGATTCTACTCACCATCCGTTATACAATTCCCCGGGGATTTCAGACAACACTCAACAATCACACACAATTGGTTAACAAAACATATAATATTTAGCAGCAATACATATATAAAATCATTTAAAACAATTTTTGAAATCGATTTCTTTTGCAATAAAATATTAAGTAACACAATCAATATTAAAAAACAATTTTTAGCAGCACATTTATTTTTCACGGTTTCTTTTCTAACTATCTTATCTACCTATCTTACTAGTCCTAACCATTCCTCTGCTTACCAGAAATTACTGATAGAGCGCGCGGGTCACCCGGGTCACTAGATTTCCAAATTTTCCACGCACTGGGCCCTGGCGTGCATATGATGACCGTGTTTTGCATGAACCGGGTGAAACCTCTGTCACGCTACTATGAGTAATCGAGTGGGTGACTCTTACACCACTCACTATTCATGTACCTGACTTACCACAGGCACATTACTCCTGACGGATCAGGAGCTAGCAGTGGACAGGTGATAAGGGTTTTCCTAAAAGGGAGAAAATTCTACTTTACACATTTAATACTTTTAGTATCGCTTTAATGTATAATGACCACAGACACCTTGATGGTTTTAAGGGTTTTATATAGTATAAGTTTAGAACGAAAATGCCATTACAAGTAGGCAAATGCAAAGTAATACATCAATGATTAGTATCAGAACCAGGATATAACTATGGATTAAAGTGAGTATCATAGAGTAAAAGGGAACACTATAGGGCATGAATCATAATGAACATTTATCTAATACAGTTTGATCTAGGGCCAGGACGTGAGGAAGACCTAATGTGTGACCTAATAATTTTATACTACTTCCTAAACCTTATGCTATCTTTCTAACTTCACGGCAACCATACTAAGGGAAAGGGAATAAGTGGAACAATCTAAATAAACAGTTGGGTTTCTACAATGTCCTAAAGGAAGGGTAAAAGTGGAACATTTACTAATATTTAATTGCATGAAATTACATTCAAAAGAGACATGGAGAATATCACAGGCAAGATTGCTTTAATCAGAGGAGGAAAAGTTGAAGGAATAGTATAGACAGACACCTATGCCAATATTTACCTAAGTGAGAATGAGGACTAACCCTGGCCACGGGTCAGTTGGGAAAGAACGGGACAAGGACCCTCAAGGATTCAGGGAATACCAGAAGGTGAGCAGGTACAGCTCATAGACAGTCAGGACAGGATACCCCTCAGGTCTGGGTCAGGACTGGGTTCACCAAGGCACGACCAACCCCTCACAGCATCGGATGCAACGCCAGCGTTACCCCCTCTTCTGCACGGAATCCGCCAATAACCCCGATTGGGTTTTCGAATCTCCCAGCAAAGTGCTTCGCTTAGCACTTAGGACTAATTTCCACCCCTTGGAGTTTGTGGAAAGTCTCAGGCAGAATGCTCCGCAGCACTCTGTATCAGGCACCTATAGAGTTCGTAGGGTCAGTGACAGGTCTGCTACTCGGACAAGTCGGACAATTTCTCTAAGCCAAGCTAGGCTATATATACTGTTTTGAGTCCCCAAGACCACCCATAATGATAAATGTTGCAATATGACAAAGTCCCATCTTCTGATTGGTCAAGAGAGGTGGTTAGGACATAGGTACCACCTATATTCTTATTACGTATTTCATGTGACATTACCCTCCCCCTAACATCTGGGTTCCCAGGCATACGTGTGGGAAAGTACAATAGTGAAGAAAGGGTTTGCAACATTGTTGCACATTCAGAGTAAAAATAGCAAGTCTTCAAGGGCGAAGGTGCGCTTGGAAAGGACAGTCCCATTTTCAATAGCCAACTGGCCAGGTTCCATTGCTGCACGTCCCAGATCTTAGGTCACGTGATGAGGGATACGTCAGCTTCAATATGGTTCCCGTCCCTACTTCCAGGCCCTCATTTACGCGGTACATGAAAAGTAAGGGAAAACAAATTAATAACACAGAATAAAATGAATACACTGTACACCATGACCAACTACTCTTAATCCCTTATTTTATAATACTTATAGCATTAAGAGTTAGTGCAGAAAAGATGCATAGACAAAAGCGGCTTAAGATAGCATGAAGCATGATTAGTGACAAGCGGCCATTTTAACACTACTGCGCATGAGCAAACTTTTCCCTCCAGATTGCGAGTGCGTCACATCACATGGGTATGACCGACGCATGCGCAGACTGGATTTCTGCAAAGCGGCCATTTTATTAATGTGCAAGCTTGATTACGATGAAAAACACATAGGCAAGCCTCCTAGGGACACCCGTGTGTTGGGGAAATACAAATAAATGACAAACAATCGGAGTTAGTATAGTTATGATTTAAGGCGAGGTTCATGAAAGAGAGCAAGTCGCGTTACGTGCGAATCCTTGCTCCATCAGTATCACCAGTCCTTATTTCTTAATTTTGTTGTTGTTGAGGCAGTTTCCTCCATTTATACCTTGTAATGCATTGAATTCATTTGCTCATTTACAGATGCGCCGCTGATGAAGGGACCCCCATGTCCCGAAATGCATTGGGCTGACTTTCTACATGTCTGCTATAATCTGCAAATACACAACTGATGTTGTATAATTTTTATGGAAATTTTAAACATTTTGAAAAACTAGGTGGAGCTTAGATCCACTTAAATGTTTGTTTATGTAATCATAAGTTCATGTACAATCGTTCTTTCTAAAAGCTGCAAGGTAAATACACATAACAGCAAATAATGAGTGTTGGTCATTTTTTATTTAAAAACTGTTTTTTACACAATAGTACAACTGTTTGAATATTTTTGGGCTTTATTCCCACAGGAACAGTGCTACCCACTCAGGGATTTCATTCCTGTACAAACACTAATTGACTACAGCCTGCGGGGTCCTAACAGGCAGTGGGTACGCACCCTTTGTCAGAAATATTGAGTACAATACTAGAAGGATTAAAGTGATCATAAGGCAGTGCATCCGCCCCATTTACTCTGCTCTAGTACATATGCACATTCTCCGCAGCCTGCCGTCTCCTTGCAGCTGTGCAACATCGAGGCACCCTGGGTATTCCAGGATATTTATGTAAAAATAGCCTGAAGCGTTCCCCGGCCTTTGAAAAGAAGCGCACCCTGGAGTAAAGCCAACGTCTGGGCACGCTGTGAGCTGAGAATTCGGGCTGCTGCGATTGTTCAGAACCGTGCAGGAACAATGATTGGTAAACATTCATAAATCAATGTAATGGACGATATGTTAATAGTAATTATACAGTACAAACAAAAAAACGAAACAAATTTGCTGACTGTATGCTCTGATAACCAACTGTGTGAGCCATCCTAGGCTTGAAGGCATAGTGCATGCATTATACAGCAGTGTGGCTAAAAAAAAACAAGCTCGCGCGGCAGCAGGGGGAGGTGCGTAGGCGGCAGCAGGGGGGAGGAGGGTGGCCTCTGTGATTCCATTGCGGGAGCGATAATTGCTGCCATATGGCGGTGCTCGCTCCTGCAAGTGAATAGCAACACGTGTACGCGTTGCCATTGAAGGCAATAGAACGCATGCACGTTTTTGGCCGAAAAGCCGTACCGATAAAAAAAGGTATTTTTGCCTATGCAACGCATGTGCTGGGTCGGCAAGACCCAAAAAAGTGCCCCAACAGTATTCATGGTTCCAAACAACGCTCATTTGGTTCATCAGCTTTGATGGATACCTGTCTTCTAAGAATAACGAAAAGATACACATAGGCATGTTCATTTACCAACCGGATATGCACTTGCGTTCAACTCGATGTTAAGAGTGAACACACTCAGACAGAATCGCCAAACTTTCAAAATTTTTGCTTACTCGCAAACTTACTTCCTGCATCGGAGTGCTTAACCCAGGGTCTGATACGGAACCAAACCGCTCGAGAGTTCTCCATGACTGAACTATGCGCTATATGATATGCAGCGTGACAGGAGTCACGTGTTAGTTTACTGTGATGTATTTAAAGGGACTACTCACTTTGTTGAATGCTTAATGCAATAACGAAAAACAAAAACAAAAAAGAGAACAACTAATCCCCTTCGTACAGAGTTCTGCGGCATGACATATGATCACATACAGAGACCCTCATTCGTTATGTGAGCCAGAAACGATAACATGATATAAAACAGATATCTCACCACCATTGATTCTGTCATACTACAGTCTTTCAGTTCTGTGAATACATGATTAAATGTTCATCGATGAATGCTCAAACCACAATTTAAAACCTGATTAAAGGAAAACACAATATTAAAGATAACATGCTAATTCAATACGGTCGTTCAACCCAAACGGATGTGTAGAATTAAGTCTCTTGATCCAATAAAATTCAGATCTTAACATCTGGACACATTTTTAAGGATTTTAATATGGTGAATCTCAACTGCGACACATTCCCAGCCAGTGCATGGATTTCGATAATTTTTCATTTTTCAATCTTATGCTGCTTTTATGTTCCCATCTTTCTTTCTGTGATTCCTACATAGATTTTTCCGCACGGGCAGTCTATAGCATATACAACATTTGTAGTATTGCATGTACTCATATGTTTCAAACTAATCTTATAGCCCTTTGAAGGGTGTGTACATTCATTGCATTTAATGACATTGTTGCAATGCGAACAATTACCACAAGTTTGCATGCCTTTAAATTTAGTTGTTCCACATTTAGCGTTTGTTTTAGATAGTAATGCCTTTACATTCTGTGAATGTTGAAAGGCAAATATCATTTTGTTCTTAGATATATACAATCTAAATCAGGTTCAGACTCTATCAAATGCCAATGCTTTTTGATGATGTTCTTAATTTGGATGTCTTCAGTGGAATGTTTCAAGATGCATATATTAGATTTTTGTTAGATCTTGATTTCATGTTCAATTAAAGTTGATCTTTCTAAACGTCTTACTTTAATAATTAATTCACTGATCAGAGCTTCTGGATATCCTCTATCCATGAATCTGTCAGAGTGGGTTTTTATTGCTTTCATGGCTTCTTCTTGTGGGCTTGTGATCCTTTTAAGTCATAAGAACTGTGAGAACGGCAAATGTTTCTTCAATGCCTGCTGATGAAAACTTTTAAAGTGGAGACAATTAATGATCAGTAGGTTTCATATACACGTTGATTTTGATGTCGCTACTTCCAATTTGTACTAGGACATCTAAAAACGCAATGCTTCTTTTATCGATAGTGTAGGTAAATTTGATATGTTGATGACATTTATTTAAACGTTGGATATTGTCATCTAATGCATTCTCCTCACCTTTCCAAATTATGAAAATATCGTCAATATATCTTTTGAACATCGTTGTTACTCCATGTTGTTTCCTGTAAGATATGGTCATACTCAAATTTGGGCATGAACATATTTGCATAGGCCAGCACCCCAGCAAAGCCCATTGAAGTGCCATTACATTGAGCAAAACATTTTTTTCCATTGGAAGTAGCTGTGATACAATGCAAAATGCTTTAATTCCAAACGAAAACTTTTATTGGCTCCTTCACATTCATTGTTCAGTAAAAACCATTCAATAGCTTCAAGCCCCTCATGTGGGTGTTTAAAGAGGTTACATCCACTGTACATAACCGCCAATTAGACATGTCTTCCTTGAGTAATGACTCCAGTAGGTTTAAAAAAAGGTAGTGTCCTTAATGTAAGTTATCCAGTTCTGTACCACTGGCTGAAAAAATTGATCCTGATATTGACAATCGGTTCCGAGATAGATCCACAGGCTGATACTATGGATCTGAAAGGAGGTTTCAATAGACTTTTGTGAATTTTGGTAGCATATAGAATTGAGGACTTCATGGAAATTCATTATCAAGAAACTTATATGTCTTTTCACTTATCCAGCCCATCTCGTGGGCTTTATCTAGAATTTGTCCCAAAATTTTGGCTAATGCCATAGTTGGGTCTTTCTCTAATTGCATGTATACTCCTTTGTCTTGTACATGAGTAGCCACATTGCTCTGGTAAAATTCTATATTCATAACGACCAAAGCACCACCTTTTTCTGCCTTCTGGAATGTCAGTTCAGTGTTTTCTGCCAGGTCCTGAAGAATATTCCATTGCTTTTTTGTGAAATTTGTCATTTTAGGTTTGCCAAATTTAATCTTGTTGCAATTAATTTTCACAAGACGTTCGAAGATGTCAATAGTTTTGTTTGAAGTCGGTGCACACAATGAACTCTTTTTTTTAAACTCAATGTACTCTTGTGTTGTATGATGGTCAGTTGAAGCAGGCAAAATACAAAAAAAATATTTTAACTTCAAGGTGCGTAAAAATTTGAAGATGGAAACTTCTGTCTCAGCTATGTTGCTCGTATATGTGGGAACACACAATGTCCCTTTATTTAGTACTTGTATTTGATCTTTTGTCAGATTAACATTTGATATGTTCATTACTAAGTAATTTTTGTAGTGCTCCTTAGGGATCTATTGACTGTGTCGGGGTCTGTCTCTTATGCCCCTGCAGGTTCTTCTATATTTGGAGCATTGTTGGCTGCTGGACTTGTGGATAAAAAAGACGCCTTGGTCCCTTTAGATGCTTGAATATTTGAGACTTGTGTGAATGTACTTGCTCCCCAATTCATTGGTGGCCTGTTTTGTGCAACATGTGAATCTGAAGCCATACTTTCTTGAGATTAACTCATTTATGTTTTTTGTTGCCACTTCATTTGGCCGTAGACCTACGCCCATGTATAAACTTCTTTGAGTTTATAATCAATAGTATCCCTACGATTTATACAATAAAGGGGAGCGACCCCTGACCCTCCTGGTAGGTTGCACCCCTTCCACGCAGCTCTGCCTGTGTGCCCCTGCTGCCGCTGCTGAGTACCCACTGGTAAGTGTGTTCTACCCCTGTTTCTGTGCCCCGTTTGTGCCCTCTGTGCCACTGTTTTTCCCCCCTCTGTGTGCCCTGCTCTTGCTTCTGTGCCACTTGTTTTTCCCTTCTGTTGTGCCCTGTTTTTGACCTCTGTGCCACTGTTTTGCCCCTCTGTGTGCCCCTTTTTCACTTTCTGTGCCACTGTCTTCCCCCTCTGTGTGCCCTATTTTTGCTTCTGTGCCACTAGTTTTTTCCCCTCTGTTGTGCCCCGTTTTTGACCTCTGTGTCACTGTTTTCCTCCTCTGTGTGCCCCGTTTTCACTTTCTGTGCCACTGTTTTTACCCCCTCGGTGTGTCCCGCTTTTGCTTCTGTGCCACTGTTTTTCCCCCCTCTGCGTGCCCTGCTTTTGCTTCTGTGCCACTTGTTTTTCCCTTCTGTTGTGCCCCGTTTTTGACCTCTGTGCCACTGTTTTGCCCCTCTGTGTGCCCCTTTTTCACTTTCTGTGCCACTTGTTTTTCCCTTCTGTTGTGCCCCGTTTTTGACCTCTGTGCCACTGTCTTCCCCCTCTGTGTGCCCCTTTTTCACTTTCTGTGCCACTGTTTTTACCCCCTCGGTGTGTCCCGCTTTTGCTTCTGTGCCACTGTTTTTCCCTTCTGTTGTGCCCCGTTTTTGACCTCTGTTCCACTGTTTTGCCCCTCTGTGTGCCCCTTTTTCACTTTCTCTGCCACTGTTTTTCCCCCCTCTGTGTGTCCCGCTTTTGCTTCTGTGCCACTCGTTTTTCCCTTCTGTTGTACCCCGTTTTTGACCTCTGTGCCACTGTTTTGCCCCTCTGTGTGCCCCTTTTTCACTTTCTGTGCCACTGTTTTCCCCCTCTGTGTGCCCCGTTTTCACTTTCTCTGCCACTGTTTTTCCCCCCTCTGTGTGCCCTGCTTTTGCTTCTCTGCCACTTGTTTTTCCCTTCTGTTGTGCCCCGTTTTTGACCTCTGTGCCACTGTTTTGCCCCTCTGTGTGCCCCTTTTTCACTTTCTGTGCCACTGTTTTCCCCCTCTGTGTGCCCCGTTTTCACTTTCTCTGCCACTGTTTTTCCCCCCTCTGTGTGTCCCGCTTTTGCTTCTGTGCCACTCGTTTTTCCCCTCTGTTGTACCCTGTTTTTGACCTCTGTGCCACTGTTTTCCCCCTCTGTGTGCCACTTTTTTGCTTCTGTGCCACTCGTTTTTCCCCTCTGTTGTGCCCCGTTTTGACCTCTGTGCCACTGTTTTCCCCCCTCTGTTGTGCCCCGTTTTGACCTCTATGCCACTGTTTTCCCCCTCTTCGCGCCCCATTCTGCTTCTGTCCCACTGTTTCCCCGCCCGCCTGCCCACTCGCTGCACCCGCCTCCCAGCTGCTCCTCCCTCCCACCTCTACCGGGTGAAAAATGAAAAATCATCAGTAGCCATGTACTGGCTGGAAACAGGACACAATGTGTCGCAGTTGAGATTCACCATATTAGAATCCTTAAAAATGTGTCCATATATTGATCCACACAAACAGCTGTTAAGATCTGAATTTTATTGGATCAAGAGACTTAATTCTACACATCCGTTTGGGTTAAACAACCGTATTGAATTAGCATGTTTTCTTTAATATTGTGTTTTCCTTCCATCAGGTTTTAAATTGTGGTATGAGCATTCATCGATGAACATTTAATCATGTATACACAGAACTGAAAGACTGTAGTATTACAGAATCAATGGTGGTGAGATGTCCGTTATATATCATGTTATCGTTTCTGGCTCACATAACAAATGAAGCTCTATGTATGTGATCATATGTCATGCCTCAGAACTCTGTATGAAGGGGATTATTGTTCTCTTTTTGTTTTTCTATTTCTTTATTGTGTTAAGCATTCAACAAAGTGAGTAGTCCCTTTAAATAAATCACAGTAAACTAACACGTGACTTCCGCATATCACGTAGTGCGTAGTTCAGTCATGGAGAACTCTCGAGCGGTTTGATTCCGTACCAGACCCTGGGTTAAGCACTCTTCTGCAGAAAGTAAGTTTGCGCGTAAGCGAACATTTGGAAAGTTTGGCGATTCTGTCTGACTGTGTTCACTCTTAACCTCAAGTTGAACGCGAGTGCATATCAGGTTGGAACCGGTTCACGTAAATGAACATGGCTATATGCATCTTTTTGCTATTCTTAAAAGACGGGTATCCATCAAAGCTTTTAAACTAAATGAGCGTTGTTTAGAACCATGAATGCTTTTGGGGCACTTTTTTAGATTAGATAGGACCGCGTTGACGTGTAACTTTGGTTGAAATGCGAGTTATAGGGTTTATCAGTCAAACATAGCATAAGGTATTGGTTTTTAATAATTTTGGGACATGAGCACTTTCCAAGAACATGGGCATTAAGTATGTGATCAAGTTTTACATCATGAAATACATGAGATGCAGCACCGCGCATTCATTTCTCTATTGTCACTTTATGTACATTGAGTACCTTTTTGTACTATTACATGTTATATGTAAGTATGGGCCAAAAATCGGTTCCGCTCGCGAAATTCGCGGATTTTCTGCAATTTTGCAATCCGCGAATCTTGCAAAATTGCTGAAAAATTCGCACGTTCGCTCGCAGTAGGATTATTATTTTTTTTCGGGCCAGCTAACTCAAGGGACCAAAGTTACAGGCACACACGGTCACTGGAGGCAAACCTTCTGGCCCTTTACGCAGCTGCAGTGTAGGAAAAGCACTATACATTTACCCAACGAGGTAGCACTTACTGATTAGCTACTAGAAGTACTCCAGTTGAGTAGAGGTATTGCACAAAACGGTGGCATCTTCGTGGATAAATATGCAGGGCAGGATTCATTCTGGCACGAGGCTCCTGTCACAACAATTAAACCTCAACAGGAAGCACTTACAGATAAGCAGGTGCCCGAGTTGAAGCCAAATTCTGTAACGTTTTAATCAGCCCAAAACATTAGTGAGCACGGTCGAGGCTGGGCAAGTGTGCTTTATCCCCATCCCTGCCATAGAAAATTAGCTGTAATACTTCAGGGAGGTCTTTGCATCCATGAGTTTCTCGAGAGCGATCCCTGTGTAATTCCTATGACCAGAAGGCTGCTTTCTCCTCATATGATGCCCTGCTCGCTCTCTGACCCTTTATACACAAGAGGCATGTGAACATGAATAGAAGCCTCGCCCATTTGGCCCCGCACACCAGGAAACAGTCTTTTTTGGGCAAATCTGCAAGTTCGTAAATTTTTTCGCAAACTCGCTGATTTATTTGCAGATTTTGCGCAAATTTGCAGATCGCAAATCCGCAAAATTCGCCCACACTTAGTTTTATGCTAGTAATTATAATATCCATTATCGTTTGTCAGTATTACATTGAATACATGTATAACTTTTGTTTATTAAGAAAGATAGACTGATTAGCATCTTGCATTATTTTATTTTTCGACCCCTGAAGAAGGGTCCATGGAGTGACCTGAAATGCATTCGGTTGTAAAATCTATGGATTACATATAACTGGAAGTTCAAATAATGTCCGTTAGATTGAACAAATAAAAATCTATTTATTTCTCAAAATAAAGATGTAGCATTGAAAAGAAATGGCTTGCAATTTTGTTTATTGAAAATTTGGCATCACAAATATTGATAAGGAACCCCAGAGGTTTCCATGGAAAAAGTGTACACATTCATCGGGGAAGGGCTCACCTGACCGGACCATGAATGTATTAGATAGTCCCTTCATAAACACTTCCTTACCTGTACCTAAATCCCTCATTGTCCCTCCCTAAACTACTCCCGTTTACCTGTACATAATCCCCATTTTCCTGCCACTGTAGAGTATTGTGCACACTCAGATTTCAGTTTCTGCAGCACAGGACAGCACCTTGCATAGTCAGAGCACAAATCTCCATTTCTGCGGCACAGTACAGAACCATGCATGCTCAGAGCACAGATAACCAATTTGCAGGTGCATAGCTTCGGGGGAAGGGAGGGGGATTGGGTTATGACACTCCCTCAAATAAAGTAATTATTGGCGTGGTAGTTGGGTCCGGAGGGGCTCTAAGTCGGTCTGCAGTGATTTGGAAATTTTTTCTTGTCATGCTTGTTTAACTAAAAGGTTAAATTTTTTCTTTATTACTTTGCTGCCCTTCCGATTTGCCTTCCAATGCCCCTCTTTAATGAGATGGATAGTCTGCCAGTCCTACTCATTTGAGGAACAGAGTACCATCATACAGTCCTGAACAAACTGATTTTCTCCACAGATGAAGGAGGACTCGCAGTACGGGATATGGAGCTCTATAACTCTGCAGGGCAACTCAAATGGGCGGCTTACTGGCGGTATGGAGGTTGTGATGAAACAGCGGAGGATCGCCATTTGTACGCACTCGATACACCATTGCGGCCCTGTTACTCACACTGCAAGCACAGCATGGGGTCAGAGGGTCTCTTAATATATACTCTCTAGTTTGCATGGATCTGGGCTCTACAATGCACTGGGACAAAGATCCTCTACTTTCCACTAACAGCCCTACTTCATCTCCCTCATACAGGAGGCTGGACTAGACTAGATGATTAGTTGCAGAGGGGCATGATGATTATGGAGCACTGGTTTTCGAACAAGCAATTGCAGAGCTTCACTTTACTAATGGACATGCTTTCCTTTCCCTGATATTACTTTTTTTTCTCTATGTGCAGTGGTGGCCACTATTTGTTGGCCATGGGGTTGGGGATAGACTTGAACCCCCACCCCCAATTGCCCCAAAACTATTTTCACCACATCTGGATGGGTATGAGCTATTATGCTCCTTTATTGGTCATGACTCTCCCAAACTAAGAGTGACCATGTTCACCTTCAAGACCAATGAGCCATGGACATGGGCAGACAAGGACTGGTCTAATGTTCTGGGTAACACTCATTACACGTCCTGCAATGCATTCTTTAAACTGATTCAATGTTGCTATGTCCATAGGGTGTACTTAACCCCAACGTGCATCAACGGGATTTTCCCAGGGGCCCAAGCGGTTAGCCTTAGATGCCAGCAAGGTGGTGAAGACTTTTATTGTATGTGCGACACTGCTCGACCCTCACACCTTATTGGGAAGCAGTGATATGCCTCATCAATGTTGCCACAAGCCAGAATCTCAATAGGACTAAGACTGTCTCTTTACTGAGATTGCTCCCCACACCCCATTCCAAATCATCACCTTAAATTTGCAATCTTATTTCACGTCCTTCTCGCTGACGCATATCGATGTTCTGTGAATCCCCTAACAGTCCCTCCATACAGGAGTGGAGACAAGAATTGCCCAAATGGTCTGAATGTGAGAGAATTTTAATGAAGCTGGAAGTACAGAACGTTTGGTGTAATACAGACCACACGCTGGCTTGGGATATGATACAGAACGACTACCCTTTTGTAGCTAATGATGGCCACCTACTCTCTGCTCCAGTAGAAGAATCCTCTTATGGGAGTTGAGGCACCAATCTCTGCCAATTGGGTCGTTAGCCACTTGTGCCACTTTTGATGACCATGAAGAAAACTCGCCGCACTCAACGCCTGCCACCCTCTGCACTCTACCCCCCCCCCCCATACTGCAATGATCCATCATACATATTAGTGTGGTATGAACCCCCCAGTGGACAATTGGGCCCTCATTTAAGGGGATCTGGTGTAGAGGAGTGAAGCAAGTCACCTTGCTGCGCTGCCTCATGTTAAAGTGAAAAGGCAGGATTACACCATATTTATTCAGTATGGTGCATGCAGTCGCCCTTGCTCCATGGTGCAAGGGTGCCAGTGTTGTCAGCAGTATTCTTTTTGTGCAGGAAAGGGTACAGAAACAACCTAAGAGGCATTTTCCTCTTTCTATGTGTGCTGCAGAATGTGGAAATAACTTGTAGAAATAAAAACATTTCTCCTCGTTATGCCTCACCTCGGAAGGCGTAAGGATTTGGCTTTTTCTCAGGTTTCATGTTTTTTTAGATCTAGGGAAGCATCAAAATCCATCGCTGTTGCGTAGGAAAACAAACCATAAAGCCTATGGAACGTCTCCGGAGCGCAGAGTAAAGAAACGCAGCAATTTGTGTTATCTTGCCTTACCACATATGTATGAGGTCATTCAAAGTCACACATAGTGGCTTTGCATGGCCTCATAGATATGAGTTTGTCATCTACGCCACTGGAGCATCACCAAAAGTTACACTCCGCCGGCACAGGGGGCTTGTAAATAAGCCCAATGGTTCTGAATATTTCCCATTTGCTTTTAGGTTTATTTGTTCTTAATTACCCCTGCTTCCCCCAGGTTAGTGCTTGTTATACTCTAGGACTCATATTCGTAGCTAGCCTGTGTGGGTTAGCACTATGATTCAATTTTCCTGAATGTGAGTCGACCTTTTATCCTATCTTAAGTCACTCCTTTATGTACACCATTTTGCTATCAGTGATCTCAGCAGGTCTTATTGAAATAAGAGTATGTGTTGCAAGATATTGCCCTTGAATGTGATTGCACTCCATATAATAAAATGTTAATAAAATATGTCTTCGAAAATATGGTGCAGTTCAGCAATGCAGTGCAGCAACTTTGCTTTCACCGCCCGACCCTCAAGGCAGGACACAACCTCAACCTCGTCTTCGCAGGAGGTAACAATGTCCAATTCAGCTACACCACGCAACCCATCTGGACAGACCAATACTGCTTTCACTTCCACGTTGAAAATCCCACCACACCCAAAGCACCACCCGCCACCACAAAGGAACTGGAGCAAAGTCACCGAGGAGCACCTCAACTCCACGCTCAACTGCGATGCCCCCCGACCTCGACCGACACCAACTCCTCAGCCAAAGAACTTCACAGATGGATCACTAACTGCGCAGACATGCTGGCCCCCTCCACAACCACGACAGACAGCAACCAAGGAAGCCCCCTGGTTCACCACTAAATTCCAAGAATCCAGACACACCTGCAGACGTCTCAAGAAGAATTGGAGAAACAGCAAAACTAAAATGGAGACTGGGCATGGAGCATTTTGTTTATCACGACAGTCTGACTGTCCAAGCCTGGTCCTGGGACCCCCATCACCCTGCTCCCCAGTCGTTTCCGCTGGACTCGACCCGCAAGTGACCGGGTGTCACTAATGTGTTTCCCCATAGACTGCAACATTATTGTTTTGCAGCAGTTAAATGCACTAATTGATTTCTCTTTTAAAAATTCATAACTCTGGTTATTCTCATCCCACTGTCTTCATTTTGGTGTCTACAAACATATAAAATATGTTCTATTTTTATAAATTGTTGTCAGTTTTCTTTTGAGTCAAGTCAGTTACTTATCGTCCAGATTGGTACTATGAATTGATTAACACATGTTTCTCTGCTAAAGCCTGACTGCTCTGTGCCACACTACCAGGACTGAGATAGGGATTTATTAGTGTGAATCCAAAGAATCTATTTGGGGCAACGTGAAGGTGTTACATAGTCCAGCTTAACCCGCCTCACTACATAAGTCCTCACTTTCCTACAGTGAGAATTATTGCAATAAAACGGTAGCAGAGATTAGCCATAAAGTAATTACCATACCACTCATGATGAGAGCCCATGTGTCATCCAAGACAGCCCTTTGGATCAGTAGTTGATGCTGGTGGTGCTAAAATCTAATACCACTGGGAATGACATTCAACAGCTGTGATACTTATCGCCTGCAAAATGGGAGAAAACATGTGTGGTGCAGTGCTAGAATTGAAGTTTTATAAAGCGCTCATGTATATCGGAGGATTTTTGGTGCTAGCTTCTAACACTGAGGGGCCCTGATTAGTTGCTGTAAAGCCATGTCTTTAAGGATTTCCTGAAATTCATGAGTCAATGCGGATTTGATATTAAAGAGAAGAGTGTTGCAATGTAAGGTTGTGCCACCAATGAAGCTTCCGCATCACAAGAAACAAGCTTGTGGAAGGGACCTATCAGATTTCTAGCGATACTAGAGTGAAGCACTCTACTAGGGGAGTACCACTTAGTATTATTCATTAATATGTTTAGATCCAGACTGCTTTTTCTGCCTTTAGAGACTATGGGAACCAGGGAGAGATGGATTTCTGATTTTCATGGTGTGATGATATCTAATGCCTGGGTAAACGCTTCCTCAAAATCCTTCAAAGCATGATTAATATCTCCATGAGTGGTAGGGAGGGAAGGAGTAAAATGTGAAGTAAAGGACTGAAGAGACACCTCTCTCCAGGGTCCGACCTTTCTAGGTGACAGAGCGGTGAGGTCCAGGGATTTTCCAACATGGAGATGAAAATTGATAGAGAAATGTTCTGTCCAGAACTTAGGCATGGGGGATTCGACCTATAGGTTAGGAGAGTTTGTGAATATGAAATCTAATGTGTGCCCAGTTATGTGTGTTGGGCCTACTACTTATCGATGGAGGCCTAATGAAATGACACTGCTGCTAAGGTTTATAAAGTTTACTTGTGTTTGAGAAAATGTCACACATTGGCATAAATACAAAGTTTGCCTGTGCTCATTTCTGCAGTGTCCAAACATATTAGACTTTTATGGTTTATACGAAGATATTTATCTATTTAAGGGTATGACTGTTTATAGCGGAAACGTTATTTAGAGAAATAAAGAGAGCTGTGCATTGAGGTATTGGGGTTGAAGAACAGGGAGAGGAGTCATTTCAAGATTGTGTGTATGCTGTAGAGGAGGGGCCTTAATGGTTATGAGGCTTATGTAAGATCAGGAGATTAGAATGAATTGTGATAGTCACATAATGTAGTAGAAAGGGCAGAATGTCCAAACCAGCAGCACCAGTGAAAACAAAATATGGAGACTATACCCAAGCAGGGGCAGGATTGACCTTACAGGTGCAGCTACATGATCCCTACTCTAATGACAGATGTAAACTCCTATTATAAACATTCAAATCTGGGTATTCTTTTATTGCTTGAAGACATTCCTCCGTGAAAAGGAGAACCTTCTTGTTGCCTGTGTCCATGCCCCCATTACAGACCATTCTACATTCCTGAATACTTTTATGTAGTCAGGAATAGTGTACGCACATCCTACAGCCAGTAACTTCACAAATATTCTGGTACTACTCCTAGGTTTGTGAAGGGTTTTATAACACGCTCAAGGGTTGGAGAGTGACCACAGCTGCTAGATGTTCCTCTGTCTATCCTCCTGGCAGCCTCTATGGAGATTCTTGGTCAATGTGTTTTTGTTAATGAGTTGCAAGGCCCAGTGTGTATATTCCACACACAGTACACCCGCATACAGGTGTATTATTAGCCACATAGGTCATAATAAATTCACTGTGTCACATTCTATTCATCTGTCTCATCTTTCCCTACTTGAAAGCATCTTCTGTAATACTGAACAATGTTCTTTCATTGCAGATATGCCAAACTGCCTAAGATGCCCTGAAGACCAGTGGTCCAATCAGAAGAGAGATTCCTGCATTCCACGGGTGGTAGAGTTCCTGTCCTATGAGGATCTGCTGGGATCTGCCTTAACCTTAATTACAAGTTTGTTCTCCCTCCTCACTGCTGGAGTGCTAGGAATCTTTATTAAATACAGCAACACACCTCTGGTTAGAGCCAATAACCGAGATCTCAGCTACATCCTTCTCCTCTCCCTCATGCTGTGCTTCCTCTGCTGTTTTTTGTTTATCGGACGCCCGTCCAAGACTTCCTGTCTCCTCCGTCAAACTGCCTTTGGGATAATTTTCACTATTGCTGTTACTACAGTTTTAGCAAAAACTCTCACAGTTATCATTGCCTTCAATGCCACAAAGCCGGGCAGCAAGCTCAGAAAGTGGGTGGGCCCTCGATTGTCCATCTTTTTGATTCTTGGATGCTCACTTGGCGAGGTTGTGATATGCACTTGGTGGCTCCTTCTCTCTGCTCCATTTCCAGACATTGACACCAAAGCAGAAACCGGGAAGATGATCCTACAGTGTAACGAAGGTTCTGTCGCTGCGTTCTTTGCTGTGGTTGGTTATGTGGGATTCTTGGCTCTTCTTAGCTTTGTTGTTGCTTCAATAGCTAGAAAGTTACCGGCTACTTTCAATGAGGCCCAGTTTATCACCTTCAGCATGCTGGTGTTCTGCAGCGTCTGGGTCTCCTTCATCCCAGCGTACCTGAGCACCAAGGGCAGGTACATGGTGGCCGTGGAGATCTTCGCCATCCTTACTTCAAGCTCTGGACTGTTAGGCTGTATCTTCATCCCTAAAGTCTACATCATCCTCCGTAGGCCTGAGCTGAACACCAAGGACAATCTAATGGGTAAACTAGTAAACACCTGAGATTTATAGCACAATAATGAGTGGCAAATTATTGACCTGCAACATTACCAAGTACAGAAAATGGGATAGCACTGTATCTTCAAGGTAGGTATATGTAACTGTGTGTTTACACTTACTATTTTTAACTGCGTCCAAGCCGCTCCTGGACACACCCATGGACCCTTCTCTTGCAACTCCTGCAATTTCGACGGCACCAAGAACAACTCCTCATCCACTAACACCAACCAGATATCTGACACCAACAACCTTAAATGCATCCTGCTCAACACCCGCTCGGTCCACAGGCACGCCATCGACCTCTGGAATCTACTAGACACCATTTCACCGGACGTCGCCTTCCTAACAGAAACATGGATGAATGCCTCTTCAGCCCCAGACATCACCATTGCCATTCCGGAAGGATAAAAGATCATCCTAAAGGACCGCATCAAGCATACAGGAGGAGGCATCGCTATCGTCCATAAGAACTCCATCCGCATCTCAACCAGCTCAGACGTCAACCTCGCTAGCGCCGAACACCTTCACTTCCAGATCCACACCGACCCCAAGACCACACTCAGAGGCACCCTCCTCTACCAGCCTCCAGGACCCCGTGCACAATTCAGTGACGACATCACTGACTTTATCACCCCACACGCCCTCCCCTCCGAGAACTACATTCTATTGGGAGACCTCAATTTTCACCTGGAAAAAAGCAACGACAGCAACGCCACCACCCTTCTGGATAACCTCGCCAACCTCGGACTCAAACAACTTGTCTCTACGCCCACCCACATCGCAGGTCACACGCTCGACCCTATCTTCACCTCCAGCAAACATGTCTCATTCAGTCACACCTCAGCTCTTCACTGGACGGACCACAGCTGCGTTCACTTTACCTACAATAAGACCACAATCCACAACCATCCTCAATCCACCCTGCGAAGAAACTGGAACAAAATCACCAGCGACCAGATCTCCTTATCGCTTCTACTAAACCCCCCCGCCCACTCCTCAAACCCCGACCAAGCAGCCATCAACCTCACCCAATGGCTATCCAACAGCGCCGACATCCTAGCACCGTTGAAAAAACGCCAAATCAAGCTAGGCAGCAAAAACGCATCCTGGTTCAACGATGATCTTAAGAAATCAAAGAAACACTGTCGCTCCCTCGAAAAGGCCTGGAAAAAAGATCCTAACACCAGCACCAGGGACGCCTTCAAAAACGCCACCCGCATACACCACCAACTAATCCGGTCTGCCAAGAAAACCGCATTCAAAGACCGTCTAGATAACAACGCCCACAACAGCAAGGAATTATTCAACATCGTCAAAGAATTCACCAACCCCATTGCCAACTCCAACGACATCACCCCCTCCCAAGCCCTCTGCGACTCCCTAGCTTCCTTCTTCCACAACAAAATCGCAGACATCCACAACAGCTTCGACAATCGACCCGAAGACCAACCCACCCAATCTTCTGCAGGACCTTCATCCCCCTTGAACATCCTTAACGACTGGAACCCAATCTCCACTGAGGACACCATCCGCCTGATGAACTCCATCCACTCAGGATCCCCAACTGACCCATGCCCTCACCACATCTTCAACAAAGCAGACTCCATCATAGCACCACACCTCCGAGATGTCATCAACTACTCCCTCAACTCCGCCACCTTCCCGGAAAGCTGGAAACACGCAGAACTCAGCGCCCTTCTGAAAAAACCCACAGCTGACCCCTCCGAACTCAAAAATTACCGCCCCATCTCGCTCCTTCCATTCCCGGCCAAAGTCATTGAGAAAGCTGTCAACAACCAGCTCGCCGCCTTCCTCGAAACCAACAAATCCCTCGACTCCTCACAATCCGGCTTCCGAGCCAAACACAGCACTGAAACCGCCCTCATCGCAGCAACAGACGACATTCGAACTCTACTGTACAATGGAGACACAACGCCCTCATCCTCCTCGACCTCTCCGCTGCCTTCGACACAGTCTGTCACAACACCCTTCTACAGCGCCTCAGAGACGTAGGAATCCAAGGAAAAGCACTGGAATGGATCACCTCGTTCCTCACCGGAAGAACACAGAGAGTCCGCCTCCCACCATTCAAGTCAAAGGCCTCTGAAGTCATCTGCGGCGTGCCACAAGGATCGTCACTCAGCCCCACCCTCTTCAACGTATACATGAGCCCCCTTGCGGCCATCGCTCGCCAACACAATCTCAACATCATCTCCTATGCGGATGACACTCAACTGATCCTATCACTCATAAAAGACCCTAACACCGCCAAAACCAACTTACACGAAGGAATGAAAGAAGTAGCCGAGTGGATGAAGCACAGCCGTCTGAAACTGAACTCAGACAAAACAGAAGTCCTCATCTTAGGCACCTCCCCCTCCGCCTGGAATGACTCTTGGTGGCCAGAAGCACTTGGAAAAGCCCCCATCCCGACGGACCACGCACGGAACCTGGGCGTCATCCTGGACTCCTCACTCTCGATGACCAGACAAGTCAACGCCGTTTCATCATCTTGCTTCAACATTCTTCGCATGCTCAAAAAAACATTTCGCTGGATCCCCACCGAAACTAGAAAAACGGTGACCCACGCACTGGTCACGAGCCGCCTGGACTAAGGAAACACACTATACGCCTGTACCACCGCAAAACTCCAGAAAAAAACTCCAACGCATCCAGAACGCTTCAGCCAGGCTCATACTAGACATCCCTCATAAAGAACACATCTCTGGTCACCTGAAAAACCTCCACTGGCTCCCCATAAATAAGAGGATTACTTTCCGCCTCCTAACCCACGCACACAAAGCACTTTACGAACTTGGACCCGATTGCCTCAACACACGACTGTCCTTCTACACCCCCTCCCGTCAGCTGCGATCCTCCAACCAAGCCCTTGCCACTGTACCTCGCATCAACAAAACCACCATGGGAGGTAGATCCTTCTCCTACCTGGCAGCTAAAACCTGGAACTCACTTCCCACTCACCTTCGCCTTACTCAAAACCACCTAGCATTCAGAAAGCAACTTAAAACTTGAATATTCGACAAGTAACTCCCCACCCTCCCTCTAGCGCCTTGAGACCCTATGGGTATGTAGCGCGCTATATAAATCTCTTGACTTGACTTGACTTGACTATCTTGACAATGGAAAACATTGTTTACATCAAATGTGCTACAACGCATTCCATTACAACGCAAACCATTACATCACAAGTTGTTTCAAGGACTTGCTGTAGGGGGTGCGCTGATGTTGGATTCACAATCCAACACCTTCCCTGCTGTTGCACAAACTGGAGTAGGAATAGTAAATTATACTATACCTAAGTCCAGTGCGCCCCCTACAGCAAGTCGCTGTAACAACAATTGATGTAATGGTTTGCATTGTAACCACACAGTCATTGTTACAACCGTGTTGTAATGGAATGCGTTGATGTGCATTCATTGTAAATAGATATATTCCTTGACAACATGCTTACCATCAAGGCACATCGGTGTGGAGGCAAAAAACTATAAAGGGGCTTATTCAAGTAGGTTGTGCATTGCCCTTGCACCATGCAAGGGGGCTCAACGGTGATGCAAAACCTCTGATTAATCAAGTCACGCAAGACCACCTTGCACAGCCTTGGGTGGCTTGATAAATCTAGAAAAACACAACGGTGTGCAAATTGCTACTTTCAATCAAAGACATTTATAGAGCGCACTACATACCCGTAGGGTCTCAAGGCGCTGGGGGTAGGGGGGTGCCGCTACTGCTCGAACAGCCAGGTCTTCAGCTTCTTCCTGAAGGAGAGGTGGTCTTGGGTCAGGCGCAGGTCGGTCGGAAGGGAGTTCCAGGTCTTGGCGGCTAGGTAGGAGAAGGACCTTCCTCCTGTCATCGCTCTTCGGATGCGGGGGACGGCGGCGAGGGGGTGGTTGGCTGATCGGAGTTGGCGTTTGGGAGCGTAGAAGTTGATTCGGTTGTTGAGGTAGCTCGGGCCTTGGTCGTGTAGGGCTTTGTGTGCGTGGGTGAGGAGGCG
This sequence comes from Lissotriton vulgaris, assembly GCF_964263255.1. Lineage (NCBI taxonomy): Eukaryota > Metazoa > Chordata > Amphibia > Caudata > Salamandridae > Lissotriton > Lissotriton vulgaris. Next base: position 1,118,171,204 of record NC_141698.1, read on the forward strand.
GAAGGTGATTCTTTTGTTGACGGGGAGCCAGTGTAGATCTCTCCGATGTCCGGAGATGTGGCTGGTTCGTGGGATGTCGAGGATGAGTCTGGCAGAGGCGTTCTGGATCCGCTGGAGTCTCTTCTGGAGCTTGGCGGTGGTACCGGCGTAGAGGGCGTTGCCGTAGTCCAGTCGGCTGGTGACGAGGGCCTGGGTGACGGTCTTCCTGGTCTCGGTGGGGATCCACCAGAAGATCTTCCGTAGCATGCGTAGGATGTTGAAGCACGCCGAGGAGACGTTGTTGACTTGCCTGGTCATGGAGAGGGAGGAGTCCAGGATGAAGCCCAGGTTGCGTGCATGGTCTGTCGGTTTGGGTGCGGTGCCCAGGGCGGGAGGCCACCAGGAGTCGTCCCAGGCAGAGGGAGAAGAGCCCAGGATGAGGACCTCCGTCTTGTCTGAGTTCAGTTTCAGGCGGCTGGTCGTCATCCACTCGGCTACCTCTTTCATCCCTTCGCGCAGGTTGGCTCTGGCGGCGGCGGGGTCGTTGGTCAGGGAGAGGATCAGCTGGGTGTCGTCGGCGTAGGAGATTATGCTGAGGTTGTGTTGGCGTGCGATGGCCGCGAGGGGGCTCATGTAGACGTTGAAGAGGGTGGGGCTCAGCGAGGATCCTTGAGGGACGCCGCAGATGACTTCGGTGGCTTCTGACTTGTACGGTGGTAGGCGGACTCTCTGTGTTCTTCCGTCGAGGAAGGAGATGATCCATTCCAGAGCCTTCTTCTGGATTCCGACGTTGCTGAGGCGCTGTACTAGGGTGCGGTGGCAGACAGTGTCGAATGCCGCAGAGAGGTCTAGGAGGATGAGGGCCGCTGTTTCTCCGTTGTCCATCAGGGCTCGGATGTCATCTGTGGCGGCGATGAGGGCGATCTCGGTGCTGTGGTCGGCTCGGAAGCCAGACTGTGAGGGGTCGAGGGATCCATTTGTCTCAAGGAAGGCGGCCAGCTGCTTGTTGACGGTCTTCTCGATGACTTTGGCTGGAAACGGGAGGAGCGAGATGGGGCGGTAATTCTTGAGTTCGGTGGGGTCCGCTGTGGGTTTCTTGAGTAGAGCGCTGAGTTCGGCGTGCTTCCAGCTCTCAGGGAAGGTGGCGGTGTCAAAGGATGTGTTGATGATGTCTCGCAGGTGGGGTGCGATGACAGCGTCGGCCTTGTTGAAGACGTGGTGAGGGCAGGGGTCGGTCGGCGATCCGGAGTGGATGGAGTTCATCGTGCGGATGGTGTCTTCGGTGCTGATCGGAGTCCAGGCGTGGAGGGTGGTGGTCGGGGGTGGTTGTTTGGTCGTGGTGTGCGTTGGTTGGTTGTTGAAGCTGTTGTCTATGTCCGCGATCTTGTTGTGGAAGTATGAGGCGAGGGAGTTGCAGAGGTCTTGCGATGGGGTGATGTCGTTGTTTCCTGCGCTGGGGTTGGAGAGCTCTTTCACGATGTTGAAGAGTTCCTTGCAGTTGTGTGCGTTGTTGTCCAGACGGTCCTTGAATGCAGTTTTCTTGGCGGCGCGGATCAGCTGGTGGTGCTTCCGGGTGGCAAGCTTGAAGGTGGTCCTGTTGTCCGGTGTAGGTTCCCTTCTCCAGACTTTCTCGAGGGCTCGGCAGTTCTTCTTGGAGCTCTTGAGTTAGTCGGTGAACCATGGGGCTTTCTTGCTGCCGGGTCTGCTGGGCGGGGTCCTCAGCGGGGCGAGCTCGTCCGCGCAGTTGCGAGCTCGTCCGCTTTGTGTTAGTCTGCCCTGGGAAGGCATTCCATGGGTGGAGCGTGGGTGTTCCCATGCATCCACCTATTGATTCTGAAGTATTCCCAAATTTACCAATACTGGTATACCTGGGAATGCGTCAGAATGCTACGCTCTCCCATAAGAGGCATAATGAGGAGAAATATCTGTGTTTCTACTTTTACTTCCTCTTTATATCTGTGTTCCATTCTGCAGCACACATAGAAAGGGGAAATTATCTTGGGGATTGTTTTTGTGTATGAAGGTGTCCCTTCCTGCACAAATATAATCCAGCTTACAACACAGGCACCCTTGCACCATGGTGCAAGGGGGCCTGCTTTGGCGCCAGGCAGCACATCGTGCACCAGCACTGGGAAGTGACACAACGCCGTATAGTGTTAAGTGCGGTCCATTTTTGCCCTTTCCCTATCTCGCAGTGCAGCACAGAAAGGTGACGCGCTGAGCTGTGTGAGATCTTAGTAAATATGATCCTAAATCTACCAATGTACCTGCCTTGACAATACAGCTTCAGACCCCATCCTGACTTGATATTTTTGCAGCCAATGTTCTGCACTCAGCCATGTGCTAAAAAGTGCACAAGAGCCCAACGAAGAACAAGCAAGTAGAGGTCATGTTGTACTGGGATATGTTCACAGTTCATCATTTACACACAGTTTTATATTGTAAACATCAACTATTACTGACTTAAATATGTGATCCCTTAGGGAATACTTTATCAGCTTAGTATTCTAGCAATCAAAGCTTTACTGCTGGGAGAGATGATTTCAAATTATTTAAGTCTGTGCCTACCGTTATATGTGTGTGCTAAAACAAAAACACTGCAGTTTGCAAAACTGTATTTTCCTGAGCTTGTCAAAAGTAGGTGTAAACTAGACATAAACACTATCTTGAATTCTAAAGCAGCCATGATGTATGTCAAAGTGAAGTTTGTTTGCATAGTCAGTTAAAAACATTGCATATCAATAAAAACCTTGTCTAATACATTTGTTTAAAATACAAAAATAACTACTCTAAAAACCTTTTGCTCTGACCTCTGCTAAGCATTTCTGCTATATACAGTGAAACTCAGTGATATGCCATTTATCCTGCAAGTAAAATACAGTTGTGAATAAAGACATGTGAATGTAGGTGCGAGTCCATTGTTATTGCACCTGTAAAGCAGTAGCATTAAGTAAACCAGCGTACTAACCAGTCGTCTTACCTTGCTAATTCCCCCCCCCCCCCCCCCCCCTCAGCAGCAGATATTTTGTGCCTGTCCTTGCTCTCTTCACGAGTTTAAGTGCAGATGCCTTGTGCAAACCTAAGGGCAGATTTACAAGTCCCATGCGCCACTTTTGCGTCACTTTTCCCATGTTAAAAGTGACGCAAAAGTGGCGCAAGGGGCTTGTAAATCTGCCCCCTAGAGTCTAGCAATCCAATATTGAGTAAGTGAGCTGATCAAATCTCAAATAAAGTGCAAGTGTCTTCTAGAGTTCAATGGTCTTAAATATGAACCAACCTTACTGTCTTATTTTCCCCATAGCAGCAGGTTGCTTGTTCACTTGGTCCATTTCTCTGAAGATTGGCTTCAGAATGTTTCCCCTTTTGCAGGCTGGGGGAATTGAAGTGCCACTTAACCAAGTGATTACCGTTTGCCTGCAAGAACGAATTTTCAAGTTGATGAATATTAGTTATGTTATGTTGTGTTATGTTATGTTATGCGTATTTATTAAGCGCACAGATGCTCCAGCGAAGGAGCGTCCTGCCGCCCGACAAGGTAGCAGCACAACACAACTAAACACAAAACCCGGAAATCAGAATACTTAATAAATAAGAAAGTTTTCACCGCACAGCGAAAGGAGAGCAGGTCCCTGAAGCAACGAATCGCCGGGAGAAGGGAGTTCCAAAGCACCACAGCACGGACTTGAAAAGAGCGTCCGCCAGCCCTGCTCCGCTTAAAGCGAGGAACAGCAGCCAATTCTAGATCAGAAGATCTTAAGGGTCCGGCCGGGATGTAACGAACCAGGAGCTTGGAGAGAATCGCAGCCGGAGACCCCTTAAGAATTTTATAGGCAACACAGAGGACCTTAAACCGGATCCGCTGTGCCACCGGGAGCCAATGCAGCGATCGCAGGGTGTTTGTAGTGGAGCACGATCTGGGTAATCCTACCACCGCTCTTGCTGCGGCATTCTGGATGCGCTGAAGGCATCCGATATCTGCTTGAGTTTCAGGTGTTTTTTCCTTTGAGCCAGGTGCACCGGGCACACACAAAAGATATGTACTAGCGACTCTTGCTTGTATCCGCAGAGTTGATATTTTCAATTTTGCAACTGATCTTTCCAAGCGGAGATGAGATCTTTTGTCTCCATGAAGCCAAAATGAAATAACATGAACTGATGCTTTAGGGCACGAGAAAAGTGCTCTGAGAGATACTCCTGATGCCACAAGCAGTTGTGTGAGTTGATCACTGCCCAGGAGTGCCATCTTTACGCAAGAGCATTTTTATCTGTTAAATGAGATAAGATTCGAGTTGAAGCATTTATTGCTGAATAAAATGCAGATGTTCCCATGGGTACCAAGCTTCTTGCGTATACAAAGCCTTAATGGCCTGGTTTAGGTGGTATCCCCAGGAACCATTTAAGTTGCTGTTCTGTTGCTCCTCAATTTCCAGCCAGCATAAGTTGTTGGTGGAGCCGCTCTCGGAGACATGCAGCCATAAGCATTGATTGATATAAATACTCCTGCAATGAAATGCTTGGTTTTTCAAGCCAAACTCTAGGTGTACCTGGGCTGGTGATGCTGATTTTGGGATGTGAAATAAGGTTTTCTATACTTTTGTTTGGATCCTATTGATTCCGTGCCATAGGTCACCGTTGGCGTTAACTGAGAGAGCATTACTGTGAGCAAATGCCTGAATAACGGATAGCTCAGTTTCTTCTTTAATAATTTTAAACCGCACATTCATGACTGTGCTTTGGCCTGAATAGCAGCTAGATGATGTTTAAAAGTCATTTGATGTTCCACGTTTAATCCTAAGTATTTATATGTGGTCGCTACCTCAACCTTTTTCCCCTCCAAAAACCAAGAGTATGAATTAAATTTGGAATGAACCAGACAAACCCCTTTAGTTTTATTCAAGTTAAGCTCTAGCCCTTGCTAATCCATTTAGGGCATTCATACTGTGTTGCAGACCTATTGGAGTTTGACTTAATAGGACCATATCGTCCGCATATTGGAGGCATCCTAGTTTCTCTTGAGCCAAAATTGGCGGGTGGATGTTGTCCTGTGGGAAGGTGCCTATAAGACATATCCCCGCTATCTCTAAAATGTTTATCAAACTGGAGAAACGCGCTACCAGGGCGATAAATTCCAGAGATAGACGGCGATAAATAAACAAGCTCTAAGCGTGCTTTGCGTTATTTATCGCCGTCCTTTAATATTATACCCCCCAGTTTTGCCAGCTGCCTTCTGAATTTGCTTACACCTTGGAGAGTGCCCCTTTTTGTACTTAGATTATTTAGGTCTGTATTAAAATCACCGGAGATAATGAAGATTGCTTGCTTGTATTGTATATGTAATGATTTTAATATATTTATTTTTTTGTCAAAATATCTTTATTGAAATGTATTCACAGGTTGCAAACATTTTGCAAAGACCATAGTACGTTCAGTCATTTTTCAGGGAAGCAAAATTCATGCGAAGGTTAGCTATAAAATCCGTACAGTTTTGTAACAAGGGACAAATTTCCCCCGTCAGCATCTCTGTGAAGCCAAGTTCTACAATATACGAACGTTTACATATATATTGAAGCATACCACCCGTAAATACGTAAGAAAAAAGGAAGAAAAAGCCATACCCAGGAAAACACATAAGCCTAATACTTCATACTTAGCCTAGTTTTTAATATTTTGAGCACAACTTGCATGTTTTTCTGTTTTTTTTGCTTTGCTGGGGTAAATGTATATATTTATAAAGAGCACTGCCCTAGGCATGAGACATTCCTTCTTGGGTTCTAGCTTGATTTCTAATATCCAGGTTACCCCGAGATCCATTTATTCTATGGCCCTGTTGAATTTTGTGGCACAGAACGTGGGAGGCCCCCCCCTTGAAATTTTGAAAACCTTGTCATCGGTACATGATACTCCACATAGCTTACAATTTATGTTGGTTCTGAACACAACGTTCGCTGAATCAGGACAATGTAAGTGTTCTGGAGAAATGACCTTGCGTCCTCTCCTTGTAACAGAGTCTTCAGTCCGTGTGCACTCCATGAGCAGTTGTTTATGCTATCTGACTCAGGTTCACAGCTTTTGTTCTTCTTGTCAGGACTGGGTGATGACTTGACTGTTGTGAAGCCAGGGTCTGGCCTGGGTTTTAAGGGCTGCGGAGTCATAGTACACCTGCTGGACCTGGCCCTGGTGGTCAATGCTTGACACCTTCACAATTGTTAGGTTATCTAAAGTTCTCAGATTCATTCCTGCCCTGCCACTCTCCTTATGACTGAACTCCCTCTTGCTTTATTAGGAGCTGTGGTCCTGGGCAGCGGGGTGGGATTTGAACTTTTGTCACACTATCCCCCATAAATTGAGGATGACTTGATTTGCCAACATTTGGTTAACTAAATCTGGAAAGGACCAAGTTGTTACTGTCGCCTCTCTATCGCTTCTATGGGGATAGTGGTCTGAATTTGACTGATGTCAAATCAGACTACTTAATGTAAGCAAGTGTTGAACACCCCAATTGACATGCAGTTATAAACTAATAAATGTTTGTTAGCCTGGAGCCCCCCTATTAGTCGCTGCAACTCTGGGAGTTTAATCCTTGGGAGATCCCTAATGTCCGCACTGTGCCCATTCCAGGAAGGGACCCTACTTCTGTATTTGTATTACTAAACAAAGCCAACAGTCATTGTATTTGGTGGTCATTGTTGGCTGCAGTTTTGTTACTTGTTAAATACGTCATATATGTGCAACTCCCCTGGGCACCTTCTTGTGGGCGGGGTCACAAATCATCCTCATACACTATTGCACATAGGGTATCACACCGTTCTCATTGGGGCATCATAACCCCTGGGACATAAATCATCGGGGTATCATAAATCATTCTGCCACAATCGGCCATTATTTTGCTGAAACCAGTATATTTCTGCATTTATTTAACCAATAAATGTATGCCCTTATTTGAATGTCTGACAGGTTTCAATGATATATAGACCCACAGATGGTAAAGCAATATACAGATACGAAAATATCAAAGTTTTCAATATTAACTTAATGCATATCTACTAATGTCTAAGACTCATTACTAAAATGTCTTACTTTTTTGAACTGCCTATACCTGTCAATCCACACATCTATTGGCCTGACAGTCATGGCTGGCAGTATTTAAAGGAACTTAAAAAAGAACATAATTTCCATTTTTGCCTACATTTAAAAACAAATCCAGACATGAAATTAATTGGTTTTCTCTCTGTATTCATCTGTAAAAATCTGTAAAAACCAAAAACAGGGAGCCTTAATTATAAACACATGAGGGATGTTACCACTTAACTGAAAGCGTCTTGTCAGGGGCATGAAACATAACATTATAAAACGTGTTTCATTTTCTACATAATAGCCCTTGTCTGCACACTTTGACCAAAATATCCTGTCCTAAAATTCAGGCAGACCCTGCCCACTTCCCACCTGCAAAGGATGCTCTACACATTGTACATGTCATTTTATGACTAATGTACCACATTGTCAAATCATTGTTTTTTGCCCTGAATCGTCACTTCCTAGTTTCACCTATCGATTTACTGGTGCCCACTTGTTTCTAAGTGCCTAAAATCTACCTGATAAGGTAAGCAGGACTAGCACTATCTGTGAGTTTCTGGAGTATCGGGCTCCTCTTTAATTTGGGGGTGGGGGTTGTCTGAGAGGGACAGTGTGGCAACGTCCTCTTATATTACACCACTGGAAGCGGGCATTAGAACAGTTTTGTGTGGTTCGCAATACTTGGAAGTTTTAGTAAAGCGATCACCTCTACTGTCTGGGACTGCACAACGTCATCTTTTGTTGGTACTAGTGATTTCATGTACTAAATGAAAATCCCAAAAGTAAGTGTGTTTACAGCACTGATCTTTACCAGACTGATCTCCGCAGTGGGTGCTCTGAACACTGATCATTTGGGTTCGTATAAACTCTTCAAACGTCCTATGTGAAGTGAACTCCCCAATTGTTATTCTTCCCAGACCAACATTCTGCTAAATACATGGAACGATGGCCTGAGAATGTTATTTATAGACACAACACACTGTGCCGCACCAAGGCACAAATGCAATGCACTAAATGTGTACTTCTATAGTTATATGTGAACATGAGGGCCTGTTAAAAGCAGGTAGAATCTTATTTGGGTTCCGGAGTCACATACTACTTGCCGTACATTGCTTCAACACCTTGTCAAGGGTAGTAAGCGCTATATAAATCCAATTATAATATCTTTTTAGTAGGGGTGTAAGGGAAATAGTGGGGTGCTTAGGAACGAATGTGTATGTTGCTGTGTACCTCATGCGTTGCTTCTTCTGTGCACGTAATTTCTCCCAGATGTGTGTATGTTAAAAGTGGGGTCTGAGGTCCTCTTAAGATACCCTTTCATGTTTTATTTTTTTCTCATTTTTCACTCCACTCCAAACCAAAACACTGGCATCTAAAACCTAGCCTTGCCAAACCTAGCTCCAGTCTTGAATTCCTCACTGACCTAGGGATGAGGAGCTCTGATTTATATGCTTTAGATTGGGCTGAGCTGAGTTGAGGAATAGCATGTATAATCTGACTTTGACTCCAGGGATCCAGCAAACAAAATCTTGCTTCATCATGTTGATCAATTTATTTGATTTAGGTTTTAATTGCCTCTTAGCAAGATTAGAAATATATAGATGAATATCCTGAATAAAGTAAAACTCTCCCCTCCCAAATTATTGAACCCTTAGAAACAACCAATAAGTCATAAATTTGAAGCAAAGCCAAAGTATCATCAAATTTAGGTTTGTAGTAGTTCAAAAGATCAAACACTGTACCTTGAAGGTTCATTTGTACGCAAATCCATCGGCCTTGCACATCACAACTAACTTTTAGTACCTGGCAGTTGTAGTTATTAGAAAATATAATAGCAAGCCCATGAACTGACATATTTGCAGAAGCAAAATTGGCTTGATTGTACCCCTTAGGAAGGATTAATTTAGGTGAATTAGCCCTAAAATGAGTTTATGGGGAAAAAGAAAGCAACCAAGTCAACATTGGGCTTGCTTTTCTTGAATTCACCAACCCATTCACTTTGCATGAAATTATTTTGATGCTATCCATTTGTTAAAGGTACAAAGGCTTTCATCGCACCAAAACCACTTGAAATTAAGGGGTAGATCTACAAGGCTGGGGCATCTCATCAAATCAGAAGGGATGCACCAGTAAACTTGCGACACACAAACCCACCTTGTGCCACCACGGATATGCTGCATTTACAAAGCCGCACCCCGTGGCGCAAGGATAGGCAGATGCGTGTTGTATCTGCCGGCGTAAGGTTAGCGCAGTGCTGGAGTCGTGTAGATTTCACTCAGGCACTTTTCTGAGGCTTTCCTGCGACAGAACGCCCACACTATGACGGTATGCCCACATTAAACCTGATGCAGGTATAATGTGGCGTAGGGGTTTACTGTGTAATGCATCTCCCTAGATGCGTCTTGTTGTAAATCCTTCACAGCGTAGCGTTTGCTTTACGATGCCGCTGTGCCAAAAAAGTGACTCAGTGGTGGCGCAAATGTGTTGCACGGGGCTCAAAAATCTGCCCCTAAATATCTAAAGAGATATAAAGAAACACACTTGCATATAAAATAAAAAACTTTGATCCACTCATTTTTCTTCCTGCTATCCCCACCCAACCCCCACCCTTCCCACCCTCTTCACCCTCCCCATTCTACCCACCCACATGGCGATAGTCCCCCTAGCAACGTACCACGCAGAGTCCCTATCAGAATGATGCCATGAAATTGCATCCTGACCTGTCCTAATCGGGTCCCCAACCACCACCACCAGACTGCCCCCCACCAAAGAAAAGAGGGAAAAAAACTAAATGAAAAGAAAAGAAAAGAAAAAAAAGCAAAAAGGGGTAATGCCACCCTACATACATCTTTAGTTTATAATTGATTTTAAAAAGTCCTGTGCTTCTGAAAGAACATTAAATATATGGAATTGTCCTTTCCAAAGAACCTTAAGTTCTGTAAATTGGACCAGGGAGGCTTGTGCCCCAATTGATCTAAAGTCAAAGGCAAGCTGTTGAAAAGCTTTTCTCCGCATAGCGGAATTCACGGAAAGATAGGAAAAAATCTTCAAAGAGGCATTTTGCAAGACTGTAACAGCCACATGCATCATTGTAGGAATTTGCGATTCCTAAATTGCGAAAAATAAGGAATCGCAAATTCCTATGCATTTAGAATTCGCAAAAGTTTTTGCGATTTCTTAATTGTCCTTATTTGCGATTCCTTAATTGCGAATTGCAAATAAGGAATCGCTTTACATTGATTCCTATGGACCTAGAGGCCCATAGGAATCAATGGGAAGGCATTCTCATTTTGCGAATTCGCAATTACGGAATCGCAAAATGAGAATGCAATTTCAAGGGTGCAGGGGGGGGTCCAAAGGACCTCCTCACCCCCCTGCACCCCTGAAATGTCACGTAAGTACATTTTACTCACACACATGTCCCAAAGGCATGTGTGTGTGTAAAATATAAGTTTCAAAAATGCATTATTTTGCATTTTTGAAACTTTTCGCAAATTACCATGAAGGTTTACTTCATGGTAATTTTCCCCTTCCTAATTGCGAATTCGCAAATTTAAAAAAATCAAGCATAGCATTTAAGAAATCGCAAAATTTGCGATTTCTTACATGCTATCGCAATTTGAGAAATCGCAAAAAATTGCAATTTCTTAAATTGCGAAAATTGAAAAAAAAATGATGCATCCCAAAAAGGTTTTTGCATTCGCAAACGGCCGAATTTTGCGATTTGCGCCGTTTGCGAATGCAAAAAAGCTTGATGCATGTGGGCATAAATGTTTACTGCTGGATCACTCTTGTAAGGACCTGTTCCTTATTCCAGAAATTGAAAAAGTTCACCAAAATAGTTTGTGGGTATTTAGCCCCAAGTGGCTGATGAAAAGGAACTCAATGAGCACGCATAATTGTCAAATCTTCAGGAGCAGATGGTAAGATGTGATCTTTAATCAGCATATTAATGAGCTGCGGAACTGATTGTATTTGACCCTGGGATTCACTGCCTTCTGGAATTCCCATGAATCAAAAATTGGAACGTCTTGCATGATTCACCATTGACTCTAATTTCAGCTCCAACTCTGCAATTTTTACAGATTCAGGTGCCGGACAGGATTGCAGGAGTGCCAGTTTGTCCTCAATGTCTGAGATTCCTTGCTCTGCTGCCTGTAACTGTTTTGGCAGTGCCGATGAGGTCTCCTCCAGTTAGTAAGCCTTTGATTTATTAACTCAGTATACAGAGCTTGCTGGACCTTTAGCCCCGGATCTCCACCACAATTGTATAAAGCACCTTTTTCTTCGAGAGACTGGTCATGATTGAAAGAAAAGGTAGGTTCACCTGCCAAAGTCTCCATCTACTTATCAACTAGGCAGGCTGCTCCTGGTGGGGCTGGTATAGGAGATGTAGGAGCTGGTACATGGCTGGACCATGATTGTAAATACCCTGACTTGGAACTAATAAAGAAGATTTGAAACTACTCTACAAGGCTACCAGTGTCTCAATGCGCAGGGTACAACATTTTAATTGGCTTAAGGACTTAGCAGAAACAAAGAAACCACAGTAACCTGCAAAACTACAAGAAAAGGAAGCAACTATATGAAGCGCTATGGAGTTACAGGCAAGCCAACCACACCAGTGTCCATGTCATTGGACGGCCCCAACAACCAGTGTCTTGCCTGAACTTGCAATCAAAGAGGGAGAAGTCCCAATGCTTCTCTAAGGGAAAAACCTATTGTGTATACCCCCTCATAACTCAAGATACCAAACAGTTGGCAACCACGTTTCAAAAATAGTGCAAATATATACAAAATAAAATAATTCAGTATAGAAATTGTACAATTTATTACATATAATGCATTGATAAATACAAAATTACAGTGCCATACAATAAGATTAAAAATTTGTCAATTCACATAAAGAACAATAAAATACAGGTTGTCGACGCAGCATTTCGGTTTGTGTAATAACACCTTCATCAGGACAATGTTCTATTTAAAAAGAAACATACAATTAGATACATACATCTTATAATATATCATTCTTTTTACATTCTATTCTAGGTGATCCACTCCTCGCTCCTGCCTTGAGTGGTCGCTCCCCTGTCTGCTTGCTGAAAGGCGGTATCGTACTGTGAAGCTGCTTTTTTTCGAAGTGTTGCTTATTTATTTAAACAGCGCCAGGATTCTATAGCGTTTCAGTGTTGTTTATTTATTTATTTAAACAGCGCCAGGATTCTATAGCGTTTCAGTGTTGTTTATTTATTTATTTCAATAGCGCAAGGATTCTATAGCGTTTCAGTGTTTATTTATTTATTTCAACAGCGCCAGGATTCATTAGCGTTTTTCATCGCTTGGTCACTGCTTTACTGGCTGCTTGCTTGCTCGCTCTGATATTTACCTGCGCATTGTGATATTGACCTCGTGTGTTATCCCCCGGCGCCCTGCTCTGCCCTCCCCTCCATTTTGATTTTGTTGTTGTTGTTGTTCCCTTGAGCCCGCCACGCCTCCCAGCTGAGCCGCCCTCCCACTACCAATATAGAGCGCCCTCTGACCTCGCAGCGCTGTGATCCACTCCTCGCTCTTGCCTTGAGTGGTCGCTCCCCTGTCTGCTTGCTGAAAGGCGGTATCGTACTGTGAAGCTGCTTTTTTTCGAAGTGTTGCTTATTTATTTAAACAGCGCCAGGATTCTATAGCGTTTCAGTGTTGTTTATTTATTTATTTAAACAGCGCCAGGATTCTATAGCGTTTCAGTGTTGTTTATTTATTTATTTCAATAGCGCAAGGATTCTATAGCGTTTCAGTGTTTATTTATTTATTTCAACAGCGCCAGGATTCATTAGCGTTTTTCATCGCTTGGTCACTGCTTTACTGGCTGCTTGCTTGCTCGCTCTGATATTTACCTGCGCATTGTGATATTGACCTCGTGTGTTATCCCCCGGCGCCCTGCTCTGCCCTCCCCTCCATTTTGATTTTGTTGTTGTTGTTGTTCCCTTGAGCCCGCCACGCCTCCCAGCTGAGCGCCCTCGCCCCTCCCCCCTCCACTATCCATATATGACAGTCGCTCCCGCGCGCAGCATTCACGCGCAGCGACCGCGCCCCATTCACGCCGAAGGTGCGCCAAAGGTAAGCCCGTCTACGCCCGTCCGCGCCTGGACCGCGCCCAGCGCCAGACCCCCTGCTCCTCGCGCTGCCCAGCCCTCCCGCATTACCTACGATGCCGCCACCCTCCTAGCCCTTAACCCCGGTCGCGCCCCCAACTGCGTCCAAGCCGCTCCTGGACACACCCATGGACCTTTCTCTTGCTATTCCTGCAAATTCGTCGGCACCGACAACATCTCCGCTGCGACCACACCACAGATTCCCGACCCCAACCACCTACAATGCATCTTGCTCAACACCCGCTCGGTCCACAGGCACGCCATTGACCTATGGAATCTACTAAACACCACCTCTCCGGACGTCGCTTTCCTAACGGAAACATGGATGAACGCTTCCTCCGCCCCAGACATCACCATTGCCATCCCTGAAGACTATAAGATCATTCGTAAGGACCGTACCGGCCACACAGGAGGAGGAATCGCTATCGTCCATAAAAAATCAATCCACATCTCAACCAGCTCTGACGCCAATCTCGCCAACTCTGAACACCTTCACTTCCAGATCCACATCGACCCCAAGACCACACTAAGAGGCACCCTCCTCTACAGACCACCAGGACCCCGCGCAAAATTCAGTAATGACATCACGGACTTCATCACTCCACACGCGCTCCCCTCCAAAGGTTACATCCTTCTGGGAGACCTCAACTTTCACCTTGAAAAGAACAACGACCGCAACACCACCACCCTCTTGGACAACCTCGCCAACCTCGGACTTAAACAACTGGTCACTTCCCCCACCCACATAGCAGGTCATACTCTCGACCCTATCTTCACCTCCAGCAATCACGTCTCCTTCAGCCACACCACGGCTCTCCTTTGGACTGACCACAGCTGCGTCCACTTTACCTACAACAAACCTAAACTCATCAACCACCCCCAACCAACTCTTCAAAGAAACTGGAACAAAATCACCATCGACCAGATCTCCTCATCGCTCCTTCTAAACACCCCAGCCCACTCTTCTAACCCAGACCAAGCCGCCGCCAACTTCACCCTATGGTTATCCAACAGCGCCGACATCCTAGCACCACTGAAAAAACGTCAAAGCAAACCTGGCAACAAAAAGGCCTCATGGTTCAACGATGATCTTAAGAAGTCCAAGAAACTCTGCCGCTCCCTTGAGAAGACCTGGAAAAAAGACCCAACCACCAGCACCAAGGAAGCCTTCAAAAACGCCACCCGCATACACCACCAACTAATCCGAAAGGCCAAAAAAACAGCATTCAAGGATCGACTAGACAACAACGCCCACAACAGCAAGGAACTTTTCAACATCATCAAGGAATTTACCAATCCCTCAGCCAACTCCAACGACATCACCCCCTCTCAAGCCCTCTGCGACTCCCTGGCTTTATTCTTCCACAACAAAATTGCAGACATCCACAACAGCTTCGACAACCAACCCGGAGACCAACCCACCCAACCATATGCTGAACATCCTCCCCCCTTGAACACCCTTAATGACTGGAACCCAATCTCCACTGAGGACACCATCCGCCTGATGAACTCAATCCACTCAGGATCCCCCACAGACCCATGTCCTCCCCACATCTTCAACAAAGCAAACTCCGTCATAGCACCGCACCTCCGAGACGTCATCAACTGCTCCTTCAACTCCGCCACCTTCCCGGAAAGCTGGAAACACGCTGAACTCACTGCCCTTCTGAAAAAACCCACAGCGGACCCCACCGAACTCAAAAATTACCGCCCCATCTCGCTCCTTCCTTTCCCGGCCAAAGTCATCGAGAAAGCTGTCAACAACCAGCTCGCCGCCTTCCTCGAAGCCAACAAATCCCTCGACTCCTCACAGTCTGGCTTCCGAGCTAAACACAGCACTGAGACCGCCCTCATTGCAGCAACAGACGATATTCGAACTCTACTGGACAATGGAGACACAGTCGCCCTCATCCTCCTCGACCTCTCTGCAGCCTTCGACACAGTCTGCCACAGCACCCTCTTACAACGCCTCAGAAACATCGGAATACAAGGAAAAGCACTGGAATGGATCACCTTGTTCCTCACCGGAAGAACACAGAGAGTCCGCCTCCCACCATTCAAGTCCGAGGCCACTGAAGTCATCTGTGGCGTACCACAAGGTTCCTCACTCAGTCCCACCCTCGTCAACGTATACATGAGCCCCCTCGCGGCCATCGCCCGCCAACACAACCTCAACATCATCTCTTACGCGGATGACACTCAACTGATCCTTTCTCTCACCAATGACCCCAGCACCGTCAAAACTAACCTACACGAAGGAATGAAAGAAGTCGCCGAATGGATGAAACACAGCCGTCTGAAACTGAACTCAGATAAAACAGAAGACCTCATCTTAGGTACATCCCCCTCTGCATGGGACGACTCCTGGTGGCCGGAAGCCCTTGGAAAAGCACCCATCCCGACAGACCACGCACGGAACCTAGGCGTTATCCTGGATTCTTCACTTTCAATGAACAGACAAGTCAGCGCCGTCTCCTCATCCTGCTTCAACATTCTTCGCATGCTCAAAAAAACATTCCGCTGGATCCCCACCGAAACCAGAAAAACAGTCACCCATGCTCTGGTCACGAGCCGACTGGACTACGGAAACACCCTCTACGCAGGTACTACCGCTAAAATCCAGAAGAAACTCCAACGAATCCAAAACACCTCAGCCAGGATCATATTGGACATTCCGCGTAACGAACACATCTCTGGTCACCTAAAAAACCTCCACTGGCTACCCGTCAATAAGAGGATCACTTTCCGACTTCTGACCCACGCACACAAGGCACTCTACGAAATCGGACCAGAATGCCTCAACTCTCGACTGTCCTTCTACACACCCCCCCCCCGCCAACTACGATCCTCCAGCCAAGCCCTCGCCACTGTACCTCGCATCAACAAGACCACCATGGGAGGTCGATCCTTCTCATACCTGGCGGCTAAAACATGGAACTCACTTCCCACTTACCTTCGCCTTACCCAGAACCACCTAGCATTCAGAAAGCAACTTAAAACGTGGATATTTGACAAGTAATCCTCCTCCCCTCCCTAAGCGCCTTGAGACCCTCTGGGTATGTAGTGCGCTATATAAATTCTATGACTTGACTTGACTTGACTCTAACTCGTAATACTAGGTTGTCACTTGTCTGGGACATGATTAAAATACAATTAAAACAAAACAGTACTTGCAGGCACTTTGACTTATATTTGCATAAGGTTCTAATTTTGAGTTAAGTGGGGTCATACTTATTCTGGGGAAGTTATACCTGAGAAAATTACTAACTACATATTGTAGGCTCGCATACCTTATTTGTTAAAAATTGGAAATGAATTCCACCTCTGTAGTCAATTAGAGGGTATTCTTCACCGAGTCACCATCTTATGCTTGGGTGCTTCTGTTTGATATGATTCAATACTGGGTTTGCATTTCAACACAGATTCCTTAATGGGAGTAGATAATAAGTTTTATTAATATCTTGTCTATTTCTATTCTTTTTCAGTGTATTGTACCCTATTTTTTGATTACCTTGAGGTTTCCTATACTCTGTGGTATATCTGAGGTCAAGGGAGCCACCGAATTTTGGGGGCAGGTCGCTGTATAAAAAGATGAATGAAAGGGACCTTAGGATCGTGTGTATGGTCTTTTTATTTACTACCATCCATATATAGAACACACTTACCCCTAAATCAGGGATTGTGGAGCTGCGTGTCGCTGGATCCCTTCAATAATTCCAGCACTGCCCTCCTCATCAATTCTATTCTTGTACAATTGACCGGCTCTGGAATGCGATACATGTCCATTAAGTGTGTATTTAGTCTACCACCAACGCATTAGGTTTCAGTTTGCTATTCCTATCTAGAAATCCAGGCGACATCAATATTAATAGTCTGTTCTGAGGTTTATCATAGCCCCATCTATTACCCGCGTTGCCCTCTGCTAATTGACAGCTTGGGCAACATGTATGCGCTTTACCGCGTCGTGTGCCCCTGTTGGTTCAATAGGTATAACGTCATTCCATTGTTTAAATTAAGCGCACGATTACATTCACCATAGGCACGTTTTTTTTAAAAAGCCCTCTGTGCTCTATTTGTTCGCAGCTTTAAGGCTGCATTCAACCTTATACGGTGTCATGTGGCTTTAAGGGATTTACCATCAAGACAGCACGTTGACGGTTTACTATTTAGTAAATGTACCACTGTTAGCTAAACGTTAGGTTAATAGACCACTAGGTTACTACTTCATTTAAGCATTACCCAGTAGGTCTACCGGTTCATTAATGCACCGCTGTTCACTACACGTTAGGTTAATAAACCGCTAAGTTACTACTTCTTTTGAGCATTACCCAGTTGGTCTGCCAGTTCGGGGAAGTTTGTTGCTTTAAATCGAAAGTCTTCCTCCACACTCGGCGTTCATGCGGGACTATTGGCAAGTGTTACGGTACCGCTGTCTACAAAGGCTCTAAAAAAACCTAATTTAAGAGACCTCAAACTCGCGTAGCATATTGGCAAGTAGTACGAAGCCAATATCCGAAAACTATAAAAAAGTCCTAACTTTAAAGACTTCAAACTCGCATAGCGGGGCCAGTCTTACCTTTGCTATTATCGTCGGCCTCCCTGCTCCGCTTGTACCTCGTCTTCTTGTGATAAGTAAACTCTCATTCCACTGTGTGTTTATTTACAATAATTCAGCCGGCTTCCTGTTCATTGTTGTCCCGCGGGATTTAGTAAACGGGATAACATTATGGAAATGTATAATGTTTTTCTAAATCCGACCGACATACAGGAACTACTGGAGTAGTTTATTACTGGAGTAGTTTATCAACTTGGACCACACTCAGGCCTATGTTGATTATTGGCACATACATTGTTGGGTATCGTTAGTGTGAAACATAATATCGAGTGGTCTAGTTACCTTGATTTTATCGAAAGTTATATTAAGTCGAATATTCCCGACTTCAGTAGGAGGTATAATAAAAAAACAAAACCGGGAGTTTGGCGAATTCTCGCTATGTTTTGTGGAGACAGCGGACTACACAGGTAGTTTTTCGTTTGTTCCATGTCTCAATTGGGGTGTCAACATAGTTATTTAGTGGTGATCTTCATGTTATTCTACACAGAAGATTGCATTTATTCAAAACATCGAGTAGATGTAGTTTTCTCGTATAATCTATTTAGAGTGTGTTTGTTATATCCTCTTGTCTATTTAAGTTATATCTTTGTTTTCTCATAAATTTCAAGCTGATATATATTTTCTAATCGTTTTGCAGTCACTGCCTGTCTTTTCTTGCGGTGGCTATGTACTGGGCTAGTTAGTAAAATTTAGAGGTCTACGCTGGGGCGTATTCGCTGGCATCTTGCCTGGTTTATTTCTTTCTTTCTTTTACCCTGATGTATAAAACTAATACATATTTCTTGCCTTAGAGGCGGCTACGTATTCCTTGCCTTAAAAGCAGCTTCTTTTATTCCCATGTTATGGGGGCATTAGAGGTTTTCTGAACTTTCTCCGGGATTTGATATTGTCAGACCTAGGTGGATGATAAGTGTTTTTACAAGATACGTTCCCAGTCTTCTTTATTATTGAGACCCTTTCTTACCGTATTAAATCTGGACATAAAGAATTGTTTGTGTTTCTTTCTTTTTAAATCTATGTCTCCGCCCCTGTTATTCATCTGTATACTTTCTAGTCCACACCATGAAAGGTCATTAATGGTGTGGCTGGCTTGCTGCCAATGGTCTGTTAGTGGTGCACCTTTTTTCTTTGTGCGAATCGCTGATTTGTGTTCATTGATTCTTAGGTGAATCTCGCGAGATGTTTACCCTACATACGCTAGGTTACATGGGCATTTTATGAAATGTATTAAGTTTTTGGACCTACAGTTAATAAATGATTTCACTCTGTGTTTCGCATTGTTATGTTCAACACAGTTCACCTTAAGGGCATTCTCGCAATTGGAACAATTTCCACATGGGAAAGTCCCTGTTGGGAGAGGAGCATTGTTTATACTCTGTTGACTTGCTATGGATTCCTCTCTATATGTATGAACTAAACTATTCCTAATCGTTTGATTGCGCCTAAAGGTAAACATTGGGTCAGGTAGTTTCTCCTTATGCTCTCCTTATTCTTATCCATAACGAGATGCCAGTTCCTATTGACTATGTTTTTTACTTTATTATTAATTACACTATAATTGGTCACAAAAATTAGAGGTTTCTCTTTTTGATCATGCTTCTGTTTCTTTTGAAAAAGGGTGTCCCTATTGAAGTATTTTGCTCTCTTGTATGCATGTTTTACCATGCGTCTTGGATAACTTCTGTTTAAAAATTTGTCAGTTAAAATCTTAGCGTGTTTTTCAAAGTCTTTAATTTGTGAGCAGTTACGTTTTAACCTTAAGAACTGCCGATAAGGGATATTGTCTTTCTGACAAGGTGGATGGTAACTCTTGTAGTGAAGCATGATATTCCTGTCTGTACCTTTTGTAAATAATTCTACTTGTAGTCTTCCTTTGTCATGTTTAATTATTATATCCAAGAACTCACATCGTTTATTATCATGGAGTACCGTAAATCTGAGGTTAGAATCACCTAGGTTCAACCACGAAATAAATTCCTCTAATGTATTCAATTTTCCGGTCCAGATGAAGAAGACATCATCAATATATCGAGACCATTCCAATATATTTTCAAAGAAGGGGGCCATGGAATTAAATATGTGGGTGTCCTCAAACTGTGCTACATATAAACATGCTAGACTAGGAGCACAGGTAGCTCCCATGCTCGTGCCCTTTACTTGTTTATAGAGATCTTTGTTAAAAATAAATATATTGTTTTTCAAGACTATAGTGACACAATCAATAATAAATATCTCTTGAGCATTTAGGTCTCTATCACTTTGACCCAGGAGTGTTCTTATCATCTCAATCGTACTATCCTGAGGTATATTTGTATAAAGAGCCTCAATGTCGAGAGTTACTAAATATTGAGTATCGGGGTTAAAAGGTAAATTTTCTACTTTTTGAATAATGGCTGCTGTATCCTTAATATACGCTTTTTGTATGGTCACATAAGGTTGTAAAAATATGTTGCCGTATTTACTGAGAGGCTCAGTTAATGAGCCAATACTGGATACGATGGGTCTCGTGGATCTTTTTTTTTAGGTTTTTATGCACTTTTGATAATCCATACAGTGCAGGCACTGTAGGATTAATATTATAAAGAAATTTGTACTTTTCATCGCAGATCACTTCATCCTCTTTGGCTAGATCTAGTGTTCTTTTTACCATATCTTTGAGGTTAGTCTAGTCTTTTCTATTGACCTTTTGATAATGGTCCTCATTTCCTAGAAGTAAGGCCATTTTCTCATTATATTGATCAGTGGACATAATTACTATGCTACTGCCTTTGTCCGCGGGCTTAATGGTTAATAAATGGCAATTTTCTAGTTTTTTTAAAGCTTCCTTTTCATCAATATTCAGATTAAAATTAATCCAATTCTTTTGGTCAAGGAGGTCTGCTATACTTTTTTCTACTACCCTTTCAAACGCCTCTAATTCTTTATTAACCTGTCCTATTTGACGGGTCCAGGTAGATTTGGGCTTTAATCCTGATTTATTAAATGAGGGGGCTTTCTCCTTCCCTTCAAAGAAAGACTGCAATTGCATAACCTAACCCTTTCTCTAAAAGTTTGATTTCAGTATCAGTGAGTATTGTATCTGATAAATTGATCACTGGGGCCTTATTTACCTGTCCCATGTTTTCTGGCTCCAGGTGTGTAGCCTCTGGTAGAATTGAGGTTTAGGGGAGTTCTTGCCCCTCTCTCTGTTTTTCCCTCTCTGTTGATTGAAATTCTGTTGTTGTTCTAAAAAAGAGAAGGATTATCTATTTGAGCCAGTTGTGGCATATTTGTCTTTATTATTACCATGATTTTCACTTTGCATTTCAGTTTCAGAGTCACAGCTGGTGTAAGAAGTGTCAAAAAATATGAATTTCTTTTTTTGGGTGTTTTGCCCCGGGTGTTGTTGCCAGGGTCTGCGGTATTGGAAATTCTCTCTAGGGCGTTCGTAATAATCTTTCTGGAGGTAGGGGTAGACATGTTCAGGATTATATTTAGCAATGTCCTTCCTTAATTTGTTGCTTTTCTTGTTAATTAAATAATCTCTAGATCCATTTACATCACTTTGGATATCCTCCAATTTCTTTTTGGCATCTTCTAGTGCCGTACTGTCTGTCAGTTTCAGTTCTAGATCTTTTATTTCTTGTCTCTCAATAATGAGGATGTCTGTAGCTGTTTCAATTCTTAAAAGCATCCAGTCACGGCTGCATCGGTTGGCCAAAAGGGTCCAATTCTCTATGAATTTGGGGTTATTAATAAATGTTCCTGGTTTGTTAGTCACCTGGAGTCCCTTTGGGATTATACCCCTCTTGCAGTAATCTATAAGAAAATCTGAGTGTAATTCAGTTCTTATTATTTTCTTTTTGGTGTTCCATAGATTCCACCACTCTTCTTCATCAGTGTTGTTAATGCGCACTGTTGAGATATTTTTAACAGTGCCATTGATATTTTTATTAAATTGGCCCTCATTATAACTGTGAGTTTTAAGGCCTTCCATTATGGCCCGAGAGCACTATAGCTCTGAGGTACAAAATAGCACCTCCCCGGTTCACCAACCGAAATTCACAATTGTCAAAAAGAAGTGAGGTCTCCTAACAAGTCCAATCTGGGACAAGGAGTGCTATGTGATCAAGAGGGAGAACTTGCTCCATGGATTTGACCACAGATATGGTCTGTATGTTAGGGTATGTCTGTTCTAAGTTTCACCCTACCAGTTCCTGTGTTATCTGCTGCATGGATGTATCAACAGTGTAAAGGAATTGTTGCTGTTCAAGATGTGAGTTATGGACTAACTCAGTGAAACAAATTTACAGGTGCCACACAGGAGCGGTGTAGTTCACCAAAGATTGGTATTTTGTTGGCACATAGAAAATTCTACCATTGTCAGTGAATGCTGTAGAAGTAATGTTGTTGGGGATCTAATTAAATCTAAGAAATACTGAATGGACCCATGGAAATCACTTACGCTGCGCAATGTTTGCCAATTGACATAAGAACAGAAGTGCTATTTTTTGTGTGTTTTGGAGCATCAGGTCCTGACTTTTGCAATGGGGGAGAAATGGTTTATATACCCTTTTTCACGCTCCTTCAACCTGCACACAAAGAACCTTACTGAGGAGAGCTTGGGGACTTGCCTTCATGGTGTGTTGGCGGCACGTTTTTTTTTCTCTGAAGTGCCAACTGAAGGAGCAGGATATTTCTAGTGCGGCAGTTAATTGTTTTATTTTGATTTGAGGCCTGTGTTGTAACAGAAGAAAAGACTGGATCCAGGTGGTATCCTAATGTAGTTTATTTGGTAAGAAGTAAGGTACAAAGAACGAACCCCAACAGGAGCAGCCTCCTTGCTGCTCAGCCCTACTCTCAACTGACATTCACCCACGCATACAACACTCTATGACATCATACACCCATAACAACATTTCACACATATCCACTGGCTGAGCAGCAAGCTGGGGCAGATACCACACTTCTTCCCCCTTTAATAAAAACACAAAAATTGAAAATGCAAGGAATAAGCATAATAACGACATTACAAGGAAAAAGTATGCAGTCAGAAAATCAATAACTTAAGAAACTAAATAAGTACATATTGCAAATATTATGATAGATAGTTGGGCAATAAAAAAAGGAATTAATATTCAGACTAACAATGAGAACATAAACACTAAAATAAAGCAGAAGAGGACAATGAGTACCACAACCAGGAATACCAGGAATAACCACACCCGTCTTCTCCCTTTAAAAGAATGACAAGGAATCATTTGTAGGAAGAGCAAAGGAAGAAGAAAAGTAGGAAATGTAACAAGCTAAAGGGATACTAGGGGTGCCGCTCGAGAGTGAGACGCTGTCCTTCTGGTGTCTGTCCGTGCTCTCTACAGGAGTAGCTGGGAGCATATTTCTACATTGCTGGGGATTCTGTATTTGCCAACGGAGGACTCGGCCGCAGTGGAGGTGAGAGGCGCGGCAAGCGGGACTGCGAGGACCAGCATTCCTGCTTGACACCGCCAGCTGGTTCCTCTTCCCGCCGCGCCGCGCCCCCTCCCAGTGCCACGCCCCCCGCCTGAGAGCTCATTACCTCTCGCAGCCCCCGCTTCGCGGGAGCCGCTCGAAAGTGAGACGCTGTCCTTCTGGTGTCTGTCCGCGCTCGCTACAGGAGTAGCTGGGAGCATATTTCTATATTGCTGGGGATTCTGTATTTGCCAACGGAGGACTCGGCCGCAGTGGAGGTGAGAGGCGCGACGAGCGGGACTGCGAGGACCAGCATTCCTGCTTGACACCGCCAGCTGGTTCCTCTTCCCGCCGCGCCGCGCCCCCTCCCAGTGCTACGCCCCCCTGTCACACATAGGAGCACCTGGGCAAGCGCATCGCGGGACGCACGCGGGGCGGTCACCGGGGCGAAGACCGGGCAAAGAGCGGGCCGTTAGAGGCCGGCAGAGACCGGACCGGGCCACCCCTCTGACGCCTCCTGCCCCACAGCCCCTCTCCGCTTAACCCCATAATGGCGACCAGGGTTTCAAGGAGCAAATCTGCTCAACAGTCTTCCAGTACACTGGAATTTTTTTTTCCAAAGGCGAGTGCTTTAGCCAACAAATGTCAGTCAGTCACGGAATCGCATCTGGAGCTGGGACCTGAAAGCGTGACATTGGACCCCGGGGATACTTTCTCTACTGACGTTAGTACGCCTTTACTACTGGATGCCACCCATATGTCACTAATGGACAGTATCGATCAGACCATTGAGTCGGTTCTCCAGCAGCTAAGAACTCCGTCATTCCCACAGAGGGTTAGTGACTCCCCTTGGCCATCTGGGAACTCTGACCACTCCCCTGTTCCGGTCAACACGGGAATAGAGCTGCAGGAAGCAAGACAGGTTGTCCTGCTTACAGAGCCTGCAACTAGTGGAGGGGAACAACCGCCAAAAAGGAAAAGGACGAGGAAACCAAAGAAGGCAAAAAGGGCTAAAGTTGATTCAATTGAGTTAAATCTGGATATCAGCACAGACATCTCGGCCTCCCCTGAACTCAACTCACCAGGGGTCAGGTCGGACCATATAGGCTCCCCAGTAGCCACAGCCTTACCATCGCACACGGGTCCATTTATTTTCGGTGGGGTAACTTCCAGTAGCACTGACATAATAATCAACTCACTCTCACAGACTTTTAAGAACTTGCTGAGTCCTATCTCGGACAAATTGGATGCTATAGAGGCTAGACTCAAGGCTTTGGAAAATATTCACAAAAGGAACAGTCATGGGTCAGCTACAAATGCTTCTTTAGTCCCCCGGAAATCATCTGGGAACAGACCGTCGGCTGCCGCACTGACCCAGGACCTAAATCTGGTCCCTTGCAGCACAAATGGTGCGCTTGCCCCTCAAACGCACCCTTTGCCATCCCCAACGCCTAGGCCCCCTGTTCCGGCCCCTAGAAGATCCAAGCCACTTCCTGCTCCTCAGTCGAGGGGAGTTGAGAATTCCACTAATGGTCCCACTGGCAACACTAATACCCCCCTTGATAGGCGGAGAGTGGTTAATCTGCCCCCAGAAGCAGTACCATACACGGCAATCATGGTGGGAGTACCGGAGCTAACTGGCGACACAAGGGAGCCCCAGGACTCTCTACGCAACAAGGTCGTAAGTTGGCTCAGTATTAACAGGCCTCTGCCCCCAAATCTGAAAGGAGAGGTTCTAATGGTCAGGAGGATCCCATGGATTGGCCATACCCCTAAGAACAGGGCGGGGGATTGCATTATTGTCAGTTTCAAAAGCCCACATGTCGCAAATTACATCTGCAACTGGCTCGTAAGGCCTGACAAGTCCAATATTGAACTAGTACCCCTCTCACACTTCTACCCAAATGTTTGCAATACGGAGGTGGGGAGGGATAAGGGGTGGACTAGAGTAGGCTTTGCCGTAGACGGCTCACGTTACAGACCAAAGCATTACCTACCACCTGTACCGGTCAATATCACACACTACAATAGATTTTCATGCCTAGACCAAGTTGACTGACGACAAACTGGGGAGACTTTCCTCAGCCCTGGAAAGCTGGTGGGTGAGGCGCAAAGTTGGGTGGGATTGAGTGCTGCCCCTGTAACTGAGTGTGGCCCACAGGATACCGTCAAAGAACAAATGGCCACCCAGGATGACACTCTGGGCCAGCAGGGGCCATCACCCAACACTGGGTCTGATCATAGTGTGCAGACCATGGAGGTGGAGGTGGATGGTCCACCCATCACCATGGTCTGTAATACTACTCCGCCAGACTCCTATCCCCCCACAGTTACTGCACCACCTCCTACTGGAGGCCAAGGTGCAGTACCGCAAGATCCAGGGTTGATAATTCTCTCCTGGAATGTGGCAGGAATCGCAAACAAGGTAGGCACACCGGAGTGGGATCACTTATTAGGTTCCAGCGATATCCTCCTTCTTCAGGAAACATGGGCGAGGGAACCCCAAACCAGGAGAGGGTTCGAAATATTTGAAATCCCCGCTAAATGGAGTGGGAGGGGGAGGCCGTCAGGAGGCTTGGCAATTTGGATAGCGAGTCACACTGGGTGCCTGGCGGAACAGGTGCACACGTCCTCGCAGGACATCCAGTGTGTATTGCTCACATGGCCTGTCAAACCATCGTGGGCCATTGTCAATGTCTACTCGCGACCAGTTGCTGCGCCAAATGAGTCACCCACTTTAAATGATTTGTCCTCCTTCCTGGGTCAACTGCTGGGAGACTTTAAGGTAGTGCTGGGAGGAGATTTTAACTGCCACTTTGAACCCTTGGAAGGCCTACTGGAGGGTGCCCTCACTGCTGAGGATGACTATTGGGGGGTACCACCCTCGTCCTCACCCCACCCAAAAGCCTGGTCCCCTCTAGCAATACAACTCATGTCCCTCACCTTGAACTTCGCACTGAGGGCTTGTAATGGCCGTACCCCTTCCGACACCCCCTCGGCGTGTACTTTCAATAGAAGGGGCCATGAGTCGAGGCTAGATTACATCATGGTAGATATTACAATTTGGCCAAAAGTCCTTGACCTTAGGGTAATAAATAGGTCAGATAGCGACCATAATGCCCTCTGCTTAAACATTCAGCAGCCCCTGCCCCCAGTGGGCCTTCCCGTAGAAGACGGTGGAGCAGACATGGGAGAGTTGCTCCTTACAACAAATAGGCGTCGGGTCAAGTGGGGAAAACTCCTGAGCTCAGAAGATGCTATCAATAAGTTATATGGGTTGGCACTCCCAAGGTTCATGGAGGTGGATGAACTTTTAAATGAACGACGAACCCCAGAATATAACGAGAAACTGGGTAGCATACACCAGGAATTAGTGAGGGATCTGGCGGAGGTATTTCACCCGGTGGTGCCAATCCGAAAGAAAAAGTCCCATGTTCCCACCTGGTACACTTCCTCCTGTAGGGCAGCCAAATCTGAGCTTATTGCCGCAATCAAGGAGGGGTCAAATAGGGCCAAGGTACGTGACCTTAGGAAGGAGTATAAATTAGTGATGGCAAACGCCAGGACCGAGTGGGACTGGAACCACTGGCAGGACCTTCATGATGCCCTAAAAGCCAGGGACTCCAGGAAATTCTGGGCCCTGGTAAACAATGGGATGGGGGAACTTAAGAAAGCAAGTGAACCCAACATTGCCCCCGGGGTTTGGGAGGCTCACTTTGGGGCACTATACCAAGACACTAATACTTGCCCAGACAGAGACCTGTCAGTGTCTATAGGCTCCCTGGACTCAGCCCTGGAATTATGCCTAGGGGAGGTAGAGTCTGCCCTGGAGCACTTATCGTTGGGGAAGGCGCCGGGTCTGGATAAGCTACCCGGGGATCTCTTTAGGCACCATCCGGACATCTGGGGTCCGTACCTCCTTATTCTTTTTAATGCCATCCTAGGAGGTATGGCGATCCCCGGGTCTTGGCTGGGGGCAGAGATCGTACCGATTCACAAGAAGGGGTCCACTCTGCTCCCGGCCAACTACAGGCCCATTAGCCTAATAGATGTACCCCAAAAGCTCTTTGCGCGCCTCATTCTAAACCATCTGCTGGATTGGGTGGAGGACAACGACATCATGAGCCCCCTCCAGGCTGGCGTCAGAAAGAACACGTCGACCATGGACCAGATCTTCCGCCTCCTCCTCCTCTATTGGA
Organism: Lissotriton vulgaris; assembly: GCF_964263255.1. Taxonomy (NCBI): domain Eukaryota; kingdom Metazoa; phylum Chordata; class Amphibia; order Caudata; family Salamandridae; genus Lissotriton; species Lissotriton vulgaris. The sequence goes on from NC_141698.1 coordinate 1,118,198,644, forward strand.
AGACGGTGACGATAGAGGGGGGAAGACTGTACATGGTCTTCGTGGATCTAAGGTCAGCCTTTGATCTAGTCCCTCAAAGGAAATTATGGGAGGTTTTGGAAAAGCTAGGAGTACCCCCTCAGCTACTCAGCATTATCATCAGGTTGCATGAGAACAACTATGCACAAGTGAGGTGCGGGAGGGATGGCAAGCCTTCGTCCAGATTTCCAGTCCTTAGAGGAGTCAGACAGGGCTGTGTCCTGGCGCCGACCCTGTTCTGTCTTTTCATCAATAGCGTTATATCACATCTTGATAACGCTAAGGACAATGATGCCCCGCTCCTGGCAGGCAGGAGGGTCCCGGCAATAATGTTTGCTGATGATACCCTCCTGCTTTCCAAATCCCCCATGGGGATTCAGAGGATCGTGAACGGTTTTGGTCTTTTCTGACGCCAACACGGGCTGGAGGTGAACACAGAGAAGACCAAGTTCATGATCTTCAATCCCCCCTCTAAAACCAGACCCAATCCCACACTGGGGGAAGTTAGTCTTGAGAGGGTCTCGACCTTCGTATATCTGGGGGTTACACTCCAGGAAAACCTCTCTTGGGACAGCCAGATAGCTAGATCCAGGGTAAAACTGTCTCAGCTATCGGGTGCAATGCTGAAGGTGGCTAATAAGTCCACCTTTAAGCCTGTAAGCCCGGCCCTGGAAACATATAGGTCCCAAGCCAAGGCAGCAGCCATGTATGGTAGCGAGTTATGGGGACACAAAGCAGGGAAGGCTTTGGCAGGAGTGGAAAACTGTTTCCTAAGACGCCTACTTGGTCTCCCGAAAGGCACGCCACTCCTGCCCCTAAGACTAGATTTGGGTCTTCCCTCCATTGCTGACGATCTTCTGTCCAAACCCGTGAAGTTCTGGCACCGGATATGGACTACTGATGAACTGCACCATTACAGACAGGACCTTATTCATGTACTGAGCCTGAATGGTAACAACAAAATTCCCTGGCTGGCTTTTATTAAGACGGAATTGCTCAGTTTGAACTTGCCAGATTTATGGGATGATCCAGCCCGAGGCTGTCAAAGGATTACCCGCAAAACCCTGGCCCAGATGTATAAGAATAAGAACTTGTCTCATATGGAAAATGCTTTTAATAGTGGCACCCTGACGGCCCGTTTTATGGAATCCAAAAATTCTTATGTGTTCAAATCTTTTTATGGATTTTATCTTCCCTGTCCTGGCGAGGAAACTGTTTGTGCAATGGAGGTTCGGTTCACTCCCCACTAAAACATTTACCTCCAAATGGTCAAAAGGGGGTGACAAACTCTTCCCTTGCTGCAATGCCCATGATGAAGATGACCTACATATAATGTTTGTATGCCATGCTTACCATAGACCCAGGAAGCATTGGATAGCACCGCTTTGCCGGAACCTGGGCTTCAGGAAGTACCTACAGGCTTACAGGGTCATGAAAACCAGTACGCTGGGCCACATTGTGTTTGCTGTTTGAAAATTCTTAATGGCAGCGTGGATAATTAGGAAGAAAATGTCCCCCGGAACTGGCACTGCTTTGCACCTTCTATCCCTCGCTGGTCCAGTATAGAGCTTTTATTGTATCTAACACTGTATTTTAAATGTATGTATTGTATTTTACTGCATCTTTTATGGCCTATATGGCCGAAATAAAGAATTTTTGGAATTGGAATTGGAATTGGATACTAGAAAAGTACGGATGGACAACAATAGCCTAGCAATAGTGACGAAATACACATAACAAAAAGAATTGACGCTCCAAATCACCACCAGATATACCAGTTGGCCTGACTAGACTGAAGATGGCAAGAAGAAACAGCAAAGGAAAACAGACAGTGCAAAGACAAGAAAAAAACTCTAAAAATGTATGAGAGATCTGTAAGGAAAACTATTAGTATTTAGAAAATACGCAAGAGAATAATAATGTGACACCATGAAAAATCAACAGACAGCTACCATGTAAGATGAAATACAAAGTTTCATAGATCCCAAGAAAACATGAATATGTAAATAAGATACAAAGGTTAAGAAAACATAGGCTATTACAACACAATTACATCTTTGACATGTGCCCAATAGGTAGGCACAGTAAGGTAATGTAACATAAAGTAATGCAATGTAGTAAACACATTAATGTTTGAAGGAAACATTGAAATGAATCCACATACAGAAGGATAAGACACATGAAAAGTAAGATTACAAAATGGATAACAGTGTAAGTGACCTGACAAGTCACATAACATAGGAATGTATCATACTGTAATGCATATAGGTGACCTGACAAATCACGAAACATAGGAAAGTATCTTATCATAATGCATAACGGTGTAAGTGACGCTGACAAGTCACATAAAATGGATCTCAATAAAGAATTCCATAAGGATTTTTTTTAACTGAAGGAGAGCATCAGGGAAACAGGCCCTATCATTGCTGCACTGGCTCCCTATTAAGGAATGTATTAGGTTCAAAGCGCTATGTATTACACATCGCATTGTCCAAGGTAAAGGCCCAGCGTATCTGCAAAAGATTCTTACTAGTTACTGCCCCAAATGCAATCTGAGATCACTTGGAACTATGCTTTGCAAGGTTCCTCGTATCCGTAAGGCGAGAATGGGGGGTCGCTCATTCAGGTATTTAGCAAGCAAATCCTGGAATGAGCTCCCCAATGAACTCCGCATGGAACCTTCAGAAGTGAGATTCCGCCTGAAACTTAAAACCTACCTTTTTCCATGTATTTAATTATCTTTAGCTGTTTTTTGTTATTTCTCTCAGCTTATGTCAACTGCTACTTGGGGATATCCAGCATTCATAGCGTGGGGACACACAGTGCTTTGTGTAACCAGGCACTTTATAAATGGTTTTAATATTATTATTATTGAGTAACGTTGCAATGAATACTATAATAGCACCAATAAAGATTCACCAACAAGAAATTGAGAAGACATCACTGTAAGGTAAGGTATACAGCCAGTAAGCTATTAAAACAGATGCACTACGTCATGTAAATACTGGCCCTCTAAAGTACTGTAACATAAAGCAAAATAAGTACTAAAAATGTCCGCGCCAAATGCGAGGACACAAAGAAATGAATGTTGGCAAAATGGTTCATAACATAAATGATATACATTATAAACTTTAAGTAACATTCCAATAAAATAATAAGATAACACAAATAAAGTGGTCACCGTAGTCATCTTAGTGTGCAGCTGATGCCCAAACAGAATGGAACAGTACCTTGCCATGGATTAGTGCAAAGATGACCAACTATGACATCATCGAGCAATAAAACAGTTTAAAGAAAAAGCACAAACATGGGCTTTCCTTTTCCTGGAACAGATGCAGTAATGCTAGATAACCGCTAGATGGCGATGTTACATGGTTAATGAAACTTCAACTGCAGTACTTACGCTGCAATGCTAATGAAAAATTTTGGTCCAACAAAATGGCAAGAAAATGCCAATCACAAGCTGGAAAACACCTCAGCATTGACACGCAGCAAGGAACAGGTAGTGCTTGATGTGAAGGAGAGGACGAAGTTACGAGATTGCCAATATCTTGAAAGCGTGGTTGGCAGTGGTTGGCAGCACAATTGAAAGTCAAGGAGCTCCGCTAGTGCCAGACAAAATGGAGGCACGCAGCGGGACGGAGCCCCGGGTGGCTCAAGACAGGTTTGTGCTCCTCTAACACTGCAGAGGGATGCAATGTCACAGGAGAAGCAGGAAACATGACGAAGACTGTAGGCGTCACGAGGAATGAAGGGCGGCACAACAGCGTCATGAAGGTACGATCTCGCGGGCCCAATGTGCGCTCGAGGAGATTTGACAGGTTTAGATGGCAGTTAAACTGTCATGGTAGGGTACACATACAGAGGCAATTTACAATAATAATTGTACAAATTAATAAAAAACTCACTGTTACACCCGAAGCACTGATGAAGAGCTGGTCGGCAGATCTCCTTTCCCTCACCACTGCCAAGCAGAAGCAAAAACGTGTGGCAGTGAAAACACAAATCAAGTTACATGCGGCAGTAATTAGGAAGCAGGAGATGAACGCAGAAGAACATCCAAGACTCCCCACATCACAAAAACGAGCAGTTCGAAGCTCTTTTCCAGGCAAATGGGTGGAACGCTTGTACATTGGTTGCAGCAGGTAGACAAAATGCGCAATAAAGGCAGCAAAAGAAAAGGCACTTTCTTCACAAACGCAGCAGTCTAAAATGATGAAAACACAAAAGAGGTGCTAATATCCAAAAGCAGATTACAGGAGGCAGGCAGTAAACCGGTACGCTAGAACTGTAGGTAAATGCCGCAGGGACAGGAGCAGTAGAGTAAAGTTGTAAGTAGAAGGAGCAAGTGGACAAAAATGCCTAATTCAACAGGGCACTCACAAGGTGGCAGAATAGTGCTCCAAGCACTCGCAGGCAGGTTACAGTAAGCAGATATCAAGCAGAAATTGAAGCAAAGACTGGCAAATAGGTGATGAGGGTGACTAATGGGAGGTCACTATAGGGGTTCATAGGGTGCCAGAATGCTGTAAAAGGTTCATAAATAGTTACAAGATCATACCTTGTAGTTGCTTAGTTTTTCAAAGTTCAGAAGTCCTGAGAATACAGCAGTAGGTTCTTCAGATCGTCGCCAGTGTTGTAACGGAAGAAACACTGGATCCAGGTGATATCTTAATGTAGTTTATTTGGTAAGAAGTAAGGTACAAAAAACAAACCCCAACTGGAGCAGCCTCCTTGCTGCTCAGCCTTACTCGTAACTGACCTTCGCCCATGCATACAACACTCTATGACATCATACACCCATAACAACATTCCACACATATCCCCTGGCTGAGCAGCAAGCTGGAGCAGATACCACAGCCTCCTTCCAACTAGGACTGTTTAACCAACGCGTTTGTTTTTAAAACCGAGGCACGAGTCATGAGCTGCACGAGCGCTCTTACCTTTCACGAGGATCTCCATTAAGCTCTAGCTGCTTTGGGACGCTGTGGAGCTCCAACATGCTTGAAGCTACCCGGCACGACGCACGATGCGGGCTGCCATCTTGTGGCTGGCGGCTCATTCTTATTTTGTAGGATACTATTTGTCCACTGCCAACCACGCTATTATTTGCGTCCTAAGTTTAAGTTGACGTCATGTTGCTTCAAACTACTATCTCTTCGATGATCTTGTTTGTCATCAAAGTTTGTCAAGCAACACTGTCCTGCTTAACTGCTGTAATTAAGATGCACACATCGCAAAGGTCTTACTCGTGTTTCCAGAAAGGTTTTTTCACCAGAGCTACCCTTGAGCACAGAGACTTGTCAAAACATATGGAATCCAGACACGGAAGCAGAAACAAGCACAAACGAGTTGAAGTTAAGGCTTTTAATTTTTTTACATGAGTGCCATCTGGTGGATTTTCAAAGTATTTTTTTTTGTGTTTCCATTTCACAATATGGTTTTATGGATTTTCTCTTCAATGAATGCCAGAATCCAGTTTGCAGAGTGTCCTGTAGGGGCTCACGCTGCATGAGGAGCTTATTTAAGTGCTCATATTTAGTGCACATCTACTTATACACCTTCTTGCTGAAGTCTTCTCTGACTTGTATATTGGGAGTGACCAATTTATTACGTGTTTTGTTTATCATGGGTAGTACGACACTCTGTTGGTAATTTTATGCTTTTCAAATGCTTGTTGTCTCCAAATATTTTGTGTGAGGTCAAACAATTTGGAAGGTGTTGTTGTGTTTTTTTTCCCTTGGATCCCTTACGCAGGGAAGTTCTTACCCAGGACAACTCAGTTGAGAGATCACTCTTCGGCGTGATTTTCAGGTTTCTCTAACTTCTACTGGGCACTATTTGAAATGTACTGCCTTTTGACAGAGCCTATTTCTCACAGTAATTGCAATGTAGTTTGCATTGTTTAGAGCTCAATTTGGAGATTTTACTGTTACAGTATATTTGTATGAAGTGATGCCACAGTCTAGGATTATTTACGTATGGGACGTCTTAGTCTCCTTGTGGGTGGACATCACAGTTCATCCCTTTGGTGAGGGGTGAGGTTGGGTATTAGTCCCAGTTAGAGACCCCTACATGGGGACAGGCGTATAAGTTAGCTCCTTTATACCTGTGGGTGTCATCCTCAATATATGCACAAGGGTACATTGTGTTGGTATGACACAGTTTCTGTCTTACATGATGGTGGTTCTGGTCTTGGTGGGTGGTTTTCCACTTCTCTGTGTTGTGTTGGTAAGTCGTCTTGCGCTGTACGTCTTGTCTGTTTTTATATGTGTAAGTCGCCCTGCGCCTCACATGTTGTCCTGTGTAAGTCGCCCTGTGCTTCAGATGCTGTTGTGTGTAAGTCGCTGATGGAGCAGGGTAAAGAGCAAAATGTTGTTCTAACCTGTGAAGTTAATCTTCCATAATATATAATTTAACTAATAAGCATGTGGTGAAAAGTATTAATCAACTTAGTTTGAAATTGCAAACATTACACGCGGGATTAACTAATGTGCTCTATGTTGCATACGCAAATAAGAAAATAATAAACTAACTTTGTCTATTGTCTTTGTCAGTATTAAATGCGGCTGTTTAACTAATGGCATGTGCTTATTATTTGTGCTTATGTTATGTCTTTTATGACAAAAGCCTTTGGAGTTCATGCAGATCCTGGAGAAAAAAGTAGATATAATGCTGCATTTGTGTTGCTTTGGCTAGGTAACATAATTAACCCGGTTAATAATTAGAAGAGGGGCGGGTAACATAATGGGTCTCAATTCTGTTTTTAATTGATGTTTTGTGTTTGTTTAAATAATAGTTTCCAAAGTGAGGCCTAAAAAGTGGCTCGGAAAAATATGGCTGACAGAGATGCAGACATGAAAGAAATCTTGTCCAGAATGGAGCCTTGCATTGTGTAATGGAAATGTTTGCTGAATAAAAAAGACTTTGCTTGAATAAAATGTGCTCTCGGAAAGAAGGCCCAAGGACAGGACCTGTGAATGTCTGCCAAGGTCAGGAAGTGAAAAGAACAGTACTCGAACGAGAAAGTATCACTTTTTAGGAAGCCAAATGTCGTCGAAGAAAGAGACAATGGGGCTTATGTAAAAACCCCAACTTGGATAAAATATAAGGATGACCTAATGGTGGACTGACATGGCTCAGCCAATAAGAGATCTGGATTTCGTTGAAAGAATGCAGAATGTAGAAAGTTTTAGATAGAGAAAAGGTATAAAACCTGACATCATGAGCAGGGCAAAAAGCTTGCTTCCCGATTCCTGATTGACGTGCTGTTGGACTTTTGGCGCACGTAAGGACAGCTGATTTAAATTGATATTTTCCTTTTCAGGTGAAGCAAAGATAGACAGGGAAATAGAATTAGGGTATGGAAACTGTTATTTGCTAATATTTCATGATTCTGATCTTGCTTAAATAAATGTCAGTTCATTAATTTGTTTCCTAATAAAATGCTGCTTTATTTGCTAATAAAATAATGTTTCTAAACATAAATGCTCTTTCTTTGAAGAATAACGTTTAATAAAATAGATTTGAAAAGACAAGCTGGTCTTGTTCATTCGTGGCCTAGTTGATCCAATCACCTTAAGTGGTTTGCTTAAATATATGTCAAATTTTTATAACTATGGTAAAGGATGATAAACTGCAGTTGTATATAATAGTGTAAATATTAGGAGAGTGAGTTTATTAATCAGACCACATGATTCAGTTGCTCAAAATTGTCTCATTGCTGTTATGGCCTGTTTAAGTGTTTCATGATTAATGGTGAGTATTGAGGTAATAGGTAGCGTTATTGAGACAGTTTTTCACAGGAGCGCTGGATCATCGCCCTGCGCCTTATGTGTTGTCCTGTGTAAGTCGCCCTGCTCTTCAGATGTTGTTGTGTGTAATCGCCCTGTGCGTCACATGTTTGTCCTGTGTAAGTCGCCCCGCGCTTCAGATTTTGTTGTGTGTAAGTCACCCTCCGCCTCACTGTGTGTACCCTCTATGTGGTCCATATTGTGGTACACGTGTATTTGTAGTGTTGGTTCATCCTTGTTGTCTGTTTCTGGCCTTGGGTGTTGGTCGTGGGGTGTGTTCACCCTTCACTACATTATTTTCAAATGTTCATGGGGAAGGATGGGGTTTTTGCTAGTTTGTAATTTAAATTGCTTGACAATTTTTATTCCTTCCCTAAAGTACGCAGTTTTAGTCTTCTTCTCTGCGTCTTAACATCGTTTGTGATTTGATCATTTATTTCATGCTTTCATATGATTTAATCTTCATGAGGGAGGATGGGGGATTTTGATGCATGTTTCTAAATGTCGTATTTTGTCCATCTTTTCTTGATTTGCATTGTTCTCTCTTTTGTGATGTTTTGCCTTTAATTGCATCCCTGAGTTACGAACATTACAGTTATCTGCTTTAGTATTGTAATCTTTGTTTTCATTTTTCATTTTAAAAAGAAAGGGATAATGTTATATCCTGAGTATTACATTTGATTGTAAATATCCTAGGTCCTCCTAGCTGCTGATCCAGAGAGATGGTAATTGAATGTCGGTGTGACTGTGATGAATGGAATTCCTGGGTGCCTGTGTGGATGAGTGGGGACAGTTGGAGACTGGCTGAGCAGCTAGGCAGGCTGCTCCTGGTGGGACTGGTATAGGAGATGTAGGAGCTGGTACATGGCTGGACTATGATTGTTAACACGCTGACGTGGAACTAATAAAGAAGATTTGAAACTACTCTACAAGGATACCAGTGTCTCAATGCGCAGGGTACAACACATAGCCTCCACTCCCTTTTCTGTCAACAAGTGGACAAGACCGGGGTGTCCACTGTCGCCTTTGTTGTTTGTGTTGTAAATGGAGCCGCTGGCGCAGAGAGTACAAGATTATTACACATCACTTGGATGTGTTTCAGGAATGAGGAGCATACCATCAGCCTTTACACTGATAATGTGATAGTGTAATTGGAAGACCTGCTAAAAGCACTACCGGCCTTCCTAGAAGAACTGGGGACATTTGGACAAAGCCTAGGGCTTATGCATGAATCTTTTAATTCAGACTGAGGTGCAACTCACTACCAGGTACCCATTTTGATGGATGAACAGTTCTATATCATACTCAAAATGACCATGCTGGCAACTCAGAGTTTACCCCGTGACTCCACCGATCTACGTTTCCAGCTTGGCAGGTGCCCGGCTTCAGGACAGTGGGGCACATGTTTGATGCGGATGGGCCCCTCTCTTTTGAGCAGCTCAGGACAGATTATGGGTTAGAAGGAACAGAACGGCTGTGATATATGCAAATCAGGCACTGGGTTGCACACTCAGACAAGCAACACAGCGCTTAGCACACGCTCACTCCCTCTGAAAGGAGGCGGCTCCCTAAAGACAAGGCACACACCTGCCAAGGCCAAAACATTGGGGCAGACACATTTTACCTTGACAGTTGTACCTTCATCTTATTAATACGTTTTCCCATTTGGGTTAATATTTTTCCGCTTGGCTTATGCAAGCGGTTCGGTGATGGAAGGCCAATGGGTACTTGAATTTGGCTACTTGAGACTAGCCCGATCAGTCTTTGTTACTGGTCATCAAGATATACCTGCTACTTCATAACTATAACACAATTCTTGTGTGTTTTTGTGTTAGGTGCCAGTGAATTGGGTATATTTACCCTGCGCTCACCTCGTCTATAGGACCCAGAAGTGGACTTATCCTGAAATACCCAGTCTTGTCTATGCTTTTTACTACGGGTCCAATCGGAATGTAAGTGCCCTACTCATTGTCCTATGGCCAACATGCATTTTTATTTGTAGGTCTTGATTTATTTAATCTCTCATATATATTTTTCTAGTTACTTAATCATGATCTACTTGATGCACCTTGACTGCGTATGGCATTCAAAACATGGTTGCCATCAAGCATTGAGATAGCGCATAGTGATATTGGATTGGTGTTTTTTTGGACCATTATGAAACACCTTATACTCTAGTTTGGTGGGTATAAAACTTACATGATTTTGTTTTTGCCTTAGGGGTGTCTCTCGGGCCTTCCATCACATTGGACTATAGGTCAAACTTTTTTCATTTTCTTTTCATTTTTTCATTTTTTCCTCCTTTAATTTTGTCACTTAACTATGTTTTCCGATCAGGATTTATTTCTATTTTTTTCTCTCTGGTGGCACTAATTGTCTCTCTGCCTATAAAAAGGACTACAAGTCATGGATTTAGTTTAACAAACAGACAATTCTGATAATTCATATACTATTGGATGTTTTTTTCTTCCCTGCCTTCTTTTCATTTTTTGCTTACTTATATTTTCTCCTGTCAGGATTCTATTGGTTCTGGTAGCACTAATTCTCCCTCTGCTTATAATGAAAACTATAGGTCATGGATTTAGCGCACCACACTAGTGGGAGGTTTTTCTTCCCTGCCTTCCTTTTCTGAATTTTAATTTGTCAGATTACCCTACCTTTGCACTGTTGTGGCGTGTTGCTTTGTGTTCTCGGTCATATGTTTAATGTCTGCCAATTATATATAAACGAACTTGCCAACGGTTGGCATGGAATATGATCATGTCAAGTGTTGTATCTTGTTTCTTCTGTTTCTATGTTTTTTATTGTATGCCTAAAACACTAAATATTGTCTCACTGACGTTATGAGTTTTGTATGTGCATACACGTCTTTTTGTAATTCTGTTTATATGTTTGTTATCATTTGTTTGATATTACAAATTTTAGTATATTGATGAATATTTAATTACATATTTATATATGTCATTTTACTAACACAAGGAGCGGGAAGAGATATATTATAGGGCGGGGGACAGAGCTTGCAACACTGCAAGAGTAGAGACTGCTATCAAGAGCGCGACCTATTGGTCTCTAGCCCCGGCCCACCTGCTGGAGGCAATAACATTCATAGTGCAAAGTGTTGGAGGTGATGCAGGCCCTCTGGGAGGCTGCTTTCCATTTTATGGACCAGGAAGTAAGAAAAACTGCTGGCACGGAGCACACCACCAATTTCAGATGGATAAGATGCAAGACCAACAAAGTAGAAGAGCTAACAATCAACGCAAAAACGATTCTTCACCGGATCATAAGCTCGTCAACAAACCCATTAGTGTCTTGAGTAGAATTTGTAACAGAACTTGGAACAAAATTTGCCACAGAGCAAAAAATCAATACTAAGAGCTCACCATCCTACACAACAGCGAAAGTCCCCTCATTGGAGATAACAAAAACTAAAACAGGAAATAAACCAGACCCTTAGGAAGCTCCACAAACAACCAAACAACCATGCCTTGCAGGAGGAGCTGCAATCCCTAAAGACTCAGCATAATAATTCGATCTGGGAAAACAAAAGGCAAATCAACGAGGACCTCTGGGCAAAAATCGTATACAATTCAAAACAGAAGAACAGCGCCAGGTTCTGCAAAACTATTCAAAGCCTCCAACTTCCAAACCACATTGGAATAAACTCCCATATATCTGAACCCGAATGGACTCACTATTTATCGACACACTTCAATGCCAAAAATTCAGAGGGGGGCTTACTTAGAGGAAAGAATCAATCTACGAGGACACAAAGAGTAATAGGAAAATGACAATCAATCATGGAGCAAATGCAAACGTGAATGAAGACACTATTCTGTTGGAGACCTCGTGCAACCCCACAACACTGGAGAAAGATGGAACAGCAAGCTTTAGACCACCTTCAGGCAGTGAGGATAAAAAACATACAGTAACAGCAGCCAGTATTAAGCAACAAATATCCAAAGGAAAACTGGAAGGAGCTCCTGGACTCAATGGAGTCCCGCCAATAATGTACAAGCATGAAGCCAACTTATGGAGAAAGTAACTGGTGCCACTCTTTCTGGAAGTCAGGGAAATGGCGACATGCCCTTTAACCTGGAGAGGATCAATACTTAGTCCGATCCACAAACAGGGCGATAGGAGCAACCCAAGTAATTATCGCCTCATCGCCCTAATTGACACAGAGGCAAAGTACTATGCGGGTTTCCTTCTGGAGGAACTAACATCTTGGGCAACCCTAAAACACATCATCTCTGTAAACCAAACCAGATTTTGCAGAGGACAGGGCACAATTACAAACATCATGGCGCAAACCCTACTGACAGACACTGCCAAGATAACTAAGAGCTCACTATTTCTATGCTTTATAGATTACAGTGCAGCGTTCGATCATGTTGACCGAAGCAAACTATGGCAGAAACTGGACAAGGGGGGGATACCGGGGCCACTCCTGAAGCAGTTGATACTACTCCAAACCAACATCTGGGTCAAGATCAAACTTGGTAGCGGGACGCACCTTTCCAAGCAAATTAACACCACCATAGGTCTAAAATAAGGGTGCGTCCATGCCCCCATGTTGCTTAACCTTTTCCTCGCAGACTTGCTCGGAGAATTGGACAAAACCAACTCACATGCGCCACGGATGGGGACATCTTGTTATCGAACCTCCTTTACGCTGATGACTTGGTCTTAATAAGTCGGTCCCCAATTGGACTGTAACATCTCTTGGACACTACTAACAAATTTTCAGTAAACAACGCTTTGAAGATTAAATTAAATAAGTTATGTCAGGGAATTACAACAAATCAAAGAAACTAGTATGGTCCCTGGACGGACAGAGGTTGGACCGAGTCACCAACTACAAATACCTTGGCGTATTATTAGACAGAAGAGGTTCCTTCAAATCCCAGCTAGTGGCTATAACACGGAAGGGTACTACATTCCATTTCTCAATGAAGCCATTAAAGAAAGTTCTCCCTAATCGATCATTTGAACCCCTCCTACAGGTGAATAGAGCACGCCTACAGCCTATGCTTACAAACGGAAGTGAACCCATGCAAGGGAAAGACGCTAATGCTCTAGACAAAATAATCTCCAGAGCATACAGGGCATTTTTCTGTCTGCCAAACTATGTGTCTCCTGCTCAAATCCGCCTCGAATTCGGCATCCAAAAACAAATGGTGGAGAGGAGAGGTGCCTACATAAAATGCTGGCGCAAAATAAAAGGTGCGGAGCAAGGAACCCTAAACGCTCATCTATGGACCGAACTGTCAATACGATCAAACTCACCCGCTAAGAAATACCTTCTAATCTCATTGGAACATCTGGATTTAACTAGCCTTTGGGAGTCATCAACTGACAATAATAATTTCAAAAAGGTGGTAACAAAAGTTACTAAACTGATATAATCTATTGAAGATAAAGAAACACTGGCCAAGAGAGCGCAAGGATGGGCCGTGCTGAAAGATTACAACGCCCTGAAACTGCAGGAATACCTGAAAATGGGTCTCACACGGAAGACAAAAGATACATTTCTAAACCTGCTTTTCGGAATTTTACCAATTCTACCTCACTTGGAACCATGGAAAAGGAGGCCAGAAGATCATCTTTGCCGTCTTTGCAGATCAGAGAATGAGGATTTAATCCATATAATCTGAATCTGCCCTAACCTAATAGACATAAGGCATGCCCTATTTAGATTACTTTGGAATCAAAAAGGTATAACAAGCTGCAGGCAAGCTGTGATGATATGCTTCAAACCTGAAGAGGTCCAGCTAAATTGTAGACTGACGAAGTTCCTTGACATTGTGTCCACAAGACTTATGAACCAACCACATGGCGCAGCGACTAACAGCATGCAACAATTTGCTAACCAAGAAGCAGTCTGCCAAGGTCCCGCCAAGTCAATGCATGCACCAGCACATTGAGTCACACTTTTAACTCTATAGGTGGATTACAGATATTGCAATCGAGAATGATGACTTGATATTGTTTTAAATACCTTTTTCCTTTTAACAACATATGTGTATTTAAGTTTATAATGATTTTAATGATGTGAGTTTTATATTGTGAGTTTTACCTAACTGTACAATAAAGTAATTCAATTCTATGGGAATGTCTGAAGCTCAAGCACTGCTGGGTGCAGTTTTAGATGACAAAGATAAACACCTTGATACACAGATGACTGGCTTCCATAACCCTGGGTATCCCTAACCCGGTGAAATTCCCACTTAAAGGGGTGACATATTGGGCCTGTGCTGGGGCATCTGTTTGGGCCATTCTATGCCAGTGGGGTAAAGAAAAGCTTTCTATGCACACGGCTTGGCTACATTGGATGTGAAGAATAAAGGCAATAGCAGGAGAACCGTGCACTGTTCACAGGTTGCGTATCCAGCAAACCACTAGTATCAATGAATCAATAAATCATCACCATTCACCATATACTTTCGCTGTCAGTATATTTTGAGATAGATACATAAAATTCACATATCCATAAATCAAAGCATAGATAAAGTTCAAATAGTAAACAATGCAAAATATATAGACATTTTTAGTTTAAGCAGTATGTCATTAACACAATGTAGTAATAAGTAAACATATAATTCAAATCTTCATCTGTTTTTTGTGTGTGGCCCGATGCATTTCCGGAATATACGGTCCCTTCGTCAGGGGAAACCTAAAAGGAAAACATTTTAATCATTCAGAATGAAGGCAACATAATTTCAGGAAATCGCGTAGGATCATATTAGCACAACACCTGATAGGTGATTGCATACCAAAGTTTAGACATAGTGAATGACACATACATGATGCTCATGCGAATAATGTAGATCACCCTTGGATTGTAGGGGGGTAATGGTCCAAGAATCTCTAAGTCAGTATATTCAAAACGTGGTATGTAAATCAAAGAAATCTTCAACAACCACCATAAGCCTGTAATATTAGGTGTGAAACTCACCATGAAACATAAAGCGAGAATCATCAATATGGTGAAACGAAGTTTAACAAAGCACGCTAAAGAAAAACAAAACAAAAACCAATTACACGGGAAACTAAGTTCTAAGATAATGATAATGATAAATACTATATCCAACTGCTCATATCCTGGAATCCCGGTAACTCACCTAACTAAGAAGTGAAGATCGTTGCACGAAAAAGGCTTGAAAAACTTCGTCCGATTAGTGTAAATCGCGGACTTCTGCAGAGATAAAAAACGAACCCATAATGTACCTTATTACTAATATAGACGAAACTCTACTTAAAAAACGCTCAAGTCCTATATCTTACCCGAAAAGTATTCAAAGATGTCCCACTTGTAGACGCAACGAACGAAAGAAGACGTGTTCAAAACGTACACAGAAAACCGGAAGTTATATCGGGGAACCCGAGTTACGTGATGGAGAATGAAAATAGAAAAAATACTGTTAGAGACACCCTATCACACTCAAAAGCTGTGGAGACCCAGAAGTGATATAGGGAAACTCGAGTCACGTGCAGGTTAATGGAAATAGAAAAGACGCTATATGTAGTTCACTGTAATTGCAGAAAACTACTAGACCGCAAACACGCGATGCTCGCGAGCTAATGAATATCAAATATCCTAAAACGAAGATCAGTGACATGATGTACAACCGCAGGATCAGAAACCTGACAAGGAGAGAGACAATATGGGTAATCAAAAAAACTGCATACAAAACAAACAGCCACCCTGTTGGTCAGACGATTTAGAAATCAAAACGTCAAGAAATTGAATAATTTGTTGTTGAATCTTGTATGTAAATTGTATCCTAGGATCGACGGTGTTCAGTTCGACAATCATGGATCTTATTTCAGTCCTTGTCCCTGTCCATAGGATAAAGATATTGTCTATGTACCTGCAGTACCTTTTGATATTCTGCCACCCGTTCTGGTTATTCATGATGTTTTCCAGTTCGAATAGAGCTATAAATGTGTTGGCGTATGCTGGGGCTCCAGAAAAGCCCATAGATGTTCCAGTTAATTAGGCATAAAAACATCCCTGCCACTCAAAGTAGCAGTGGTTGAGACCAAAACTTAGCAATTTCAGGATAAACAATCTTTCCATCTTGATATCTTATGTGCGTAGTAGTGCCCACTCAACGGCTTCGAGACCAGCTTGGTGAGGAATTGAGGTGTATAATGCAGTGATGTCTATGGTACATAATATGATGTCTGAAATATCTGTACCATCAAAAGATTCCGATTTTTTGAGAAAATGTTTAGTATCTTTTACGTATGAGCACCAGTGTGGCACAAATAGTTGCATGTAGTGATCAAGAAACTTCCCCAACGGGTCAAAACTCGAACCAAATCCTGAATCAATAGGATGAAATTGTGGGTCCACAAGATCTTTGTGTATTTTGGGGAGCATATACAGTCTTGGTCTTCTCGGATTGGTAGTTTTCAAATAAGATCTGATTTGATCTGAAATCCAATCATTATCAATAGCCTCTTTAAGTAGATTGGAAAGAATGTTCTGCAGTTGGTTAGTAGGGTCATTTGCAAGTTGCATACAGCTGTCGGTGTCTGATACATAAGTGTTGACTTTAGCTACATAAAATGCTGAGTCCATAACCACTATGGCTCCACCTTTATCAGCCGATTGCAAAGTGATGTCCCGATTATTAGCTAAGGATTTGATGATTGATCTTTCTTGTTTAAGGAGGTTATCAAATTTCATGGTTTGGTAGTTAATGGGGGACAAATCCTTTTGTACCAAGATCTCGAATGAGTCCAAAATTTTATGTGATACTGGTGGGATAAAGGTGCTCCTTGGTTTGAAAGGATTCCCAATTGTAGTAATAGTGGAATCTTGTTCTCGATAAATCCATCTCTTTCAACATAAGTAGATATCTGAAAACCATATACAGTACTCATTTAACTGTTCATTATAGATAGGCTGTCCAGTTTTAGGTTTAACCCTATAATAACTGATTAAACCCCACCGAAAATGCAATAGCCCTCACCAGTGTAAACATATAAACACTGAAAAAACACCTGCACAACCACAAAATAAATGCCATTCAAAGATAGTAAAATAAGAGTGAAAGAGTCATTTTATTTTCTTCCCCAAGGGGCCAATACAATATAACTTAGTTATACAAACTAGCAGCAAGAATGCTGGGCTAACATTATTATGCTTGAGTTTTGTTTAGGGATGTCACCAAAAGATTGTTTGTTCTTCCTTTTTTTCGGTTTTGTGGTCTTAGGTCTGAAGATGCCAGATTAAGAAGCATGTTTTAGGTCTTGTTCAATGATTTTATAAACTGTAGAGGATCAGGACTTATCAAAAAAATATTTGATATTTTGACTGCTTTCCAGTCTTTCGCTGATAGGTAAAATATCACTATTAACTATAAAAACATTCTGTTGCTGGGCGACTTTAACCTTTGGCTAGATACCACTGCCTTAGACACCCAGGCAGCTGCGCTGAAAGAGGCATTATTAGATCTGAACTTAACTCAACAGATTAACTCGCCAACCCATGAAAAAGGGCATAGCCTTGATCAAATATGGTCTCAGAATATCCCCCTGGCTATTTGTTCCATTACCCCTTGTATTTGGACGGACCACTTTCTGATACACTTTACACTCGCCATTGCGAAGAGTAGAAAGCAGCCTTTCCAGATAGGTGGGAAAGTTAGAATATGGAAGAACACTGACATCTCCGCTTTTCTGGACACTTTGACATCGTCTCTTCCCCCCATGGCTCAGGACATTGATGGCATTGAAGAAGCCTATTCCAACTGGCTACGTCAGGCAGCTGACGCTCATGCCCCTTGTTCAAACATTCCCCGCTCCCGCCCTAATGACGCACATAAGTGGTTTACACCTCACTTGGAGTCTCAAAAACTTGAAGTCCGTCAAAAAGAGCGGAAATGGCGAATTGGTTATTTGGCACAAGATAAAGCCAACTACTGCAAGGCCCGTAAGGACTATCAGAAACTTGTCCTAAAACATAAAACTGACTATTTCTCTGAGAAAATTCTGAACTATAACAATAAATCAAACGAATTGTTCAATATTGTAGATGGTCTTAGTGGTAGTGACAGAATTACTCCATCGGTCACTCCTACTCAGGACCTATGCAACTCACTGAACTCTTTTTTTCTTAATAAAATCTGTACTATAAAACAAAGCATTTCTACTACTCTGCCCCCCCCTCTCCAGGATGATGCGTACCATAACTCTTTCACGTTGGAATCCTTTCCCCTTATTGATGGTGATACCCTGTCCAAGCTGTTTACCAGGGTCAAATCGGGCTCACCTGACGATATCTGCCCCCGTACATCTTGAGAGAGGTGGGAACAGTTATTCCTGAGGGTGTGCTTTCTCTGTTGAACGGATCACTTCTACAGGGTAAAGTCCCCAATAACCTTAAAAAGGCCTTACTCATCCCCTTGATTAAGAAAGTCGGAGCAAACCCGCTTGACCCGCTAAATTACAGGCCTATATCATTGCTGCCGTATAGTGCTAAGCTACTGGAGGCTCACGTCTGCGCAAACATGTCTAAATCCATAGAAGAAACAGAATACCTTGAACCTAATCAAGTCAAGTCAAGTCAAGTCAAGTCATAGAATTTGTATAGCGCACTACATACCCAGAGGGTTTCAAGGCGCTTAGGAAGGGGCGGAGGATTACTTGTCAAATATCCACGTTTTAAGTTGCTTTCTGAATGCTAGGTGGTTCTGGGTAAGGCGAAGGTAAGCGGGGAGTGAGTTCCATGTTTTAGCAGCCAGGTATGAAAAGGATCTGCCTCCCATGGTGGTCTTGTTGATGCGAGGTACAGTGGCAAGGGCTTGGCTGGAAGAACGTAGTTGGCGGGAGGGGGTGTAGAAGGACAGTCGTGAGTTGAGGCAGTCTGGTCCGATGTCGTAGAGTGATTTGTGTGCGTGGGTAAGCAGTCGGAAAGTGATCCTCTTATTGACGGGTAGCCAGTGGAGGTCTTTAAGGTGACCAGAGATGTGTTCGTTGCGTGGGATGTCTAATATGAGCCTGGCTGAGGCGTTTTGGATTCGTTGGAGTTTCTTCTGGAGTTTTGCGGTAGTACCTGCGTAGAGGGTGTTTCCGTAGTCCAGTCGGCTCGTGACCAGAGCGTGGGTGACTGTTTTCCTTGTTTCGGAGGGGATCCAGCGAAATGTTTTTCTGAGCATGCGAAGAATGTTGAAGCAAGAAGAGGATACGGCGCTGACTTGTCTGTTCATTGAGAGTGAAGAATCCAGGATGACGCCTAGGTTCCGTGCGTGGTCTGTCGGGATGGGTGCTTTTTAAGCATGAGCGAATTTTGCGGATCTCGCGTTCGCGAATTTTGCGGATTTGCGGATTCGCAATCCGCAAAATCCGCGAATTCCCGCGAATTTGCGGATTTTTTTTTTTTGTGTTCGCCCGTGTTTCTGCAAGTTCGCGAGGGTTTTGTACACTTTCGCAAATTGCGAACTTACCTGTCGGGTCGCAAGTTTCGCGAACTTGTTGTTTCTACGTGTCCAGCCTGTTTGGGACACTCTTCTTCATCACTGCCACTCTCTGTCACCACTGCCACTCTCTGACTACTCATGCCACCCTCTGGCCCACCCATGCCACCCTCTGTTTCATCACCACACCCTCTGGTTGTCCAGTGTACATTATTTTCGGCAAAGCAAATCACACCTTCCCTGCCTCAAGTGACCTGAATTAATTTGGGGCTGATTAATGTGTCACAGAATATTTTTTTAGCTGGCACCTGCTTCCTTAGTGCGCCCTGATTAGCGATCTTTTGCACTTGCTAAGTGCTTTCATTGTTGCAAAATTAGTTACAACACCTGCCCTGCCCCAACTGACAATAATGAATTAGGGGCTGATTAATGGATTTTAACTTCCAGCCTGGCTCCTGCTTGTCTCCCTTAGCTGTAATTCAGGACCTTTGTGGCATATGTGTAACTATTCTGAGGTTCAGAGCAGGGTCACATAATAGTTTCAACTGGCAACTGAACTCTGGAGGGGCCCCTCAGGAAGCACTACAGGAAATGGCTACTAATGATGAGCCTGAACTTTTGAACCTGGTAAGTAGTTACTTTCAGTTTTGCTAAGATCGTATTTCTGCAATTTTGCACTTATTCGCGGGACGCGAACTCACGCGAACTCACGCGAACAGTGCGAGCAGTGCGAGCAAAATCCGCTGCTCGCGGATTTGCGGATTTTGCGGGAGATTCGCAAATCTCGCGGATTGCGGATTTCCCGAAAATCCGCAAAATCCGCGAGCGGAACGGATTTTCCGCCCATGCCTAGTGCTTTTCCGAGGGCTTCCGGCCACCAGGAGTCGTCCCATGCAGAGGGGGATGTACCTAAGATGAGGACTTCTGTTTTGTCTGAGTTCAGTTTCAGACGGCTTTGTTTCATCCATTCGGCAACTTCTTTCATTCCTTCGTGTAGGTTAGTTTTGGCGGTGCTGGGGTCATTGGTGAGAGAAAGGATCAGTTGCATGTCGTCCGCGTAAGAGATGATGTTGAGGTTGTGTTGGCGGGCGATGGCTGCGAGGGGGCTCATGTATACGTTGAAAAGGGTGGGGCTGAGTGAAGACCCTTGTGGTACGCCGCAGATGACTTCAGAGGCCTCGGACTTGAATGGTGGAAGGCGGACTCTCTGGGTTCTTCCGGTGAGGAACGAGGTGATCCATTCAAGTGCTTTTCCTTGTATTCCGATGTTATTGAGGCGTTGTAATAGGGTGCTGTGGCAGACTGTGTCGAAAGCTGCAGAGAGGTCAAGGAGGATGAGGGCGACTGTGTCTCCATTGTCCAGTAGAGTTCGAATGTCGTCTGTTGCTGCGATGAGGGCGGTCTCAGTGCTGTGTTTTGCTCGGAAGCCAGATTGTGAGGGGTCGAGGGATTTGTTGGCTTCGAGGAAGGCGGCGAGCTGGTTGTTGACGGCTTTTTCGATGACTTTGGCCGGGAATGGAAGAAGCGAGATGGGGCGGTAATTTTTTAGTTCGGTGGGTTTCGCTGTTGGTTTTTTCATAAGGGCGGTGAGTTCAGCGTGTTTCCAGTCTTCCGGGAAGGTGGCGGAGTTGAAGGAGCAGTTGATGACGTCTCGGAGGTGCGGTGCTATGACGGAGTCTGCTTTGTTGAAGATGTGGTGAGGACATGGGTCTGTGGGGGAACCTGAGTGGATGGAATTCATCAGGCGGATGGTGTCCTCAGTGGAGATTGGGTTCCAGTCGTTAAGGGTGTTCACGGGGGGAAGAAGGTCAACAAATGGTAGGGTGGGTTGGTTTCCGGGTTGGTTGTCAAAGCTGTTGTGGATGTCTGCAATCTTGTTGTGGAAAAATGAGGCTAGGGAGTCGCAGAGGGTTTGAGAGGGGGTGATGTCGTTGGAGTTGGCCCAGGGATTGGAAAATTCCTTGACGATGTTGAAAAGTTCCTTGCTGTTGTGGGCGTTGTTGTCAAGTCGATCCTTGAATGCTGTTTTCTTGGCTTTTCGGATCAGTTGGTGGTGAGTGCGGGTGGCGCTTTTGAAGGCGTCCTTGGTGCTGGTGGTTGGGTCTTTTTTCCAGGCCTTTTCAAGGGAGCGGCAGAGTTTCTTGGACTTCTTGAGATCATCGTTGAACCATGAGGCCTTCTTGCTGCCAGGTTTGCTTTGACGTTTTTTCAGTGGTGCTAAGGTGTCGGCGGTGTTGGATAACCATAGGGTGAGGTTGGCGGCGGCTTTGTTAGCGTTCGAAGAGAGGGCTGGAGAGCTTCGAAGGAGCGATGCGGAGATTTGGTCCGTGGTGATTTTGTTCCAGTTTCTTTGCAGGGTAGGTTGGAGGTGGATGCTGGGTTTTGGTTTGTTGTAGGTGAAGTGAACGCAGCTGTGGTCAGTCCAGAGGAGGTCCGTGGTGTGGCTGAAGGATACATGATTGCTGGATGTGAAGATGGGGTCGAGCGTGTGACCTGCGATGTGGGTGGGGGAAGTGACTAGTTGTTTAAGTCCGAGGTTGGCGAGGTTGTCCACGAGGGTGGCGGTGTTGCGGTCGTTGATCTTTTCAAGGTGAAAGTTGAGGTCTCCCAGAAGGATGTAGTCTTTGGAGGGGAGCGCGTGTGGAGTGATGAAGTCCATGATGTCTTCACTGAATTTTGCGCGGGGTCCTGGTGGTCTGTAGAGGAGGGTGCCTCTGAGTGTGGTTTTGGGGTCGATGTGGATCTGGAAGTGAAGGTGTTCGGAGTTGGCGAGGTTGGCGTCAGAGCTGGTTGAGATGCGGATTGATTTCTTATGGACGATAGCGATTCCTCCTCCTGTGTGGCTGGTACGGTCTTTGCGAGTGATCTTATAGTCTTCAGGGATGGCAATGGTGATGTCTGGTGCGGAGGAAGCATTCATCCATGTTTCCGTAAGGAAGGCGATGTCCGGAGAAATGGTGTCTAGTAGATTCCATAGGTCAATGGCGTGCCTGTGGACTGATCGGGTGTTGAGAAGGATGCATTGTAGGTGATTGAGGTCAGGAGTCTGTGGTGTGGTGTGGCTTCCGCTCGTGTCATTCAACTGAAGCAGTCATCCTGGCGGTACAAAATACCCTGAGGCGAAATGCGGACAACGGGATTCACCAGGCCCTGGTTTTATTGGACCTTTAGGCAGCGTTCGACACGGTTGATTATACCATCTTGGTCAACCGTGTCGAACAAGCTGGTCTTAGGGGACCTGCGTTGAGTTGGATCCGTTCATTTATTACTGGCCGCACTCAATCCGTAAGACTGGGCCCTTTTACAGCTCCCACTATTTCCACCACATGTGGAGTACCTCAGGGCTCATCTTTGTCACCTTTACTTTTTAATTTGTACCTACGCCCGCTACTGTACTCCCTAAGAAATGCGAAAGTTACCATCTTTAATTATGCAGACGATCTGCAACTCATCTTCCCTCTGAACACCAAGGACTCGGTGGAGGAATTCCAAAACACCATGTCACATATCCTGGGTTGGATGAGTTGCAACCATCTGAAACTCAACCCAGGCAAGACTGAATTGGTCTTGCCTGGGCAGAGCGTATTAAGTTGGAGCCCATGCTTTTGGCCATCTGGCATGGGGGCTCCACCTTCTAGATCGTCCTCAGTTAAAAGTCTGGGAGTACTAATTAGTGAGGATCTCTCTTTGAAAAGACAGGTAGGCGCGGTAGTGTCCTCTAGCTTCTTTCAATTAAAGAAAATAAGAAAAATTGCTTGTTTTCTCTCACAGGCTGCCCTCATCCAGGTCATAATTGCCTTGGTTTTGTCTCGACTAGAACTAGATTTCTCCAATAGTCTCTATTTGGGGCTCCAAATTGGAGAGTTAAAACGTCTTCAGCTAGTCCAGAATCAGGCTGCCAGACTGATTCTGAGCCTTCCAAAAAGGCAATCTATTAGACCTGGGTTGAAACATTTACATTGGCTGCCTGTTGCACAGCGAGTTGCATTCAAAACAGGGTGTATCCTATTTAAATCTTTACAAGACTCTGGCCCAAAATTTATAAAAGATCTGTTCCTCAGATATAATCCTTCCCGAAATCTTCGTTCCGCTCAAAAATCTCTACTGATTGTTCCATCTTATAAAAGGAAGCGTCTAGGTGGTTGCTGCTTTGACCATCTCGCAGCCACCTTCTGGAATTCCCTTCCTCTACAATTGAAATTGAGCGGTAATCTTCTTAGCTTCAGACACTCCCTTAAAACCTGGCTATTCTCACAGGCTTATTGCTGAGTTGTATTATTACCACTTTTAACTGCTGTGTTGTGTTCTCTTCTATAGCGTCATGAAGCCCCTGGGCGTACGAGCGCTTAATAAATACATATTAACATTAACATTAACATTAACAAAATGGCTCATTTCATAAGAATACCTCCCAATATGTGCAATCAGATTTACCAACAGAAAATGGGTAAAAACCCTTGATACATCAGCCCCCAGTTTCTGGTGAGCCAGTATTGATACTAGGTGAATTGCCAACACCTCATGCTTTAAAAATTCAATGCAAGGTTTAGTCACAAGTATATGTGAAAAGAGTACTATCACCAAGCATATGGGATAGTGGTGAAAACTAAGTATGGGCGGAAAATTCGTTCCGCTCGCGAATTTGCAGATTTTCCGCGATTTCGCGATCCACGAATCGTGCGAAATCGTGGAAAAATCTGCGAATTCGCGAGCGGGGCGAATTTTGCTCTGGAAGCGTTTACAGGGTTACAGCAGGTGCCCAAGTTGAAGCTAATTTCTTTGTAACCATTTACAAAATGGTTACAAAGAAATTAACTTCAACTTGGGCACCTGCTGTAACCCTGTAAGTGCTTCCTGAGCGGCGCCTCGTTGCCTACTTGCAACTATTCTCTGACCCTGCTCTGACCCTCGAAGCAGGGTCAGAGAATAGTTACAATTAGGCAACGAGGCCCCTGTCACAAAAATTAAACCTCAGCAGGAAGCACTTACAGATATAAATAAAGCAGCTGCTGGAGTTGAAGCTCAAATTCAGTAACGCATTATAATCAGCCCAAGAATCTAGTGAGCACGGTCGATGCTAGGCAGGTGTGCTTTCTCCCCAGATCTACCGTCTACAATTAGCTGTAATCCGTGATGGGGGTCTCAAGGCATCCACGAGTTTCTAGAGCGCAACCGCCTGTACTTTCAGTGACCAGGAGGCTGCTTTCTCCTCATCTGCTGCGCTGATCGGTCTCTAACCCTTTATAAACGAGAGGCATGTGAACTCGCACAGAAGCCCAGCCCGTTTGGCCCCTTCCCACATGAACTAGGCTATGCAACCTCTTCCCTCCCTTTCCCCAACTGTGATGGACAGCTCACTCGAGGGACCTCGGTGCCTATGGGCGCGGTGGCAAAGTTACAGACACATGGGGTCACTGAAGACAACTCTTCCGGGCCTTTACGCTGCGTAGTGTAGGAAAAGCTAGAACATTTACTTAACGAGGTAGCACTTACTGATTTCTCCTTATCTGCT
Organism: Lissotriton vulgaris; assembly: GCF_964263255.1. Classification (NCBI taxonomy): domain Eukaryota; kingdom Metazoa; phylum Chordata; class Amphibia; order Caudata; family Salamandridae; genus Lissotriton; species Lissotriton vulgaris. Next base: position 1,118,223,396 of record NC_141698.1, read on the forward strand.
GCTCTTATCGGTCTCTGACCTTTATAAACAAGAGGCATGTGAACTCGCACAGAAGCCCAGCCCCACACACACTAGGCTATGCAACCTCTTCCCGCCCTTTCCCCCACTGTGATGGACAGCTCACTCGAGGGACCTCGGCGAATATGGGCGCGGTGGCAAAGTTACAGACACACGGGGTCACTGATGACAACTCTTCAGGGCCTTTATGCTGCTGTAGTGTAGGAAAAGCACGAACATTTACCCAAAGAGGTAGCACTTAATGCTTTCTCCTTATCTGCTGCTCTTATCGGTCTCCGACCTTTATAAACAAGAGACATGTGAACTCGCACAGAAGCCTGGCCCCACACACACTAGGCTATGCAACCTCTTCCCGCCCTTTCCCCCACTGTGATGGACAGCTCACTCAAGGGACCTCTGCGCCTATGGGCGCAGTGGTAAAGTTACAGACACATGGGGTCACTGAAAACAACTTTTCCGGGCCTTTACGCTGCTGTAGTGTAGGAAAAGCACGAACATTTACCCAATGAGGTAGCACTTACTGCTTTCTCCTTATCTGCTGCTCTTATCGGTCTCTGACCTTTATAAACAAGAGACATGTGAACTCGCACAGAAGCCCGGCCCCACACACACTAGGCTTTGCAAACCTCTTCCCGCCCTTTCCCCCACTGTGATGGACAGATCACTCGAGGGACCTCGGCGCCTATGGGCGCGGTGGCAAAGTTACAGACACACAGGGTCACTGGAGACAACTCTTCTGGGCCTTTACGCAGCTGTAGTGTAGGAAAAGCACAATACATTTACCCAACAAGGAAGCACTTACTGATTGGCCAGTAGAAAGTACTCCAGTTGAGTATAGTGCAATTGCCCACGAATTCGCAGATTTTCTTGCGAATTCACGCTAATTTGCAAACCGCGAATTCGCAAAATTCGCCCATGCTTAGTGAAAACATGACACCAGACTACTGGAAAACATGGAACACAGTGTCACTTGGAATGCTGCTGCTATAAGGTTCTTTCCAAGTTCAGCAAAGATTGGAGTGATATTGTTTGTATTTGAAGTGATTCAGCTACGTATATGAAAAAGCTGTGTGACGACCTGATAAATGGATACCTGAGCTGAAGTGCTTCCCTGTAACTTTACTATCTTCAGAGTTAATGAAGAATTCTAATAACTTTTTCGTCCATTCTGGTGCACTGCTTTGTTATGGGCAGTAACTAAAATGCAAATATTTCTCATTTTGTGCTTTGTGTGGCATCAAAGAAAGAGTCATCCAAACTGTGTCATTTAGCTGATGGCTCTCAGTCCAAGAGGCTGTGAATGCTATATTATCAATATGGCAACCGTTTACAGAAATTCTGCTATGGGATGATGCCAAAGGCAAGTAATGTGCGGATCTTTGGTCTCATATTGATAGTGATGTCAAAAAAGTACACTGTACTGCATTCTTAGATTGTTACAGGAAAATATAACTACTGTAGTGTTCATATAAAAAAAAACTAGTCTGAAAACTCCCTTGTCTGCCAAGTGTTCAGCATAATTGGTGTATATGTGAAACATCTCCTTGAGAGTAGGCTAGGGGACACACTTAGTGACTTAGGAGCTGCAACATGTTCTATGTTAGAGGGCTAGCCACTTGGTAAACAAAGCAATGTTGAAAAGCAATTCAGGAACTTATATTTTACAATGTTTGAGAAATGGCTTGCAATGATGCATGTAAATGTCCCTTCACCAACCATGGGATTTGAAGTCAATGATACTTCACTGTAGTACTCTTCCAAGATCTAGATCCTTTCCATAAATGGGAATTTTCTCTGTAGTTTCAAAAGTGCTGCTTTATTTTTGACCGCTTCAATAACTCTGAGGGCATAAGCGCCCAGTTCAACGAAAATGTTGCAGAACCTACCCAGAAAATCACAATCTTCAAGTGCACCAGTATTGGCATGGGAAGCTGTGTCAATGGCCAGAGATAGCACATTTTGTACTGGCTATTTTGGCGATGCCTGTCTCAAGTGCCAATTTTGAGAGGGACTTTTCAGGAAGGAAAGAGCGAGCGCACATGACCAAAGACTCACTGAATAAGTATTGTATGGTGTATGACATTAAGTTTGATTTGCAAAAATATATTTGGACCTCATATACACTGTACATACACCATCTATATAACATGCACAATCAGTGCAGAAAGCAAGCAATAAGAAAAGCAAAGTTTCCATAAACACCGAAAAAACACTGTTTCTGTTGTTATTAGTGGCGCGAAAATGTGTAAACACTGATAACCACTGTTTTTAAAGGTATTGAAATTACCTGAAAACACTGAAAAAACCCACCAGATATTACCAAAAATAGAAACTGAAAAAAGGAAAGCTTAGGTATAATGTTCCGGTGTCACATGTATCTCTTGCAACAGTGCACTGTATTTTCTCTGCACATCCAGAGAGATCCTCACAATTAACCGTGGGTGGAGAACTCTGCTCCGCCCGTGGAGTGTGCAGAGATTTGGCTACTCCGCGTTCCATGGAGAACGCGGAGTAGACATTTTTTCATTTCATGAAGCTTTATTCGGTTCATAACAATAATGACCATAAAAGCACATAGCAAAATGCAACAAGATAAAATACAGTAAATTAACAGTAATGTTTAAAAGATCATGCTTTTCCTAAAAAACATAGATTTACAGATAAAACTCGCAGCATAAAAACATATATAGGGGCAGTCCATGTTGTATAATAAACACATTGCATCCTCCACAGTACGAATACCATACTTAAGAAATATTGGTTTTAAATATGTAATCCTCACATTCTGGAACAACGTACAAATAAGCATAAAGTGCATGGTGCTTTGTTTAGAATGCCCATCGCAGGGACAAGGGCCAACCGGGTGATTTTTTTGATGTGGAAAGGCCACCAGAACGTGGACAATTCCAGCTCTCAATCTAGTCAATACAAATCGATGCGCAGGCCTAGTTACCACACTCAGATAATTCTGGAATCCCTCGATACCAATATATTTATTGTAAAGATTAACAGTGACGAGAGAATTAGTCACAGCTGAGCGTTTCAGAGCTCTATAGGACCTAAAGGAATTTTTCCTTTCCTGTTTGGCAAGACCTCTGGGGGGACAGTGGTCTAACAGCAAATTAATATCATAGATACTCAGGTAACAATCAACAACATATTTAAGCCATGGTATCATCAAACAATTGTCTAAACTAAGGCAATCCCTAATTACAAGTTGATTAAACTCAGTCTCTTCCTTGAGCCAAATAGCTCGATAGAGTAGTAGAGGCCTGAGTAAGGCAAGGTCGCCCAAATAAGCGAACCCCACCTCTTTGTGGATCAACTCTGTTGGAGCAGATTTAGGGAGGCACAGTAATTTATTTATGAAGTTATTTTCTTCCCTCTGAAGGTACTCAACATTACAATAACCCCTAGAGCCCGTCCCATAAAGGGCGATGGATACACTACGTGCCTTATAAATCTCCATCATATCTTTAATTCGCCTATCTCCCAACTTAGAGGCAAATTAAAAAATGCCAAAGGAGCTTTTGCTCATTTTGGTCTTAACATTGGTTAGTTCTTGCCCCCAGCTACCATCGCTAGAAAAGGTAACCCCCAGGTAGCAGAAACTATTGACATGCTGTACTTTAACCCCTTCTATAAAAAAGGCACAGTTGTTCCCCGTCTTTGTCCCACAGGTCATAGTGTGGGTTTTATTTTTGTTAATCAGCAGTCTCCTACTTCCTATAAAATGGGTAAACCTGTCCATCAAGCGCTGCAGGCCAACAGGTGTTCGGGACAGAAGCACCGCGTCATCTGCATAAAGCAGAACTCGGACGCTATTCCCAGCAACCTGTGGGGCATCAGCTTTGACATTTTTCAGGGCAGATTCAACCCCATTAATAAAAAGAGTACACAACAGGGGGGGCAAGAACACACCCCTGTCTAATTCCCAACTTAACATTAAAATTTGGAGTACACTCCCCACCAACCCCATAGCGGACACATGTTTGCATCTTACTATACAATCTCGCAAGGAAAAAAAATATTTCTTTAGGGGCACCCATATCTAGCAGAATAGACCACAGGAGAGAATGGTTTACCAAATCAAAAGCACTGCTTAGGTCAGCAAAGCAAAGATAGATATTACCGGGCTTGGCTCTAGTGTACTTGCCAATCAATAATTCTAGATTCAGGCACTGATCTAAGGTCTCTCGTCCTTTCCTGAATCCGTATTGTGAATTGCCAAGAATCCCGTTCTCATCAGCCCACTCTTCTAATCTATATAGCAACACTCTACTCATGATTTTGACCGATGAGTCAAGCAGGCTAATCGGCCGGTAATTACAAGCTGATGCCTTATCCCTCTTTTTATAAATGGGGACAATAATGGAGTCACCCCAAGAGGGTGGGATCAGGGTGGTAACCGCAGCATTGAGTGCCAAAGTAAGTATAGGTCCCCAGAGCTGCGGTTGGGCCCTGAACACATCAATTGGGACTCCATCTGGCCCCTCGCGGATTTTGCGGATTTTAAGTAAATTCGCAATCCGCAAACGCTCGCAAATTTACCGAAAATTCGCAAATTCGTACGCAGCGGATTTTTTTTTCTTGGTGATACAATTTTGCGGCGTAAGTTCGCAATTGCGAACATGTAGGTGCGGCGGGCAGCAACAATCTCGCACTCGCGAAATTACAAAATTTGCAATTCTGCACAAGAAATCCACTAGCAAGCAGCATAGACTTTCTGGAAATGATGATTTTTATCAGAATAACTCCTCAGGTTGACATTTGCCTGCACTTTTTTGGATTTGAGGCCTTTTGACTTTCTTTGGATCACTTTTGGATTAGAAATCAACTTTCACAAGTAAGTTTGTTTGGGGCATTACAGTTGCTGTTCTGAAGAAAAACGAGTTTTGCTAAACTGAAAGCACTCAGCAGATGCAAAAGTTCAAATTCATCATTAGTAACCATTCCCTGTAGTGCTTCCTGACTGGGGCCCCTCCAGAGTTCAGTTGCTAGCTGCAACAATTGTATGACCCTACTCTGACCCTCACAGCCGGATCATAGAATAGCTACAAATAGGCCACAAAGGTCCTGGAAAAAAAAATTGCACTGCAACAGAAAGCAAATTACAGATAAGGAAGCAGGTGCCAGACTGGAATTTTAAAACAGTGACACAATAATAAATCAACCCCAAATTAATTCATGTCAATTGAAGCAGGGCAGGTGTGCTTGCTTTTCCCCCCATAATCTACAGTGATGATGATGAACCAGAGGGTGGCATTGATGTACCAGAGGGTGGCATGGGTGAAACAGAGGGTGGCAGTGTTGAAACAGAGGGTGCTGTGAACCTGTGATGATGAACCAGACGTAGAAACAACATAGTCGCGACCGTTGCGTGCCGACAAGTAAGTTCGCAATTGCGAGCTGGTACAAAATCCTCGCGAACTGGCAGAAACCCTTGCGAACACTATAAAAACAAAAAAATCCGCAAATTCGCGAGAATTCGCGGATTTTGCGGATTGCGAGTTTGCAAATACGCAAATTCGCGAACGCCAGATTCGCAAAATTCGCTCATGCTTACTTACCACCCTTACTGAATTTAATACTGCTTTCCACTTCCTTCAGGGTGATATCTAAAGGCACCACGGGCCAAAGCCTTTGCCCTTCGGACGTCTGAGTGTTATCCCGGAAGATTGTAGAAAAGTGTTGCACCCAGTCCTCGCTACCAACGTTAGAGGAGAGCTGTGGATTTTTATCATCTTGGAGGAAAGGGGAGTTAATAGTGGACCAAAATAGACAACTATCAGCAGTTTCTGCTGCCTTGGATAGGTGGTCCCAGGCTTCCTGCTGTAATTCCTTCTTCCTTTTGGATAGCGCCTTTTTATATTCAATTCTTAAAAGTCTGACTCTATTCCTATCTCTTGGAGTAAGGGCTAAAGCGTGTTTAAGTTGCGAGAGAAGGGTCGTACAAGTATGGTCAAACCAACCGATCCCTTTTCCGCTTCTTCCCGATTTAACCCCTGTGAAGATGTTATTAATAACAGTATTAATGTTAAGAAAATGAGTCATGACGGAGGCAGGCGGACATCCTGAAGTCAGGATAATATTGATGTCCGCCAGGCATTTATTAACAATAATGGGTTCCACTAAAGATGCTTTTTCCCCTTTCCACCTAAGCCTAGTCCCATTTGCCCTGTGTGGCTCAATGTCACCCAAAATTCTTGTTGGCAGTTCTACTGACAAGATTGAAACCATCTATGAAAAGATTCATGTCTCCATAGCATCCATTGGACATGTTATCTTTCCCACTGTGGTCCCAGCGAGTAAAAAGGTCCTCGCCCCCACCTTCACCAAATTTCCTAACATCACTGTGGCTGAAGTGGAGGGACTCATTACAACTATAAAAAGTGGGAGTCCCATGGATCAGCTTCCACCGAGAGTGATGATCTCAGTGAGGAGCATATTGGCACCAGAAATCCAAAGTTTGGTCAACCTCTCTTTGGATACAGGCTGTGTCCCTTTAGAGTGGAAGAGAGCCCAAGTGCGACCCATCCGCAAGAATACCGCCACTGCGTGGGCTGACATGACCAATTTGAGACCCATTTCCCTCTTACCATTCTTGGGAAAGCTCATAGAAAAGCATGTCAACAAGCACTTGTCTAATCACCTGGAACACACTGGTGCACTAGATCCATCTCATTCGGGCTTTAGACCAAAATACAGCACGGAAACAGCATTGCTGTCAATTACCGATGATCTACGCATGCTCCAGGACAAAGGAACATCAGCTGTCCTGGTGCTGCTGGATCTATCGGCAGCTTTTGATACCATCTCACATGAAATTTTGGTCGAGCGCCTGACTGAGACTGGACTAGGGGGCATGGCACTGGCTTGGCTAAAGAGCTTTCTTCTGGATCGAACCCAATGTGTCACCATGGGAGACTTTCGATCCAAGGAGACCAGGATTACTAAGGGGGTGCCACAGGGCTCTTGTTTGAGCCCTACATTATTCAACATCTATGTGGCCCCCCTGGCGAATATCCTGAGAGCCTTTGGTTTTTGCCCAGTGTCATATGCTGACGATACTCAGCTGCTCTTTCCCTTTGACCATCTAACCCCAGAGGTATTACATTCTTTCTCTGAGGGGATGAGAGCAGTTTCCCAATGGATGTCTTTGAACAAGTTGCAGTGCAACGTTTCAAAGACAGAGGTTATGCTCTTTGGTGAGGCTAAAATCTGCTGGGCTCCTGACTGGTGGCCTTTAGACCTAGGCCCAGTCCCTGAGCCTAAGCAGATAGTCAAGAACCTAGGGGTCCGTCTGTAACAAGAACTCAGCCTGAAACAGCATGTTACCAACATTGTGGGGTCCTGTTTTCGAACTATAGGACTACTGCGCAGAGTTTTTCCACTGCTTCCAGACACTATTAGAAAGACCCTGGTCCAGGCGCTGGTTATCAGTCGTCTCGACTATTGTAATGGCCTCTTGTTGTCAGCTAATGAAGAGGATCTGGACAGGTTGCAGGTTGTGCAGAACACTGCAGCTAGGCTGGTGGTAAATGCTCCTCCCAGAACACCATCAAAACCACTTCTTGCCAGGCTTCATTGGCTCTCCATCCGTCAGAGAGTCACCTTTAAGATCTGTTGTACGGTACATAAAGGTCTTCATGGTTTGGGTCCCTCTTATCTCGCAGACAAGTTTGTGCCGTATGTCCCTTCCCGTGCTCTACGGTCCAGTGATCAATTGCTTCTTATGATTCCTAGGATCAAGCGGGCAAGGCAAGGGGGTAAGGCTCTGTCGGTAAGGGGACCGAAGATTTGGAATGGCCTCCCCCTCCAGCTTAGGCAGCTTGAAAATCATCTGACCTTCAGGAAAAAGCTGAAGACGTTTCTGTTCCAGGTCTAACTTTACAGTCTCAGAATTGGATTGCAGTTATGTAGCTTGTTCTCCTGTAGGTTCGGCAGTCATAAAGCGCGGAGATACTCCCCTGGGAGTCTATTCTAGCGCTCTACAAACACGCAAAATAAATACTCTGCACTTCCATGTAGTTATTTGCAATGTGATGTAGTTATGGTCACTCAGGGCGAAAGCATCCCTGACCTTGGTTAGGCAGTGAGGTACCAAATTGGATGAAACCATAATATGATCAATATTGGATCCGCTATTCCGCCCAATAAAGGTAGGAATGGAACTCTCACTATCCCCTCGGTCAGTACTCACTAGCTCTAGATCATAGGAGGCCATAACGTTATTAATAGCTTCCCCATAGGCATGATATGGGAAACGCACCATGCTCTCCCCGCTATTGGTTTGAATCCCACATGCCCTGGAGGAGGACAGACTGCAAACTGTTAAATTAAAATCCCCTAACCAAATATAAGTAAAAGTGCATTTTGCCTCAGATGTCAGCTTCAAGAGGGCACAATCCAACTCCTCTATTACTTTGTGCCGTGAATTGTTAAAAATATTATTATAGAAATTTACTAAAAGCACATCAGTGCCATCTAGCGCGCGTACCCAAAGAATTTGTGAGTGGGGTTCGACTAACAAATGTTTGATAATTGTCAACTTTAGATCCACCGAAATTAGAAAAAGTAGACCTCCCTTTGCCCTTCCATGCCTTGATTCAGTAGCTTCAAGACTATAGCATGTGTACCCTTCAAATCTAGGTATGTCAACACACCATGTCTCCTGTAAGCATAGAATGTCATAGGATCTAAAAATGCCCTCCCACTCCATTTTGTGTACCTTAGAGGCCCAACCGGCAATATTCCAGCTAACAATTGAAATCCCAATGTAATGGTCACTGTTGGAAATGCCAAATGTATTGTTGGGAGTCTTGCCGTTACTACTCTGTTCAATCACAAGCCTCCCTATATTACTACCTACATCCCTCACAGGGTCCTCAGTGATCTCAGTCATATAGGACACTATTGTCCCACTTCTCATGTTACCCATGATATCATTAGTCTGTTGACTCTCGATAACCACCTTTTCCTCACTAGGATTATTCAAATTAGCACCCCTGGTGACGTCACTCTGAAGCCCGGGTCCCTTATGAAGTCAATCATTTTGATCCAGGGAACTCAGGAGTTGATACCTGTTCTGGATAGGGACTTCATATACCATCCCATGAGTTGATGGAAAAAATCTGTCACCATGAGATGGAAAATTGGAGTTCGATAGAAAAAATCTATCATCAGTAGGTGTAAGGTTTGGTGTGGGCAGAAAAAATCTATCACCAGTAGGTACAAATTTAGGGATAGGTTGAAAGAATCTCTCACCATTAGATACAATATTGGGGGTAAAAGCCCTATCTCTGCTAGTGGCAGGTGGTATCTTGTTAAGATGGTTATAGAAATAGCCTAAAGGACGTGCAGTTACATCGGTCTCATACTGGGTTATTGCAGCAGCTCTTAGTAGGACCGTCGCAACATGCTGGGGGTGTTTAAAATTGACAATTACACAGTCTCCCCCACAATTCTTTCTGGTATTGCCAACCCAATTCACCCTTCCAGTAGATATAATTTGATCTGAGAAGTTAACGGGGAACCCACAATATCTATGTAGCCAAGAGACCGTTTTGTTCTTTAATGAGTCCCGCGGCTCTTGGGAAGGTATAGCCTGACTGGATGCTAAGGGGGGAATGTTGGTTAAAACCACAACATAGGGTACACACTCGGGTGGGAGGTCTACCACGCGATTATTACCAACAGAAGCCCCTACAGACCCAGCAGCCGTCGCCGGTTTTGCTGGTGCATGCACTACCCCGCCTGTCTTAGGAGCTGGTAGTGTATTTGTACTAATAGGACCCACTGCAGATCCAACAGCTGCGGCCATCACAGGTGGTGCCTGTGTTACCCTACCTGAATGGCAAGCTGGTAACGTGGTCGTACTTGGCAAGGCAGGTGGAACCTGCAAGGTCAGACTACTCATATTAAAGCCAGATGTAACATTTTTCGTAAGGCAAGACCTCCCCTTGACTGACTTAGGAGCAGATCGTATACTAGGGGCATCCTTACTAGCTGGTCCAGTGTTAACCAACTTGGCTGCGTACACATCTAACTGGGACCCCAATCTAGATACTTCGGTAGATAAGGCATCAATTTTGGCAAGTAATGGTTCAACAATCGACTTCAATTTACCATCTATGCAGCCCACTAACAATTCAAATTGGTCAATGTTAATAGTAACACAATTGTCTTTAGTTAAAGTCCCTCTGTCACAAACATTTTTCTTAGGTGTGGATTCCTTTTTCCTTCTGGTCAAATGGCCTCCCCGCTTGGTAGTTAATTTCCTACATGCTCTCATAGAACGTGTAGCCCTTGTGCATGGTTGCAGAGTACCTTCAGGACTTTCTGGTTGATCTTCCACAGGGATAGAGTCATCTAACACCTCTACAGGAGTAGTTCCGATGTTACTACTGGTGTCCTTAGACTCAACTGTCACAATGGGGGAGGTGTTATACTCGTTTGTTGGATCCAAAGGTAAGTCACTTTGAGGGTCAGGTAGATTACCTTGACCCAGGGATTTTCGTCTGTCACTGTTAATCCTACTAACAACTTTGACCAAATAGTTATCCGTTAGAGTGGTTTGTATCAACATTTTTGGCAGCAATTACCGAATAAAAAGCAAAGGTAGTAACAATAAAGATGTGGAATATTAAAGACCATGCAACATACAGTTAGCTCCTCGATAACCACAGTATATAGTTTATGAATATCAGGGCACTTACTCAAACAAACGGCCAAGGGAAGTGGCCCAGCCCAGCCTCTTCCAGCCACTGACGGCCTAAGACGGCCCGCCCTTTGCCCGGGCTTCGCCCGGCTCGTCCCGCGGTCCACGGTGACGGTGCTGCTTTTATGCACCTTGTCACCTGGTCCGATAGTTGGTGGAGGGAGGGAGGCGCTATGCCCGTTGCCTTCTGGGCGCTGTAGTTGCACCAAACCCACAGGTGCGAGCATTTTCCGCGAAGCGGGAAACGCAAGAGGTGGCGTCTCTGCAAGGTACTGAGAGGTGCGTGGTTCGCCTCTGACACGTAGCCCCCACTGGTACAGCTGCTGCCGGTTCCAAAAATGCTCCGCAAGTGATTCCGCAGGTAAGGGTGACGGTGCTGCTTTTATGCACCTTGTCACCTGGTCCGATAGTTGGTGGAGGGAGGAAAACTGCGCAACTGTTCAGACTGCTTGCACTAACTAAATAGAGAAGGAGATTGCTGCATTGCCTTGTACTGCTGAAAAGCTACACCTGTGGCTGCGTCACATGAAGGGGTGTAATGACCTGATAATTCGGTTATTTCTGCCAATCACTAAGGCATTACTTACCACATCCTTTGTCAGGACCCAGAAACACACCACACTTCACAATACTTACCTAAGAAAGTAATAAACACCAACAACAAACTTAAGATATATGGCCATTGCAGAGTAGCTTGCAAATAAAGTCACAATGCACAACTCCCCAAATCCGAGAGGATTCCGAAATTACAGCAACGCACACCTCCCCACATACTAGAGGTTTCGGAAATTACAACAACGCTCACCTCCCCACATCCGAGAGGATTCAGAAATTAAAACAACACACACCTCCCCACATCAGAGAGGATTCGGAATAGCAGCAACACACACTCCTCCTAACAATGCCTGGGGTAGAATACTTAGAATGTATTCTTCCCTGGATGAGAGCGGAACAACTCTCCTTCTACAATTACCTGCAGGAAGGGAAACTTACCATCCTTCCGATGTGACAGCACTTGGATCAGGAAGGTCCTGACCTCCCATTTCAAGGAACACAGACAAATAATTATATGCTCTGAGATTTCTTTATTACACATTGATAGAATGGCAAAAGAAAGAAATTACTAATATGTCACGATAGGCCTTCTTCACTATAGCACCTAAGCAATTGCTAAACGCAATCAGTAAAACATATAAAACTTATGTATATAAACGTATGGAATCTGAAAACAGAAAGGTATAGTTAGGTAAAGATAGTTAGAATATAAGAATTAGTGGAACACCTCACCATGTTTCTACACATCTCGCTTACACTTCGCCAGAGGGGGCCCGTCTCTCCAGCCTAATCAGGATCTCGTGCTCCACAGTCACAGCTGCACGTCTGCAATGTGATGGATCACTACCTGTGATGGACTACCAGAGATCGATCTAACTCTACTCAGAGCTCAGACACCTCCTTTAGTACAAGTGAAAACATCTAGCAAGCCTCGACTCCTTTTCCCATCAGATTCTGTACCACTCCATACCAAGGCCACAGCTTCGGCTGGCCAGGCGTCTGTTATGACGTTGGAATCGAGTGAGCACATTCCTCTGACAAGAACCGGTCCTCTCCAGTTTAAGAAGGGTGAACAACAAGTGGAAAGTTAAACATAGCCTCTCACCTAAAGACGCTCAAAAGATGGCGACAGCTCAGAAAATTAAGTTACTCGAGCATATGCCTCAGTTCCCACAAAAGAGCAAAATTAGTATGCAAGAAGGCATAATATCATGCCAAAGCCAATAGGCAAGCCCTGCGATTAAGCAAGATGAAGTTGAAAACAGAAAGAACATAATCAAGCCTTACTTTATGACTAATTCATGTTATATGGGCCTACACAGCACTACATTATAGCAAAATATACTGAAATGGTAGTAGACATAATCGGACCGATCACTTATAAAAATATATCGGTCACTACATTCCACCCATGACCATTGTCCAACACCATCGAACATATATAAGCTTCAAACAGAAAGTAAATCATTAGCAGAATAATAGGAAACATAACTAACAGATCTGGTCATAGTATTTGGTCGAAACATATTCAAAAGATTGGGAATATATTGAATACAACAGCAAATGGTGATCAAAAAACAAATGACTAAGAATGCACCACCCAAAATAGAACTAAGCAAATGTAAATCAGGCAACCACCCGGAAAGCCAATTAAACCACCCTTGATCCAAATGTTTCCAGATTTCTAAAGACAGATTGTACAAGGCAGTAATATGAGATTGAATAGATTTTGAGTGGCTAGATAGGTTAAAACAACAAAGACCCTCAAAGTCCGAACATCCATGATCATGTTTCAGCAGCAAATAATCAATAGCAGCTCTATTCTGTAAAATAGCTCGGCGTTCACCTTGTGCATCCAACAAAAATTCTGATAAAGCAGTTGAAGTATGATTGATAGATTTGACCATAAGACAATCTAGTTTCCTAATGACTCTGGAATTGTAAATAGATAATCCAGGAATACCTACAATTGAAGCAGCAAGACTGACATATTCTGTCTTGGATAGTAAATGCAAATTAGATTTACAATGTTCAGTCAGTGAGGGTGCTTCACGCACAGTTCGAATATGCGTGGAGGGAAACAAAGAAAACATCATTAGGCTAAGTCTAGTCAAAGCGCATGGTCCATCAGAAATGTTTGCTGGAATAAAGGACCAGGAAATATTACCACATGAAAAGAGCCATCCAGTCGGCAACAAAACAATATTATAATGGCTAACGGAAAGGGTAACCTGTCTACAAGTCATAGAGTTACGAACTGACGAGCACATTTTGGGGGTACGATTATAGCATAGCATCTGTACATGCAGTGGTAGTGCAGAAACGTTTTCCAGTTTCACTTGTATACATTTGCCAATTATTTGTGGGTCACACGTAAAATTATAACAAACGTCGCCTTCCGTGATGTTATAAGTAGTGATAGAGAAAGTCTGAGGCCCGTTTAAATCAGTAACACTGTGCACGATGCACAAAAGTCATACACCGATAATCTATTCTGCACAGTCCCAACGTTGATACTTTTGTTGATACCTGTAACATTGAATGCATTAATCAGAACTGCAGTTGGGGTTGATACCAAACACGTTGACAGAATGTCGGGAACACTCTTCATGTTTGACATACAAAAATATGAAAGGTTCAGCACTTTGCATGCAAGATTCTCCCAGACGTTTGGTTTATCAGTCAGGATCGAGTTCGTTCTCCGTTCTTGGGTAATCGCCTCATTCCGGAATCTCCCAGGCCCATCCTGGCCCCATGCGCACCATGCCGAAAGGAGTCCAGCGACGAGACATCCTGCAGCGACAATCCATACAATGACCTAAAGAAAAGGAGTCAAAAACAGGTATTACTCATTCTCCAAGATAACATTTATCAGCCGGGACACAGTCCCACTTTTCCTGTCCAGGTTTCATGATCAAGATTGCATTGTCATTGCCCGTAGCTATTATTGCAGCTGGTTCAGGGGGTTGATTGGGTGACTGAACCCACACCTTGGCTCCTGGATTTTTATCAGTTGAGCCAAAACCTCCTTCTCCACGTACAGTTAGGAGGGTTGGGGCAGCCCCCTTTCTCACCACACCTCCAAAGACTGGCATTATAACCAACTGGGCAACTCGATCTCAAGGCTGGACTATTAAATCCAGATCACCACTGTTCAACAGAATAATTTTGATTTCTCCTTGATAATCAGAATCAATTACGCCACCCAGCACCTGGATGCCTTTTAGCGCTAGTCCAGAGCGTGGGGCAATAAGACCAAAATGTCCAGCTGGTATTTGGACACCAATTCCAGTTTCAATTAGGCCAATATCTCTTTGTTTTAACACATTCTGTTTCAAGGTATGTAAATCCAAACCGGCAGCTTCAGGGGTTGCTCTATGTGGTGCTTAGGCTCCGGGAGTTATTTCGCAATAGTCAATGGTAGCCACTGCCGTATGGGGTTGCACACTTACAGAAGGGGACAGCATTCGCATAATATGTGTTTCAGAATTATTCAAAGGACAATTATTCAAAATTTGTAAGGCATCAACCAAATGATCTTTCCAATTGCGTAATGAACCAGCTGACAATTTTCTTAACTGATCTTTTAAAGGGCCATTCATTCGCTCAATTAAACCTGCAGCCTGTGGGTAATACGGAATATGAAAAATCCACTCAATATTGTGTTGAGCACAATATTCTTGTACCATTCTCCCTTTAAAATGTGAGCCATTGTCCGATTGAATTTGTAATGGGCTGCCATAGTAAAGCGTAAGCAAATCTATAGTTTTAAGTGTATTCATCTGAGTAGCACGTCTACAAGTGGATGCAATCAAATACCCAGAAAAGGTGTCTACGACTGTGCATACATATTGGCAACCTTTGCACATTGGTAAGGGACCTATGTAATCTATCTGCCAAATTTGTGCTGGTGACTTACCTCGATGCAACTGACCTCTTACTATCTGTGGTACCTCTTGTTTGTTAGGAATGCTGACAAATGGAGAAATGTAAAATTACTGTTTTAATTATATCATAGGGAAGGTATATCCCTCTATCCGCTCCCCACCTGCTAGTAATCTTCTGTCCAAAATGCCCACACTTTTGGTGCGCCCACCTCGCCAATCCAACCACGTCAAAATTCTGCGTCTCCACCTCTGCCTCAGAGATCTTAGCATGGTCGTTTGCAATGAGGTTAAACCACCTATCGAGTGAATACATTGAAGTGTGAGAATCAACATGAAATACAGACACAACACTTTGGGGGAGCATGTCCGACACCTCTTTCCACAATTCGTTTCCCAATAATTCCTTTTTGTTAATTAACCAATTATGTGCGTGCCGTGTGGGAAGCCATGTGGCCAATCCATTAACAGTCGACCAGGAGTCGGTATAAATATGACAAACTCTCGGTAATTCCTGTTTCAAAGCCGGATAAACAGCATAAAGTTATGCCAATTGACTGCTCTTTCCTTCACCAGTTTTACTCAGCAATTTTTGTGTAATAGGGTTGTAAGATACTGCTTTCCAATGCCTCTTTGCTCCAACATACCTAGCTGAACCATCCATAAACCATACATGCTTTCTATCCTCCACGGAGAGATCACTAAATGCCTTACCCCACTTAACAGGAGATTCTTGTACTATAGGTACGTTGTACTCCACATCTGTCTCTTCAATTGGTGCCTGAGCAACGTGCTCATGTAACATCGCTGTACCCTTAGGGCCCATTCAAGCCCTCTCCTGTATGTACCACTTCCATTTAATTACACTAGCTTCTTGTGCATGTCCAATTCTGTGAGTTTTAGGAGAGCTCATAACCCATTGCATAATTGGAATTTCAGGTCTCAAAATTACATCATGTCCCAACGTCAATTGTTCCGTGTCTACCAAAGCCCAATAACATGCAAGTAACTGTTTCTCAAAGAGTGTACAATGCTCTCCAGCGTCAGGCAACTTTTTCGTCCAAAATCCCAAGGAAACTTTTGTCTTATCTTGTTTTTGCCATGAACTCCAATTTGCATAGGGACCCTGTACAGTCACATTCAAATCAACTTCACCATCTCGCACTGGCCACAAATCTAAAGCATGCTGAATAGCTTCTTTCACCAGTTCAAACGCAGTCTGCTGCGGGTCACCCCACTCAAACGCATTTTTCTTTCGCGTGACTTTGTACAAAGGAGCCAAAATCTGACTTAGATGGGGAATGTGCTGTCTCCAAAATCCAAACAAACCAATGAATCTTTGAGCCTCTTTCCTATTTCGTGGTACTGCAAATTCTTTATTTTCTGCCTCACTTATGGGACCACCTCTCGATTTCCTTTATGCCATTGAATATCTAAAAATGTTACACTTTGTGCTGGACCTTGTAATTTATCAGGATTAATCTCCCAACCTTTACTTTGCAAATAGGTTACAATTTGGTCTAGTTGAATTTGAACTTGCTCTTGTGTTTTACCTTGAATCAATATGTCGTCAATATAATGACAGATCTGTACTCCAGAACTTAACTGTACCTCATCTAAATGCTCTGCCACCAACCGGTGACATATTGTCGGACTATGTAAATAGCCTTGAGGCAGACTTTGAAATGTCATTTGTCTGCCACCCCATGAAAAACTGAATTGTTCCTGAAATTCAGGAGATATAGGAATGGAAAAGAATGCATTGGCAATATCAATAGTTGCGTACCAAGTCCCTGGATTTTCTAAATTCTCTCAATCAAGGTAATAGTGTCAGGGACATGCAACAGGTAAAGGCGGTATATGCTTGTTCAGTTCGCGGTAATCAACTGTCATGCGCCTTGAGTTATCACTTTTGCGCACCAGCCACACGGGATTTGTCCATGCAGAAGTAATCGGAACCACAACCCCTGCGTCCATCAAGTCTTGAATAGTAGCACTGATATCATCATGCCCACCAGGAATTCTGTACTTTTTCATCAAAATCACTTTAGTCGCCTGAGGCACCTTCACAGGGATTTTCAAACAACCTACTCTCACTGTGTTAGCTGAAATATAGCGCTCGGCTGGTGGCAGCAGCCCGGCCCTCGAGGAACCTCGGACTCGTTTATCAGTCATCTCAGTTACTTGGCAGTATTTGTTAGCGCTGTAGCGCGACTTTTAGCGCTAGTGCGCTCGTATTTTAAAAATTGCTTAAAAGTTGTCATTTTGTTTATTTTAACTTGCACCCACTGACTGGACACTATTTTCTGCTGCTACCCGCCCTGGTCCATCGCGGCTGGTGCCGTTTGTGTGGAGGGTGAGGCGAGCCGCCATCTTGGGTGGAGCTGGACCGGATTTAGCGGTCTAGTTCTCCCGGGAGGCAGGCCTTAAAACACTTCCTTGCTCTGGGCTACTCGAGAACGCTCGGCTGGTGGCAGCAGCCCGGCCCTCGAGGAACCTCGGACTCGTTTATCAGTCATCTCAGTTACTTGGAAGTATTTGTTAGCGCTGTAGCGCGACTTTTAGCGCTAGTGCGCTCGTATTTTAAAAATTGCTTAAAAGTTGTCATTTTGTTTATTTTAACTTGCACCCACTGACTGGACACTATTTTCTGCTGCTACCCGCCCTGGTCCATCGCGGCTGGTGCCGTTTGTGTGGAGGGTGAGGCGAGCCGCCATCTTGGGTGGAGCTGGACCGGATTTAGCGGTCTAGTTCTCCCGGGAGGCAGGCCTTAAAACACTTCCTTGCTCTGGGCTACTCGAGAACGCTCGGCTGGTGGCAGCAGCCCGGCCCTCGAGGAACCTCGGACTCGTTTATCAGTCATCTCAGTTACTTGGCAGTATTTGTTAGCGCTGTAGCGCGACTTTTAGCGCTAGTGCGCTCGTATTTTAAAAATTGCTTAAAAGTTGTCATTTTGTTTATTTTAACTTGCACCCACTGACTGGACACTATTTTCTGCTGCTACCCGCCCTGGTCCATCGTGGCTGGTGCCGTTTGTGTGGAGGGTGAGGCGAGCCGCCATCTTGGGTGGAGCTGGACCGGATTTAGCGGTCTAGTTCTCCCGGGAGGCAGGCCTTAAAACACTTCCTTGCTCTGGGCTACTCGAGAACGCTCGGCTGGTGGCAGCAGCCCGGCCCTCGAGGAACCTCGGACTCGTTTATCAGTCATCTCAGTTACTTGGCAGTATTTGTTAGCGCTGTAGCGCGACTTTTAGCGCTAGTGCGCTCGTATTTTAAAAATTGCTTAAAAGTTGTCATTTTGTTTATTTTAACTTGCACCCACTGACTGGACACTATTTTCTGCTGCTACCCGCCCTGGTCCATCGCGGCTGGTGCCGTTTGTGTGGAGGGTGAGGCGAGCCGCCATCTTGGGTGGAGCTGGACCGGATTTAGCGGTCTAGTTCTCCCGGGAGGCAGGCCTTAAAACACTTCCTTGCTCTGGGCTACTCGAGAACGCTCGGCTGGTGGCAGCAGCCCGGCCCTCGAGGAACCTCGGACTCGTTTATCAGTCATCTCAGTTACTTGGCAGTATTTGTTAGCGCTGTAGCGCGACTTTTAGCGCTAGTGCGCTCGTATTTTAAAAATTGCTTAAAAGTTGTCATTTTGTTTATTTTAACTTGCACCCACTGACTGGACACTATTTTCTGCTGCTACCCGCCCTGGTCCATCGCGGCTGGTGCCGTTTGTGTGGAGGGTGAGGCGAGCCGCCATCTTGGGTGGAGCTGGACCGGATTTAGCGGTCTAGTTCTCCCGGGAGGCAGGCCTTAAAACACTTCCTTGCTCTGGGCTACTCGAGAACGCTCGGCTGGTGGCAGCAGCCCGGCTCTCGAGGAACCTCGGACTCGTTTATCAGTCATCTCAGTTACTTGGCAGTATTTGTTAGCGCTGTAGCGCGACTTTTAGCGCTAGTGCGCTCGTATTTTAAAAATTGCTTAAAAGTTGTCATTTTGTTTATTTTAACTTGCACCCACTGACTGGACACTATTTTCTGCTGCTACCCGCCCTGGTCCATCACGGCTGGTGCCGTTTGTGTGGAGGGTGAGGCGAGCCGCCATCTTGGGTGGAGCTGGACCGGATTTAGCGGTCTAGTTCTCCCGGGAGGCAGGCCTTAAAACACTTCCTTGCTCTGGGCTACTCGAGAACGCTCGGCTGGTGGCAGCAGCCCGGCCCTCGAGGAACCTCGGACTCGTTTATCAGTCATCTCAGTTACTTGGCAGTATTTGTTAGCGCTGTAGCGCGACTTTTAGCGCTAGTGCGCTCGTATTTTAAAAATTGCTTAAAAGTTGTCATTTTGTTTATTTTAACTTGCACCCACTGACTGGACACTATTTTCTGCTGCTACCCGCCCTGGTCCATCGCGGCTGGTGCCGTTTGTGTGGGGGGTGAGGCGAGCCGCCATCTTGGGTGGAGCTGGACCGGATTTAGCGGTCTAGTTCTCCCGGGAGGCAGGCCTTAAAACACTTCCTTGCTCTGGGCTACTCGAGAACGCTCGGCTGGTGGCAGCAGCCCGGCCCTCGAGGAACCTCGGACTCGTTTATCAGTCATCTCAGTTACTTGGCAGTATTTGTTAGCGCTGTAGCGCGACTTTTAGCGCTAGTGCGCTCGTATTTTAAAAATTGCTTAAAAGTTGTCATTTTGTTTATTTTAACTTGCACCCACTGACTGGACACTATTTTCTGCTGCTACCCGCCCTGGTCCATCGCGGCTGGTGCCGTTTGTGTGGAGGGTGAGGCGAGCCGCCATCTTGGGTGGAGCTGGACCGGATTTAGCGGTCTAGTTCTCCCGGGAGGCAGGCCTTAAAACACTTCCTTGCTCTGGGCTACTCGAGAACGCTCGGCTGGTGGCAGCAGCCCGGCCCTCGAGGAACCTCGGACTCGTTTATCAGTCATCTCAGTTACTTGGCAGTATTTGTTAGCGCTGTAGCGCGACTTTTAGCGCTAGTGCGCTCGTATTTTAAAAATTGCTTAAAAGTTGTCATTTTGTTTATTTTAACTTGCACCCACTGACTGGACACTATTTTCTGCTGCTACCCGCCCTGGTCCATCGTGGCTGGTGCCGTTTGTGTGGAGGGTGAGGCGAGCCGCCATCTTGGGTGGAGCTGGACCGGATTTAGCGGTCTAGTTCTCCCGGGAGGCAGGCCTTAAAACACTTCCTTGCTCTGGGCTACTCGAGAACGCTCGGCTGGTGGCAGCAGCCCGGCCCTCGAGGAACCTCGGACTCGTTTATCAGTCATCTCAGTTACTTGGCAGTATTTGTTAGCGCTGTAGCGCGACTTTTAGCGCTAGTGCGCTCGTATTTTAAAAATTGCTTAAAAGTTGTCATTTTGTTTATTTTAACTTGCACCCACTGACTGGACACTATTTTCTGCTGCTACCCGCCCTGGTCCATCGCGGCTGGTGCCGTTTGTGTGGAGGGTGAGGCGAGCCGCCATCTTGGGTGGAGCTGGACCGGATTTAGCGGTCTAGTTCTCCCGGGAGGCAGGCCTTAAAACACTTCCTTGCTCTGGGCTACTCGAGAACGCTCGGCTGGTGGCAGCAGCCCGGCCCTCGAGGAACCTCGGACTCGTTTATCAGTCATCTCAGTTACTTGGCAGTATTTGTTAGCGCTGTAGCGCGACTTTTAGCGCTAGTGCGCTCGTATTTTAAAAATTGCTTAAAAGTTGTCATTTTGTTTATTTTAACTTGCACCCACTGACTGGACACTATTTTCTGCTGCTACCCGCCCTGGTCCATCGCGGCTGGTGCCGTTTGTGTGGAGGGTGAGGCGAGCCGCCATCTTGGGTGGAGCTGGACCGGATTTAGCGGTCTAGTTCTCCCGGGAGGCAGGCCTTAAAACACTTCCTTGCTCTGGGCTACTCGAGAACGCTCGGCTGGTGGCAGCAGCCCGGCCCTCGAGGAACCTCGGACTCGTTTATCAGTCATCTCAGTTACTTGGCAGTATTTGTTAGCGCTGTAGCGCGACTTTTAGCGCTAGTGCGCTCGTATTTTAAAAATTGCTTAAAAGTTGTCATTTTGTTTATTTTAACTTGCACCCACTGACTGGACACTATTTTCTGCTGCTACCCGCCCTGGTCCATCGCGGCTGGTGCCGTTTGTGTGGAGGGTGAGGCGAGCCGCCATCTTGGGTGGAGCTGGACCGGATTTAGCGGTCTAGTTCTCCCGGGAGGCAGGCCTTAAAACACTTCCTTGCTCTGGGCTACTCGAGAACGCTCGGCTGGTGGCAGCAGCCCGGCCCTCGAGGAACCTCGGACTCGTTTATCAGTCATCTCAGTTACTTGGCAGTATTTGTTAGCGCTGTAGCGCGACTTTTAGCGCTAGTGCGCTCGTATTTTAAAAATTGCTTAAAAGTTGTCATTTTGTTTATTTTAACTTGCACCCACTGACTGGACACTATTTTCTGCTGCTACCCGCCCTGGTCCATCGCGGCTGGTGCCGTTTGTGTGGAGGGTGAGGCGAGCCGCCATCTTGGGTGGAGCTGGACCGGATTTAGCGGTCTAGTTCTCCCGGGAGGCAGGCCTTATAAACAATGGGCATACAGGAGCGCAGCGGACGAGCGCAGCGGGCGCGACGAATGCGCGCCGAAGTCGCGCATAAGTCAAGCCCGTCTGCGCCCGTCCGCGGCAGTCCGGGGCCAGGGGCCACAACCCCTGGACCAAACATCAAATACTCCTCTTCTACTTTGCTGTCACTTAGACCCCCAGACAGTGCTGGCCCCGCCCCGCCCGCCCACACCTTAAAACGTGCGGCCACATACGGCATTCTGAAGCCCGAATACATCCATGCCAAAATTCCTAAATACAGCTCTACTCTGTCCTCTGCTACCACTCATAACTCTGCGACAACACTTAAATGCCTATACTTAAATAATAGGTCTATGGTCAAACACCATCTTGACATTTTCCTTCTGCTTCAGACCGACCAGCCAGACTTTTTATTTCTTTCTGAAACCTGGCTCAATGAAGGATCCCTGCCTGACATCCTAGCTGCTGTCCCTTCGAATTATTACATCCTGCACGCTGACAGACCCGCTGGCAAAAGAGGCGGAGGTGTCGCTGCGATTATTCGCAGCTCTCATCAAGTCTCTTCCTTACCATCTTTAGATCTGACAGGATGCGATAACCTGCTTTTTAAATTGAACACTGATCTAGGATCACTACTTTTGATCCTTCTATATCGTCCCCCTCAAACTTCGCTTACATTCATCACATCCTTTGCTGAACAGCTTGCTTCCCTGACCATCTCCCATGGCAAAATTGTATTATTAGGAGACTTTAATCTATGGTTGGACTCTACCGAGTCTGATCCTCAGGCAGCCAGTCTTAAAGAAATGTTATTGGATATGAATCTTATTCAACACATCCATCTTCCTACCCATAGCAAAGGGCATAGCTTAGACCAAATCTGGTCCCAAAACACTCCTCTTGCTATTAATTCCATCATGCCCTGCATCTGGTCGGACCATTATCTGATCAACTTCACCATCACCATAGTAAGCAGCAGAAGGTCCCAACCTCAGCCAGGAGGTAAAACTAGACTGTGGAAGAATGTCAACATTTCCACCTTTATTGAATCCTTATCTTCCTCTCCTCCCTCATCCGACCAGGACATTGATAAAATGGAAGAAGCTTTTTCAGGTTGGTTACTTCAGGCAGCTGACGATCATGCTCCCTGCACTAACTTTCCTCGCTCCCGCCCCAACGACGCACGCAAGTGGTTCACACCTGTTTTGAAAAACTTTAAGCTTAAGGTCCGTCAACTGGAGCGAAAATGGCGCACTGCCTATTCAGAGCAAGACAAGGATAATTATCGTAAAGTTCGCAGGGACTATCACAAGCTTATCCTAAAACACAAAACTGAACATTTCTCTGAAAAAATACTCAAAGCTAATAATAAATCCAGAGAACTATTCAATATAGTGGAAAATCTTAGTACAAGTGACAGAACCTCCCTTCCGATAACCCCCACTCAGGAACTTTGCAATTCACTCAATTCTTTCTTTTTTGACAAAATCTGCACCATCAAACAGAGCATCTCCACCACTCAGCCATCTCTTCTGTTTTCCGATGTTTTTCACAATCCTGCCACCTTGATTTCATACCCTCTTATTGATAATGCTACCTTATCTAAGCTTCTTACCAAAGTTAAATCAGGATCCCCTGACGACATCTGTCCTCCCTTCATTCTGAAAGAAGTAGGCACCCTCATCCCTGAGGGTCTACTTCCCTTGCTGAATGGATCGCTCACCCAAGGGAAAGTCCCAAGTAACTTCAAAAAAGCCCTACTCATTCCCCTTTTAAAAAAGATAGGAGCCAACCCATCAGATCCACTTAACTATAGGCCCATTTCTTTGTTGCCTTACTGCGCCAAACTTTTGGAATCCCATGTCTGTGATTGTATCTCCGCTTTCCTGGAGAAATCTAAGTACCTTGCACCCAACCAGGCCGGCTTCCGCCCTTGCCACTCAACCGAAGCAGTTATTCTTTCGGTGCAGAATTCTTTGAGACGGAATGCGGACGAGGGGATCCACCAGGCTCTGGTGCTATTGGATCTTTCCGCTGCGTTCGACACGGTCGACTATACCATCTTGGTCGACCGCGTCGAGCAGGCTGGCCTCAGAGGTCCGGCCCTGAGTTGGATCCGCTCGTTCATTTCTGGCCGAACTCAATCGGTCAGACTGGGTACCTTTACGGCCCCCACCATATCTACCAACTGCGGAGTGCTTCAAGGCTCTTCGCTGTCCCCCCTACTTTTTAATCTATACCTGCGTCCTCTTCTGTTTTCTCTTAGAAATGCCAAGGTAACCATCTTCAACTATGCTGATGATTTGCAGCTCATCTTCCCCCTTAACACCAAGGACTCAGTGGTAGAATTTCAGAACACCATGTCCCACATTCTGAGTTGGATGAGCTGCAATCATTTAAAACTCAACCCAGGAAAGACCGAATTGGTCTTGCCTGGACAGAGTATACATAGTTGGAATCCTAGCTTTTGGCCCTCCTGTATGGGTGCCCCTCCGTCTAAGTCATCTTCGGTAAAAAGTCTGGGCATCCACATCAGTGAAGATCTTTCCTTGAAGAAACAGGTGGGGTCAGTCGTCTCCGCCAGTTTTTTTCAGTTGAAAAAAATTTAAAAAATTGCACGCTTTTTTTCCTTTTCCGCCCTTACCCAGATTGTCATCTCCTTGGTTTTATCCAGACTGGATTTTTCCAATAGCCTTTACCTCGGGCTCCCAAAAGGAGAGCTCAAACGCCTCCAGCTGGTTCAGAACCAAGCAGCCAGACTTCTTCTGAACATCCCCAGAAGGCAATCAGTTAGATCTGGCTTGAAACAATTACACTGGTTGCCGGTGGAACAACGTGTGGCCTTCAAGACGGGCTGCATTTTATTTAAATCCTTGCAAGATACTGGCCCCCAATTCGTCAGGAACCTATTCCATAAATACAATCCTTCCCGACACCTCCGGTCCACCAATAAATCTCTGTTGACTGTGCCGTCGTACAAGAGGAAACGTCTCGGAGGCAGCTGCTTTGACCATCTTGCAGCTGCCTTCTGGAACTCCCTCCCTCCTCACCTAAAACTAAGCGACAATCTCCTCAGTTTTAGACATCTTCTGAAGACCTGGCTCTTTTCTCAGGCACACCCTTGAACTGCCTCTTTTTATCAAATGATTGATGCGCCCTGTTCCTTTCTATAGCGCCATGAAGCCTCCGGGCGTACGAGCGCTCAATAAATACCAGTTAACATTAACATTAACATTTTGTTCCAAACTGATAAAACCATCATCTAAGCTCCGTGTCATTCCTTTCAAAATATCAATTCCAATAATGTATTCAGGAAAGGGCACTATTAACACACTATATTCTCTTTTTGGTATTTTTTCGATTTTTAATTAAAGGTTAGTTTGCACTGCTGGGGTCTCTTTACCACCTAACCCTGTAATCGTAAAATACTGTCCTCTAAATTTCTTGGGATTTCCATATATCAAAGTGGCCTCAACTCCTGTATCTACTAGAGCTCGGGCCCATTGTACGTTACAATTTTTCCAAAAAATCTCTATATCCACATAGGGCCTATGATCTTTACGAGCCCAATTCTGTACTGGAGCTTGACCTTTTTCCTAATCATTTTTGTTCCTGTCCTGCGCCCAAGACAAATCAGGATAAAGACTTTAATATTGTTTAGGAAGCACATCTTCCTCGTACACTCTTCCTTCATAATATGAGTTTCTCATGTTCCTGTCACTCCGCGATCTCCGATCAGGGGATCTCCCTCGCTCATTTCTCATTCTCAGTTCTGGAGATCTACCTCTTTCATTTTTAACTCTGTGATCTACATATTCTTCTCTCTCAGGTCATGTTCTATATTTTGGAGATTCTTCCCTCTCATATTGTGTCCTATATTTTGGAGATTCTTCCCTTCTCCCTTGATATAACTCGTCACCACTTCCATCTGAGTATCTCCGCTCATGATTTTGTTTGTTAACTCTTCTGCTCCCTTCTTTCCTGTCCAAGCCCCTTTTTTCGAAACATGGTCCATAACTTCGGAGTAGGTTCCCCATCTATTTCTTCTCTACTCACCCCATCTCTCATTAAGGCCAAAAACATATCTTGTCTAGTCAACTTATCATTGTCTGTACGAACCTCAGGTCTAGATGTCCTCTCTGTCTTCATCCATTCCCCCAGTTCACCCAATTCACGAACTGCTTCAATCACTTGAGCTAGTGTGTTTCCTGTCTGATTTATAAGCAATGTCATTATTACCTGCTTATAAGCAGGAGGAGCCGTATGAATGATGTTATT
This sequence comes from Lissotriton vulgaris, assembly GCF_964263255.1. Classification (NCBI taxonomy): domain Eukaryota; kingdom Metazoa; phylum Chordata; class Amphibia; order Caudata; family Salamandridae; genus Lissotriton; species Lissotriton vulgaris. Next base: position 1,118,249,409 of record NC_141698.1, read on the forward strand.
TCTTACAGAAGTATTAAGTAGTCCTTCCATTAGTCTATGTGCAGAATCTAAGAAAATAGAGGTTTTCATCACCTCTTCCTTTAATCTCTGTGTTGCGTCTCTCAACGTATACAAAGGTTTCACATTCATTGGCCAGTCTGATTCAGTCGGGTATTTGTGACTACATCCAGCCACAGCCAGTTGTAACAGGCTAATCTGATCATTAAGCCTGTAATTCCTAAAATGTTCCTGAATTGTCGGGTCTGTGCTTATGGTACGAAATTTTACTGCATCTCCCTGATCTAACATCACACCAGCAGCACCCAGGTCATAGATGCGGACCATCCATGTAAGTAAGTTCTTGCCAGATTTCTGCCAAAACCTGTCCAAAATATCATTAATTTCTTGTTGTGTAAAATCCTCTAAACTATCCAAAGCTATTCCCTGGGGATGCTGTGGACCACCCTGCAATTTTTTCCGATGTATCGGCTGCGCATGCACCTCTCTACGCTCTTCTGATTTATTTTCGTTCTCAGTCTTAACAGGCTCTGCTTTCCTGTCATCCTCCTCACCCAAACCAGAAAACTCTGAAGAATCCCAAATATTTCCATCAAACTTCTCGGGTCCCAGTCAAGTCCTGCCTTTGCAATGACTACATGTACCTTCCTTTTATTAATTCTCCCTCATCTGTATTTGTACTTCGCAATGCGCACTGCAGACCTTTCCGCTACGGTCTGAAAAGTCTCTATCTTGTCCAGAAATAATTTATTTTTACATCTTAACAGCGTAGTCGCATTCTTTATTTCAACATGCTGTTCTTCCAACTCCTTACACTCACGCAGTAATTTCACATATTTCTCATGCATTATTCTGTAAGCATTTAACAAAACCCATCCTCTTCGTCCTAATATAGGAAACTCTTCTCCTCTTATAACCGGCACCTTTTGCAAACATGAAACCACCTGAGCCGGTTCGGCTTTTAACAAACACGCATTCCAGTTTTCACTCAAACCAGCAGCATTAACCCATTCATGAGCCAGCACTCCTTACGGAGTTGAATCCCATCCAGGAATTTCCATTGACAATTTAGAGTCAACCTTTGTCACAACGCCAAGATGTAATGACCTGATAATTCGGTTATTTCTGCCAATCACCAGGGCATTACTTACACATCCTTTCCCAGGACCCAGAAAGACACCACACTCCACAATACTTACCTAAGAAAGGAATAAGCACGAACAGCAAACTAAAGATATATGGCCATTGCAGAGGAGCTTGCAAATAAAGTCACCACACACAACTCCCCACATCCGAGAGGATTCGTAAATTACACCAACACACACTTCTCCACAGCCGAGAGGATTGGGAAATTACAACAACGCACACCTCCCCACATTAAAGAGGATTAGAAAATTACAACAACGCACACCTCCCCACATCCAAAAGGATTCGGAAATTACAACAACGCACATCTCCCCACATCTGAGAGGATTCGGAAATTACATCAACGCACATCTCCCCACATCCGTGAGGATTAGGAAACTACAACAAGCACACCTCCCCACATCTAAGAGGATTCGGAATAGCAGCAATGCACACTCCTTCTAACAATGGCTGGGGTAGAATACTTAGAATTTATCCTTCCCTGGATGAGAGCGGAACAACTCTCCTTCTACAATTACCTGCAGGAAGGGAAACTTACCATCCTTCCGATGCGACAGCACTTGGATCAGAAAGGTCCTGACCTCCCATCCCAAGGAACACAGACAAATAATGATATGCTCTGGAGTTTCTTTATTACACAATGATAGAATGGCAAAAGAAAGAAATTACTAATATGTCACGATAGGCCTTCTTCACAATAGCACCTAAGCAATTGCTAAACGCAATCAGTAAAACATATAAAACTTATCCATACTAATATAATAAAGAGAGAGCCCAAACCTTTGAGGCGGGTAATCACAGGAACCACAGCACCAATCACAACACCCAATACAGCGTTGGAAAGGGCAGCTGCAGCAGAAGGACATAGGCTATGTAGACGCCCAGCATATACATTTAAAAGGTAAAAGAACCGTGCCAGCAAAGTAGTCCCTTGTGGGCGTGTCTGCGTTGTGCTGTGGGCGTGTGATGGGGGTGTGACAAATGCTGGGGGCGTGTGGTATGTTCCACCCTTCATGCCATGTCTCATATTGTGTGCTAATCCCACCCTGCTCCTTTTAAATACACCTGCACCCCATAATCATAACCCACCCTTACTCCTTAAAATACCCCAACACCCTTAAACACTAACCCATCTTAACCCTATAAATATACCCTGTACCCCAACACCCAAACCTACCCCTGAACCCTAAAAATACCCCTGTACTCCAAAACCCAAACCTAGCCCTGAACCCTAAAAATACCACTGTACCCAAAACCCAAACCTACCCCTGAACCCTAAAATACCCCTGTACCCTATAACCCAAACCTAGCCCTGAACCCTTAAAATATTCCTGTACCCCAAAACCCAAACCTACCCCTGAACCCTAAAAATACCACCGTACCCAAAACCCAAACCTACCCCTGAACCCTAAAATACCCCTGTACCCCATAACCCAAACCTAGCCCTGAACCCTTAAAATACTCCTGTACCCCAAAACCCAAACCTACCCCTGAACCCTAAAAATACCCCTGCACCCCAAAACCCAAACCTAGCCCTGAACACTAAAATACCCCTGTACCCCAAAACCCAAACCTATCCCTGAACCCTAAAAATACCCCTGTACCCCAAAACCCATACCTAGCCCTGAACCCTTAAAATACCCCTGTAGCCCAAAACCCAAACCTACCCCTGAACCCTAAAAATACCCCTATTCCCCAAAACCCAAACCTAGCCCTGAACCCTAAAAATACCCCTGTACTCCAAACCCATACCTATCCCTAAACCCTAAAACTACCCCTGTACCCCATAACCTAAAACTATACCTGAACCCTTAAAATACCCAAACACCCTAAAACATATACTTCAGTACCCCAAAACATATACACCTATACCCATACTTACCTTATCCAAACATTAAAAAAAACATGCTTTTACCATTCATGCATTTACAAAGCATATAAAATGTAATGCCATGCGTTATAATGGCATTGCGGAGTCATGGTACTTTGGTAATGAAAGTATGCAGAGTGATGGTATGCGGAAAGAAAGTTGCGGAATAATGGGTGTTTACCCTCCCCCGGTAAGTACATTGGTGGCACGGCGGCCCACATCTCCAGCAACATACTCATATTTTTTCACCACCCATTTGAAAAATGCACAGGTCTCTCTCATTGATGGCCAGCACCGACATACACTTTTAGACACACCTCCCGCCACAAGTTCTACAATTGCGAACTTTAGAGCCGGGGAGCTACGTTCGAATCTCGGCATCAGCTCAACATCCTGTGATTCCAGGCAAATCGCTTTGTCTCCCCGGGCCTACCACAAATGAATGTGTTCTTCTGTAATGTAAATTGTGCTCATGCCATGTTGTCGAGTTCGCGCTATATAATATTGCAAGGAAAAATAAAGTAGGGAAACTCGAGTTCACGCACTACTGAACGCGCACTCTTAAGTGCATCAGCAGTGCACTGTGAATCTGAGCGTTTCACAGGCCTGTCACAGATAAGAAATGCTATCAAATCGAAATCCTACAAAACAATATACTACTGGCCGGCAGCAATTCATACCCGGGCAACGTCGGGACGGGCTGCTAGTATGTATATAAACGTATGGCATCTGAAAACAGAAAGGTATAGTTAGGTAAAGATAGTCAGAATATAAGAATTAGTGGAACACCTCACCAAGGGCCAGATGTAGGAAGCCAAATTCCAGTTAGTAATGGCCGAAATTACAGAATTTCGGCCGTTACCGACCGGAATTAGGCTTTTCAGATGTAGGTGGCTAAATTGTAGGATTCAGTAATTTACCGAATCGGTAACTTAAAGAATCATACCGAAATCTTAACATACCGATTCAGTAAATTACCAAAACCTTAATGTAGAGAGCACTCAAGTGAGTGCTTTTTACATTTAAGGATTCGTTATTTACCACCAACTATTAGTTGGTGGTAAATTCCGAATACCTTTTAAAAAGCAATTTTGTGCTTTTTATTCATTGCCATGTGGCAGACAAACATGCCATTAGGGCATGTATGTCTGCCACATGTGCACCCATGCACAATACAGGGGTGCAACAGGGTGTCAATGTGACACCCTGCCACCCTTCGGTGGTATTTACCGAATCGGTAATTCTCATTCATTCCTATGGGCCTCCAGGCCCATAGGAATGAATGGGGAGTACCGATTCGGTAAATACCGAATCGGTATTTACCGAATCTTACCAATTCGGTAATTTTTACTAAAAATGTATCTACATCCCATTTACCTATTCCTAAATTCCGAATCGTTAAAATTTGGTATTTAAGAATAGGTACATTGGGATTACCTACATCTGGCCCTAAGTTTCTACACATCTCGCTTCCACTTCACCAGAGGGGGCTTGTCTCTCCAGCCTAATTAGGATCTCCTGCTCCACGGTCACAGCTGCACGTCTGCAATGTGATGGATCACCACCCGTGATGGACTACCAGAGATCGATCTAACTCTGCTCAGAGCTCAGACACCTCCTTTAGTACAAGTGGAAACGTCGGCCGAAGCTTCTAACAAGCCTCGCCTCCTTTTCCCATTAGATTCTGTACCACTCTGTACCAAGGCCCCAGCTGTGGCTGACCAGGCGTATGTTATGACTTAAGAATAGAGAGAGCACATTCCTCTGACAAGAACCGGTCCTCTCCAGTTTAAGAAGGATGAACAACATGTGGAAAGTAAAACATAGCCTCTCACCTAAAGAGGCTCAGAAGATGGCGACAACTCAGAAAATGGAGTTACTCGAGCATAGGCCTTAGTTCCCACAAAAGAACAAAATTAGTATGCAAGAAGGCATAAGATCATGCTGAAGCCGATAGGCAATCCCTGCCATTACGCAAGATAAAGTTGGAAACATAAATAACATAATCAAGCCCTACTCTATAACAAATTCATGTTATATGGGCCAACACAGCACTATATTATAGCAAAATATACTGAGATGGTAGTGGGCAACGGCCATAATTGGACCGATCACTTATAAAAATATATCGGTCACTATGAGGGGCTAGAAAGGGCATTGGATGACCAAGTACAGACAAATGTTGTTCACGCAGAATATACTAACAGGACTTGACTTGACCTAATCTCTACGTGTGCATATTTCTACATTATTACCTCATCGCATGCATAATCTCTACTTGTGCTGGTCTGACCCTTCTCACATCAACCTCAAAGTACATGCTCATCTCTCAATCTATCCATCAAACACAAGCTCTTCAAAATCACCCTCTGGAGCAGGCATACTTAAAATATTTCTGCCCTCCTCGCTCCAACCTTGTACCCCAACTCTTCCATCGCAACTCTCACAAGCTCATCCTGGTGCTGCCCCTCTCAACATCCACACCTACATTCACAGCATCACTTATCATTACTGTGTACATAATACCTCTCCCATTCATGCTATATACACAATGTACTGTGCAAATCACCTCCTCAGCAGAAGTTAAACGTCATTTGACAAACTAGTGCATCCACAGATTCAAACAAAATATATCAACTGGCCAACACCTGCACCTCCCCATCCAGCATCCTAACTTAATCAACTTGTGTATACCCTTGACGTACATTTATCCAATTTGTTACAAATAACAAGTTTAACATTGTCTCACTGTGGCCCTGTCACATCTACATCTCTATTCCGTGCTCCATTGCTCCATTGACATATCCACATTGTAAACTACCTTCATCAATGTCACTGCCCTGTCACAGTCATCCCTCAATGTAGTTCCACAGACCACAGCTCTCATCTCCTGCCAGCCTCTAACCATGTCTAGCCGGTTCTACCTCAATCACATCTACCTATTTCTAGCATACCCTGCCCAGGTTTTAACCAGTCTCACAAAGCCCATACTCTGATTCCTACACCCCAGCATTGTAAATAATTCACATTGTAACAATGATAATACTTCATTTTTTCTATCAAAGAACTGCCTTTGACATTAACTCATTCCTTCACTCTCGTAAAATTCCTAACTTGTTCTGTCCCCATCAGGTCTAAGTCTCCACTCCATTCACAACATGGAAACACTAGTCTTTCTCACCCCTACCCTTGTTAAGCCAGCTCAGCCCATGCAACATTAACCTTGCAAAGCACATCTACAGCCAGGCTTCATATTCCAATATATATCTCCTTCCCTGCTGTCTGTTAATTTAGTGCATGGATGTAACACAGCCTCATGTAGCACCTGCCCAGCAGATGGACCCACAACACTTCTGTGCCCTCACAGCCCACTCAGCCTACCACATTTTGCACAGGGCAATCCACTAGCCATAACAGCACTCCTAGTTCATCTCTCTGTGTGATCTTGGCCAGCATCAAGCTTAGCTCAAAAGTATTCCATTGTCATCTATGTAGAAATGACAACATACACACATATCAGATGCTCAACTACAAATGATGTGTGGGTAAAATTGGATAGTCCTAGCTTGTACAGACAAAATATTCATAAGTGGTAAGTATGCAAACTTCCAAAATCTCATCCATTCTCCACTCTTCTCACTCGGCCCTCATCCGTGTTGAGAGTTGTCCATTGTGCTATGATGCCATGAGGGCTTTCAGACTTCAGTTGTGGGAAGTTTTATGGGATTTTCTGAGGTTCATCAGTCCCTGGGTCATCCACCACCACATGGCAGTCCTCACTGGAGCTCAAGCTTGATCTCAATGTCACTGATGAGAAGTCCAGCGTGCCCTCAGTGTGGCTCTTCTCAGTCCCCGTGCCACTGGTTCCCTCTTTCTCATACTTAACACTATAACCAGTCTGGCGAGCTGCTTCCCCAGTTTCCATGGTGCTGCCTCCTCACTGGCCAGTGCTGATGCTGTGAACAAGGAGTAAAATTAGTCCATGAGTCGTCCATATGTACTTGACACATAGGTTTCATAACAACTCTTCCAAGATGAACTGACTACATCAATCTGACTTGTGTGATACACTTTTGTAACTGTTCTGCAAATAACACATGTAAGTACGCAAGTGAACCTATGTACCGTCACACAATGTGATATCAGCAACATTGTGGTTAGCAAAAGCCCTTTACACAACCACAATGTCAACTACTTCACTATGTACCAGCTTATCTATTGTCTTTCAGTACTGATGGCCTTGTGTCATGACATACCTGTCTTGAAAGATGGAAGTGAGTCTAGAACTCTCAATTGGGATATGAGTCACAGATTTAAATGCAGACATGATATACATTCTACTATCCTCATCCATCCATCTGGGTACCCTTGGGCCTACTGTCACAGGTCATATACGTTTCTTGTCACACATCTAGCTGGTGTAGTCATTTCATAGGCCATGTCACACAAATTACGTTTATCATGCTTATATGTCCTGTAGCTTAAGTTGTTGTCTGTCAGGTCACACATCTAACTATTAGCGAGGAGACACCAAGGTAGTAGGCATAGCTAGAGTGGGAGGTTTGTGGCCACAGTTTTGAGTCATTTATGTACAGTATTAGGAAAATGAATACACATGTTGATCACATTGGAAACAGTTCACCAGTTTCACATGTGAACAATGCTCAGCACACTGCCAAGTCCAATGACTGTATCTTCACAGTGCTTCCTGTGGATCCCAAGGCCACTGGGCTGTCTGGATGCATCATCTGTACATACCATTACTCCTGAGCACCTTGGTTTGAAATTCATAGTCAACACTTTGTAGCATTTTGTCAAGACTTCAGAAGTACACATGTGTAAAGACCAAGTCTGAATGCCACTCCTTTTTGCCATTGTGCACAATTTGTATAGCTGAAATGTTTTTGCTTACAATCTCATTTTGTAAACATATTTCCAAATGATGCTCATGTGACATCTCTGAATCTCACAGCGATGCATCGTGCGCATGGTTTAAAAAGTAATCAAGTATAACCAGTTTAAAGCATTTACACACATGGGACCTTACAATCCAATCCCTGTTTCCACCAGTGAGCAACTTTGTTGTCCACAGAATGGCATGTGTTGTTACTGTTGCAGTAGTGTTGCTCACTGGTTAGAGGCGGCAGACCCGAGAGCAGAGGACGGCCCGGGACCAGGGTTCGATTCCCGACGCGGCAGGTTTCTGGACCAGGGTCAGCGGACTCGATAATTCTCTCGCCTCGGTGCCCACTCTGATCAGCGATCACACTCGGCAACTCTGGGCATAAGCTTGCCTCATCTGCACTAACGGCCCCACCAGACCGCCGGGGATGCCTGGTCTCACCCTGGAGATACCCATTAAGGGACCATCTCTCAGGGAAGCCAGTAAGGGTTTCGCAGCGGTCGAAGCGCGGAGATACTCCTCCGGGAGTCGATCCTAGCGCTATATAAAACTTGCAATTAACTGTTACAGTATCAGACACTTGGACTCACTCTTTGGAATAGATAGAATTGAATTTTACACCCAATCGTTTGAAAAGGCCAGTGTGACAGGTGACATGAGTTAGCAAACCTGTAAATTGGCCATCAGTTCGGTATACACTGGTCACCAGTGCTGGGACCTAACGTTGGCACACTGACCAATCAATACTCATCTAGGCCTCAACATAGACATCACCTGCTACCTGGATGTATACCATTAGCTTTTGCACCTAAATGCTCAAACAACACCATACTTCATAAAGTTTGTGTGACCACTCAGAGAACAGAGCAAACATTAGAGATTGTGCAGACACATTTTGAGCTATCACAATATGTCTTCAGGTTATCTACATGCACAAGTTGTTGTAATGCTTTCAGATCACATGAGCATGGCACTACTGTCAATACCCTAGACATGATATCCTCACATGACACAGGAGAAGAGCGAATACCATACATCTACATATCCTTGTGCATATGCATTTATTAACTCTGAACAGTTATTTTGTGTGTCTTACAACCTGAAAATGGGCCTGCAGGCTTAGACACTCAAACATGCATGGGCTAAAATCTTGGGCATAATTGCAAATACTCACACTCTCTTTGCTGCTGTCTGGCTTTCAACATCCCATCCAGGTCATGGAAGACCACCGTAAGGATGCGGAGCATGTCGGGGTCAAGGTGCGGCACGCGCCCTTCTTGCCTGGAGGTGACAGGCCCAGCAGGACTTTTGTGATCTTTGTCCAGCCTCTCAAATCCTGCCCATGTCTCCTGCAATGATGACTATGCCGGGAGGCGACACCCACGGAGCGCACCTCCAGGCAATGGTCCTCCACAGCTTGCCCTTCTGATGTGAGTTGTACTGCAAGGATGAAATGATGACAGGCTCTTAGTTCACATGCAACATGTACATAGACAGATACTGGTACACATAGGTCATGATCAGCTTGCCCACACTGTCTAAAGGTGATCAAAGTAGCATTCTGCGCACTTCACCAGTGTTCAATGAAAATTCTGTCCCATAAGAACAGTAACCTTATGTTTACTCACTCGTGAGGGTCTCAAGGCGCTGGGGGGTGGGGGGGCGGGGGGAGCAGTTCAGGATCAGTCGAAGAGCCAGGTCTTGAGGTCCTTCCTGAACGTGTGCTTGAAGGTTATCCTGTTCTTGAGAGGGAGGCAGTGGAGGCCTTGTAGGTGTTGGGTCATGTGCTTGTGACGCGGTGTCCCGAGGACGAGTCTGGCTGCAGTGGTCTAGATGGTTTGGAGTTTGTGTAGAAGGGTTCTGTTGAGTCCGGTGTAGAGGGCGTTGCTGTAGTCAAGTCTGCTGGTTATGAGTGTGTGGGTGATAGTCTTTCTGCAGTCAGGGGGGATCAATTTTAATGTCTTGCGGAGGATGCAGAGGCACTTAAAGCTGGTGGACGCGACTGTATTGATCTGTCGGTTCATGGAGGGAGGAGTCAAGGTTGATGCTGAGGTTCTGGGCGTGGTCTGTTGGGGTATGTGGGGTCCCTAGGGCGGAGGGCCACCAGGTGTTGTACCAGGCAGAAGTGCATTGTCCAAGGATAAGGACCTCGGTCTTCTCTGAGTTGAGTTTCAGGCAGCTGGCGTTCATCCAGGCTGCCACTTCCTTCATGTCTTACTGGAAGACAAGTCTGGTGTCTTCGGGATTCTTCGTGAGTGAGAGGATGAGCTGGGTGTCGTCGGCATAGGATCCGATGCTGAGCCTATGCTGTCTGATGATGGCGGCGAGGGGGGTATGTAAATGTTGAAGAGCGTCGGGCTGAGTGATGATCCTTGGGGTACTCCGCAGTTGATGTCAGTGGATTCGGAGAAGAAGGGGGGCAAGAATGATCCTCTTGGTTCTGCCCGAGAGGAAGGATTGCATTCAGTCGAGAGAGGCTCCTTGTATACCTGCGTCCTTGAGTCTGCTGACAAGCGATATGAGACGGTGTCTAAGGCTGTGGAGAGGTCTAGAAGGATGAGGGCTGCTGTGTGTCTCTGGTCTAGTGGCGGTGAGGAGCATGTCGGGGTCAAGGTGCGGCACGCGCCCTTCTTGCCTGGAGGTGACAGGCCCAGCAGGACTTTTGTGATCTTTGTCCAGCCTCTCAAATTCTGTCACCGTCTCCTGCAATGGTGACTACTCCGAGAGGCGACACCCACGGAGCGCACCTTCCACGCAATGGTCCTCCACAGCTTGCCGTTCTGATGTGAGTTGAACTGCAAGGATGACATGATGACAGGCTCTTAGTTCACATGCAACATGTACATAGACAGATAGTGGTACACATAGGTCATGATCAGCTTGCCCACACTGTCTAAATGTGATCAAAGTAGCATTCTGCGCATTTTGTTATGTTACGTTATGTTAATTTCGATTTATATAGCGCCAAATCACCGACAGGTCTCTTAGCGCTTGCTTTGGGAACCCGTCCTGGCTTTCCCTGCAAGATAGCCCCTACTGGGCATCCCCAAGGTGAAGACCAGGCATCCCATCGCGGTGGGGCCGTAGTGGAGATTAAGCAAGCTATTGCCCAGAGCTGCAGAGTGTGAACCCATGATTCAAGTAGGCACTGAGGCGAGAATTATCGAGTCCGTGGACATTTTGAGCTCAAGACCCTGCCGCATCGGGAATTGAACCCTGGTCCCGGGTCGGACCTCTGCACCAGTGTTCAATGAAAACTCTCTCCCATAAGAACAGTAACCTTATGTTTACTCACTTATGAGGGTCTCAAGGCACTGGGGGGCAGGGAAAGCAGTTCAGGATCAGTCGAAGAGCCAGGTCTTGAGGTCCTTCATGAACGTGTGCTTGAAGGTGATCCTGTTCTTGAGGGGGATGCAGTGGAGGCCTTGTAGGTGTTGGGTCATGTGCTTGTGACGCGGTGTCCCGAGGACAAGTCTGGCTGCGGCGTTCTGGATGGTTTGGAGTTTGTGTAGAAGTGTTCTGTTGAGTCCGGTGTAGAGGGCGTTGCTGTAGTCAAGTCTGCTGGTTATGAGTGTGTGTGTGATAGTCTTTCTGCAGTCAGGGGGGATCTATTTTAATGTCTTGCGGAGGATGCAGAGGCACGTAAAGCTGGTGGACGCGACTGTATTGATTTGTCGGTTCATGGAGGGAGGAGTCAAGGATGCTGCTGAGGTTCTGGGTGTGGTCTGTCGGGGTATGTGGGGTCCCTAGGGCGGAGGGCCTCCAGGTGTTGTTCCAGGCGGAAGTGCATTGTACAAGGATGAGGACCTCGGTCTTCTCTGAGTTGAGTTTCAGGCAGCTGTCATTCATCCGGCCTGCCATGTCCTTCATTTCTTACTGGAAGCAGAGTCTGGTGTCTTCGGGATTCTTCGTGAGTGAGAGGATGAGCTGGATGTCGTCGGCATAGGATCCGATGCTGAGCCCATGCTGTCTGATGATGGCGGCGAGGGGGGGTATGTAAATGTTGAAGAGCGTTGGGCTGAGTGATGATCCTTGGGGTACTCCGCAGTTGATGTCAGTGGGTTTGGAGAGGAAGGGGGGAAGTCTGATCCTCTTGCTTCTGCCCGAGAGGAAGGATTGCATTCAGTCGAGGGAGGCTCCTCGTATCCCTGCGTCCTTAAGTCTGCTGGCATGCGATATGAGACGGTGTCGAAGGCTGTGGAGAGGTCTAGAAGGATGAGGGCTGCGGTGTGTCTCTGGTCTAGTGGCGGTGAGGAGGGCAGTCTTGGTGCTGTGGTTGCTTCAGAAACCAGACTGGGAGGCATCTAGGATGAGGTTCTCTTCGATGAAGGTGGTCAGCTTGGCGGTCACAAGTCTCTAAGTGACTTTGGCTGCGATGAAAGAAAAAAGATTGGCCTGTAGGTTTTTCAGGTCCGTTGGGTCGGCCGTTGGTTTCTTGAGAAGGGGTTTCATCTCCACACATTTCCAGTCATCTGGGCAGAGGCCGGTTCTGAGGGAGGTGTTGATCCCCCGTCCTAGTTTGGGTGCAATGACCGCGGCGGACCTGTGGAAGATGTGTGGGGGTCAGGGGTCTGTTGGGGCACCTGAGTGAGTTTTCTTCATTGTTGTGATGATGTGCTCGACAGTCAGGGGGGCCCAGGACGTAATGGCCAGCTTCTCGGTGGTGGTGGATAGGGGGGTGTTTTCTGGTGCTGGCTTACTGAAGTTGTTGTAGAGGGCCTTAATCTTCAGGTGTAAGTAGGAACTGAGCTTGTTGCAGAGGTCCGGGGAGGGTGTGACATCCGTAGTTTCGTGAACTGCTGAATGACGTTGAACAGTTCCTTGACGTTGGTCGTGTTGGTCTTGACTTTGTCTCTTATGAAGGTCCGTTTGCATCTCTTATACTCTGGTGGTATTCCTTGAGGGCACTCTTGTGGTAGTTCCGTGCTTTTCCGGTTCTGCCAGGTTTTCTCTAGGCATCTGCAGGAGCATCTTGCTTCTTGGAGTCCTGTGGTGAGCCAGGCGGCCTTCGGAGGGCGTTGTTTGGCGGCATGGCAGGGAGGAGCCAGATTGCTGGCATAGCAGGAGACCCATTGGTGAAAGTCCCTGGCTGCAAAGTTGATGTCGGTTGTGGCGCTGGAGGGGGGTCTTGGCGGAGGGCTGTGTTGAGGAGTTTCTCAGTGACCTTGCCCCAGTTCTGTTGTGGCAGGTGCGGGTCTGGCATGGTGCAGTGGTGGTGTTGAAGGTTAAGTGTATGCAGTGGTGGTCTGTCCAGATGGGCTGGGTGATGTGGCGAAACAGATGTTGGATCCTCCCGCGAAGATGAGGTCGAGGGTGTAACCCACTCTGTGGGTGTGCTGACGAGCTGCCTCAGTCCTAGGTTGGCGAGGTTCTCGAGGAGAGTGGAGTCCGGGTCGCTGATGTTGTCAAGGTGGAAGTTCAGGTCTCCGAGTAGAATGTAGTCAATGGAGGTGATGGCATGGGGTGCGGCGAGCTCGGCAATGGAGGTTGTGGCCTGGGTAGGAGGTCCTGGTGGTCTGTATATGAGGGTGCCACATAGAGTGGTCGTGGGGCTGGTCTGGATCTGGAATGGAGTGTTCTTTGTTAAAGTGGGGGTCACTCATGCTGGATGTGGAGAGTCGGAGGGGAGCCTTGTGTGCAATTGCGAGTCCTCCTCCCGGGCAATGAGGGCGGTCCTTTCTCTGGATCTTGTAGCGTTCCGAGATGGCCGTGGCAATGTAGGGTCCGTAGGTGGTGTTGGTCCAAGTTTACATGAAGAAGGCATAATTGGGTGAGAGGGTGTCGATAAGGTCCCAGATTTCAATGGCGTGTCGGTGCAGGGAGAGCACATTGAAAAAGATGCACATCAGGGTTTCGGTGGTGCGTGCAGCAGGCAGCCATTCGGTGGCTGCGAGAGCATTGTCAACTGAGAGGATCATCAGTAGTGTCTGCACGAGAAGTGCCCGTGGGTCGTGGTTGAAGAGGATCTTAAGCAGTCGGCTTGGCCTCCGGGGTTGAGAGCTTGGAGGGTGGCTGTGTCATAGTGGTGGGGTCCAGGAGAACCAGGGTTCCTGGCGCTGGTCGGGTCACAGCAACCGCAGATGGGCTTGCCTTAGGCGCGCCAGCTGTGCATGACCGTGTAGCAGTTGCCATTTAGTAGGGGAGGGGGCGGGAGCAGATGTGGGGAGGCGAGAGCGGGGCTGAATCGGGGGCGTGCCGCAGGGGCAGCAGCAGCAGGAAAAGTATGCACAAGTGATTTGGGTGAAAAGAGCACAGTATATGCAGTAACAGTGAGGAAAACAATAAAAAACAATTAGCAATAGTCAGGATCAATTAAGGATCAACAGGGGAAAAAATGCCACAGAATGTAACAGTGCTGGCTTGAACTCTGCTGGGAGAGGGCTCTGACTCGGGCAGTCCAGATGTTAGGCGGAGCTGCTAGGGAGAGTGCTACCTTGGACCCAGAGGAGGGCCGTGTTGAGGAGTTCCGTCACGGTTAGCACGGGGCGGGCTTAGGTGAGGTGGTGGTGTTGAAGGTAAAGTGTACCCAGTGGTGGTCCATCCAGATGGGATGGGTGGCGTGGTTGAAATGGATTTTGGATCCACCCGCGAAGATGGGGTTGAGGGTGTGACCTGCTCTGTGAGTGGGTGTGCTGACAAGCTGCTTTAGTCCTAGGTTGGCAAGGTTCTCGGGGAGAGTGGTGGTTCTAAACTCATGGGGTGAGTGTCTGCATGCTCAGAGGCCGGGAACAATGCCTTTCCTAGGTGGAGGTGTTCACCCCGCTCCCTGGTCAAGAAGAGCCATCTGTGGTGGGGAGCTTCAAAGGCCTTTGTGCCTTTGTAATACAACCCCAGCTTCTCCTGCTCGAGTGAACAGACCCCTGCCCTTTTTTCACCTCCTTTTTATCAGGAGGACGGGTGGGCAAACTCAGAAAGAATAGGAGGTGTGCACCCCTTTGCCAACCCCACCCCGCTAGAGGCTAGGTGAATAACATATTCAAGTGCCACCATCTTAAAGATGGTGGGTCTTATCCAATCAGGGCTAGGACTATATCCCCCTACCACTGGAAGTGGTAGGGGGATATATATATATATATATAAAATATATATATATAATAGAGGTTGTAGTCCTCGTAAGGGGCCCATTGGCCACTATCTGTCACTCCATTATAATGCCCCTAAATCTAGAATTGAGGTGGCAGCCCCGGACCCAGAACTTCAAGAAGACCTGGATACCAGAGAGCTGCACTTACAGAGAAGACTGCAGAGAACTACTGACTTGTCCCCAACCCTACTGCCTTGTCTGCAGCTCTCAATGATCCAGCGCCAAAACACGACTCGTCCTGCACCTCACCAACCTCGCAAGCCTTGGGAGGACTGCCTGTCTTCGACAAAGATCAAGATCTCCCAGAACAGTGCATCTGGTCATCGGCAACAAAACTCAAGTAAGGCCTCTATGACCTGAAGAACCATAGAACTCAGCTCCCTTTTCAACCTCTGCACACGACACCTCCATCCCAAGTGCAAGTGGCCAACTGGTCCCAGTGAGGTTCCCCAGTGCTCCAGAGCCTGAATCCTTCATGGGCTGGCTCCCCCTGGACTCCTAAACGTCACCTGCAGCCTCTGCACAGTGACTCTGTCAACCTTATCCTGCTCTGGTAAGCCATTTCTGACTTGAGAAGACACCCCAGCCGGCCCTGGGCTTTGGTGAAGTGGACCAAAGGTGTCCCTATGTCCCCGGGCATCAGACTTACCTCTCCAGCTGTTGGTTTCCTTCGACTGGCCGCATGGCCTGAGCCTACAGCCCTTTTTCGAGTTTGCCATTCTTCATTGCTTTACATTGGGCACCCGATGCTGTGTTGGTACATTACTGCCCCTGTGCTGCTGGTGGTTTAGTGTTGGTGCTGCTTTGGCCTTGCCCAGTGCTTGCTTCAACTCCTAGAGATTAGCTCCTGAAGCTGATGCTACTCACCTGTAAGCAGCCTCCGTTCGATTGCCCCATTCTTCATTGAGTTGTATTGGGTGCCCGACACTGTATTTGCACCCTGCACCCAGGCACCCTGTGCTGTTGGTGGTGCACTGTTGGTGCTGAACTGAACCTTGCCCAATACTAACTGTAACTCCAGAAGACTTGTCATGTAAGTCGATGTTACCTCTAAGTATGATGAATGTTATTTCCTCCTATAGGTTAGCAATGTAAAGTCTAAAAATTGCACTTCTGAGATTGAAAAGTATTTCTATTGCAAAAAGTATATTTCTAAGATGAAGTCCTGTGGCTCTATGATATAAATAAAACCAAGTATTATTTTTAGAAATTGGTCTCAGATTTATTCATTGAGTGTGTGTTTCCTGTGTTGCCACGGTGTGTACATTAAATGCTTAACACTGCCCTCTGATAAGCCGAACTGCTCGACCACAACTCCAAAAAAGAGAGCATTAGACTCTCTGCGCATACCTCCTTTTGGGATAGCATACAGAGAACCAGTTTCCTACAATTCCGTCAAATTTTGTGTGATTCCGTTCAGCAATTTTTGCTGTAGGCTTGTCTAAAGAAGTCTATAGAAAATGCAATGGGAGTTTTTGATTTGGTACCCAATTTTGTCTCGCACCCTGCTTGACAAATCTCCCCGCAACTTTCCAGAAAGGAACTGAGGTGGATGAATATTTTTTGTGTAACGTTTTGTGAAGATTGGTCAAAGAGAGCCAAAGTTATGAGCAAACTCAAAAAATTCTCTTTCTATAGAAAAGCAGACTTAATTATAAGTAAATTGTCTAGTCCATATAATATGCTTATTGTTGTGGATAAATATATATGCCGCCTTTATTCTGCCTTGTTCCAGTTTTCTTTAAAAATAGTTGCAACCTCCTAGTCGCTCCAGGATTGAAAGCTGTGAGGCCATTCATGCAATATTCACTTCACATGTCTGGAGCACCCCATAATGCCCTGCGTGGGTTTAATTTTCTAACTATTTGAGTTCTTGTGGTACTCCAAGGATGTACAGGGGCACCACCAATTATTAATTTAGTGCTGTGGGGGCTGCAGGGAGCACAGCAGGCTCCTCAGAAATATTTTTGGAAAAATCTTGTTTCCTTGGTCACTGAATGATCGGCCCAAGGAGAGCTTTCCATTCTTTTCCAAGCTGTCCGAGCTGAAGCTACATGTTCAGATGGTGTGGTTGTGGTTGGTCCGATGGTTGCGTTCTGTGGCCTGGAGAGTATCAAAAAACTCTCCAATACAAGTTTATTGTTGTATTCCTTAAGAGTGCTTTACATATAGTATCTTATTGACAATAACTTTTAATGAACATTACAATGTGCGTTTTAATTACAAATATATTGGATTATGGTTATTTATTCTATTGGTTAATGGTAAATTAAGACACGTGACTAATTTATTAAAGGGGAGACCCCCTGACAAAGCCAATAGGCCTGCTTTTTATATACTGATGTTTTGAACCTTTTGAACCAGTAGGCCCGATTTGTTTAAAATGACACCCCCTTACGTATTAATGGTCAGGCTCTACGTTTCAAACCTACCGGCTGTGCACAATAACGTTTAGCTGCCTTGGACACAGAATGGCCAACCCTTCATCTTGGACGACTGAATGCTGTACGTGGCACTTGATTTGGCATTGTTAAGTATAGTAATAAATTCATACTTTAAGTTAAAAAAATAGAAATCTAAAAAATTAAACGTTAATGTGATATTATAGTTAGATTAATGTGTCAGTTAAAACATAACACTTTTAACAAAACAAACTGAAATTCACGATTATAGTTAACTGAAGAAACTATAACTTTCTTCCTCACCGATCATTGCTTATGACCTCTCATACAGCAACACTGTGCCATCCTTACAACCTTACTGATGACTACTAAAATATTATTGATGACATCATTGTGCTTGGTGAGAATGCAAATTATAGTCACCTGTTTTTTTCAGTATGACCACAGTGGGTGTTCTTCTGAGACCCCCCACCACAAGGGCCAAGGGGTCTGGGTACTCCTATCCTGTCCCTTTATTCCTTATTCTTATTAGTTTTCTGTGAAACCGAGACCAAGTCCCATAGTCATAAAATAGAAGCTGTACATTTTTCTTCATGTTGTGGTCAGGCAGTCAGGTTGTGTGTTTTGAGTTTGTACCACCGCAGCACTCCGCAGTGGTACCGCACCTCTATATATACATAAATCCTGAATCTTCTTTTTGAAAAACTACTGAACAGAATGACACCAATTCACAAAAGGCATGTTTTCTGTGTAAAGATCTAGCTTTCTGTGAATTTCTGTGCAAATTCTTTCAGTTATTTTGCCTGTTGCTCTGTGCAGTTTCCCTAGGGGAAATTGAATGGGGAAAACATGTTTTGTGACCCCCTCTTTTTCTTGTGTCTCTCTTGAATGACCACTCTGAAAATGTTCAACCTTTTTTGTGGAAAGATTTGTGAAGACGATTCTTCAAATGGCACCAAAAGTTTTATCAAAGTGTAACGAGGTCGGGAAGGGAGGCCGGGAGGACTGGTGGACACCTGATGCTATTTCCCCTTCTACTCTACAGACTGGCAGAGCGAGGGATGCGTGGGAGCTTCAGGAGGACGAGAGCGAGGAAGCGTCCACGGGCTCCTTTAAGTGGGCGTATTGCAACGAAGAAGGATCCCCGCCTCCTGATGACGTCTCCTCTCCCGGATGGATGAATTCGGGGGAAGTCCTCTACACGGCGTGTGACGACACCGGGACAGCGAGGACCGGCGCAGGCGAGGAGAAGAGAACGGAGACGCGAGCTGAGGATGGAGAAAGCGAAGGAATCGACTGTGGAGGAAAGCCAGGAGGCCAACGCTTCTACGCTCCGCCGTGCCATACTCCCGAGGGAGGAGTATGGCTTAGCCAGGTACGGCGGCGTTTGGCGGGCTGGTTGGGGAAGGGTTCCCCTGTTGCTAGTGTAAAACCTTCTTAAATCTAAGACCGTCCGTCCGCTATTTCCACCCCCTCTTTCCGCTACCCGTACCTGGTACCTTTTTCCCTTACCCCTGTACCTCACACGTATCCTCCCTCCTCAGAGCACGTTAGTAAAACGGGTGACCCTGCACAAACACCGGGTTCCTTTTGGGCAAACACGATAAGGACAGTAGTGGCTAACGGCGTCCCTCTCTCCTTCTTTCTCATTTCATGACCGGAGCCCTGAGACCTCACGGCAGTGAGAGACGATCCAGGAGAGAGACCAGAACCCCGGGACCATAGAAAGACCAAGAAGACCAACGCCACGGATAACTCTGTATTTGCGAGGGAAAGACTTACTTACAGAACACGTCGCACCATAAAAATAAAACCCAGTTTAAAGAAGTACATTAGTCAGCCTCTTACTGTTGTAGCACCTGTTCCTATACCGGAGACTGTCCCTAGCACCCCTCCCACGCTTACACAAACCAAAAAAAAACTGTTTCCTATGGAAACCCGGTGTCAACAATAACTACACAGCCACTGTGTACTTAATAACTTAATATACTCAAACACATATATATATATATATATATATATATATATATATTCACTGAAAAAACCATAGGTTATAGACCATATATAGTTAGGAATTCGCATTTACAAAACCTTATTTTACTCACACAAAACCATTGAAATTCCATATATAGTTAGTTGCACTAACTATATATCGCGCACCCGCAATCCACTGCTGATGATGTCACATATTACATCATTCATGACATGGTCAGTGACATCACTGATGACATCACTGATGACATCTCAAATGACATCACTGATGACATCTCAAATGACATCACTGATGACATCACTGATGACATCTCATTTGACATTACTGATCACATCACTGATGATATCATTCATGTGATAATAGGATGAACCTCTTCAGACTCTAATATAACCTTAGATACAATCAGTGTAAACAGACACTCACAGACTGTCACTCATCCATGGAGTTACTCACACACCTAGTCAGTCATGCAAAGAATCAATCACACCTCCATTTCCTCAACTATACAGTTATACAAACTTTACTTATTCAAACATATACTAACACATATTTACTCTCTTATACAATCCCTGATACAAGTTCACAATGATCCATACAGCCACTCACACATTCACTGGCTCTTATGCACAGTTATTTATATATGTCAACTCTCACATGTACTGTGTTTTACATATGTACTTACTTTGACATGTAGCACTGAGATATCCATTCACTCACCAATACACTCATGCACACAGTCAACCTCCCATACAGCTGTTTCCACATGCACTTTTGAAACCATACATCTAGTGAATCAACTGCTCACACATCTATGCACAGAGTCATACACCTCCCAGCCACCCACACACACACTCAGTCTCCCATACAAATACTTGGGCAACCAATCAATAACCCATATAGTTACTCATATAGCTACTTATCAACACATGCAACAGTTTACAGAACAACAGACATAATGATGCACAAATTAAGACAGTTTAGTCACTAACCCATGCACTCAGTGAGACACATTTAATCACTCACTCATACAGTCAGTCATGCACCTACTAAATCCTTCATCCAGACACTTATACATCCACTCATTCTTCAATATTTAAGACATATTTTAACTTTACAGAAACATACAGTCACTGGATGTTGTCATCAGTGATGTCATCAGTGATGTCATTTGAGATGTCATCAGTGATGTCATCAGTGATGTCACTGACCATGTCATGAATGATGTAATATGTGACATCATCAGCAGTGGATTGCGGGTGCGCGATATATAGTTAGTGCAACTAACTATATATGGAATTTCAATGGTTTTGTGTGAGTAAAATAAGGTTTTGTAAATGCGAATTCCTAACTATATATGGTCTATAACCTATGGTTTTTTCAGTGAATTTTCAAGGTTTTGTAAATGCTAATTCCTAACTATATATGGTCTATAACCTATGGTTTTTTCAGTGAATATATATATATACATACATATATAAACATATATCATCTGTATATCTATATAAATACAAACATAAATGCATGCATACATATACTTATATGCATTTTAGGGTTGTTAGGGCGTTTTCGTGTGTATTATGTTGCTTTTTTAGGGCTTTTGGGTCAATTAAGTAGGGTTCCCAGAGCCTAGGGCTGAGGGGCCGGTTCAGTTTCGTGCGTATTGGTGTTGGCAAGGTTTTGAGGGATTTTGGCGGTTTTTGGTCGAGATTTGGCCGTTTTATGGCTTTTTTTTGTGTTTGCGAGGGGCGCGTATTCGGGTTGAAATTCGTCCCCGTTCCAGTGGATGGATTGGGCTGAATTTTGGTGAGATGTTAGGAAATCGCTGGAACTAGTGTCCAGCCAAGTTTGAAGCGGATCGGAGCAGTGGAAGTGCTTTAAAGAGCAATTTTTGTGCGGAGTAGCGAATTGCCATGTTATTCAATGGGAGTTTTTGGTGCGCATGGAGAAGGTGAATTTGGGGTGTTCCAGTTGCGCTAGAGGGACGGGGCTTGGGTGAGCTGTAGGGAGTGTGGATCGGCAGGTGTGCCGAATTTTTGGGATTTGTTGGCTGAAGGGAAGGGTGTGCTTGGGCAAAGTCGATTTGGTGAAAACGGTGCGTTATTTACATGAAAGTTGAAAAAACACTAATAAAAGCAAAGCTAAAAAGCCACCTCATTACAAACAGAATGGCTTTAACTTAAACGAGGGCAAGATCTATTGCATTTTCAATGCTTGTTTACTTTGGTTCCATCAAGAAGGCATTCAGATGTGTCACACATTTGCCATAAATTCTGAATGTTAGCACTCTAGTTGCACATTAGATCACTGTAGTAAAGCTACTGCTCACCAGGGACGTCTGCTGCTGGTATTCAAAGTGCATGTTTCAGTCTGCATGTCAGAATTTTTTTAATGAAATAGAAGAGGATTTGAGAAGTCACTCAAAATGATCCCTAATTTTTCTTTCTGAAGCACTAATCATACTTTCTATGGCAAAATTAACCCCCTCATGTTGTTCCTTTTTAAATTGAGTGTTTTCAGACTTTCCACTTCATTCCAATCAAGATGGCTTCTGGTGTGCCATACTTTTGTCATAAGTAAGACTGTTAGTGCTCTAGTTGTACTTTAGAACACTCTGGGACATTCTGTCATTGGGCTATACTTGGGGTACATCTGGGTGATATTTGGGCTACATTTAGGCTCTTTTGTCTCTGGTGGCCATCTTGGGAGACTATGTCAGAATTTTTTAATGAAATTGAAGAGGGTTTGAGAAGTCACTCAAAATGTGCCCTAATTTTTCTTTCTGCAGCACTAATCATAATTCATATGGCAAAATATACCCCCTCATTTTGTTCCTTTTTAAATTAAATGTTTTAAGAGTTACCACTTTATTCCAATCAAGATGGCTTCAGGTGTGCCATACCTTTGTAATAAGTAGGACTGTTAGCGCTCTAGTTGTTCTTTAGAACACTCTGGGACATTCTGTCATTGGGCTATACTTGGGCTACATCTGGGTGATATTTGGGCTACATTTGGGCTCTTTTGTCTCTGGTGGCCATTTTGGGAGACTGCATGTCAGAATGTTTTAATGAAATAGAAAAGGATTTGAGAAGTCACTCAAAATGTGCCCTAATTTTTCATTCTGCAGCACTAATCATACTTTCTATGGCAAAATATACCCCCTCATGTTGTTTCTTTTTAAATTAAATGTTTTAAGAGTTACCACTTTATTCCAATCAAGATGGCTTCAGGTGTGCCATACCTTTGTAATAAGTAGGACTGTTAGCGCTCTAGTTGTTCTTTAGAACACTCTGGGACATTCTGTCATTGGGCTATACTTGGGCTACATCTGGGTGATATTTGGGCTACATTTGGGCTCTTTTGTCTCTGGTGGCCATTTTGGGAGACTGCATGTCAGAATGTTTTAATGAAATAGAAAAGGATTTGAGAAGTCACTCAAAATGTGCCCTAATTTTTCATTCTGCAGCACTAATCATACTTTCTATGGCAAAATATACCCCCTCATGTTGTTTCTTTTTAAATTAAATGTTTTAAGAGTTACCACTTTATTCCAATCAAGATGGCTTCAGGTGTGCCATACCTTTGTAATAAGTAGGACTGTTAGCGCTCTAGTTGTTCTTTAGAACACTCTAGGAGGCTGCAGTAGAACACAAAGGAATCAACTGACAGTCTCTGTCCTTGTTGGATGTACATGTTTTACTGAGAATGTCAGACTTCATTTTCACATGACTGAGAAAGATAATGTGAATTTACAGAAAATATGCTTTCAGTTTAGCTTATAGATCCCCTTCCAAACCACTGTGGGAAAATCATGAGATATTAGTTTTCTTTCAAACAATATTCATGATATCACAGCAGAAGGTTTTTTCACATGGTAAAATCACCTTAGAACCCACCACAATTCCTAAAACGAGTATGGTACCATCAACAAATGATTTATAATGTAACTAAAGTCCTAAAACCCTCTATTAACTACAATGCTTTTTAATGAGGTGCTATCATGTATATTGGTCCCAAGATGGCTGCCAACACTTCTTGGATGAAGCGCTGACAGCCAATCAGATCAGATGTGTGGTTAGGCTCCGCCCAGATATATATCTTGTTTTGAACCTAAATTACTCAAAATCCACTGGAGCACATATATTGAGACCTAGCAAAGGCACATCGGGCTAATAGTCCCTACAATTTTGCCAAGTTTCGTGCAAATCCATTCAGCCGTTCGAGCTAAAAGTGAGGCCAACCGCCCTATGGAAATTAACATGGGAAAAACACGTTTTGGGACCCCCCTTTTTTCTCGGCCCCCCCTTGATGAAACCCCCCCAAATTGTCAGGGGCTGCTCAGAAACAAAATGTTCCATTTTCCTGAAAATTTCAGCCAATTCCGTCCACAAACGCCAAAGTTATTAGACATAGAATTTTCAAAAATCCCATAGAGAAAAAATCCTAACTATATATACCTACTGGCGACCGCCAGTAGGTAATATATATATATATATATATATATATATATATATATATATATATATATATATATATATATTCACTGAAATAAACATAGGTTTCAGAGATGTTATAGTTAGAAATTAGCATTTAAAAAACCTTAGAAATTCATAGAAAACACCATAGGTTTCTGAGGTGTTATAGTTAGCTGGACATTTCACTCGTACAAAACCACAGAAATTCCTCCGTCATAGTTAGTTCTGCTAACTATAACTCACGATCCCGCAATGCACTGCTGATGTCACATATTACATCATTCATGACATGGTCAGTGACATCACTGATGACATCTCAAATGACATCACTGATGACATAACTGATGACATCATCCAGTGAATGTGGTTTAGTTTGAAATGTAAATATGTATCATATATATACCAATCTGTATTTAAGATTGAGTGGATATATAACTGGATGGAGGATTTAATAGCTGTATGACTGTCTAATTAAGTGAGTAATTAAAAGTGTCTCACTTAATACATGGATTAGTAACTAAACTATGTGAATATGTGCATCACTGTCTCTGTTGTTATATAACATGCTGCATCAGTTGGTCACTAATTACATGAGTGTGTATATTAGTTATTGATTAGTTGGGTGGGTATTTGTATGGGACACTGAGTATGTGTGTGTTTGGATGGTGTGCATAGATGTGTGAACGGTTGATTGACTAGGTGTATAGGTTTAAGAGTGCATGTGGGAACAGTTGTTTGGGTGACTAAGTGTATATATTTGTGTGTTGGTGAGTGAATATATGTTTTAGTTGTACATCTTCAACAAAGAGTAAATGTAAGAGTCAGTGATTGTGAGAGTAACTATATGAATGAGTGTATAATTGTAATGGTGATTTTTTAACATATTATCTATGAGTTACTATGTGTTTGAATAAATGAGGTGTTGTGTGTATAATTGTCTAAGTGAGTAAATGTAAGTGTGATTAATTTTTTTCAAGAGTGAATGGGATGACTTCATAACCGACTAAGATGACTGCTGATGTGTCAATGTCTATATATGAATATAAGTGCATTTGATATTGTTCTATTAATTAGTGACTGCATCTATAAGTGATTCTGTTGTTGAATGGGTAGTTGTGTGTGTAGACTTAGGAATCAGTGAGTGGGTATGTAGTAACTGGTATTGGTGTGTCAATGGTTTCAAATATGATACTCTGTATTTTACAGCGAGTGATGAAATGTTATACTAGTTAGTGTATGATGAGGTGTATCAGATTGTCACGTGGATGATGTCATCAGTGATGTCATCAGTGATGTCATTTGAGATGTCATCAGTGATGTCACTGACCATGTCATGAATGATGTAATATGCGACATTAACAATCAACAGCAGTGCATTGCTGGCGCGCGAGTTATGGTTGGCAGAACTAACTATAATGGAGGAATTTCTATGGTTTTGTACGAGTGAAATGTCCAGCTAACTATAACACTCCTGAAACTTATGCTTTTTTTCTGTGAATTTCTAAGGTTTTTTTAAATGCTAATTTCTAACTATAACATCTCTGAAACCCATGTTTTTTTTGTGAATTTCAAAGCAATTTTAAATGCTAATTTCTAACTGTAATGTCTCTGAAAACCTATGGTTTTTTCAGTGAATTTCAAAGCTTTTTTAAATGCTAATTTCTAACTGTAATGTCTCTGAAACCTATGGTTTTTTCAGTGAATTTCAAAGGTTTTTTAAATGCTAATTTGTAAGTGTAATACTAGCTATACCTATTTTTTCTACTGATTTTCTACAGTTTTTTAACTGTTTACTTATATTTTATTCATTAAATAACATTATATATTTTTATGAAAATTGCAATAAAAAGAAATTACAAAAATCAAACTGAAATATTGTTTAACTTTTTTGTTTTATTTTTTCTTTTAATATATTTATGTTATTTTCTTTAAAAAAAAATCCAATTTTTTTTCGGAGTGGCGCACCCAAAGCGTACACATAAAGGATTCTAGCCACCATTTTAGAAAAGTTGTGAAGGATCTTCATATGGTGTGTGACGGCTGCGTGTTTTTCAGTTACATTATATATATTTAATATTACATGATGTGCGCAATTGGTATGCAACCAGTCCGGGACTCCTGCTCCCGCGCATTCGTAACACATGTGCATTACAGTTCGCGACGCTTGCGCTGTGGTGGATCCCGCATGACGTCATATACGTGCTGGGGTGCGCTGGATGCGCAACTCCTGCAAATGTTTTTTATGTTCTAAAATTATATGTATGTGGATTTAACATACATATTAGGGCAAGAAATTATCTAAGATATTCATAAAAAATTATATATTTATACTTATATTAAGCCTATGTTATTTATTAATATATTTTCGGGAAGTTGTGTCGGGTGCGTGCTTCGTGAGCGCAAAGTGCACGGATCCCATGGGACCTAAAAAAAATAAGATTTCATTGGTTCATAACATTTCCCACTATAACTATTGAAGGACCCCACCCATTTTAATCATTCTTGTTGGAGCATCTTTAGAGAGACATCTCTTTTCCTACAAGAACCCGTTTAGCTTGTTTTTTTTGCTGTTTTACAAAAAATATAAAACAAACTGGCATCTGGACAGCAGCAGCAGCCGGAGGATGTATCTTCTGAAGAAGAATTCTTGCAGGAGGCACAACGTCCACAGAGGGCAGAATCTGTCATGTAGGAATTCTTCACTTTTCTACCTGGAGAGAAAAAAGTAAATGCGAGAAAGGTGACGTGCAAAATATTTGGCCGAGTCCTGTCAAGAGGCAGCGAAAAAAAATACTCTTGTGGCACTGCTTCTATGTACAAGGATCTACGGACCACACATCCTCTCAATCTTGCTGGGGGGGAAATGAGGCGAGATGCTTTGGACCCCTCACTTGCTGTGCACGTACGTCCGTAGCATCCTCAGGAACACCTGCAATGGACATTAGGTCAGAATTCGCCTTTCGCAAGCAATACTGCGTGAAGTGTAAGAAACGTAAATGCTTCGATGAGCAGTCAGTAGATGCAGTTTGTGCGGATCAACGCAACCATCATTGTTAATTTTTTTATTTTTGTTTTTGGAATGATAAGTAATTCCTAACGTTTCCTGTTTTATTTGTTCTTTTTTTGTTCATTTTTTGAAAAAACATCAAAAAAAGACAAAATTGTTCAAAAAGATAAAAAAATACAAAAGAATAAAGAAGAAAAAAAAGTTCTTATAAGAACTACCTTATCTGGTTAAAGAAAGAACTATAATTGCAAGGTAATGTGTGAAAGTTTGGCTGAATATGTGTATATAGCATGATTGACTGAAAGAATGCATTAGTAGTGAATGGTGATTTATAGGTGAAGATTTATGAGGAAGTACTGCAGCGTGACACTGCAAGCTCTTTAGCTGCACTACACTGTGGCATTTGCGAAGCACAGGGATGTGACATATGTACATGAATATGTTGCAACTCTGTGCTTCCCTCTGCACTACTTCACAAACTGCAGCCATGCGGTGATACAGGCACCCTTGCACCATGGTGCAAGGATGTCTGTGTCATGCGTAGATTGTTTTTGTGCAAGAAGGGACACCTTCCACCCAAAAACATTCAGTAATGGCATTTTCTTCTTTCAATGTACGCTGTGGAATGCAGCATGCATCAAAAAGGGAAAAAATGAGGAGAAATGAAAACAATTATCCTTGTTGCTCCTTGCTACACCAAATCTAGGATGGCACAGCATTCACACACATCTCCAGATTTACGATTTCTCATAACTCTGGAGATGTGTCTTGTTCTATGGGTGTTGTGTGGCAACACCCACAGTAACACCTATGGAACGCCACTTCAAAGAAAATTTCTGTGTATGAAGGGGTCGCATTTACAAGGAGAGGAAAAACCATGCTGGGTGGCTTTTCCTCTCCTTGTAAATATGAAGGAGTGCCTGGCGCCATCACTACTCTACAAAAAGTCACGTACTGGTGGCGCAGAGTGCTTGTAAATCTGACCCATGAGTGCTTTGGTATTGGCAGACTGATACAATAAGAACATAGTGCTGGATGGGTGATTGAAAAATTGCATGAGACTGACAGAAGGTATCCTACGCTGCATGGCTACTACTTCAGTATTTAATGGAGTGGACCAATAGTATGTATCTGCTTAGAGATTTGTACGGATTATGCACAGAATATTTGATGTGTACTTGTGTTGGTGCCTAGGTCATTTTATAAGAATACCACAAGTAACTGGAATGATGACAGTGCTGCAAACAGAGTGGACACTTAATTTATAAGTGCTCACGAATTGGTGAAGTGATAGGATAAATAAGTAGTGGTAGATAAGTGATTAAAGAAGTGCATGGGACAGACTGGATGATTCCTAAACTGCATGAGTACTAACTTGGTATTTAGAAGAGTGTATCAATAGTATGTGGTAGTTAGAGGTCTGCTTGGATAGTGCACAAAATATTATAGCTGTACTCGTGTTAGTAGATGGGCCATTCCATAATTTCATGCCTAGTAACTAGAATAATTACAGTATTACAAACAGAGTTTATAGGGAATTTATAAGTGCTTAGGTATTGGTGGAGTAAAAGGATAAGTAGATAGTGCTGGATGGGTGATTGGAGAAATACATGGGACCGACAGGAGGATTCCTACACTGCATAGGTACTAACTGGGTATTTAGAAGAGCGTATCAATAGTTTGTAGCTGGTTAGAGGTGTGCATGCATAGTGTACAAAATATTGTACCTGCACTTGTGTTAGTGACTATGCCATTTCTTATGTATACAACTAATAACTGGAGTAATTTCAGTGTTGCAGAGAAAGTGCATGCTGAATTTATAAGTGCTTAGGTATTGGTGGAGTGATAGGCTATGTAGATTGTGCTGGATGGGTAAATGGAGAAGTGCATGTGACAGACAGAAGGTGTACGGTGTGTAGGTATACGGTGCATAGGTGTACGGTGCATAGGGGTACAGAACATAGGGGTACGTGCGTACCCATATGATTGCAGGCGTACGGTGCGTATGTGTATGTGTGGTTCTCCGTACAAATTGCTCATTCGACATTTGCCGTACGAATCGCGTTCTCGTTCCCCGGTCCGGATCGTACTTGTCGGGTCGTACAGCATGTTTACGAGTCGTACTGTTCACCGTGAGGGTCCTGTATCGTACAGATTTTCCCTTGCTTTTCGTACGGTTCGCAAACATTCGTACGCATTCTTTTCCTACGGATCGTACTACGAGATTCGGACGGATTTGTAGAATTTGTACGGAAATGGCTACAAATACGAATCGTCGTACGGATTTGTTTCCTGAATCGGAATCAACCCCATAGTGTACAAAATATTGTACCTGCATTTGTATTAATGGCTAGGCCATTCTTTAAGTATATGACTAATACCTGGAGTAATTTCTGTGCTTCAAAGAGAGTGCATGCTCAATTTATAAGTGGTTAGGTATTGGTGAAGTGACAGAAACGTAGATATTGCTGGATGGATGAATGGAGAACTGCATGGGACAGGGCAGTAGGATTCCTAGACTGTATAGGTACTAACTGAGTATTTAAAAGACTGTATCAATGCTATGTAGCTGATTAGAGGTCGGCATGCATAGTGCACAGAATATTGTAGCTGTACTAGTTTTTCTGGCTAGGCCAATACTTAGGTACATGACTAGTAACTAGAATTATTTCAGTGCTGCAAAGAGAGTACATGTTGAATTTATAGGTGCTTAGGTATTGGCGGAGTGATAGGATACGTAGATAGTGCTGAATGGTTGATTAGAGAAATACATGGCTAAGACAGAAGGATTCAAACACTGCATAGGTATTAACTGGGTATTTAGAAGAGCGTATTAATAGTACGTGGCTTGTTAGAGATATGCATGCATAGTGTACAAAACATTGTACCTGTACTTGGGTTAGTGATTAGGCCATTCCTTAAGTATATGACTAATAACTGGAGTAATTTCAGTGCTGCAAAGAGAGTGCATGCTAAATGTATAAGTGCTTAGGTATTGGCAGTGTAATAGGATATGTACATAGTGCTGGACGGGTGAATGGCCAAGTGCATGGGACAGACAGAAGGATTCCTAGACAGCATAGGTGCTAACTGAGTATTTAAAAGACTGTATCAGTGCTACATAGTTGATTAGAGGTCTGCATGCACAGCACACAGAATATTGTAGCTGTACTAGTATTGGTGTGTCTATGGTTTCAAGTAACCCTGGGCGAAGAACTACGCTCCGTTCGCGGAGTTTGCGGAGTTTCGGCAACTCCGCGCTCCGCGGAGAACGCGAAGTTGTCGAATACTCCGCAAACTGCTGCGTAGCGTAGTTCTCGCGCGCTCAATAGCATTTTCGCGTGCGCGAGGATGCTTGTCGGTAAGATCGAGTTGCCGAACACGCAGAAACTGCAATCTGGCACAGAATAACTCGCGAACACGTTAGTAGTGACCAGGAATAAGGGGACGCGAGCGGGCGGGACAAACCTCATGGGTAACTTCGCGGGCTACACATCCCGAGCATGCAGGCAATCAATCAATCAATCAATCAGGATATTTGTATAGCGCGCTACTCACCCAGAGGGACTTAAGGCGCTTGGGGGAGGGGGGTCCGCTACTGCTCGAACAGCCATGTCTTGAGTTGCTTCCTGAAGCAGAGGTGGTCTTGGGTCAGGCGGAGGTGGATGAGGAGGGAGTTCCAAGTCTTTGCTGCCAGGTAGGAGAAGGATCTTCCTCCCATGGTGGATCTTCGGATGCGTGTCACGGCGGCGAGGGCGTGGCTGGTCGATCGTAGCTGGCGGGTGGGAGTGTAGAAGGTCAGGCGGTTGTTGAGGTACCTGGGGCCCAGGTCGTGGAGGGCCTTGTGTGCGTGGGTGAGGAGTTGGAACGTGATTCTCTTGCTGACGGGGAGCCAGTGAAGGTCTCTCAGGTGTCCGGAGATGAGTCGTGCGGAGGCGTTCTGGATGTGTTTGAGTCTTTTCTGGAGTTTGGCTGTGGTTCCGGTATAGAGGGTGTTTCCGTAGTCCAGTCGGCTGGTGACGAGTGCCTGTGTGACCGTCTTCCTGGTTTCGGTGGCGAGCCATCGGAAGATCTTTCGGAGCATGCGTAGGATGTTGAAGCATGATGATGAGACGGCGTTGACTTGTTTGGTCATCGAGAGGGAGGAGTCCAGGATGAAGCCCAGGTTGCATGCGTGGTCCGTTGGTTTGGGTGCGCTGCCCAGGGCAGGGGGCCACCAGGAGTCGTCCCAGGCGGAGGGTGATGATCCAAGGATGAGGACTTCCGCCTTGTCTGAGTTCAGTTTCAGGCGGCTGTTCCTCATCCACTCGACTACATCTTTCATCCCTTCGTGTAGGTTGGTTCTGGCGGTTCCTGGGTCGTTGGTGAGGGAGAGGATCAGCTGGGTGTCGTCGGCGAAGGAGATGATGTTGAGGTTGTGTTGGCGTACGATGGCTGCGAGGGGGCTCATGTAGACGTTGAAGAGGGTGGGGCTGAGTGATGATCCTTGTGGTACGCCGCATATGACTTCGGTGGCCTTGGATCTGTACGGGGGGAGGCGGACTCTCTTGGTTCTTCCGGTGAGGAACGAGATGATCCACTCCAGTGTTGCTGAAGCGCTGCACTAGGGTGCGGTGGCAGACCGTATCGAATGCTGCGGAGAGGTCCAGGAGGATGAGGGCCGCTGTTTCCCAGTTGTGGAGCAGGGCTCGGATGTCGTCAGTGGCTGCGATGAGGGCGGTCTCGGTGCTGTGGTTGGCGCGGAAGCCGGACTGCGAGTGGTCGAGGCTGGTTGGGCGAGCGCAATTGGTGTTCCACTGTGGGAGGTTGTTGGCTGCTTGGTTGGGGTCCGTTGAGCTGGCGGGAGGGTTCTGGCTCGGTGAAGTGGTGAGCTGGTCGGTGGTGATCTTGTTCCAGTTCCTGTGGGGAACCTGTTGCGGGTGGTGGTGAGTCGTGGTCTTTCTGAAGCTTAAGTGGACGCTGCTGTGGTCTGTCCAGTGGAGTCCGGTGGAGTGGCTGAAGGAGATGTACTTGCTGGAGGAGAAGACTGGGTCAAGCGTGTGTCCAGCGTAGTGGGTGGGGGTGTTCACCAGTTGCATGAGTCCGAGGTTGGCGAGGTTGTCCAGCAGGGTGGTGGTGGTGTTGTCGTTGTTGTTCTCCAGGTGGAAGTTGAGGTCCCCTAGGAGGATGTAGTCAGCGGAGGCGAGGGCGTGCGGGCTGATGAAGTCTGCGATGTCTTCGCTGAATTGTGTGCGAGGTCCTGGGGGTCTGTAGATGAGGGTGCCTCTGAGTGTGGTCTTGGGGTCGGTGTGTATCTGGAAGTGAAGATGTTAAGCGGCTGTGAGGGTGTCTTCTGAGTTGGTCGTGATGCGGATGGTGTTCTTGTGGACGATGGCGATGCCTCCTCCTGTCTCGTTGACGCGGTCTCTCCGGGTGATCTTGTATCCGTCTGGGATGGCGAAGGCGATGTTGGGCGCTGAGGAGGCGTTCATCCATGTTTCCGTGAGGAAGGCGACGTCTGGAGATGTGGTGTCGAGCAGGTTCCAGAGTTCCACGGCGCTCCCGAAGATGAAAAATGGCTCGCGAACGGGTCAAGCAAGCTACTACGCATGCTCGCGGAGCTATGCGTAGTTCGCGGAGTGCAAGTGCGTCTTCGCGTAGTTCCGCGGAGTGCGGCTCCGCGAACTACGCCCAGGGTTAGTTTCAAGAATGGTAGTCTGTATTTTAGGGTGCTAGGAGGTGCATCAGATGATCACATGGATGATGTCAAAAGTGATGTCATTTGAGATGTCATCAGTGATGTCATCAGTGATGGCACTGACCATGTCATGAGTGATTTAATATGTGATGTCATCAGCACTGTATTGCGAGGTGTGCGTTACAGTAAGCACACCTAACTATAATGGCCGAATTTCTCTTGCTTTATATGAGTGAAATATCCAACTAACTATGAGATCCAAAAAACCTGTATTTTTTTCAGTGAATTTCTGAGGTTTTTTAAATGCTAATTTCTAACTATAATTTCCCCGAAACTTGTGTTTTTTTCAGTGAATTTTATATATATGTATTTAATCTCCTCTCACTCTTCCAAGGAAGGAATCAGCACTCAGGCTGTAGTTTGGAAGTATTTAATCTGCAAAGGACGTGAGCCACGAGTTTCGGCTCATCCGAACCTTGATAACGACACAAGATGTCACTGTAGCATCCTTATTTAAATGTAAAAATGCCTCCAGCTGCCAACAATAACAAAGTACTACATATTACTTTCATCCAAAAAGCTGGTGGCCATATTGGCCTGGTCACGATGTGAAAATTCAGGAATTGCTACAATAAAGAAAAGAAAACAAGTTTTAATATGCACACAATGCATATGGCTGGATTCAAACTGAAATGGCATTGTGAGCAAAAAAACGATGGATTTAGGACCAGATCTCTGTACTGGGGTGAATGTATGACATTGTTCTGCATTCTGTCCATCAACTGTTGTTTTTGCATTTTTCACCCCTAGTGGGACGGGTATGCTCAGATATGAGTCCTGTGCTTTCCATGTCACTGGAATCAAGCTACCCTGGCTGATGAGGGCTGAAAGCCCAAAACCGGTCCTAGGATGCTTGTTTCCAGTCCAGGGAGGACCTGGCTTGGCAGATCGGGCTGAACTGTTCCCATGGGGCACAGGGTCAAGACTGATTTGCATATGGCTGGGTTCAAACTGGAATGGCGAGCAAAAAAAGATGGATTTAGGTTCAGATCTCTGTACTGGGGTGAATGTATGACATTGTTTTGCTTTCTGTCCATCAAGTGTTGTTTTTGCATTTGTCACCCCGAGTGGGACGGGTATGCTCAGACCTGAGTCCTGTGCTCTCCATGCCACTGGACTCAAGCTATCCTGGCTGATGAGAGCTGAAAGCCTGGAACCGGTCCTAGGATGCTTGTTTCCAGTCCAGGGAGGACCTGGCATCTTGGCAGTTTGGGCTGGACTGTTCCCGTGGGGCACAGGGTCAAGACTGATTTGCATATGGCTGAGTTCAAACTGGAATGGCATGGTGAGCAAATAAACAATAGATTTATACCCAGATCTCTGTACTGGGGCGAATGTATGACATTGTTCTGCATTCTGTCCATCAACTGTTGTTTTTGCATTTGTCACCCCGAGTGGGACGGGTAAGCTCAGACGTGAGTCCTGTGCTCTCCATGCCACTAGAATCAAGCTATCCTGACTGATGAGGGCTGAAAGCCTGAAACCGGCCCTAGGATGCTTGGAGTCTTGGGTGTGAAGACGTGTTGTTGTTCCCTTGACCGGATGGCCAGTGTGCTGGTCCTAGGAACTTGAATATTTGAAAAAGCAATGTTAACTGACTCCCAAACAGGGCCCTTCTTTGTTCCTACAGCCAGACTTGCTTCAGTGATTATGGAGTATCCATAAGGCCTAAAATGCAGTTGGTGCACTAATTTAATTGTGGTCGGACCTTAGGGTTAATCACAACATAGACTACGCGGTCTCTGCCATAATTAAATCCCACTCATGGCACTGGAAAGTATGGGGGTCAATGGCTGACCTGTCATTTTATTCACGTAATTTAAAAGGGTGAAATGACTGGCCATTTTTCACTGCTCGTCACGGCCAAGAAAACCCTGGCAGTAAGGAGCAGTGAAAACTGCTAAATGATCCCCTCGTCATGAGAGAGGAATCCCATGTTGAGGAGGTATTGAAATTTCTTTTCCAAAAAAGGAAATCCAGTTTCAGGATTTTCTTATAGAAAAAAAATCCCTCTAGTAAAAAGAAAAATGCATTGACAGGAACCACTATGACGGTGGCTCTTTTCAATGCTTTATGAATGATCGCCTGCTTGGCGGTCATTTATAAATCTGGCATGCAGTGACCCAACAAGGCAGACAAGGTCATTTCCTCTGTCACC
Source organism: Lissotriton vulgaris (assembly GCF_964263255.1). Classification (NCBI taxonomy): domain Eukaryota; kingdom Metazoa; phylum Chordata; class Amphibia; order Caudata; family Salamandridae; genus Lissotriton; species Lissotriton vulgaris. The sequence continues at coordinate 1,118,284,178 of NC_141698.1, forward strand.
TTGGCGAAACAACAAGCCATCCACCAATATATAAATGAAGCCCTTAGTCCCATGGTAAAACTTCTGACTGGGACAAACCTGGTTTCTGTACCCAACCTGGTCTCCATTATAGTTGACCTAGAATCATGCCTAGTTGACCGTGGTTAATTGTTGATACTGAGAGGGGCTCACAGAATTGATTACCTTGCTGAGTGAACCGAGGGCTGAGCGCTGGAGAACTGCTGCTGCTACTTGGTACGCCCGGCGCTGGACGAGTGACGCCCGTTTTGACTCACCAAACTACCTGTCCCAGCAGTCCTTTGAGCTGTCCACACCTGCACATGAGATTGTGCTCCGCCCACGGACCAGACGCCTGAAATAACCTCGCCGCACCCGCTTTGCGGCTGCCGCAGTGCTGAGAGGGGCTCACAGAATTGATTACCTTGTTGAGTGAACCGAGGGCTGAGCGCTGCAGAACTGCTGCTGCTACTGGGGACGCCCGGACCTGGAAGAGTGATGCCCGCACTGACTCACCGAACTACCTGTCCCAGCAGTACTTGGGGCTGTCCACACCTGCACATGAGATTGTGCTCCGCCCACGGACCGGACGCCTGAAATAACCTCGCTGCACCCACTTCGCAGGTGCTGCAGCGCTGAGAGGGGCTCACAGAATTGATTACCTTTCTGAGTGAACCAAGGGCTGAGCGCTGCAGAACTGCTGCTGCTACTGGGGACGCCGGGAGCTGGATGAATGATGCCCGCACTGACTCACCGAACTACCTGTCCCAGCAGTCCTTGGGGCTGTCCACACCTGCACATGAGATTGTGCTCCGCCCACGGACCGGACGCCTGAAATACCCTCGCCGCATCGCTGAGAGGGGCTCACAGAATTGATTACCTTGCTGAGTGAACCGAGGGCTGAGCGCTGGAGAACTGCTGCTGCTACTGGGGACGACGGGCGCTGGACGAGTGACGCCCGCACTGACTCACCGAACTACCTGTCCCAGCAGTCTTGGGGCTGTCCACACCTGTACATGAGATTGTGTCCTGCCCACGGACCGGACGCCTAAAATAACATTGCCGCACCCACTTCGCGGGTGCTGCAGCGCTGAGAGGGGCTCACAGAATTGATTACCTTGCTGAATGAACCGAGGGCTGAGTGCTGGAGAACTGCTGCTGCTACTGGGGACGCCGGGTGCTGGACGAGTGACGCCCACACTGACTCACTGAACTACCTGTCTCAGCAGTCCTTGGGGCTGTCCACACCTGCACATGAGATTGTGCTCCGCCCACGGACCGGACGCCTGAAATAACCTCGCCGCAGCAGCTTCGCGGGTGCCGCAGCGCTGAGAGGGGCTCACAGAATTGATTACCTTGCTGAGTGAACCGAGGGCTGAGCGCTGGAGAACTGCTGGTGCTACTGGGGATGCCGGGCGCTGGACGAGTGACGCCCGCACTGACTCACTGACCTACCTGTCCCAGCAGTCCTTGGGGCTGTCCACACCTGCACATGAGATTGTGCTCCGTCCACGGACTGAATGCTATTTAATTTAGGTTACCAACCGCTGCGCGGGAGCGTCCCAATTGAGGCTGGACTGGGCCACCCCCCCAACGTGCACCCTTAAGCTGGTAAGACTATATGAGGGGACTTGGGAAGGTCATCATCGTGTGATATACCCTATTTGTGTGTCCCAGGGTGCACTCGGACGAGCTAGCCCCTTCCATTGACACCCTGATTGAAATGGCCCATCAACCAGGGAAGGGGAGAAAGACTGTAACTAGCGTAATGGGGGCAGTATCACAGGGATGCTAGATAACTTTATCACCAGGGCAGCTGTTGTGCTAGAGCGAGAAATAGCCCTCACAGAGAAACGGCTATCTCTTGAACTTACGGGCTCTAAGCGATCCTCCTTGGGTGATATAAGGAATGCCGTTACACTAAGCATGGGCGAATTTTGCGGATCTCGCGTTCGCGGATTTTGCGGATTTGCGAACTCGCAATCCGCAAAATCCGCGAATTCTCGCGAATTTGAGGATTTTTTTTTTTGATGTTCGCACGGGTTTCTGCAAGTTCGCGAGGGTTTTGTACAATTTCGCAAATTGCGAAATTGTACAAAACGCGTGCGAACTTGCAGCAACCCGTGCGAACACAATAATATGAAGAGAAAGAAGCTCCTGGTCACAGGAACAGCACGGGGATTGCGCTCATGAAAGTCAAGGATGCAAAGGCCTCTACCCAGCATCACAGCTGACTTTCCACGGTAGATTTGGGAAGAGGCACACCTGTCCAGCCTCGAAGACGCTCATGATTGTTTTTGGGCTAATGAATGAGTCACTGAATTTGAGCATCAACTAGTTCGAGCGCCCATGTGTGTGTTACTATGCAATCGCCCCGAAGGGCGCAGGGGTCCCTTGAATGAGCTGTCCATCATAGTGGGTGAATGGCGCGAAGACGGTGCAAACCGCGAGTGTGTGCGCGGGGCCAAACGTGCGGAGCTTCCATGCGAGTTCACATGCCTCTTGTGTGCATAAACGGTCAGAGAAAGATCAGTTCAGCCTGGCCTGTTGTAACTATTTTAGGATGGCGCTGGCAAGCTGCCAGCGCCATCCTAAAATAGTTACTAAGTTAGCTTCAACAGGAAGCTCTAATAGATAAAATCGAGCACCTGCTTTATTTTATCTATTAGAGCTTCCTGTTGAAGCTAACTTAGTAACTATTTTAGGATGGCGCTGGCAGCTTGCCGGCGCCATCCTAAAATAGTTGCAACAGGCCAGGCTGCAAGTTTTGAACTTTTGCCCCCGGAAAAATCCGCCGCTCGCGGATTTGCGGATTTTCGGTAAATTCGCGGGAGTTCGCGGATTGCGAATTTACCGAAAATCTGCAAAATCCGTGAGCGGAACGGATTTTCCGCCCATGCTTACGTTACACCAGACTATTCCAACAGCCGAAGACTCAGCGCGACCAATTTAGGAACTTGAAGTAAAGGCCTAGATGGGTGTATCTCCACTACCTGGGTGTATCTCCACTACCTCCGCGAACATTTCATCCCGTAGTAGTCTATCTTTCGAGGACTTCCACCCTATTGTTCTAACCACTAAGAATGTTCAGGCTGTTGACACACCAAAAAATACAGCTATATGCCCTAAACAAATGGGTAAAGGAAAGAGGGGAGGGGGCCGACAACTGTTGCAAAAAACCAAAAGTACCCAAAATACCAAATAAATCGGTAAAGCCCATTTCTTCTAAAGCAACCGTAACATCTAATATACCTGCTACATGTCTGCCTGCTCCATCAAAATACTCATCTAGTCAGCCTCTCACTCATGCTACAGCTGCACCTAGTGACGCTGTATGCACTATATCCCAAGTGGAACAGTTGCTCAAATCATTCATGCTTCCAATTATCGAGAGACTAAAGATAATTAATGAGAAAATGGAAAACCTTTTTAAGGCAACTGCAGAAAATGCTCACATGTTGGCAAATTTAACACCTAGCTTGCAAATTGGGGGTACTTCTATAGATTCAAGTAAACAGGCCAAAATTCCCCTATACACCTCTTGCTTGACCACAACTAGTGTAGTTAATGACCCGAGGACCTTAAAAAACAAGGAGGACATGATGAAGGGAGGCCCAGGTAAAAAAGTTGACGTAGAGGAAAATAGCAATCATCACAGACTGAACACCCCTTTCCCCACTCTTTTACGTGTACAGGCTGAGGGGGTAAGAAACTCGGTCGAAACTACCAATAGTGTGGCTATTCTCCCCGTTATCGACCTACCCCCCAATCTACCCCTTTGGTGTTAGTGCTAGGAAATGTACCACCCCTCAATGAGGGAGTTAATGAGGATTATAGCCAGCTAAAAAACAAGGTTGTTCATTGGCTGTTCTGTAACACCTCAGAAGGTCGCACAGCAGGACATGACGTTATAATGGTCCGTCGGGTGTCCTGGCTGGGTAGGTTGAGAAAATGTAAAAATGGAGACGGTATCATGATTAATTTTAATAGCCCAGCCCCAGTAGACAGGATACTGAGGGAAGTAGTGTACAGCGGGGCGTACAGGGGTCCGGGTATTGAGATTTTACCCCTAGGTTTCTTTTATAGGGCATCGAACCGAGCACGACTTGATATATGGAATGGGTGGCAACATGTAAGGCCACCTCATCATAGAACACAACAGGGACTGGGTCGATCATGGGTGAGGTTACCAAGTGAACCTAATTGGGGGGGACATGGGTTTCCCCCGCTTTTTGAGGGGCCAAATAGATTTGCAGCACTCTCCGGTCTTAATGACTGTGATTGACTGCGTGGTAACAATGCAACCCCCACTCCCCACAACAGAAATATTTCACCTAAAATTAGTTCTCCCCTGGCCAGCAGTTCAGGGATGGAGCCCCCACTAGTGGGAGACATAATAGATCATCAAGTCTCCCTCATACTTGATGGGCAACGAGAAATTAACCTCCCTGAAAAAGTTTTGTCCTCCCCCCCTCGGGCGGTCACCCCGGGTACTAAGGCGAATAACCAAGTTAATAATGTAATCTCTTGGATCATCGCGGGGTTGGCAGGAAAGGATACTGATCCCCTGTGGGTGAAGTTCGTTAGTAACTTCTCGCTAATATGTCTTCAAGAGACTTGGCTCGTTAACAGCAATTTTGCAGTGGATGGTTTTAAAGCATTCTTTGTTCAAGCGACCATTGCTACTAGTGGCAGGGCCAGGGGTGGTCTGGCAATTTTTGTATCGCTGGTACTTAGATGTAGAATCAGGGCTATCCCTTCTGATAACAGAAATATCCAGGTCATCTCTTTAGGCGAAAAAGATAATATCCTTCTTGTGATAAACTTTTATAATGCCACCCATAAAGATGAGAGCTGTGGGATTACTAAATTGAGCAATTTCATCAAACAGGGTTGTGGCTCCCAAAAGAACTTGCTTATTGTAGGAGATTTTAATGTTCTTCCATGTGGTGACCCCAAGTTGAACACCATGGGGTCATTGGGTTGCCCAATGATAACGGGACTTCACTTCGAGCATACCAGACAAGGTAACGCCCTTAATGATATGCTTGATGAGCTGCATTTGTCCTCCGCGCTGAGTCTTGTTTCACCACTCAGAAAACAATGGCACCCCACGTTCCAAGGTAGAGGCAGTGGTTCATTTATAGATCATATCCTCTTGTCTAGGTCCATTGTACCTCTCCTTCAGGATTTCTCCATAACCCCCACCGCACAGAGTGATAACAACCCAGTCTGCGTGACATTAGGAGGAAGTATAATGAAAAAAGAGGGACAAGCACAAAGAGGTAACACCCTACTACAAACTGATGGAGGGCGGCGGATTAAATGGACCAAAATAATCCCGTCCCTCTTTCATGACACACTAAAGGTTACCTGTGCAGAAGAAATCTCTTGCTACCTTAACTCAGATTCCACGGCTCCAGGAATAATACAATCTTTTGAGGGTCTAGCTAAAAAAGTAGGAGACTTGCTATCAGCTCCAGGAAGATCAAGACTATCTAAAGATCCGAGATGGTTCTGCCGCTCATGCTCAAAAGCAGCAAGAGAACTAAAGGCAGGTTTAAAAACCATGCCTAGGGATAGCTCCATGATTAGAAGACTGCGGAAAAATTATAAAATTGCACTGGCCAAACGCAAAACGGAAATAAAGGAAGCACTATGGAGGGAGCTCTTAGATCCCCTGACCCTATCCAGTAGTTGTAGATTTCGGAGTACCATCAACCAATCACCTTTTTATGCAGAAGGGGCTAAAATGGTGGGCTCCAACATAACAGAGGAAGAATGGGTGTCCCATTTTGCCTCTATATTTAAGAACACATCTACACTGCCAGTTATACCCCTCAAGAATTTAGGGAACAAAGTAGTGATGTTTTCTTTGACCGAAATAGAGGAGGGCAATAACAAACTTTCAAATAAAAAGGCCCCAGGTCCGGATGGTATTCCTCCGGATCTTTTTAAATCTAATCCCTCCTTTCGGGCCCTGATCTTGACCGCAGTGGGTAATGCAGTGGCCAAGGAAGGATGCCCAATATCCTGGGGAGTCTCCACAATAGTACCAGTTTATAAGAAAGAGGACCGTAACTGTGTGATGAATTACAGGCCTATTTCACTGATTGATTCAGTTGTAAAGGTTATAGGGGAGCAATTTTAAAGAGATTGAGTACCTTGGCAGAGGAGAATAAGATCATCTCGGACATCCAAGATGGGTTCCGTCCAGGTCACTCTACAATGGCTCAGTGCCTTAATCTCTATTTGATCTTAGGTAAATACATCATCGCACGTCCTGGGACGATCTACATGGCCTTCATGGATCTTTCCTCGGCTTTTGAATGTGTCAACCAAGGAGGATTGTGGCAGTTCATGGAGGCTATGGGGGTGGAGCGATCCCTGTTGGACTTCCTTAGGGATCTTCATAGAGACACTAAGGCCAATATCAGATACACTATAGACCTGAAGGTATCGAGGAATTTTAACACTGAAAGGGGGGTACGACAAGGGTGCATTTTAGTGCCCTTTCTTTTTAACTTGTATATTAATAACCTAGAAGGAGTTTTGTTGGACACAGGGGCCGATTACCCTTATGTGGGACGGCGAGGACTGCCCGTCCTGCTTTATGCGGATGACGGAGTCCTCCTCGCCCGCCCCCTAAGGGTCTACAAACCCTACTTGAAGCTTTAAATGGATTTATGACCAAGCGAGATCTGGCCATAAATAACACCAAATCCTATGTGATGCAGGTGGGGCTTAGTTCCAAAAGAAAGCATACTTTTGTGGTACACGAAACTAAGGTGCCCAATTGCTCAACGTTTTCCTATCTGGGTGTTCTTTTGGATTACCGGCTTAATTGGGTAGCACTTTTAAATAAAAAAAGGGGCAAATTCACTAGGTCAAATGCCGCACTATTCGGATTTGCCACCAAAATGGGCAACCGACCAGTGGCAGCTTTGTTAAAAATATATAGAGCCAAAAGCTTATCTATAGCTAGTTACGGGAATGATATTTGGGGATACACTGGCCTTGAAAGCCTCCAGATGACTGAAAATAATTTTTTTAAAGAACTATTGAGCATCCCAAAGGGGACAGCGAATCTGTCAGTCTACAAGGAAACTGGTTAGCCCTACATAAGTGACACCTTGGCTTTACGCCTGTTGACTTTCTGGCTCCAATGTTGGCTCAACAAGCACCTAGGTCTCACACATTACCTCATGAGGGACATTTTAAATTTAGATCACAGGATCAAAATCCCCTGGATAAAGTTAATGATAACTTGTTTTAGTGAACTGGGACGTCCGGATTCATTCTTAAAACCTGAAAGTATAACAAGAAAGGATATAACGCTCGTAAAACATTCCTTCATATTTAATAAAACGATGGAAAGGGAGGAGAAAGAACTGCTGAAACCCAGTGTTCGGTTCCACTTGATGATTAGAACCTCCCCAGATATGGAACCATACTTGTCTTTGCCAATATCTGCATATGAGCGTTTCCTACTTACCAGGTTTAGATTGAATCTTTTTCATTATTTACTAGCAGTACCAAGGGGAAGCCACAAAGGGAAAGTTTTAGCATCCTGTGGCTGCGACAATAAGTCTCCTCAGGATCTGCTCCACTTCATGTTCCTCTGTAAATATTATGAAATGCCCACCTTTTATTTAAAACCTATTTTAACACAGTTAAACTTTAGACAAGTACGTCCAGCTCTTTTTTACTTGCAAATTCTGAAATCCAACTGTATCCCCTTTGTGGCCAGTTTTCTAAAATGTGCAATGAAATGTAGGAAAAGTTTAGATTTTTAATTGGATATCATGTTTTTATCGGGCTATCTTCTTTTTTAATATCAAAATGTTTTTAACAATGCCTTTCACATCACTACAACGACAAAACTAATTCCCTATCAAAGTCTCGACCAAGGGCAAGGAATTTTTCTGTGTTTTTATTATGTGAGTGCACTGTATCTTGGATTTTTAAACTTTTATGGTTTCTGAAAATGTAAACCGAATAAAGTACTTTTATATTTTTTTTATTTTTGACTGTTGATACTTTTGGGTGGTATTTGTATTTAACACTTTAACAATTCATATCTCTGGTTCCACCTTATTGGATATTTGTTGTTTCTGTGTCTCTATATTTATTAACTCTAAATTGTTTGTGATCATGTTGTGTTGTGTTTTGACTTTATTACTATGTTGGTACTGCAAAAATACTTTACACGTTGCCTCTAAACTAAGCCTATATGCTCTATGCCATAGCTACCAGGGGGTTGATCTCAGGTTTACTTAGTAACTTTAGTAGTTCACTGTGGCAAGCATTATGATTATTGCTTGAGGTGGATGGTTACACCACTCAGTTAACACTCTCAAATTCTTATAATTTTGCACTACAGAGGGGTGACTGAGGTGCTGTGGGGTTAATGGTGCACTGCGGAAGGATGGCAGAGGTGCGGTAGATGGTGATGGTGCACTGTTGAAGGATGGCCGAGGTGCTGTGTGGTTGATGGTGCACTGCTGAGGGATGAATGAAGTGCTGGGGGATTGATGGTGCAATATGGAGTGATAGATGTGGTGCTTCTGGATGATGATAGTGCATTCTAGAGGTGATGTCTAAAATGTTGTGAGTGGAGGATATAGTGCAAAGTGGAAGGGTGGCTGATTTGCTGTGGAGGGATGAATGAAGTATTGTGAGTGGTGGTGTTGGTGCCCTGAGGAGTGAAGGTGAAGTGCTGTGGCTTGTGCTGATCCAGTATAAACTGATGTGCCATGTGCTGTGAGCATGGCTGATGGCACTCAGTGTAGGCAAGAGTAATATGTTGTGAGTGGGGGTGATGGTGCTCAGTGGAGGGATGAATGATGCGTAATAATGAGTGGGGTGATGGTGGATGTATGATGAGCTGTAAAGTGGGTACAGCAAAGTTTGTGGGTACGGGGTAATATGGGTGATGGTGCACTCGGACAGACAGGCCTCACTTTGGTGGGAGGGGTGGTTGAAAGCTCCCAACACAACAGGGAAATCAGAGGTGCAGGACGCACAGAACAATCTGTTGTCTTTGGAAAGTTTCCACTGCTCTCGGCTCTGCTCACCCCCCCCCACGACACTCATTCTCACTGGTACCTTCTTCGAATCCCTGCTCTTGACAGCTGCTGCCTCCAGGAATAACCCTTGCTGCACCTCGGGAGCACAGTGCACACAGGTGTCTTGAATAACAACACTGTCACCTGTTCAGTGGTCCTCAGTGTGCAATCCCTGGAGGCAGGGCCTGGTGAGATGTGTCAAAAGCTGGAATTAAAGTGTATCTTAAAATATTCAAAGCATGGCTGTGTACAATGGGTTTATCAAGCTAGTACGTCGTCATGACCTCAGCTCCGGGTCAAGGGATCAGGCCTAATGGTCTTTGTGTGGTAAAGACACATGACATGAGGGCTGTGCTTGTAGACACAATAGTATTTTGAGCTGTGTATGCCATTTTAAGAAGGGGCACTAAATAATGGGGGGAATGTTTGTGCCGAGTAACAGAACATGTGAGCTCAGTGATGGGACATGCATGCAGTGAGGTGTCTTGTAGTTCATACTAATCCGTACTATCTGCTCATTGTTTGGACAACACAAACTAAGGGGTTGGTGTAAAGACTGATTACGAACACCCCTGCAGGGTATGTTGGCGCATAGACCAGCTAGCTCACAGTGCCACTGTATGCCCCCCTAACCTACAAGGGAGAGAACAGTCTTTGGCAAACACTGAACATGACAACCCTGATCACTGAGGGATCATCGAAACAGTACAGAACTTTTCGCCCAGTCACTCGAGCTCACTTATTCTCAGAGAAATATAAAGAGAATACACAGTGGGAGGTTTTCAATAATATTTATTGACCCAACATTATTCTTGTATAAAATATGTGTGCTGCAAAGATTAGGAGACAGAATCAAATAACAGAGATGTCAAGCACCAAAAGGGTAAACAGTAGATACAGTTCTACCATGGTGCTGAAGCAATGAATATATGCAGGCATATATGCAATTTGGCAATATATCGTACTCCTATTCTGTGGACCCTACTCTGAGTATACCTAGAGTGTATATGGGTGTAGAGCCAAGAATCCCCCCAAAAAGCGATCCAACCCCATTACCTGATAGGACAATTTGGTGTCGACTTACACGAGTAAGTGAGCGAAAGGATGTGCAGCATTGATTCCGCGACTACAAGAGGTCGGGAGTGTTATGTTCTGTGTTGTCTAATCGAGTATCTTAGGGGGTGTTCAGGGAGCTAATAAGACACTAGAGCTACTCGGTCAGGGGATTGTGGGTTCTGTGTTCTGACTGAGGGGTGAGGAAGGTCCAACCTCCCATCACCAATGATGTCCAGTCTTGTGCATTGTTCTGTGGGTTTAGAATCTCTACAATAGCAGTAGTATGTACTATCCTTATTCTCTGAAAAATAGTAAAATATCAGGTTGGCCATTTTGTTGGTGGGAATTGTCGAAAAGCCTCAAGATTAGGAAGACTAGAAGAGGACAACCCAAAGGACTGGAATCAATGGTTACAACTATTGGCGAATCTGAGTTTTATTTAAAACCTTTTGAATGAAGAGTGTCCAACCGGACAAGCTTAACCGGACAGACTATTAGTAGTAGTACAGAGAGTCAGAGCAGAGGCAGTTAGAGGCAGGGATAACAAGAATTTAAAAACAGATAGTGTAGATCAAAGAAGGTATTGTAAATAAAAGATTTAGGAAACCAAAATAATATTTCGGGAACATTTAAGTGCATTAAAAAAATATAATTATTAATATTAGCCCATGGAGGACTTACTGGGGCCAGAAGCAGAGCCCTCGGTAGAGGAGCAAGCCTGGCCCTGGGTGGCATCTTGGTGTTGGTGATTTTTTTGGCCCGCCGACTGTGACCCTGTCTTGTTGCCCCTGTGTGCTGATCATGCATAATGACAAACATTAATGATTAGTCTGAAACATATAAAACATTTTAAAAAACGCACTAAAAACATTTGAGGAAACAAAAATTGCAAAAAAATTGACCTCTCTAATATGATAGACTTGTAGTATTGCGGTATTCACGGACCGTCTACTTATTATTTATAAACACTAATCCAGTGTTCCATTCTGATTCCAGAATACTAACTAAGTCTAAGTAACACCTGACCTAGCCCATCTATTACAGAAGAGCCGATTGTTCACTAAGTATGCATTTCCATTCATTTTAGCCCTCAAAAAGGCATAGATGGAGGACTCATGCGTACATTTTTGAATACACCAAATTGTTGGTTGGTTGCTGCAGATGTTCTGCTAGTGCTAATAAGCATATTATTACCACCACTCACTAAACAAACTAAAAAAGATTCTACGAAGGGCTGGAGTAAGCAGCACTCTGCAGCACGTGATGTGACAGAGGATGCATCAGGCACACCACAAGGACCAAGGAAGGAGTAGTATCTCTCTAGCATTACCTAACTTAAGTTCTGTAAAGTAAAGTAAATTCTTACTTAATCAAACGAAGCGAGCGCAAAGTTCAAAACAAGTAAGATTAGTAGCACCGAGCAGCACCTGTGTCATACAATCACAGAATATTGTTTAATGTATTTTACCTGCAAGCAGCATCATTCTTGCTGTTAGGAAAAAATATATATTCACAATATATAACAGAGCAGAACAACACAAAGGGGCCGATTCCGATCTCGGTTGGAAAGCACTCCGACTGGGCCTGATCCGGGGTGTTTTTTAGACAAATCCGGACTCCTGCAGTCTACCCGAGCGAGTACGATGCGGCTGTATGCTGTCGGACTCGGTTCGGTCGGACTCCCATAGAAGTCAAATTGAGCCGATTGTACGATGCATACATGGGCTCCCATTGACTAAATGGGTATGTTGTGGACAAGTGCACCCCCTACAGTGGTTACACGTTGGTGCCATCAGCACCGTACCTGCCTGTGTTGGGGACACCCATGGGTATCCCCCTGTGTCTGAGTTGTAAGGCTGCGGGTAACAGAGGGTCCGATGCGGACCCACAAATCCCATCTCCGGGAGCTATTGCAAGCAGGAAGCTCCGACTCGATCCGGATGTCCGAATCGAGCATTGTGCAGGCTCGGTTGGAAATTCGCCTCCATTGCGCGCCACGGTTAGGTTACGGCCGAGACGAACGGAGCGGGTCGAACCCGGAAACGATTCGTATGGAGATTTCACGCTTGTTCGCATCATACTTCGACGTCCGGACCCTTGTACGAACCAAACGGAAAGACAGCCTCCGAATCCGATCCGATAATGCCAAACCCGATTCGGTGCCTTTCGGACTAAGATCAGAATCGGCCCCTTAGTAGTAATATTAAATAGCTATTCACCAAGGTCCAGGAACTCCAGTCCTAGCAGGACCAGCAGGTCGTGATTACAGTCCAGGATAACAGACCACCGGTGCGTCAGCTGGGTATCAGTGCGCCGGACACCAGAGTGTTGAAACACTGCCTGGCGCACTTTTCCCCACCTCTTGCGACGCTCCAGGAGACTGTAACAGATGCAGGCCTGTCGCCTGCTGCTAGGGTTAAGGGGAGGTGGCACTGCACACAAAAAAAACTGTGCAGCCAGCTCCACCTCCCCAAACAATTCCCTAGCCTGCACCCCATGTGGGCTCCGCCTTCTGCAGGGAAGGCGGTTGCGGCTGCGGCTACAGGCAGCCTTCCCCTTGCTCTTTCCCACTCCCTTGGGCATGGTTCTGGGACTCGTGGTGCGGAAAAGAAAAGGGATGAAATTAGGAAAGGAAAAGAAATGGAAAAAGTACGTTTCAGAAAAAGAGTAAAAAAGTAGTCCAAAAAGTCAGCAAAAAGTTTAAAAAAAATCCAAATATAGAGTAAGGAAAACAGAGAGATAGATAATTAATAAAAAGGAATAGAAAGAAGTGTACAGAAACAAAGGATTACAAAGATTAAGGGAGGATAGAAAACTAGGCCCAGAACCAGAGGAATAGAGTGGGAAACAAGATGGCCGCGCCCATTCCGACAGCATAGGCAAGTTCACAGGAGATTTCACCCCCAAACACGCAAAAAGTGTTGCAAACATGTAATACGCATTCCTGAACATGAAATACTCATCGCAAATGGGAGGGAGCACGCTGTACGCGACCCGGAACAGGAAATAGCATCGCAAACAGGCGGGACAAGTGAAAAACAAGATGGCCGCGCCCATTGACAACCGCATGGGCAAGTTTGCAACATATTTCCCCGCGATCATGTAAACAGCGTTCCCGAACACGAAAAAAACATCACGAATGGGCGCAAAAAGAAATTCCGCATTCTTGCAGATTTCCGCGGAAACAGCTGAGATTTTCTGCGGTTTTGCAAAATTTTGCGTAACGCGACTATGCAAATTCCGCCCACCCCTAATGTTTACACCAGTGCATACTCTTCTACTGTGGTGTACTTGCCAAGAACAGTCATATACACACTTTGAACTTTGCAAACAACAGTTTACATGCTTGTGTACAAGACGCCTAATGACAGTATTGCATGCCTAGTGCACAGGTCAACTTACAATGCAGTCTGTTTAATACTCACCTGCTCCTCTGGTTTGCCATAGAGCTGCCTGTACATAGGCAGGAGTGTGTCCACCAGCATCTCTTTTTCTTCATGGGTGAATCCTGGGGCCCTGCGCTCTCTACAGGTTGCCATTGTTGCTCCTAGAGGATGTGGAAAACAGCAGAGAGATAGGGACATCCAGGATCAGGCAGTGCAGGCAAGTGCAGTCTCTGGGGGACCAACAGACTTATATTTGAACTGAAGAGCCGGTCTTCAGTCCATGCAGCCAAAGCAATAGGTCTGTGTCGGTAGGATTTTTACTAATCTATACAATGCATTCCATTGCCTACGGCGCCATTCAAAAAACATTATGGACCTCGAGTGACTTTGATGCTTTTCTCAATTGGAGGTTACAGAGTTGGTTTCCGGGCAATGTGGAAAACATCTGAAACCCACGTCTGTCACCATAACAACAAACAGCCAATGGCCGTGTCTGAATCGGTTATGATGCACCTAACGTGTCCTTTGAAAAATCGTCAGACTGTACAAAACACTTTTGTAAATGTTGTGAGTTTTTGATCAACCATTGCTGGATGCAGCATTTTGCTGCTGAAAGGGACAGGCATGGAGAGTCTGCATGCAGAGGTCTAGCCCGGGACCAGGGTTCTATTCCCCGCCTCGGCGGCTCTTGGGCTCAAAATTCCATGGACCTGATAATTCTCGCCACAGTGCCTATTCCAATCATGGAGTCCCACTCTGCAACTCTGGGCAATAGCTTGTTTAATCTCCACAACGGCCCCCACAACGCTAAGGATGCCTGGCCTCCACCTTGGGGGTGCCCAGGAGTGGACGCCTCACAGGGAAAGCCAGGATGGGTTCCACAGCGGTATTCGTACAAGCTTCTCGAGACCCTTGCGGGTGAGTAGTGCGCTATACAAGTATCAATTTACATTTACCTCTAACTGAAACGCTCACACTCCCATGATGACCTAACCTTGAGGGGCACATGACACACTGATTGGGAGGCTAATGACGACAGGAAGGAAACTATTCCATTTTGCCTCTTAGGGTTGATCACAGTCAGAATATGCTTTTGGGTCATTTCAAGGACACTCTTTGCCTAGTCACAACATTACATGACAGTGTGACCAAGTGTTCAATCTTTGTGATGTGGGCTTGAAAGGTGGTGTGTGTTCCAAGTCCTGGTATCTGCATTTTCCAATAAATGACTACACTGTGACATTAGGCAGATACATTTGCTTAGTTCAGATTTGTTCTAATTTAGGGTATCTTTCTGAGCTAAACTTAAGTGGACGACTGCATTTGATGGAACTTCTACAAGGTACATCGTTTCTGTATGAAATTGTTTGTGCAATGCAGACATTACGACATGCCAGTGTCCACTCTGTGAAAGCAGTGTGCATACTTTACATTGTAATATGCTGTGTGTAAGTGGTGTCCCACATATCATGTATTACAGGTTCCTATAGTTCTCTCAAACTGAATTCTATGATTTTTTGGTAGTGAGTTGTGGAGTATGTACTACATGTTTTACAGGAACAATCACAGACACTGGTGAAGTCTACACAAGTGCACTCAAAGTGCTGTGTCACCAAACCTCTGACACAGGTCTAGCAATGTTCTCAATGCTATGAATGGATCTGAGGTCAACCTTATTTCAGTGAAATGTGTATGTATGGGACCGAGAACAAGATGGTGGCCAACTGACTGCACTAAGAGGAGCTTCCGTGCCTGGCCCTTGACAAAAGAAGAAGCTGACAAAATAATATGTTAAATGAATCTTACCTTTTGCGTCAGCTGAACCCCTGGTGGAGGAGAGGCATTAGGTGACAGGAGTGGTGCGTTCTGGCAAAGACTGCTTACCGAGAGGCCAGAGTTCTCCTAGTTATTGTGTGGGAGAGACTGCACTCTGCAATGGCCCCCAAGGCAAGCAAGGTGATGAAAGAGGCTGCGGCACCCATGGCGGCGGTGGGGGGAGGAGCGAGCGGTCTTCTGCGGCACCACAAAAAAGATGGAGGCGTCTGGTTTGCACATGTCTAAGGAAGACAGTTCAGAGGTTCGCTGCCGGTGTGGAGCGGCTGCTGACCCGGGCAGTCTGAAGCAGCCAACAATTACAGAGGCTTTCTTCTCGACCACTGTGGTGAACCCTTGGAGCAAAGCTACGGCTGAGAGTGCCTCCCCAGCCGCAGAGCAGTGGGGAAAAGCAGGTGGAGCTGATTCAATCGCTCTGCCAGAGGATGCAGAGCTGTTGCACAGCCCTGGAGCTGAAATACACGGAATGGACCATCCCCAGACAGAGAATCAGCTGCAAGCGACAGAGATGAACATCTGCATCCCCAGTTCTGCAGGAGCGACAGGTCCTCTGGAAGATCCATAACTAGAACCCCCTACAGAAGCAATGGTTAAAAAACTGCATTTCCCTGCCTGTTCTGTCAAACACGTTTTCTATGTGATGCTGCTAAACAAGGGCCATTCCTAGGCCCGTGGCTGAAAAGTCCTTTTGGATCGCCTGATCATTGGGAGAAATTTTACTCACTCACAGATGTTTTAGAACTTTTGGTCTCAAGTACATGGCTCATTGAGGACGGAGGATTCATCTATCAGTGTAAAGGGGAGCCAAAATAGAATAATTAAAAAATGCAGGACCAAAACAGCTCACCAGGGGCAAGATCCGGATAAGAGCATGGCCTGCAGACTTAGATGGGACTATTCTGCCACTAGTCAGGTGTATAAGGAAGAGATGGATGGCCAAGCGGTACAGCAGGAGGTTTCCGATGAGCCAACGGTTTGACCTTCAATAGACCTAGTCTATGCCACTTTAAAATGAATGCAGGGAGAAGCCCTTCAAGAAATTTGCAGGGCACACCAAGCTATTAAAATGCTCCAAGGGTCAATCCAGTAAGTGAGCAAAATTTGCTCTGCAATGAAGGAGAGGATGAATCATGTCGAAGAAGCATTAGAGGTAGAAGTCGAGAAGCTACAGACACACAAAGAGGCACAGGATAATAGAGTCGGCGGACATAATGTGGAAACTGGAGGAATTTGAGTACTAGCAACGCCGAAACAACCTCAAATGTTTGGGGCTTGCAGAAAATTTTGAAGGCAGTGATATGAGTTCATTCATGGTGGGCCTATAGAGGGTGCTTTCCCCAAACTACCAAAGTGGTACTGGGATGCTGAACTACAACGGGCACACCGCTTCCCGCTGATGCAGAAGAGAAATATGGCAGGACAAACTAAACGGCCCACGGCAGTCTTAGTCTTCTTTGGCAACTTACTCCTCTGACAGGCCATATTGGATAAAGCAAGGCCAAATTCCAAAGCAACTTTGAAGGCCATACAGTTTTTGCTCGACCAGACTTGCCATGACACAAAAGAGAGGAGGTGGAATCTCTGCTAATTTGAATACACCCTTTCAGGCAGCCTGCAGCGAGGAGTAGCTTCTGAACCCAGCCTGACTTAAGGTTATTTCAAACGAAAGCTGCAGATGTTTACATCAGAAATCAAGGCTCAAGAATTTTTGACAGAACTTAAAGGACCAAAAGGGGACAGTGGATTATGACGATTGGTTAGTGAGGCCCTCAAAGTAGTAGGGCACTGGTGTGGTTGGGGTTACAAGATTAAGGTTCACTGTTTCTGATGAGGCTTAGACTTTCTGTTAGTCATCTACCTTTAATCTTCTCTTTATTTGAAATTAGGGCTGGGGTGCTGGGGTGCTGGGGCACTGGGGCACCTCATGGCTGGTGTTAGCGTCTGAATCACAGAGGTCATTCTGACCTGCTTATTTGTGTGTAGGGAGGAGGGAGGCTGGGGAGGATGGAGTCGAGAGTGGAGGAGGAGGGGTTGGATAGGTGGGTTCTCAGGGCAGGAACGGTAGAGGGGGAAACACAGTACATGAGGAATATCACCAAAATGGCTGATGTAATCGCAAAATATACTAATGTACAAACTTATAAGATTTAATTATCTTTATAAAGAACATTATTTTTATAATAGATGATGAGTATCCGCATCGCACCAATAAATATATGCGGCCTAAGTGATCCAGCCAAGAGACAGAGAGCAGCAATTGATTTTAAAATGCTCCCTGACGATATTGTATGCATACAGGAGACACACATGGAGGGCACAAGAGTGAAGCTAATCGAATAGCTCGGGTATAATGTTATTGTTAATACCACACAGGGAACAACAACGAGAGGGGTCACTATCCTATCTTGGAAGAGAGATATAACATTCAATAGGTGCCAGTCAGATAACCTGGGACGTTGGGTGCTAGAAAAATGTGTAATCACAATCATGTCTTTCCAATATGCTCAGTATATTGGCCTACTGGGGATGGTCCAGAAGTATTGGAATTTCTTAATGCCGAGCTAGCGCTGCAGCTAATCTCTGTCATTCTTTGTGGGGACTTGAATATTAATGATTTGGGTG
This sequence comes from Lissotriton vulgaris, assembly GCF_964263255.1. Classification (NCBI taxonomy): domain Eukaryota; kingdom Metazoa; phylum Chordata; class Amphibia; order Caudata; family Salamandridae; genus Lissotriton; species Lissotriton vulgaris. The sequence continues at coordinate 1,118,302,140 of NC_141698.1, forward strand.
GGCTTTGGGAGGGCAGCTCAGGTAAATACACAGGTCAAAAGAATAGGGTTTATAGAGCTTTCACATTTCTTACTCAAGATAATAAGTTAGTAGATACATGGTCACACATGAAGCCCTCTGAAGCACTTATTTTTCTGCCCTACACAAGTCAGTAGCATGGTTAGATTATTTTATTGTTTCAAATCAACTCCTCCCGAGGAGCAGCATAGAAAAATGCCCTCATGTCATGTCAGATCATAACCCCCTAGTTTTAGCAGTTACATGTAGTGGGGGTAGAAAGAACAGAGTCAACCTGGACTTTTGAAAGAAGCTTACTGAAAGACAAGAGATACATTACACTTATTCATGGAAATAAACAAGAATAGTACAAGTGGGGTGGTCTGGGATGCATTTAAGGCAGGGGTAAGGGGGAAACATTTAGCTATAGTCTGCACCAACAAAAGAAAGAAGCTCAACGCTCCAAAATATTATACAAAGCATTGGTAGATGCTGTAGAGGAGCTTCCTAGCACTAGAACTTCAGGGATACCTATAGAGCACATACTGCACAAACTTGCCCCTGCAAAAGCTGAAGTCAGAGAAATATCATCAGCAAAGGCTGCAGAGAAATGTATTGCATGGCGGCCATGAGTTTAATGAACGGGTAGGGAACCTATTAGCAGTATGCACAAGACAAAAGAATGAGATGGGAAAGATACTGGAGATTTAAGATGAAGGGGGAACTCAGTAACAGGCTCTTTGGGTATACGGAAGGAATTCCACAAATATTAAGGTATATTATAATATGAAGAGCAGAACCCAGTAGAGAATTTAATCAGGTAGTATCTCAATGGTACTCAATTAGAACAATTCATCCCCGAATATTACTGGAGACTGGATTCATTAAGGAAGAATTATGGAGAGCTCTTATCTGTCTGGTAAGACAGTTGGACCTGACCGTATCCCCCTCGAGTTTTACAAAACCCTCCTTGACACCCTAGGGCTGGATCTGTTAGAAACACTGTCAGGTATATAAGGGAAATTCTGTACCAGACTCATGGGCTGGGGCCTCATTTATAATCTTTCTGAAAAAGGAGAAGCCCCCCCCCCCCCAAGGAAGCTGGCTCCTACAGACCTATCACCCTCATGAACAGCAACGCCAAACTATTTTCAAAAGCATTGGCATCATGATTAAGCTGCATTATTGAAAGGGTGATATTCCCCTGCCAGCACGGTTTTATGCCTGGTAGAGGCACCACTGATCACATCCACAGGGTAGTAAAACTTTGTTGTTGTGGCAGCTGTCTCTGGGGACCCTATGACACTGATCTTACTGGATGCTGAGAAGGCATTCAATAGGGTCTCCTGGGAGTATTTGTGGGTTGTCCTCAAGCGGTTCTGTATAGGGAAATGTTTTATTAATGCTATACAGGGACTACATAGGACTCCAGTTGTTAGATTAAGATTGAATGGGGGGTATACAGATCCAGAATCACACTGGGGACAAAGCAGGGGTGCCCGTGTGCCCCCCTTTTTTTTGCATTATATATAGATCCCTTGATCAGAAGGGTTGATAACAATAGAAACATCAGACCAATGAGATTTGAAGGGCGGGGAACAAAAATTCTGGTGTATGCCGATGACTTGGCAATAGTAACATCTAATCCCCAATCAGTACACAAGGTAATAGAGGCGGAAACCCTGGCATTCAGTAGGATATCGGGGTATTTACATAATCAGCAGAAAACACAGATGGTCATAAATAGACCTACTTACATTGAGGATCCCTGAGTGACACAAACAGCCACCTACCTCCAGATGAATATATTACTTCAGAGTTGGGGAACTGGTCGAGATGGATATAGCTCCAGTTATTCAGAAAGGAAAGAGGGACTTTGACATGATGCATAATCTCCATATTTCTATTGTTGGCCAGTGCAGTATAATTAAGATGATTTTCCTGCCCAAAGATCTTTATCTTTTCAGGGCTATACCCCTTGAATTTGAAAAACAATGGTTTACGAGTCTGGAAAATATGTTTATTAGGTTTATTTGGGCCCATGGGAAGACCAGGAGAGCACTGAGATACATGACACTCACAAGAGAGAGAGGGGTTGGCAGTGCCCGACCTGAAATTGTATCATTGGGCAGCAGCCCCGCAATATATGCAGAGTTTAATTGGAGGGAATGCAGCAGACCGCTGGAGTAAACAAGGGTCACCTGATGTTTACGAATTACTACTTGGTGATGAGTCTCAGAATTTCTTGCTGAAATACTGCGAACCCAGCTACTTTAAAAGAGTTACATTTAAAACCCTATCAGTGGCATACCAGATCTGGGCAGCTTTTTAAAGGAAAATGGGGTTTGGCAGAATGAATTTTTATACTCAACTGTACGGAAATCTGATGCTCCCAGGAATTTTTCAAGATAACATCATGGCAAGATGGGAAGGTCCGGGATTCCGAATGATTGGGGATCTAATGGACACACATGGAATTCAATAATTTAATGATGTTCAAGACAACTTTGGAATTGATAGGAGAGAATTTTTTTAGTATTTACAAATTCAGAGTTTATTTGCAAAAAAAAGAGGGCTCAACGTGTTTTAGCAAGAATCGTATTATGGAGCTGGTCAGGGATAACGAAGGCTGCGTCATCAGGCACGTACATGCAGAGCTGTCCCAGCTAAAACCGGATGATCTTGAGAGACAAGGGGCAAAGTGGGAACATAAGCTGTGTTAGCTTTTTAAACTCCTTTGAACTAGGGAGGACTATACTGAGCTCAGATGGATTACAAGCACAGCACTATATAACTATTTTTTCTCTGTATCATACACCGGATAAAATAGCACAAGGGGGGGCAAGAAGGGATTAGCTGTCCTCTCTGTTTGCAGCACAGAAGTGAACCAGCTACACATGTTTACAACCAGCCCCCGTTCATATACTTAAAAAAATTAAATAGGAATCTGTTTAGATCATTCACTGAATATAAAATTAATTGTAACATAAGAATGCATGATATTAGGTGTCGGTAACAATGAAATACCCGATGTATATCAATACTTTTTATTTGTGGCCATGGCAGTTGCCAGAATCTGCATAACCTCTGTATGGCTGGATCCACTGGCCTCTACATTTCAGCAATGGTTAGGGAGGCTTCTGTACTAATCAACAACTGGTGTACAGGGGGTCAAGGGGGGTTATTTATCGACCTGTCACCTTATGCCCCTAACAATTAGCTTACAAAAACCAAGAAAAGGTGACCAGGTCAAGGGAGGTGTGCTGTCGTGGTGATGACTGAGAAGCTGAGAGTAACGTGTGTGAAAGAGTCACTACTGGCTATAGAAAAAGTCCCATCTGACCACCCTCGTGGCGGAATATCATCATGTGGGAATTATAAGGGAGTTGTACCCGACTTAGACACCATCCAGACCCAGCAGTATCGGTGCGGAGGTGAATGTTGCTTAACTTAGCCAAAGTAGTGCTCAGGAGAATAGTGCTCATATAATGCAGTGCTCAAATAATACTTGAATATAATTGGCTACCTAGATCTATAGGGTTGCCTAGATACATGGGATTGATAAGGAAAGTCTAGGTGTCAAAAGTAAAAACCTGCCTAGTCATCTAAATGTGTGACAACGTTATGGCGATATGAAGATGGTCAACATGTTTCAGCCAAAAAAAGTATTGCTCCGGCTTTCGTCAGGACCTAAAAAATGATATGCTACTGCAAATTAAAAAGTGCATAAACTACAAGGAAATTAAATAAGTGAAGTTGCCTTTTGCATACTGTTATATCTACCAGGAACTTGGAGCACCAATGTCCAGTGGAGACAGTACAAATTCTTCTACCCAGCATTATGTGAGTGACGGCCTCTCCTCACCCGGCAACCGCTCGGGAAATTGAGGCCCCGCTCTGTCCGTCGGTACCCCGCGCTCGCATCCGAGCGGAAGAGGAGGTCTTCTGGCCATCTTTAATCTAGAAAAGGGGTGTATGAGAAAAAGGGATGGAGAGCGAGAAAACTAGGCAAGCACATCTGGGCACCGCTCTCTCGGTGGAAGGAAGAAAGGTGCAACAGACTGCACCCAAATATTTAGTGTGCAATCAATTGATAATATGGTTTAATGGTTTATTTGTGAACAAAATGCTGCTTTGAAAATGTGTTTTTTATCATCAATATGTAATACTGTATGGTATTTATTGCTCCTACTTGTGGAATTCATCATCAAATATATATATATGTATATATATATATATATGATCAACATTGGTGTTAAAAAAAGTGTATGTACATTAAAAATTTCATGTTAGGTGTGTTCTTCTATCCTGGGCTGTTGGTCTAGGTGCATGTAGCTTGGTACATTGTGAACTAACTGTGTATGCACTCTACACATATGCACCGCAGAGGAGGAGGAAGACAGCCTCCTGTGTACAGGCCCTTGACAGACTTACAAACATTGAAAGAACGAGACATCATCTAGAAGTACCGTTTCACACGGGCAACAATTGAGGTATTGTGGCAGCAGTTGTCACCTCATTTGCAGCCGGGTCACACTAATCCAACGGCACTACCACCCAATGTGAAGGTGATGACAGCATTGCATTTCTTTGCCACAGGAACATTCCAGTAGACAGTGGCAACATCGGGTGGAATGTCCTTTCAATGTTCAGCAATGTCCTTCGGGATGTGTTGCAGGCATTGATCCGTTACCTGGACCACTACATCAAGTTTCTTAAACCAGGAGAGTTGTCTGACATCAAGGTTGACTTCTATGCCATGGGACGGATACCCCATGTAATTGGATCTATTGATGCCACCCATGTTGCATCAATACAACCACAGGCCGATAAACAGGTGTATTGCAACTGCAAGCATTATCACTACATCAATGTCCAGGTGGTGTGTTTGGCTGACATTTGCATCTCATGCATCTGTGCCCATTTCCCTGGCTATGCACATGACGCATATATCATGAGGAACAGTGTCATCCCCCATTTGATGACTGAAATGCAACCTGGGCCTGGCTTGTTGGTATGTGATGTTGTATGTGAATGTTGTAAAGTGTGTTGGATTGTATGTCAGATAGTGATATGTTGTTTGACAACTGAAGTATTGTCTGTGTTCACTGTAGGAGACTCCAGATACCCGAACCAGCCATGGCTTCTGATACCACTGTGCAACTCAGTCACCCCAGCAGAAGTGCGCGTTAATGAGGCCCATGACTGGAACAGGCAAGTAGTGGAGCGAACCTTTGGCCTCCTGAGGTCAAGATTCTGCCACCTGGATATTGGAGGAGCCCTCCAATATGCCCCATGGAAGGTGTGCCAGATAATTCTGGCTTTCTGCTTGCTACACAATGTGGCAACACTTAAGGGCATACCTCTGATAGTGGACAATAGAGACCAGCAGGTGCCACAGAGGGAGGATCCAGGACTTGGCCCATGATGACAGTGGTAATAATGATGGCATGGATTTGAGACAACAGCTTATCCACAACTTTTTCACATGAGTGTAAGTATTCAATGAAAAGAGGTGACTGACTACCATTGTTTGTTGTTGTGTTGCTGGTGGACAATATAAATGTATGCTCGTGAGTGTATGATAATTGTCCTGAGGATTTTTCTAAGATGGGTCATTGAAATGAGCAGGTTAATATGTATAGTCTTACTGGGAAGCCTATCTTGTGTTCACACTGACATTTTTATGCTTTAGATGATGTACTTTGCATGTGCTATGTTATTCCTGATTTCCTGACTGTGTTCTATGTTTATTCTTACCAGGGTACCTTGACATGGCGTCTACAGAGTGGACTTGAAAGTTGTGACCTCACCAGACACATGATGCTGTGATAGACACCAACATGGAAATGTCGCTGGACTGCCTAGCACCCACTTCCTTCAGACCTGATAGCCTGGTGATTTTGTTTATCGTGCCTTTCAGTACTGTGTGATATGAATTGACTTTGTGTTCAGGAACCAGGTTGTAGCCGGAGCATAAACATGTGCTCCACGTTGACTTGCGCCTTGTCTGATATCACACATCCAAAGAGATTTATAATCAATAAAATTCAATTCAATTACTTTATTCGGTTTTCATGTGTTAGAAAAACCATAAAAGTACATATAAAAAACAGTAATTTTGTCATAAAAATATTTAAAATAATTCTATATACAATGTTAAATAAGTACAATCTTTACAAATGTTAAAATACGGCAAGCTGTCTGCTCATTTAAAAATCAGAATATGCTGCATAAATTAAACAAGTAGAGATGCATGATCAGGGTATCAAATTCATAGTGTGGTCTGTTTGCTCTACATCTTAGCTTTAATTTCAGGAATCTGGCTACCTGATTCACGGTATACTCTTGCCCTAAAAATTGTAATCAGAGAAATGCTGGGCGGCATCATCGTAGACTCATTGTTTTTAGAATGGGGATTATCCAACGCTTTCTTTGAACTGTATAAAACTTACAAAACAAGATAACATGCATAGTCGTTTGGGTGGAAAGTTCATCACAGGGGCTTAGGGATAAGCTTTTTGCCCAATCATCGGTTTGGGGGAAGGTGTCAAAACGATGGAAGGTATTCATCCTAAACCTTGTTAAAATTAGCCTTTCGTAGGTGGTTAGATTAAAAGTAAGATATGGCTGGATGGGCAAGGTTGTTTGTACCATTAGTGAATGTTTTTCGCTTTTTTTTGTCACCTCATTGCTCAGTTGGAGCTGCTCTAAGTGTGTCATACAGGTTGTTTTAAGAGCTTTTCTTGACATCTTTGCAATTGCTATAGGTGTGTGGAAATAGTTTGCCATTCCCAAATTGTATAGGAAGTTCTTAATGTAAGCAATACAGCCTATCTTGTGTGCATTTTCCAATGAAAGACAATCCTGAATGAGATTTTGACAGAATGTTGTTTGAGTGGATGTCCATATTCGATGCCACAGCAAGAGTGGCTGGATTCTTACTATGTCCGTAAGGAATGGCAAGCCAAGCTCTATATGGCAGGAATAAGTTGCAGAGCCCTGCGGTAATGCAAGAAGGTATCTTAGAAAATAATTTTCCACAGTTTGGATAGAATCAGCATTCCCGTAACCCCATACCCTGGCCACGTATATTGCAGTGGATATGCATTTTGCCTTATAGGTGTATATTAATTCCGTTGGAGGCCGTTTCCCTAGTCTGCGTGAAAAAATAGTTAGTGCCGCTGTTGCCCTGGTAAACAGCAGTTTCCTTGTTTCAATAGCTTGTTTCCATGATTGCTTGTTGTCTATCATAATTCCTAAATAGGGGTAGGTCTTTGCGCTATCAAGCTTGGTGTTATCAATAAAGATTGCCTTGGATCTCTGTGTGTTAGAGCCTAGCGTCATGACATATGTTTTTTTTAATATTGATTTTAAAATCTAAGTCAGCCATGTATGAATGGTATCTTGCTAAAGCATGCTGCAGTTCCAGTGGGGTATGGGCTAATATCACTGCATCCTCCGCGTAGAGCAGGGCAGTTATAGGGCGTTTCTTGATTTGGGGTAGGTCCTGGTACCCTTTCACCATGGCACACTCGAGACCATTGGTGTAGAGTGTAAAAAGAAAGGGTGCCAGGACACAGCCCTGCCTTACTCCCCGCTGTACAGCGAATGGCACCGTTAGTTGTCCTCCCGTGCCGTACCTCACTCGTGCAGTTGCTCCGGAATATAGTTCCCATATGAAGTTTAATAGGGGTAATTCTACCTCCATTTCCTTCAAAATGGACCATACCTTGCTATGACTAACGCAGTCAAAAGCTGCTGATAAGTCGACATATGCCAAGTGCAATGACCCACCCTTGACTGAGACGTATTTGCCTCCCAGAAGAGTTAGGTTTAATACCTGTTCTGTGGTACCTAGCCCCTCACGAAACCCAAATTGAAGGTCCAATAGAATCTTGCTCTCAGCAGCCCATAGCTGGAGGCGCTCTAAGATGATGTGGCCGGCCACCTTGCCCAAGGAGTCCAGCAGTGATATCGGGCAGTAGCAAGAGCGAGATTGCCTATTTCCCTTTTTAAAAATTGGGACCAAGATGCTATCGGACCATGAGTTTAATATTCCCACCACACAGGACGCTTCCAGGACTCGGGTTAAAATAGGGGACCACTATTCCAAATTTTGCGTATAGAAGTCGACTGGGACCCCGTTGGGGCCTGGAGCCTTGGTGCTCTTACTGGCTAGTAGCGCTAGCTCTACTTCCACTGGTGTTATGTCGAGATGAATAGGGAAGGAGGATTTGCTAGTTTCCACGATGGTTCTCCATTTTCCTCCAACACAGGACAATCTTCAGAAGGTAGGCAAAAAATCAAAGCAGAGTGATTTACCCATGTTTGCTCATCGATGGCTACATCTATTTTCGGGTTGTTGGTATTATTCACTAGGAAGGGAGATTTGATTGTAGTCCAAAATGCGATGTTATCCTTAGCGGCGCAACTTTTATGAAGTTGGGCCCATAATTCATCTTTCAATTCCTTTTTCCTTGATTTTAGTGCGTTGTTTTATTCTCTTCTAAGGTTTATAATTTCATTTTTATCCCTGTTAGCTCTGTGGAGGGCTATTTTTAGTTTTGAATAAGCTTTAGTGCAGGTTTTATTGAACTATCCTATTGTTTTCACAGTTTTGGTTCAAATATTAGCACTAAGAGCTTTTTTCACTGATTGGGGTATTATCTGAAAGTTTTTCAAGACCTCCTGATGCTCGCTAAAGGGATCAAGACATTTATCAATAGCCCTTAAAGACTTCTTCACTATCTTCGTTGTAATTTTTACTGGGTCTATTTTTTCCCATTTCAGTGCCAATCCATTTGCTCTATCAAGGGACAGAGTTGCCTACCCCAGAATGTTTAGAGAATTCCCTTTGTCTTCTTTGTATGTCAAAAAGAGCGTAACACTATTGGGATAATGATCGCTTAATGCGATATCGTTTGTTGAGAAATTATGTAATCGGGACGAAGAGACACTAGTAACTAAGATGAAGTCAATGATACTAGATAGACCTCTCCCATTAAATGTACTCTTAATGGCAATTGGGGGATTCACAAACTCATTTGCCATACCCATCTCCAGGCCAAATATTGTCTCGTTTAGAAGATTCTCTGTCGGGGTGTGGAGGAAGTGGGTAAGAGGGATTTGATTTTCGTCCTCAAGGCCACAGGTTGAACCAGAGCTGTGCCCACAGATGTGTTGATTGAAATTCCCCCCCCCATATTATGACCAGACCCTTTCTTGTTTTTCTCTTTAATTCCTGCAAGGAGGAGTAAATCTCGCTTTTCACGCTAATAGTTTCATCCTGTCTAAGATTCATATAAAAATTTACCAGCGCGAAGAGATTACTTTTATCCACCCTCAAGGTTATAATTTGATAATTTACCTCTATTTTGATTTGGACAATTTTCTCTAGTTTAATGATGTTAGAAACTAGAATTGCCAAGCCACCCTTAGCTCTTCCGAAAGCCGAGGGGAGTGCCATGGAGTAATAGCTTTTATAGCCCTCTATGTGATTAGGAGATGTGAACCAGGTCTCCTATAGACATAAGATGTTGAATTTATGAATAAAATTGGTCCAGATTTTGTTGTTTAATTTGGCACTTAAGCCTGCAACATTCCAGAAAAGTATACTAAGTGTGGGTTTGTCTGGGTGGTCCATTTTTGGCGAGCCTTGACAGATGGGCCCAATGATTAAGTCAGAGGGATGTAAGGTTGAAAGTTCTATCACAATATATTGGGCTGGCTCTATATCTCGTCCCTGTGGGGCCGGAACATAGGATTTTGTCTTAGGCAGTCAGCCTTGGTCTTCCAGTTCTGAAAGCATGTTGAATCTATTTGCTGTGGGAATCGCGTGATATGGGTCTTGACTCTTTATAGAATTGAAGTTGGGAGTCTGTTGTGTGAAATTCAGGGGGGGTAGAAAAAACCTAATGGGAGTATATTTATCTCACCCCTAGCAATGTACTTACTACCCATGTCATAGAGGATTTTTTAACTAGCAAAGGTGATCTAAAAGTAAGTACAATGCAATCTCCTTGAAAGAATTTTCCGCCAGTTCAAACCTACTTGACCCTTCTGGCCATTTTAAATTCTCTAAATAGGCAGTCATCTAAACCAGTTTTAAGCCCTAGCCAATGTAGCGACTTATTTCTGAGTGTTTCCCACCCCTCTGATTCTAGTGGAGACTTTCATGGAACGTTTGCCAACACAATGATGTGAGGGGTAGCCGCGGGTGGCAGGTGAAGGTATTCGCCTGGTCTCAATCTAGTCCCGGGCTGAGTAGCGGGGTTATGAAGAGGGTATGGATGTACCTGAGGGGGGTGGGAAAAGGTATCTGTTTCTGCAATATCTAGCGTTGTCTTTATGGGATTATTTCCCTCTCCTGGATCTGTAGTTAAAACAGGATTGAGTGTCGGGATGTCAGACCTCGTGATATTTTTCTGGTATATTTTGAGATGCCCATCGGTCTGATTATACCCCCCAGTTGTAATTCTTGTTTGTTGGAGGAAACATGTATGTCCTCTCTAGAACGCCCCGTATTCATAGTTATGGATTGTTCTATTTGGGTCAGTCTAGTTTGCATATGATCCATCCTTAACCTTAAGTACATGTCTAGCCTTTCCACCACTGTGATAAGGGACTTAATATTGTTGTTGTTGGTCTCCGAGATCCTGCCATCAACAGCTTGAACCTTTGTGGAGGTGTTTCTTGCTCCCACTTTTCTCTTGCCTTGTTTAGTATATTTCCTTTTTTGGGTTACCACGTCCTCCTCGTTGGTTGAATTACTATTTGTAGGAGCGTGAAATGGGCTATTCTTCGGGACCTTATTTCTAGCAGGGGTCGGGATTTTATGTTTTTTTTGGGGCGGTTGTTGGGAAGTATCTGAGTCACTTAAGGTAATTCTATCAGAAATATGCTGAACACAGCCATTTACAGTGCTCTGCTTTGGGTAAAATTTGGCTAGGGCTCGGTGGGAGTGCTGAGTGATTTAGCTCCGGAATAGAGCGTGAGGAGTTGGCCCTAATTAGTTCCTCTGCTGAGTTTATCTGATTATCTAAAGCTCCCATCGCGCCCGTTAAGTAACTCAGCAACGTTTGTTGCGAATCTGTAATGACCCTCCGTCCTGCGTTGGATTTAGGGCTAGCGAGCTTCCTTTTGCCCATTTTTACCTCTATCAATGTAGTCCTGCTCTGATAGGTATTTTATGTTGGTACAGATTTCCTTCTACCCCCTAAATTATAGTGAAAAACACAGGTCTTACATACACTGTACAGGGGGTAAGGTCTTATAAGTTTGGTGGGAAATGTTCAACAATAATAATGGCGGACTTACTAAAAGATTGTTCATGGTAACTGTGGAAAACCAAGATGTTTAGCCCGGCCCGGCCACAGTCGGGCAAGGACGGGCCCGCACTTGACCCGGGCGAGCCCGCGTGCGTCCCGCGCCGCGGGAGCCCGCCGGTGAATTTATCTGCCTGGCCCCCCTCCTCACGCGAGACCTCGCCGCTGCCTTATGGTTGATGTAGTACGGCAGCTGGCAGTCCGCGTCAAACACGGAGGCAAGTAGTGGCAGAGTGCAAGGCTGGAGAGATGGTCAAAAGTCCGCCGGTCCTTGGAAGATGCAAGCAATTCCCGCGGCGTAGCCACAAGACAAAACAGGTAGAGGGCTTCCCAGCCGCGGGAGCCCGCCGGTGAATTTATCTGCCTGGCCCCCCCTCCTCATGCGAGACCTCGCCGCACTGCCTTACGAGAGATGTACTATGGCAGCCGGCGGTCCGCATCGAACATGGGTGCAAGTAGTGGCAGAGTGCAAGGCTGGAGGGATGGTCAAAAGTCCGCCAGTCCTTGGAAGATGCAAGCAGTTCCCACGTAGTAGCCACAAGACAAAACAGGCAAGGTTCCTACTTCCAGCACCGTGCACACCTGCTTCACGCTATGGAAAACCAAGCACTGGGAAGGGGTGCACCCAGACCTCGAGAGGCAGTGCATGATGGATCGCTGACACCGGAGTATTGCAGCCGGTTCCGGCTTTGCGCAGTCATTCCGCCATTGACTTGCGCCTTGTCTGATATCACACATCCAAAGAGATTTCTAACCATAGTTTGACTATGATGAACTGGTTTGCAAACTATGATTGTTGATTCTGCTGGCAAATAGTGATAGTTGTGTAGACAATTGACTTCCTGTGAATATGTACCATGTAGTATGAGTTGCGTGATAACCTGGTTGTGTACATCTATCATATTGTGCAAGATTCATTTACTCACAAGCCCTTAGTTTACTACTTGGAAGTAATTTGTTACCAATGATGTTGACATTTTCTTTAATGTAATTTGAGGGTGAATACAATATGTACATTTGGAATTCAAAGTCACAACATGAGTAAATACTATGGTGTAAAATGTTTTATTTTTGCACCTAAATTGATCAAATAAAGCCAGACAATGTTGGTGTGCACTCAGAAAAAAATATTGTGCAGATAGGAGTTGATAGTTTGTAGATGAAATTATTCGGGGTAAAGCCACAGTGATTTGAGTCCAAAGCCCAATTTTGAACCTCCATCCAATGTGGAACAGTTGTTGATGACAGTCAACAAGTAAACGCCTGACACACACTTGATGATATCAAGGGCACATTGTCACTTCCTGAGGGTGCTTTGCCATCTGACTCTTAATGATTTTTCCTCAGATACCCCTTCCCACATTTGGGTGGGGGACCAACAGCTGCATGCTCCTGGGGTACTGGAGACTCTCCGCCAGACTCCATGTCCATCCCTGTGGCTTGTGCAGATGTTGATGCACCAGATGTTTTGGGCACACAGTGAGGTGTAGTCAAGTGAGCTGCAATCTAGTGGAGGCTGGTACTAATATCCTGCAGCACCCTAGTAATGTCGTCAAGTGTTTGGTTGAAAGTGTCCAGCCATTGGTTTTGGCCTGCCTGTAGCTGCTCGATGTTCCGGAGGACCCTATTACCTTGCCCATTTCTCCCTGGTAACCCTCGCAGGTATTGATCACCCGGGAGAGGTTTGGGTGTTCCTCGCAAGCACCAGCTGCTTGATGGTATGGATCCACACAGCCCCTCCCACCAACCCTACCCAACTGAGCAGGCCCAGTTGTTGGTGACACTGTCAACCCTGAGCCTCCTTCCTCATTTATTTATTTATTTGGTGTTTTATATAGCTCAAACATGACCCTATGAAAGGGTATTAGCGCACTTTACATTTACATATCTTTAAACGTAGAACAACACTCACGACATGTGAATTTAGTAAAAATAATCAGTGCACAGCGAGTTGCTAGAAACAGTTGTGCTACCAGGTCCTGAGTAACTATACCTTGCTTTGTAAGAAAAACATTTGTGCTTTTTCACTCATATATACAAGTCCAAAGATAACGGTTTGGGGACACTGCGAGTAAGCATATGTGTGAGCAAAAAGATCCTCTGATAAAAAAAGGTCTGCTGAAACTATGGAAGGAATTTGCTCATAAAAATGGATTTGGCTTCATTTTTTAAAGCAGAAATGGACGACATTTTTCTTATTTTCCAGGGGAGTGGGTTCCTAATTCTTGTTGCTGCTCCAGAGAAGGCTCGGTCGTGAGTTCTTTTCTTTCCTAAAAGGGCCGGTATCAGTAATACATCTCCTTGACTTGGCAGGTAGGGGATGCACTTTTTCATTTCTAAATATATATAAACCGCATATAGTTAGACTCACATAGTGCACATTTTATGTAATTCCCCGAAAGATAAACTAATTGAAGTAAGCAGCATTTGGTACACTGCTGCCTGTCACGTTGAAGTCACTTCTTCAGGTCCTCGTGCCATCTCCCCCTGCAATGGTTCTCCTGGCCAGTTAGCCCATAGTCTGTTATCCTCTGCTGCCTTAGGTTTGTGCCTCCTCTGCCTTTTTCTGTCCTCTATTTTTACCTCTGTGTGCTCGTTCTGCCTGTGATTTTCCCTCATTCTGCTTGTTTCTGACCTTTATTCTGTCTCATGCTCATTTCTGACCTTTTTAGTGTCTCTTTCTGCTCATTTTTGACCTTTATTTTCTGTCTTTCTGCTCAGAGACCTTGCATCCACAGCACCCAGATATCCCTCTGGAGGGTAATGCTCCACTATACAAATGCTGACTGATTGAGTGTTTGACATCTGAGCCCCCATCCTAACTAGTAAACACAGGTTCATGATTCAAACCTGGATATGAGTTGGAAAGTTGTCCTAAAGCAAGTGAGAGTAGCAATTTGCATGAAGGTGGCATTGCAAGGTGGTATATGGGCATTCCCATGAAACAACCCATGGATTTTGACACAAACATAACTTTGCACCAAAAATGTAAGCCTCCTATAGGCAGGCATAAAGTTTAAGAAAAGGTTTCATTTCTTAAACCTTGTTCAACTTTGCATGTATGCTGCAGTGTACAACATGCATACAAACTACAAGAAGTGTGATTCTTGGCAAAAAGAACAGTATTTTGTACAGGAAGAGTCTCCTGCCAGTAAAAACTAAGCTTGACTTTAAGCACACACCCTCAAGAGTGTGCAAGTGTGCACACACCATCAAGAGTGAGAGTGTGCACACACCCTCAAGAGTGCAAGAGTGTGCAAATTGGCACAAGGCTTCCTAAATTAAAGTACCACAGAGAGGAGCAGCACCACGCCTTAGTACATTTGGGGCAGTTCTGCCCTCTATCTTCAACGCAATGAAATGCAGCAAATTTGGTTGCAGGACTGGATGCATGAAAACATAGCGAATCCACTCCTTCAGGTCCAGACAGTTGCTTGTTTCTACTCTTATGACATTCTATTCCTGAATAATTTTTGCGAACATTTATATTTTGAAATGTGCTTTTTTAAATGTTGGTAATTTAGGGGACAATTTATGAAAATGTCACGCAGCGCAGCAAAGCAAGTCACCTTGCTGCGCTGCCTGACAGGGAAATGGCAGGAATTTGCCAAATTTAAGATAGTACAGCACAATACTGCCTTTTCCTCTATGCTAGTGCCGCAAAGTCAGCTACTCTTGCACCTTGGTGCACAGGTGCCTCTGTTGTATGCATGATTGATTTTGCAAAGGAAGGAACACCTTCCTGCACAAAAACAATTCTGAGACACACATTCTTCTATCTTCCTCTATCTAGGTGTGCTGCAGACTGCAGCTCACATAGAAAGAGGAAGTAATGAGGAGAAATAAAGATAATTCTCCTCGTTATGCCTCTCCTGGGGAGGCGTATTTTTTGGCCGCATTCCCAGGTTTTCCAGTTCCAGTAAATCTGGAAATGTGTCAAAAATCATGGGAGTTGTGTGGGATAACCCATGCCATCCCTATGGAAAGCTTACCTGGGCAGAGTAAGGCAAATCCTTGATTTGCACTGCCTTGCATTACCCTGTCATGTAGAACGGCTTTGCCTTTACACTGTGTAAAGTTAGCATGAGCTTATTAGGAGTGTAAACGCCATTTTACCGCTCTGCTGCTTTTGCCCCCGGCACATATTGTTATTAAGGCTTTGAGCCTAGTAGACTACTTTGGCTCACGCAAGAATAATATGTTTTCCTATAGTATCAGCTTTGCTTGGTAAGCTATGTCTGAACACTGAGTGCCGTGGCCTTCCAGGTTATTTCAACACGTCGGTTGTTGTTCGGTCTGATCAGCGCACATCGTAGACATAACACATAGGCAGCTGTGGCCAACTCTGGCTTTTGGAGCATTTAATAATGCACTGCACAGAGCATGCACACACACTTGATGAATATCCGCATGCAGAGATTTGGTGTAGAAGATGATGTGATCCCTTTCTACTAAGACCAGAGGTATGGGGCCGCCCTTCTAAAACCCAAAGAGACCTTCTATAATATAATATAATATACTAGCAAGGGAGGGTAAGACTGAGGTTCTATTTAGACCTTTTCCCTGTAGCATTTTAACATGCTTTCACCCTTTGTATTTTATGGACTAGTAACTATGCTGATAACCTTGTTGCTTATACTATGTTTGCTTGTATTAGCCAAGATACTGCACCTGAGAACAGAGCATTAGAAATAAATATTTCAAATCTGCCCGTGTCCTCATTTACTCCTCGTTCTGGACTGATATGTTAGTATAACGAAAGAGTGTTCATGTGTTCCACGTGACCGGAGGTGTTCTAAGTTCATGTTCTGGGTTGTCGAATTTTTGGGGGTGTGTAGAAACCAATGAGACACTGATTGCTAGTCTGGTTGGGGATTTTGGATACTAAGGTGAGTTTTGGCACACCCTAATTCATTGAGGTTCCAGGTCTCTATGCACAGTTCTGTGTAGGAGCAGAATCCCTGCGACATGGCGCCCAATCGTTGGTGGTCTTATTACATGACAGTTGAGTATTGCTTCTGTCAGTCCTTAATCCCCTTCGCTATTGTTTCCAGAAGACAGTGGTGTCGGACAAACCTACCTATAATTACATAGGTCTTTTCAAGCTTGAGTGTATTCAAACAGTTTTCTTTGGAATTACTACCCAGTAGTGCTACGTGGGTTCTTATTGGACCGCTTTCTTTCTGTGTCGTTATGGCTGGCGTTGACATACCGCAGCATAGTCGCATTGCGGTGCGCAATCATTTGCAGACTTATACCGTCCC
The DNA here is from genome assembly GCF_964263255.1 of Lissotriton vulgaris. Taxonomy (NCBI): domain Eukaryota; kingdom Metazoa; phylum Chordata; class Amphibia; order Caudata; family Salamandridae; genus Lissotriton; species Lissotriton vulgaris. The sequence goes on from NC_141698.1 coordinate 1,118,318,728, forward strand.
CGTGGATGGCAGGGCGGTTATTATGGTAGTGAGTGCAGAAGTAGCTTACCCTTTTGAGATTTTTTACTCGTGGGTGACCTTCCCAGCTATGAACGCAAATTCTATTGTGTTCGACACGTACACTCCCACTGCCATGCCACAGGACTATGTTCCGTATAGGACACAGAAAGTTCCTATTAATGCTTGGCAGCACCGAGTTTGGTTTAATGGCGCCCTACCCCACTCTTTTTTAACTCCGAGATTAGGTCCTTTGTCTATTCCAGGCTCTACTTGGCCTGTTTTGGCTGGATTTACACTTCATCCTCAAGCAGAAGAGTGCTCCCTTGCAGATATAAGACGACTACATACAGTCGCTATTAGCGTTATTAGGTCTTTAGTGCAATACATTACCCGCAATCTCCCGGGAGGGGCCCCAGGTGTTGCGGCGCTTCCAGCTGGATAGGGCGGAATGAAGGTTAGCCCTGTAATGGTAAACGCAGTGATGGGCAAGAACCCCCAGAATAAGGAGGACTTTCCTTTCTGGCTTGCCGAGAAGTTTGACCAGCTGGAAGCAGTATTTCCTAACAAGATTCCTTGCGAAAAACACAGGATCCTGACAATTAGTATGCCTAAAGACTTGATCCCAGAAGCTGGTGACTGTGAGTGTTGGGATAAGATCTTTTCAGCAGTGTATACGAGGTGCTTCGGCACTCCGTCAATGACTGTCCTTCCAACGGTCATTAAGCGTGTTCAAGATGATCACGGACCTGAGGCAGTGGTTGAATTGGGTATGCGCCTATGCGGCAGTTTTGACGTAGTTTCCGATCTCGTACTTGCTAATGTCAAGGGAGATGCTGTAAGCTTTCAGGTGTCTAATGCTTTGCTGGCGGTTCCCGATGCCGATAAACCCCGACAGTTACCAAGAATTATGGTGGCGGCTTATAAAACCGTGGGCCGCAATAGTTTAGTTGTCAAACTTTTCTCTACAAAAGAGAAAAAACAATCACAAGGGCAGAAGTCTGAAACGGACGATCAGCCCAAGTCTAAAAAGCAAAATTGGTCTAAAAAACAGTAGCAGGGTAAACAACAAACGCTGAAACAGGAGTCTCGTCCTGCATCTCCAGTGCCTGCACCTACAGAACGTGTTTATGACTTGCGAAATTGTGCTACGATAAAATCACCTGATCGTTTTCAGGTTTCTGAACAACGCTCTCCTCGTTCTTTTCAGGACTCATCGGCCTCATCCACCGGTGGTGGAGGAGGCAGCAGAGGTCTGGTGGCCAGCAGGGACGCGACCAGCCCCGCCCGAAAGACAGTAAAGCGATACAAAAAGGGATGATGGACGGAGCGTTTGAGCAAATCAAACACTCACCCCCAGTCAACTGATCTGGGTTTAATCCATCACCATTCTTTAGCTCACTCAGCCACCCCAGTTCAGACATGGCCTGGCTGATGAGGATTATGAATCTGAAACCGGTCCCAGGATGCTTGGTTCCGGTCCAGGGAAGACATGGCTTGGCAGTTCGGGCTGGACTGTTCCCATGAGGCACAGGGTCAGACTGATTTGCATATGGCCATGTCTGAACTGGTGTGGCTGAGTGAGGTAAAGAATGGTGATGGATTAAACCCAGATCAGTTGACTGGGGGTGAGTGTTTGATTTGCTCAAACGCTCCGTCCATCATCCCCTTTTGTTTCGAAAGACAGTAAAGGCAAGCAGGACGATTCTACACCGAAAATACCCCAGTTCAGAATAAGAAAGTTTCAGTTTTAACAGCAAGATATGCCACAGATAGTGAGAATTCAGCTTCGGAATCAGACATGGGCACTGACGTTGTTGGACAGTGCGGCGGATATTACCATAGTGCGAGAGGCCCTGCGTCCACTACTGAAGGTGACAGCGACTGACCAATATGTTGTTGTGGAGACAGCTGATACTAGAGTAGCTCCCCCTGATAGACATTATGAAATAGTCCTTTTAATTGAAGGTGACATACAGCGTACCAACAAAGGGGTATTTTGGCAAAATCTTATGACTACCTCTGACATTTTGTTACGGAGGCTGACTGGCCCCCACCTTTTGTGCTCATGGCTCCGAGAGGGGAGAAGGTATTCCTCCCTAGTTTTGCGTACACGGTCTCGAAAGAGCATGCGCTGAATTTTCAGGAAGAGTGGGCTAAGGCTCTTGCGCCGGCTTTGTACCGTACACACTGTGGGTCAGATACGTTTTCCCCACACCACAAGATTTCTGTGCGGTCTATGCCACAGCCTCAACCTCAATATCGCATCCGATGTGAAGCTAAGGTTTCCGTCACGGAAATCCTTGAACATATGGAATATCAAGGTGTAATTGAAACTTGTGTGTCACCGATGAATAACCCTCTTTTTACTGTGACCAAGCCAGACGGCTTGTACCATTTGGTATTGGATTACCGGCATTTAAACTCGCATTGCCGTACCTGTGCAGTAAAGAATACCCACGGCTCTGCTCTTGTGGATGGTCTTGTGCGAAAGCGGTTTAAAACCACGCTTGACATTTCCAATGTTTTTTTTGCCCACAATTTGGATGGACTGAGTTCCCAGTGGACCAGTTTTCCCTGTGGCGGCAAACAACGCCAGTATAAACGGTTGCCTATGGGCTATAAAAATAGTCCAGGCGTGTTTGCTGCCCGTATAGTCTCTCTCTTAGAGAGGGTGGACACAGATGTGTGTTTGTATGTGGATGACATATATCTCACAGACGACTAGCTTTGGTCACATCTGTGTTGCGTTGATCGCATAATTTCTAACTTTGCGGACTTTGGTTACAAGTTCAACTTTGTGAAGTCTCACATTGCAGAGTACACAGTGTTGTTCCTGGGCTACGAGCTCAACAATGAAGGTCGAGGATTGGCTCCTCACTTTTTGGAGAAATGCGCACAATTGCGCACTCCTACAACTCTGAAAAAATTACAGTCCTTGTTGGGATTTTTGAATTTCGGTAGGCATGGGCGGATTTTGCGGATTCGCAATCCGCGAATTTGCGGATTTGCGGATTTGCGGATTGCGAAAATCCGCAAAATCCGCGAATCCTCGCGGATTTTGCGGATTTTATTTTTTGGGGTGTTCGCACGGGTTTCTGCAAGTTCGCGAGGGTTTTGTGCAATTTCGCAAATTGCGAACTTACTTGTCCGGTCGCCAGTTTTGCGAACTTGTTGTTTCTACGTGCCCAGCCTGTTTGCAAGCCTTTCTTCATCACTGCCACCCTCTGTCACCACTGGCACTCTCTTTGTTCACCCATGCCACCCTCGGGCTCACCCATGTCACCCTCTGTATCATCACAGCACCCTCTGGTTCACCAGTGTACATTATTGGGGCAAACAAAGCACTGCCATCCTCTGTCAACACTGGCACTCTGGTTTACCCATGCCACCCTCTGGCTGTCACACCCATGCCACCCTCGGTGTCATCACAGCACCCTCTGGTTGACCAGTGAGTGTACATTATTGTGGCAAAGCAAAGCACACCTGCTAAGTGCCTTAAGTTTTGCATAATTAAATTACAACAACACCTGCCCTGCCCCAACTGACATTAATGAAGGCTGGCACCTGCTTGTCTGCTCCCTTTCCTTTCCTTTTCCTGTTTGTTGCAATGTAATTTTTTTTTAACAGGAACCTAACCGAATTCTGGATGGCCCCTTCAGGAAGCACTACAGGGAATGGTTACAAATGATGAGGTTGAACTTTTGCACCTGCTCATAGCTTTTCCTTTTGCAAAACTCGTTTTTCGGTAATTTCGCACTATTCGCGAGGCGCGGTGTTGTGCGAAATCGATCGTGTAAGCCGCGAACTCGTGCGAGTTACCCCAAGGTTTCTGGGCGCCGCCATTTTGTTTGCGTGACGTTTTTCCGTTTCCGCCCGCTATGTGTAGTCTCGCGCGATGAGCGCCTTGCGAATACAAGTTCGCACGAGTTCGCGAGAGAAATCGCGTGAGAACCTACTTACGCTCACGTGATCGGCCGCCATCTTGTTTTTCATTCATTCCTATGTGTCTGGGCATGGTGTTTCTATCCTCTGTATATCTATGCCATCCTTTGCTTATTTTATTTTGTTTTTGATCTATTAAACTTTTTTTCTATCCCTCTTGTTTTTTAGGTCTATATTTTTGTGTTTTAGGCTACTTTTGTTTACTTTTCAAGTACTTTTTAAACTTTTATTTCCTTCTTCTCTACTCCTATTCTTTTTCATTTTATCTCCTTACCTGCCCAGAACATGGTGAAGACAGCTGTCAAGCTGCCCAAGCCGGGCACCGCAGCCCGTGCCCGGCTCCCGTGTGGCCGCTTGAGGGCGGAAATGGTGGTGCCCAGGGAGATCTTCAGCCCTGAGGAGGTGGGCACACTCGTTTATTTTGTGCAGCGCTGTCTCCCGAGGACCATCGCAGCAGGCGGCAGGATTGCTGCCGGTTATACCAACAGCCAGGAGCGTCGGAAGCGGTGGGGGCAGGTGTGCCGGGCCCTTTTTAAGATCACGGGGGTCCAGCGCACCTATAATCAGGTGACCCACCGCTGGACCGATATTCTGGAGCGGGAGCACGACCTGCTCGATCTGCTGGGAGTGGAGGTCCCCGGGCTTGGTGAGTAGTAGTAGCAATTTTTTCATCACTCACTACTCTGTTTTTTCTCCTGCTCTGTGTGTTAATATTGCAAATGTTTGCTTTAACTTTTTTACAAAGAACAATAATGCTGCTGATTACATTGATAGGAGAGCTAAATTAATATTTCAAAATCTTCTGTGCATTTCAGGTGCACTGCTCTCTTTCTCTGTGGCGGTGCCACTGCTTATTTGTTTTCTATTGTGTGTTCATTTAATTGGGCTGAGTAATGTATGAGTGTACTTTACAGAACTGCGTAATGCTAGACACAAAGGGGCAGATTTACAAGCCCCTTGCGCCACGTTTACGCTGCCTTACCTGACGCACAGCGACGTAAACGTGGCGCATCCCAGCGAGTCATGTACAACGTGATGCTTCTAAGGAGATGCGCCACGTTAAGACCTGGGCCTGCGCCACAATGGGTGCGTTGCCACGCAGGGGGAGGGGGGGGGGGGGTGGCGGTCAGGCAGATGTGCGCCTCGCAAAAGTGCCTGCGTGAAATCTACAAGATTTAACGCAGGCACTTCCGCGACGCTGCTACGTCAATTCTTTATGCCTGCTTGCTTGAAGCAGGCGTAAGGACTGATGCGGTATGTTGAGTATTGGGCATCCCTGAGCATTGCTATAGTTGCATCGCGCCTGCGACGCGACTCTAGAGATGCGCCCCTCTTTCGTCACGAGATGCATCACGCATCTGCCTACCCTTGCGCCAGGGTTTGCCGCATTGTAATTGCGGCGCATCTGCCGTGACGCAAGGTTAGTTTTGAGTTACGCATTTTGTTCTGGTGCACCTCTGGAGGTGTGCAGCCCAGAACTCGTAAGTATGCCCCTAAGTGCATTACCTGTGCATCCCTGCAAAGTGTGAGGCACGCCAGCACCACCCATGGTGCGCCGTATTTTCAATGCGGCACGCCATGGTGCCAAAACGTCACCGAAGCGTTACGCATCGGTGCCGTAAAGGCGGCTCATTGATGGAGTTGCGTTGCAACGATGGCGCAGCTCCAGCAATGCTGCGTCAAGCCGTAAGCCTGCTTCATGCAGGCGCAGGGTTTCAGTGACGCATCATTGTCCTAAATGACTGAGTAGAGGCTCAGGTGCAGTCCTTCCTTTGTAGCCCTCTTTTTGGCTAAAATAGTTGGTTCTTGTTATTTCTAAATGTTTGATTTGGTTGACAAGGACATCGACAAGCAGCAATCATCATTTTTTTCTGTTCTTTCTTTCATGTTGTACGTCAGGTCCGCCCAGGGGCAAGCGGACAGAAACAGCGGATGCAGTGGCTCCAAAGGAGGAGGATGATGCAGGCCAGGGCGGCGAGTGCTCCTTTGCTGGCCCCAGTAAGTTTTCATTTAAATATAGAGGACCTATTGTTGTCCAAGCGTTCCTAATTTAAATTTTCGAAACAGTGTTTAGATAGGAGCTAAATCAATAATACTACTGTTGCAGGGACAATTCTCCACAAACCTTACTATGGACACCAAAGACCAGAGTAATAATATTTCAGAGTGGCGTGTTTGGCACACTGTATACTATAGTATAAACTCGGTAGTGTCAGCGGCACGGACTCCTCCTTGCAAAAATTACAAAACCTTTCTCTCAGTCACTCTAGCTAGGAGGACCAAAAACCACAGAGTCTATTCAAGTTTAAAAGCTTTATTAAAAAAAGTAAAAGTAAACACATATATTAAAATAAAGTTAGCTGGAAAAGGAAAAGTGCTTGGTGCTGAGTTGATGAGTAATGGAACACATGTCTTGTGGTCGAGCCGAGCTTTCACCTGGTTTAGTTGGTTGCTCTTGTCCGTAGAAGTCCAGCGTCTGTCTGTTCAGAGAAAAAAGATGTGTGTTAAAATTAAGCAAGCATTCATCAATTGTGACAAAAAAGTGCAGCAAGACAACAGCCTTCCCTGGAAGGAGGGACATTTTTACTTTAGACTAGAGTAGACAGTCAATTATTTTTTCTGTTTTCAAACTTCTTCATTCCTAGACCAAATACTAGTGAGTGGTGTAATCTAACAGTCTTAAATATATTTTTTAGGTGGAACAGCTGGTGGCGGGGCCAGCTCGGACGTGATCGTCATCGACTCGGAGTCTGAGGGCGACTCTGGGGAGGATGCGGCGCAAGTGGACAATCAGACTGTGAGGAAGCAGGCAGCGGTGGTGTGGAGTACAGGTAAGCTGGATCATGGTACTATCTGACTCTTAGATAGCATATGATGTGTATCCAGTGCTGGACCAGTGACAAATTACAATATGGTAATTACAGCAGGCTGGGACCGACAGACAGATAGAGGCAGAGAGAGAGGAAGACAGAAGGAGAGAGAGAGGGAGGGAGCCAGAGGGAGGGAGACAGAGAGAGAGACAGCGAGGTAGAGGGAGACAGAGGGAGACAGAGAGAGAGATAGAGACATATCGCCTGGGCCTGGTGCAGATGATACGGTTGCTGGTGTGGTTAACGGCTCAGAGGAAAAGTCACTCACTTCTGCCAGATCTCTTTCATATGAAAGAGCACCAAACCAAGGATACAAGTGAGTTGTGGGAAGGGAAATGGTGATTCAAGCGCCCCCCCCTTGCCCCTCCATGCGGACGCCCATGATACTGGCCTCAATAGTTTTGTACTGCGCTGGCTAGTTGCTAGTTGTACTGTGACACAACTTCCTGCTGAATCATTTTGTGTTAATCATATTTTTAAAGAGCATTCGTTACAGATTATGTTTTTCTTTCTTCTTATAGTTGGTAATACCAAAACATGGAAACCGAGCAGGAGTATGCGGGCTGTACTTGCCCGGCAACGGAGGCTGGATGCCACTGTTGCGCAATATCGCCGGCTGGTGGAAATGGAGGGGGACGACACGCACTCCAGTGTAACATCTTCTGCATCCTCCTCCGTGACCCCACGTTCTGCCGGTAAGCGCAGTGCTCCAGCCAACCGGAGCCGTGCTGGAAGACGCCACCGCCGAGCAGCAAAGGCTGCACCTCCTCACAGTACTGTAAAGGCTCGCTTGCGCCTTGCACTCCGCAGAGTGTCCAACCTAGAGGCGGAGGTCCAGAGATGGAAGGAGTATCAGACTCTGGTGGAGGGCCTCCGTTTAGATCAAGCCATCATCCAGGAGAAGTTTGATGCCCTGGAGGCCAAATTCAACAACCTGCATCCGTAGAGTGTCCCTTGCCCCTTTTTTAGAGACTTTTGGGGGGTGGGAATTGGGAGTTGGGGTTTTTGGGGACTTTTGATGGACTATTTATTTGTTGGGGTTAGGGAGGGTCTTGCGGGAGTTTATTTTGTTAGGGATATAAAAATATACTTTTTCAAACTTTATCTGAGCATAGCTGTTTTTTACTACTTGTGAGCCTGGTGGGTGGTGGTTTTGCAGTAAGTTTGTTTTACGGAACACTGTCATCGTGTTGATTCACCTGTAGTTGGCCAAATGTTTTCCAAAGTTAAATGCCTGTCACAGAGTTTCCATAATCAAGAGTCCTAGGAGTTTACTAGTAGTACCACTGTCACTCTCTCGCCTCTCCTCCTAATACTCCATTATACTACCTCCCATCCAAACGCTTATCTTACCTGTAATTTGTGTTTGTTGAAGGGTTGTCTCCACCTGGAATTCACAGTGTCCTAAAGCGTTCTGCAGCTGGGCCCCAACTGGAGTTTCCCGGCGTGGATTTTCTGCAAAGCAAAAGCAACCTGTAGTTGGCCAAATGTTTTCCAAAGTTAAATGCCTGTCACAGAGTTTCCATAATCAAGAGTCCTAGGAGTTTACTAGTAGTACCACTGTCACTCTCTCGCCTCTCCTCCTAATACTCCATTATACTACCTCCCATCCAAACGCTTATCTTACCTGTAATTTGTGTTTGTTGAAGGGTTGTCTCCACCTGGAATTCACAGTGTCCTAAAGCGTTCTGCAGCTGGGCCCCAACTGGAGTTTCCCGGCGTGGATTTTCTGCAAAGCAAAAGCAACCTGTAGTTGGCCAAATGTTTTCCAAAGTTAAATGCCTGTCACAGAGTTTCCATAATCAAGAGTCCTAGGAGTTTACTAGTAGTACCACTGTCACTCTCTCGCCTCTCCTCCTAATACTCCATTATACTACCTCCCATCCAAACGCTTATCTTACCTGTAATTTGTGTTTGTTGAAGGGTTGTCTCCACCTGGAATTCACAGTGTCCTAAAGCGTTCTGCAGCAACTCGTCAACGTAAGTTTCTTCATTGTGCGGAATCCAGGCATCAGCATTACGGGAAATGGATAGAATGAGTCTGGAGGAGGAGGATAGACGACCAGGACTGAGTTCTTGGCAACTAACTTGTGAACCTGATGAATGCTGCGGCAAGACAGTTCTGCTGATGGGCTTGTTCTTTGATTGGGTGATTACAGTTTTGTTGTGAATGGGATCAAGCACTTGGTAAACAAAGAAAGACAGACACACAGGAATAAAAGTGAATAAGGAGTCGAACTAAAAATAAAGTTAATGAATCATTGACTCATTTTCAGAACTCGGTGTCAGGGAAAATGAACTCGTCCTCATACTCTGCAAATTCAGTCGGTAGTACTTGTGGTAACTGAGGAGAACTTTCCTCAGGTAGGTCGGTGTCCTCTTCTTCCTGCGTGCATTCTCGTACTTTGTAATCTGGTGGTATGAAGTGCTGGTTCATCTTTATCATGGTGAGCCGCTCCACATTTGCGGGCAAGAGGCGGGACCTTTTGGAAGTCACAATGCCACCAGCAGAACTAAAAACACGTTCTGAAGACACGCTTGCGAGTGGGCAAGACAAGTAATTGATAGCCAGGTTGGTGAGCTCTCGCCATATGTTTCTTTTCCCATGCCAATACGCCAATGGGTCCTCAGTAATATTGACCGCTGTTGAGTCATCCAGGTAGGCCTGCACCATTGAAACAATGTTCTCCCGCATTCCTGTACTTTGCACTTCTGTGTCCTTTCTGGGACAAGCAAACCCTAGCTGACTTAGCCAATCCTCTTCAGACATATCGCCTGTGCCTGGTGCAGATGATACGGTTGCTGGTGTGGTTAACGGCTCAGAGGAAAAGACACTCACTTCTGCCACAGGCACAGAAGTGCTTTTATCCGACGCCTGTTGGCCTGCTGATTCACTAGTACTGTCTTCTCCTACAGTTTCCTTCCTCTCTCTTTCAAAACGAATGGCTGACCGAGCTAGCCAACCTTTGTACTCTGTAACATCTGAAGTTTCAAAAGGAATTAATACTTTTCCTAACAATGGCTTTCTGTAACGTGGATCCAGAATAGTAGCACAAATGTAGTGCTGTTGTTTCTTGATATTTACAAGCCGTTTATTGCTAACTAGGCGTTGTAATAATCTCTGCGCCAACTCATATGCTTCATTCTTTCCCGCATCCTTTAATTCTGAAGACACCACCTTGACTTGGTGCTCGAGCTTCAGCAACAATGGGATAGCTTTGCTCAAAGAACAGTCCTCCCTGCTGACTTCACGCGTGAAGACCTCAAAAGGACGAAGCATGTCTGTCAGGCTTTTAACTAGCTGCCATTGCTCCACCGCTAGCATCATTTCTGTCGGATCACCACCCAGGTTGTAGAAATACTCATTGACTACTGGAAACAGCTCATGCAGACGCTCAAGCATGTAGAAGGTTGAGTTCCAACGTGTTGCCACCTCCTGGATAAGTGCTTTCACTGGCATTCTACGTACATTTTGCTGGCGCCTCAGCTCCTTCCGGGCCTTAAAAGAATGGTTGAAATGTGTGCATATTCTTCTGCAGATGGTCAGTATTTTGTCGACTGCAGGTTCTTTTTTCAAGAACTTTTGCACGACAAGGTTCATACAGTGCGCCAAACACGGCACTCTGAAATAGTCACCGTCCGCCATGGCCTTAACTACATTGCTGCCATTATCAGTAGAAACATAACCAACCTTGCAATTTCTTTTGGGCAGCCATTGCAAGACCTTTTTGTTAAAGTCATGCAAAATGTTGTCTGCAGTATGAGTTTTCTCCATGCCAAACATGGCTAATGTTGCATGTTTACGAGCACCCTTAAAAATGTCGACCAAGTCACCACCTGCATTTATCCGTTTAGCAACCCCTGAAAAAGAGACCCAGTGTGCAGTGATGCACATGTAATCAAGGGCTTGGCAACTGGTCCACATGTCTGTTGTCAGGTGTATAGTGTGAACAGCACTCTTCTGCAAAGCTGCCCCAACCAACTCAAGCACCTCTTTATGTAGTGCTGGAACAGCAACCCTGGCAAAATAGAACCGGCTAGGAACCTTCCATTTAGGGGCCAGTGTTGCCACGAGTTCAAGAAAACCCACACCTTCGACAAACGAAAAAGGGAGAAGGTCCACAGCTAGCATTTTAGCCAGCTTAGTGTTATACAGGCGCACAATTGGGTGGTTGCGTTGAAATGGCGCATCTGAGGAGAACATGTCTGTAATGCTGCGCTGGACAAGTTTAATGGATGATGATGATGCCTTCTTCGACCCACTTCTGCTCAGTGTTGACATTTTCCGCATTGGTGTGTCTCCCAGACTCTCAGTGTGCCTCCTATGTGTTCCGGAGGGTGTGGTGCTGCCAGGGGTACTGGGTGCGCCCGAATAAATGTCTGACGCTTCTTCTACCTCCCCGTCATCTTCAGATGAAACACCTAGTACGGGTTTATTTTGGCCACTTGCCCTTTGGGATTCCTTTGCCTTGATGTTTGCTAGGTGCGCAAACCATTCTACAGAGTGCCTTCTTTCAAGATGACCTAGCTGGCCTCCGGTACCATAGTTGGTACCAATCTTACCGCGGCTAACTGTAGTCGTACAAATGGAACAAACGGCTAGGTTATCATGCTTTGCATGGACACTAAAATAGTTCCAAACTGGGGACTGGAAACTTCTGGTTTTGCCGCACGAGGTGATGATACTGCCAATGCCAGATGAAGCAGTGGTGGATGAGCCTTGCAGACCTCTACTGGGTTGTGCAATTATTGCAGCAACCCTACTTGAGGGAGTCGAGCTGGATGGAGTTCCCCTCTGGGGAGAAAATATGGGAGCTGTAGGTTTTGGTGAACTTGTACTACATGACTGCGTTGGTGGTGCTACCAGTGCCACATCGCCAGTGTCACGCTCAGCATGACGTCGGGATAGGGTATAAATGTCTGTCTGCTGCATGGCCGGTGTGGCTGGAATGACGTGTGTGATGACTAGGTCATTGCTGTCATCCTGTTCATCAACATCAGAATGCACCACTTCATCAAGTCCGACGTTCGGATCCATAAGTATGAGCTTTCCGGGGCCCTTCCTTTTAACATTTGATACCTTTCTCAGCTCATGGTGTGCCTCCCTCTCAGACGTCGGAGATAGTTGCCAATCTGGATCCAGATCATCTGATGGAGCGGGGCTTGAAGAGGAACTTCTACACACCCTCCTTGATCTTTTCCTTGCTGGGGAGCTGGGAGAAAATGAATCATCAGGAGGAGTGGCTTCGTCTTCCTGACTTGATACCCCGGGTCCAAAGTCAATTTCCTCCTGTGCCCCGACTTCGGGAAGAACAACCATTGTGGCCACTTGCACCGCTCCATGCGCCGCTACATGGCCCTCTTCACTGACCTCTACTTGCAACTCTTCATGGACCTCGCCTTCTCGGCCTTCTCCTTCTCGGCCTTCTCCTTCTCGGCCTTCTCCTTCTCGGCCTTCTCCTTCTCGGCCTTCTCCTTCTCGGCCTTCTCCTTCTCGGCCTTCTCCTTCTCGGCCTTCCCCTTCTCGGCCTTCCCCTTCTCGGCCTTCCCCTTCTCGGCCAGCTCCTTCTCGACCAGCTCCTTCTCGGACAGCTCCTTGCGCATGTACTTGTGCTTGTACTGTTAGCTCATGCAGTTGTTGTTGCGGCTTTGGTTGTTGAATAGTACTTGAGCCAACATCACTGGTCGTTGGTGATTGAACCAATAAACAGGCTACCTGTGCAGCACTCATGGTGGACTTTGGTTCTTTTTTCCACATAAATTTAGTGGTCGAGGCACCAGACTCCTTGGTAAGTGGTGCCACTTGCTTCTTCTTCTCCTTAGTAGAGACATCTTTCTTGCAAGAGGAGCTACGGGCACCTCTTTTCGGACCCATCTTCTGATTCTTCTTCAGATGTCGGAACAGCAGGCCGCAGCAGGACTTCTTCCTGGCACTGATGCTCAACGATGATGCAGAGTTCTTGACTTTGTGCACCTAAAAGCAAACGAAGACAGAGGAACATCAGTTAAATATATGTTGCATATGTGGCGCTTCATTTAATAGTTTGCAAGTAGGCATTTATGAATACACACATGCACACCACAATATGGAAATATCAAAAATAAGAATTGCTACATTTTTGGGAAACAGGAATTCAACATTGAACCAAGAGAGCCCACAGAGAGGCTTGCAGTTTCATGTACCACTGACTCAACCTGGGCACAAGGGGTGAAAGCAAGGAAAAATGGGTGCAGGCCTATGGCACAAAGCTCACTGCCTGCCTTCAAAATGGCCGCTTGACCCCCATCCACATGGCCAGGAGGACCATGCTTCAAAATGGCCCCACCCAACATAGCCAGCCCCCAACCCCTACTCCAAAAAGTCAAAAAAGACAACACAAATCACCACATTCCAATGCCATCCATCAAGTTTCAGAAGGTTTATGCTGCCTGCTGGTGGTTTTCTGGTGCAGAATTGCACTTTTTGCAATTTAGCGAGTGCGAGATTGTTGCTTCACGACGCGAACGCGGCAAAACACCCGCTAAATCACCAAAACAACCGCAAAAGTCGGAAAACACACACAAAAATCACCACAAAGAAAATCAACTTATCAACTTACTTGTGAAATCAAATTTCGAATACACACGTGCACACCACAATATGGAAATATCAAAAATAAGAATTGCTACATTTTTGGGAAACAGGAATTCAACATTGAACCAAGAGAGCCCACAGAGAGGCATGTAGTTAGTTTCATGTACCACTGACTCAACCTGGGCACAAGGGGTGAAAGCAAGGAAAAATGGGTGCAGGCCTATGGCACAAAGCTCACTGCCTGCCTTCAAAATGGCCGCTTGACCCCCATCCACATGGCCAGGAGGACCATGCCTCAAAATGGCCCCACCCAACATAGCCAGCCCCCAACCCCTACTCCAAAAAGTCAAAAAAGACAACACAAATCACCACATTCCAATGCCATCCATCAAGTTTCAGAAGGTTTATGCTGACTGCTGGTGGTTTTCTGGTGCAGAATTGCACTTTTTGCAATTTAGCGAGTGCGAGATTGTTGCTTCACGACGCGAACGCGGCAAAACACCCGCAAAATCACCAAAACAACCGCAAAAGTCGGAAAACACACACAAAAATCACCACAAAGAAAATCAACTTATCAACTTACTTGTGAAATCAAATTTCGAATACACACGTGCACACCTCAATATGGAAATATCAAAAATAAGAATTGCTACATTTTTGGGAAACAGGAATTCAACATTGAACCAAGAGAGCCCACAGAGAGGCATGTAGTTAGTTTCATGTACCACTGACTCAACCTGGGCACAAGGGGTGAAAGCAAGGAAAAATGGGTGCAGGCCTATGGCACAAAGCTCACTGCCTGCCTTCAAAATGTCCGCTTGACCCCCATCCACATGGCCAGGAGGACCATGCCTCAAAATGGCCCCACCCAACATAGCCAGCCCCCAACCCCTACTCCAAAAAGTCAAAAAAGACAACACAAATCACCACATTCCAATGCCATCCATCAAGTTTCAGAAGGTTTATGCTGCCTGCTGGTGGTTTTCTGGTGCAGAATTGCACTTTTTGCAATTTAGCGAGTGCGAGATTGTTGCTTCACGACGCGAACGCGGCAAAACACCCGCAAAATCACCAAAACAACCGCAAAAGTCGGAAAACACACACAAAAATCACCACAAAGAAAATCAACTTATCAACTTACTTGTGAAATCAAATTTCGAATACACACGTGCACACCACAATATGGAAATATCAAAAATAAGAATTGCTACATTTTTGAGAAACAGGAATTCAACATTGATCCAAGAGAGCCCACAGAGAGGCATGTAGTTAGTTTCATGTACCACTGACTCAACCTGGGCACAAGGGGTGAAAGCAAGGAAAAATGGGTGCAGGCCTATGGCACAAAGCTCACTGCCTGCCTTCAAAATGGCCGCTTGACCCCCATCCACATGGCCAGGAGGACCATGCTTCAAAATGGCCCCACCCAACATAGCCAGCCCCCAACCCCTACTCCAAAAAGTCAAAAAAGACAACACAAATCACCACAATCCAATGCCATCCATCAAGTTTCAGAAGGTTTATGCTGCCTGCTGGTGGTTTTCTGGTGCAGAATTGCACTTTTTGCAATTTAGCGAGTGCGAGATTGTTGCTTCACGACGCGAACGCGGCAAAATACCCGCTAAATCACCAAAACCACCCCAAAAGTCGGAAAACACACACAAAAATCACCACAAAGAAAATCAACTTATCAACTTATTTGTGAAATCAAATTTCGAATCCAAAAGTTATTACAAATGGCCCACCACCAACATAGCCAGCCCCCAACACCACCCCAAAAGTCGATTAACACACACAAAAATCACCACAAACAACATCAACTTATCAACTTACTTGTGAAATCAAATTTTGAATCCAAAAGGCCTCAAATCCAAATATCCAGCAGCATCCACAAAAAGTAATCCTTCCCAGTCAAGATCGAATCCAAAATGGCCAGGAAAGGAAACAGGAACAGGAAGTTGGAGACTGGGGCACTTCCTTCACCCCTCCCCAATGGGAGGAACTTGCTGGACAGGAACAGGAAGTTGGAGACTGGGCCACTTCCTTCCTTCACTCCTCCGCCATTTTTATTTTTTTTTGTAATTTCGCGAGTGCGAGATTGTTGCTGCCCGCGCTGCGGGCCGCGAGCAGTGCGAACACAAGCAAAAAATCCGCAGCGCGCGGATTTGCGGATTTTGCGGGAAATCCGCGAATCTCGCGGATTGCGGATTTACCGAAAATCCGCAAAATCCGCGAGCGGAACGGATTTTACGCCCATGCCTAAATTTCGGGCGTACTTATATTCCCGAATATGCCTAGCGTATCAAGCCTTTGTATGCGTTGATACAACCTACTTTTACCAAATCTTGCTGGCTGCCAGAACATTCAGCTATTTTGCAATCTTTGCAGGCTGATCTTTTAGAATCTAAATTCTTACTGGCTCATGATAACCACACCAACCTGGTGATAAGAACCATCCCTGGGGCGGTGGGTTTCACAACGAGGGAGACACAGAACCTACTGCTTACAAGTCACACTTGTACACTTCGGCTGAAATGCGGTTTTCCTCTGTGAAAAAAGTGTTGACAGCAGTGCAAATGGCGATTCTTAAGGAACGTGCGCTGTTGCAGGGAAAACGCATGTTGGTTGTTACCCCGTATCCTGCACTAGAGGCAGTGATGAAGGCCAGTGTACCTAGTTCTAAAGCTTTGCACCCACGGTGGATACAATGGGCAGCATCATTGACATCTCCGGATGTCACGTTTATTTTTGATGCCTTCCTAGAGTTGCAGGAGTTTTTGCAGTATGAATTTGTTAATCCTGCGCCTTTAGCTATGCCGCGTTTGGAGGATTTCCATTGCATCATATACACTGATGGTTCAGCGCAAGTTGCGCATGGGTCTAAGCAGGCATACGTTTCACTTTGCGCCATTGTGGTAGGTGCCATGGTGAATGATGAGTTCAAGTCCAGAGTCGTGCACACGCAGACTTTTGGGGACTGCACCGCACAATTGGCAGAGCTCCGTGCTTGCATTGTAGTAGGCTGATCCTAGTGTGACAACTCTTATTGCGAGTGATTCTTACTACTGTGTCCAGTCTTACGATGAAAACCTGTTCTTTTGGATTCAGAATGATTTTCGTGATTCCAAGGGTAGCACAATAAAACATAAAATGATCTGGGTCCGAGTAGTTGAACTTAAAGAGCAGTTGCCACTCGTCTTTGTAATTCACACTCTCGGTCATCAGCCCGTAGGGGTCCACGCTGTTGGCAATTCATTGGCTGATGAGCCAGCGAAATCAGCAGTATCGACATATTTGGTTGCAGCAGTTACACGTTCCAAAAATAAGATCAATGATGATATCTCAGCAGCTGTTGCTGCAACTGAGAAGGGAAGTAAATATCCTAAGGGGTTCCCTTCAAAGTATTTATACCACTTAAGTCCTGATAAAGTTCCTTATGTGAAAATACCTGACGTTGATGAGAGGTTGATTCCCAACGCGGCCCGCAGGGCCACACTGATTACAGCAGCCCATGAAGGTGTTGCGTCTGAGCAAGCGGGGGTTTCGGCTACTGTAGCTTAGTTGCAACAACGTTTCTGGTGGCGGGGACTGTACAAACAGACCCGTGATTATGTCCTTCAATGTGACATTTGCCAGCAGATTAAGCCTTCTACTGCTACACGTCCGCCCCAGACACAGTTGTTCATTCCTAATAAACCACTTGGATGTGTTTATTTAGATTACTGAGGTTCTTTTTCTTCTGATACTGCGTATAAGTACATCTTAGTAGCAGTTGACTCATGCACATGCTTTGTGTGGGTGTGGCCACACCGCAGCGCCGATTCACGACCTGTCATAAGAGACTTGCGTGTCTTTGTAGAGATTTTTGCCTGTGGTACCTTCCATTCAGGGTCCGGCTTTCGCCTCTAAGGTGTATAAGGATGCCATGACTTCGTTGGGGGTCCAAGTCAAGTTTTCATCTCCATACAGACCTGAGGGTAATAGTGTTGTGGAACAAATAAACCGAGATTTAAAGCAGTATTTGACAGCTAGAGTTATAGGCACTGGCAGGAACTTGCTGGCCCACCTCAATACCGTGCAGCGTGCTCTTAATAATCTCCCTAGAACACAGCTTTCCAAACTTTTCATGTTGGTGACACACCTTTTTGTGAAAAAAAATTCAGGGACACGGTAACGTGAGCGAGCGAGCCCGAACCACCTAAGGGGGTTGCGAGAAATTTTTGAAAAAGTAGTGGGGAAATGGTGCATTTCCAGGAAAATTTGAGAAAGCAGGAAGGGTAATAAAGCAATTGTTAATCTGGTCTAACAAAGCCAGTGACTGGTAAAACTGAGTGTAAGCAAGGTTAGGTTTGTGTATGAAACAAGAATATAATCATGCACACATTGACAAATGCCCCAAGGATTTATGGCACAACCCCATCCACACACAACCCCACCCCCCGCACACACACACACACCCCCACACATACACACCCACCCACACACACACTCCCACACAACCCCACCCACACACAACCCTACCCACACACAACCCCACCCACACACAACCCCCACGCCCCCACACACACCCACACACCCCCACACACAGCCCCACACACACACAAACAACCTGATGTCTCACTCATATTCATATTGTGTTTACCAATTTCATACTGTTATGGTCTATTAAACATTTCTATACAATGACCATGTCGACAATACCCTCATACTTGCCCCTCCCTTCATACCCCTTCCCAACATCCCAATTCCACAACCTCCCTCTCCTTAAAACTATCATTCATGTACCTTTCTAACCTTCTGCCCTTCTCACTTCACAACTATCAAGAGCATGAATCCCACCATCTCACCCCTTTACATCACAACCTCCCACTCAAGCCTTCCGAGTCTGTTTCACTATTCGTCTTAATGTGCCTGACCAAACGTGTTCATCACAATACATTCATTCTAATCTCTCCCCCTCGCCTTCTTTCGTACCCCATCGCATACCTGCTGCACAACATCCGTCATCCTCTCTGCGTCACAAAAGGAGTTTGCTTCAGCATTCAAAAACCTGACCTTTAAACCCAACTTCCGCCCCTCCTCAATTAACCTTCCCCTTTGCTCGACGTGATCACCACCTGCACAGCTTAAATTCATCCGTGCTGCCTAAAACACAACAACTTCCATAATGCATCCCAACATTGAAAGACATAACCGGTTTTACATCTCATTTTGCGCAAATATAAATTATCGATGCATCTCTAAACAGTTCAAAACCAAAACGGTCTATAAGCCTCAATACTTACCGACCGAGTGAGTGCCTGGGATGGTGGGGTAGCGGCGGCTCCGATATCAGTGTCCCAGCAAGGCCCCGCGCTCAGGGCCATGAGCAGCCCCGTAGCACTCACGGAGGGAGGGAGGGGGTCAATACTCACTTGAGCTCCTGTCCACGAGGCTCCCCTCCACCTTCACGTCGTGTGCACGTCGCGTGAGTCGCATTTCCCTAATATCGGCCGGCCAGCAGATATCATCGCATCACATCGCGCTGCATCGCGCGACACACCTACGTGTGGGTCGCGACACATTAACGTGTCGCGCCACACAGTTTGGAAAGCTGTGCCCTAGAAGGTCTCTGGCTGGGCGGACCCCGTACGAAATGCTCTTTAGTATCAAGATGTTTGTACCGGACCTTGACGGTCTAGACCAGGCGGCTGTTGCTGCCTCCTTTGACGTAGATGAACATTGCAATGTTTTACAGAATCTACAAGAGACCAGAGACAGTCTTGCAAAGGAACATTTGCCCTCCACCTCGGATGATGCGTTGCAGATCCCGGTAGTTGGCTGGCTAACCCAAGTTTGAGAACTGGTTCAAGAGAAGATCGAAAACAATAAAGAATTTGGGCCCTCTTATCAAGCTCCGGTTCCAGTGCTTGGTGTGAAGGGCACTATGCTTTTTTCGATTTACCTTTTTATGTCAAATTGTTTTGTGTTTTATTTTTTCCGTCTCGTCAAAGGACACTATGTCTAGGAGAGAGCATGCATTCGACATATCAATGGAACACTGGTTCCCCATTCCTCATCACATAGATTGAAGAGAGACTTGGCTTTTGTTAACATCACTGCTTGGCCTGTCTTAGATGGGATTTATGGGATGCTGTTTGATTTCAAATCCATATATATAACTGAGGTTATAAATGTCCCTAATGTGCTTAGAGTTTCTATGGGGGATGTAGTTAAACAAAATATATGTTCTGATGATTCGGATGTTCAGGTCGTAGAATCATTGTTTTCTGATTTGAAATATTATGCTGCCTTTGATGCTGAAGATTTGTATTTGGAGTCTGCTAATTATGGTGATTTATATTGTTACCAACATTTTGGCAATCACTACCTGCATAAAACTAACACCAGGAGGAACACTGTTAATTATATGCAATGGGAACATTGTCCAGCTCCTATACAAGGCAGTTCTGCTTCCTTTTCGAAAAGGTTCACTTACTTTACCGATTTTAATCAGTTGAATCCCAATGCATTTTATTTTAAAATGACTGAAAAGTCCACATCCAAAGTTAGACTTACTGATACTAAGTTATTGTATTCAAAGTCCTTTCTAGACCAGTTGGCTTGGAGGCTTCGAGTTGTGGAAGGAGGTAGGGTGTTAAAATATCGATTACAAAAATATAGCTGACATAAATATAGTTGTAAAAATATCATTTACAAAAATATCGACACCCTATACTTAAACAGGTAAGTACATAAATATCTACTCAAAAATATCGTTGTAATTAATATAGATGTAAAAAATATCGACTTTTTAAATTAATTAAAATTACATTAAATAATAAATAAATATAAGTACTATTAACAAAATACATTATATTACTTTTATTTTTTAACTATTTAAAACAAATTAACTACATTTTTTCATTATAAACTTAATAAATGTGTACATATACATATATTTTACACATTACTTTATATAACAACAATAATACATACATATAATTAAAATATACAATATATTATTAGTTAAAACTTTTGATAGCGTAGGTGTAAAAATTACTATTCCCACTCCAGAGGGTGCAACAGTAGGGAAAGCGTTAGATAGCGTAGGGGCAAAAATTACTATTCCCAGTCCAGAGGGTGCAAAGTAGGGAAAGCGTTGGATAGCGTAGAGGTAAAAATTACTATTCCCACTCCAGGGGGTGCAATAGTAGGGAAAGTGTTGGATAGCGTAGGAGTAAAAATTACTATTCCCACTCCAGAGGGTGCAACAGTAGGGAAAGCGTTGGATAGTGTAGGGGTAAAAATTACTATTCCCACTCCAGAGGGTGCAACAGTAGGGAAAGCGTTGGATAGCGTAGGGGTAAAAATTACTATTCCCACTCCAGAGGGTGCAACAGTAGGGAAAACGTTGGATAGCGTAGGGGTAAAAATTACTATTCCCACTCCAGAGGGTGCAACAGTAGGGAAAGCGTTGGGAGCGTTGGATAGCGTAGGAGTAAAAATGACTATTCCCACTCCAGAGGGTGCAACAGTAGGGAAAGCGTTGGATAACGTAGGGGTAAAAATGACTAAATGTATTTAGTCATTTATAAAATAACAAATATTTCTTTTTATTTATTTAATCATTAATTAAATAATTAATCAATAAAAATGTAATTAATTTACTACATTTTCACAAAAAAATTCCAGTACACACAACTAAAATTAATTAAATAATTAACATAATTAATTACATAATTATTAATCAATTAACTAATTGAAATTAATTAATTATTATTTATTACACTATTTATATTCATTTAAAACATTAATTAATCTATTATTGTATTATATTTAAATTACTTCCCACCCTACTCCCCTATAAACCCACAACCCGCTACGGAACTATTAATACTAAATTCAACATAAAATACATTATTAACTAATAAAATACTACAAAATATACTACTTTGACTACAAATACTCATTAAAAACACTACATTACTTATAATTATTTAAAAAACGATATTTTTGTAAACTATGTTTTTGTAAACGATATTTATTACAACTATATTAATGTAATCGATATTACTTACCTGTCTGTCGATATTCTGGTCAGACTATATTTTTGTCATCGATATTTCTTCCTGTAGATATTTTTGCAGCGATATTTAGGTAAGTTGATATTTTTGCAACGATATTCCCGTTCTGTACCGTGGAAGGATACCATTTACCTCAAATCAGTTAGGGGTTCTAAAAGCTGGCAAGTGCAAGGCATTGAGGGTTTGCACCGTGCATGCCTCATCCCGAACCATATGTTGTTTTTGAATTCTACAGTTTCACAGACAACATGCTTTGGATTGGCTACTACAAAAAAATTAAATGCTCCTTCTTTTCCTGACTTAGAAGAATATTCAGGTTGGAAAAATACCACTACATTTTCAGTAAGAGATTTACAAACTCTGTTGTTAAATTCTTCCTTTAACATATCCAGTTTGGATCCCAAAGGCTGGTTGCTCTGGCACAGAAGTGCTGTTTCTTGCCAGCATCGTTTTCTGGGTTTGGCAGAAGGATTTACACAGGTCAGAGTAGATCCCAGTTTTGAAAGTGGCCATTCTGTGACTACCTATTCTGTAGGCAAATTATGTCAGAATTGGCTCAGATATTCTACCCTGGCATCGGATAAGCTACATTTGTCTAAACTGACTGCCGATGTTGATCTGAATAATTTTATAAAGGCAGATCTAAAAGATGGATATATGCTGTTTATAACGAATTCTGAAAAACATCCCAGATTGAGTCGGCCACCCGCCTTAGAGCTATAGATTAAACCAATTTAGAAAAAGGGCTGGCAGTCGTTGATAATAGCACAAACACGCTCTCTTCCCGCATTTACACATTAGACAATATTGTATCGTCTGTTGTTGACATTGTGCAAGATGAAGTGTCTGTTCTGCATCATGGTCAAAATCAATTGCGTTCCATTATGCAGTTTGCACGGACCTTGCAGACCATTATGGCTGGCAAGGTGCCATGGCATTACATGAATACGTCATCATTGTTTGCCCCTTTAAATTTGACTGAGAAGCAGCGTTTACTGTCGATGAAGGATGCATCTTTATCTGTGTTACACATTGAACGGTTGGAGCCTTTACCTTTTTCTGTGGCAGAAGCCAATACTGCAACGTGGCTTATCCACGGTTTAATTACACTCCTGTTCCCTCTTTTCAAGTTCGAGGGGTGCATGAAGTACTTTGCAATTGGTAGATACAAGCCTCTTGGAAGTTCTTATCTCCATGAAGCTTGGTCGCTTCTGTTTACCTATAGATGACTTAGAGAGGGTGAAGAGGTTTATTTGAATGGTGAAGAATGCACTGAAACATCAGATCACTCATTGATTTGTAGACATATCAGAATCAGAATCAGCCCAATTTAGCCTGTATTTTGAAAGGTACACCTGTGCCTGCCATCGTTCCCACATTCACATTACTGGCAAATGGGAGCTATTTGCTTTTAAACTACAAAGATTGTTGTGCGTTAATAAAGGGAATTGCTTATGTTGTTACCATCAGTGAGCGGGTGGTTTAATGTAAAAATGTAATGTATCCTCCCCCGCATGGGAAGCTTGATGTTTCCATCTGGCCTAAGATTCCGACCTTGAAAAGCAGAGTTCAACAAGATGAGTCGCATTAGAGCTCTATTGTCCCAGAAAGAAGTTGCCCTTACATCTGCTCATGAAACATTTGTCCTTCACGTGGCTAACACCCGCACAGAGGTGCATGCTTTATTGAATACTGATTTGCCCTTGCATTTCGGTGACTTAATTCAGACTATCTTTAATGCATCCTCCACAACTGGGATGGCTCATTTTTTTAAAGTTGTAAGCAGTGGCCTGGTCACTTCTTTTCAAACTATATTTGGTGTCTTTGCAGCATTTTTTCATTCTATTTTTTCCAGCCTGTTTGGTGGATTTCCCTTACTGCTGTCTCTGGCTGCTGGCATGCTTTTACTGATTTGCTTGTTTCAAAATGGATGCACATCCTGTGTTACAAGGAGAGCTGTCTCGGCTGGGGCTGCTTTGCGCCCGAATGCTTGAGTACTATGGAGCGCTGCCTCTTGCTACTTTGAGTGCACTTTATGGATTATCGTTTTGATATTCCTACTTTACATGCGTCCAGCCTGTCTTTCATTGCCTGAGTTGCGACTTCGAATGGGCCCTGGATTTGTGTCTCTGCAATACGGTGTCTCCCGATGAGGATTATAATCAACTTATGAGCCCCTTAGTTGCTCATGAATTGCTTTGTTCTGATGATGGGATTATGGCTTTTGCAGCGATGCATGGAGTACTGGGTCGTTGGAATGTTTTCCCAGCGGCGCAAAATTTCTTGGCACGCAGCTTCGTTGAAAACCCACCGAGTTGTCCTCTGATGGTGCTAGAGGCTCTGGTAATTGAGGAACATGAATGTTCTTTCCCTTTGATAAATTGGATGGCCGAGTTATTTTCGGATGAGAACAGTGACTTCCTGTTGGAGGCTGTTGCTGCGTATTTTGCATATTCATTATTGGGATGAGTTATGTCTTCTCTCTCTCCTCTATGACCGACGCCACTTATTGGACATCCCAATTTTTTTTTTTTTTTACTTTTTCATTAAATTTTGCCCAGACCTATTGACTTCACTGTGTCCAAAGCCTACATTTTTTTTACATTTCACAAACTATAAAGTTTTTTCTTCAAAGATTTTTTCTTTTTTGTTCTAAGAACAAATTGGAGACTTGTGTTCGGACTATTGCTATTGAACTCTGCGTTCCTAAAATTTGCCCCTTATCTTATCTTATCTTACCTTATCCGTGCTCGGATAAAGGGAGGGTGTCATGTAGAACGGCTTTGCCTTTACACTGTGTTAAGTTAGCATGAGCTTATTAGGAGTTTAAACGTCATTTTACCTCTCTGCTGCTTTTGCGCATGGCACATATTGTTATTAATGCTTTGAGCCTAGTAGACTATTTAGCTTCACATGAGAATATTATTTTTTCCTATAGCATCAGCTTTCCTTGGTAAGCTATGTCTGAACAGGGAGTCTGAGGCCTTCAATGTTATTTCAACACAGCGGTTGTTGTTCGGTCTGATCAGCGCACGTCTTAGACATAACACATAGGCAGCTATGGCCAACTCTGGCTTTTGGCGCATTTAATATTGCACTGCACAGAGCATGCACACACACTTGATGAATATCCGCATGCAGAGAGTTGGTGTAGAAGATGATGTGATCCCTTTCTACTAAGACCAGAGGTATGGGCCGTCCTTCTAAAACTCAAAGAGACCTTCTGTAATATAATATAATATAATTTACTAGCAAGGGAGGGTAAAACTGAGGTTCTATTTAGACCTTTTCCCTGTAGCATTTTAACATGCTTTCACCCTTTGAATTTTATGGACTAGTAACTATGCTGATAACCTTTTTGCTTATACTATGTTTGCTTGTATTAGCCAAGATACTGTGCCTGAGAACACGGCATTAGAAATAAATATTTCAAATCTGCACGTGTCCTCATTTACTCCTCGTTCTGGACTGATATGCTAGTATAACGAAAGAATGTTCATGTATTACACGTGACCTGAGGTGTTCTAACTTCATGTTCTGGGTTGTCTAATCATTGGGGGTGTGTAAGAACCAATGAGACACCGATTGCTAGTCTGGTAGGGGATTTTGGATACTAAGGTGAGTTTTGGCACACCCTAATTCACTGAGGTTCCAAGTCTCTATGCACAGTTCTATGCAGGAGCCAAATCACTGCGACAACCCCAGATTTATGGAGCCACTCTGGGTCATGCAAAGTGGTTTGTCTGGCTTCATAAAAACAACTTAAGATTTGCGTCGCTCTTGCACCACATTGTGTGTTGCAAGAGTGATGCAAACCAGCTCATAAATAGGCCCCTTAGTTCCTTCTTAGGAACAGGAAAAGGGCATGGAGGTTCTTGACTCGCAATATACTGTTGCTTGCTTTGGCCGTTTGCAGGATGTAGCTGGATGGGATGTGAAGTTGTGCTCTGTTGCAAGAAAGAATAAGAGGCTGACTTTAGCAGGTATTCCAGGCCTTTGTTACAGTCAATCTAGCCTACAATGCACTGTATTAAAAAATAGATATTTGATTCTGCCAGTGATGGGTTTTTAATACTTTTTTATTGCCAGCTTGGTTCTGAAGGTTCAGGCACTCTAGGAGCTTGATTTATACATTTCTGAACTTGGTCAATGAGCTTAATAAATAGACTCAGGAGTGTAAAGTTTTTCTAAAGCAATGGTTCCTTGCATGTGTTCCAGGGCCGGACTGGCTGTAGCGGGCATCGGGTGTTTGCCCTGGAGGCTGGAAAAGTGGGTGGCAATTTTGCACTGTTAGGGGCCGGTTTTGTAACTGGGGGCCGGTTTTGCAGCAGTGCTGCAATATCGGCTCCCAGTAACAAATGAAGCAATGCTTCACACTTTCCCGCTCCCTCTTTGGGCAAAATTGTCAGGGCTGCTTTGGGTTTTCAGTTTGTCTCTGTTACTTTGAAAGTCATTCCTTGGCTCCTTTCCTTCTATGGAGTCACAGGTGGAATGTCCATATCTCATCACTGCAGGGCACATCTATATGTGAGCTTGAGACCCTGTGGGTCACCAGGTTAGTGGGATGTGGCCTTCACATTCCTGGCAGAGAACCATCGGCCTCATTTAGAGAGCCCTACCTTCTAGCTACGGCCCCATTCGCAGCTCCTCTATAAGCTCAGTGAAATGTTGATCAGGCACCATCTTGTTTCTCACCGCGCTCAGCATTTCTGGCTGCTTTAAATAAACACAATCCCAAAATTGGTGGTTGTGTGAAACAATCAACAGCCCTGATGCATAATGAGATCTTTTCATGCATGTTGGGGGCATTGATGGCTTTCCATACCAGATCCATCATGCTTCCCATGGAGGTCAGAGGAAGGGAAAACTAATGATTGTTGCCTCACCCTAATCTAGGGATATAGAAACCAGCTGAAACTCCACTAATTGAAATGCAGAGGTTCACTCACCTCTATATATAGTGGCAGAAGAGTGAGTTTGGCAGATGGGTGAATTGCCAATTTATGGCATTCCAGCTACTTTGCCAAGCCCTAAATTACCCCCTAGTCACAGATATACTTATCAGCTTGTTATCTCACTTACCTGGCCTCTCCAATACTATCGTCCACCCTCCCTTACTGCTTTGTTAATCCTCGTATATGCTCATTGATTTGGACACTCACTCACTGACTCATTTTCAACTCACTCACTCACTTTCCACTCACTCACTTTCACACCTGATTTATTACCCTCAACATGTCTAGACATGAGCCCTTCAGTAGAATCAAACAAACTCAGTTTTGGAGAAAGGACAGAGTCCAGTGATGAGGCTACAAGGAGTTCACTTCTATCCAGGGCCATGAAGGGATCTCACAATCCTGCATAGACAATGTGTTTAAGTAAAAAGCATGCTTCCAGTGTCTTCAGTGAACCCCTGCTCACACTAAGACCTCGTGAACACAATGACTGCCAAAACTGTCAATGTTCTGGCTGGGAGAATTAATTCATGGTGAGGTCAATACAGTTTTCAGAGAAACTTTACAGACTAGCCCATAGACAAGAGGAAGCGGGTTAATGTCACTGAGGATTTCTGATGTGGACCTATTTAGACTGTAACTCCCTAGTGTAAAAAGATGTGAAATAGAACATTTAGGAAATGGATAGCTAGTGGACCTAGAAAAAAATAAAGACAAAATAGGACCATAAGAGAATATTTTAAAAATTATATTTTTATTTTAATCAAGTTATAAATATTTAAAGATATAGAAAAAAGGATACTTTCATAAATATTAAATCCATAAAAAAACAATGTGACATACAATCGTATTCATAGTAAAGGTACATACATGATTTTAAATATGGTCTCTGTATAATATGTAACATAGTTTTAGAAACTTGTCATATGTTTCTGTTCATTCCTACATGGCCTATTATCAATAGCCAAAAAGGTTCTTTCAATATGATGTTATTGATAGAAACAGCTAATTTGTGTACCAAAGTTGAATAATACAAACCAAATGGAAAGGGAAATTATTCGTCACATATATTTATTTATTTATTTATTTATTAACACCTTCAATGCTATAGCAATTCCCCCCCGGTGCTGGGTATCCCTTAAATCCCATTGTTCATGACGAGCTCAGCTCGTCATGAGCACAGGAGCACTGTACTGCATTACGAGCTGAGCTCGTCATGACCATGGAAGGGGTTAATACAATTTTTAAAGCGCATACGTTTGCCCCTGGGCGTCTTGGCGCTAAGATTACAACATAGGATCTCTGATGGTAACAGCATTTAGCCATAAGGACTCATTACTGGTTAAACAACCATGTCTTCACCAGTTTCCTAAACTGGAGGAGAGATTGAGCCGATCGGATTGACAGCGGGAGCGAAGTCCATAGTCTGGCTGCAGACACCACAACACGCCTATCTCCCCAGGTAACCGCCCTGGTGCGAGGTACTGCTAATTGATGCAACTGCATCGATCTCAGTTGTCTTGACGGGCAGTAGATAGAAAGCTGCTCTTGCAGAAACCTTGGGCCTTGGTTATGAATAGCTTTGAAGGTTAGACAAAGTGATTTACATTTTATACGGTTTTTAATTGTTAGCCAGTGATAGCTTTTAATTGTGTGACTGACTGATTTGAATTTTGGGGTCCTGGAAAGTAATCTCGCTGCCGCGTTTTGAATCATTTGTAGTTTGGAGATTACCTGGGATTGTGCATTGGCAAATAAGCCATTACAGTAATCAAGAGCGGAGTGCACAAGTGTACTCACCACTGTTTTTCCCGCGCTATCCAAGAGAAATGGGATGATTTTCCTTATGAGTCTGAGTTTATGATGAGCATTTGCCACTGTCTGATTGGCATGTGCTTCAAAATTGAGCTTCTCATCGAAGACTATACCCAAGTTTCTGACCCTAACTGATGGAGTTGGTAGATCTCCTAAAGATGAGGGCCACCACACAGGAGACCATTGTGGGGCGATCTTCCCAAAGATGACTACCTCCGTCTTCTCGGAGTTCAACCTTAAGCAGTTGGCCTGCATCCAGTCTTTAATAACCAACATACCTTCTTGAAACAGTGCCGCTACCTGTTCCCCATCATTATTGATAGCAAGCACCAGCTGGGTATCATCAGCATAGGAGGTAAGGCTCATTTGGTTGGTTTTAATCACTCTCGCTAAGTCCAACACATAGATATTAAACAGTGTTGGACTTAGCGATGAGCCCTGGGGAACTCTGCAAGGTAAGGCAAGCTCCGGCGATTTAAAAGGTCCCAGCGTGACTGCTTGAGTTCTGCTGGAAAGAAACAAGGTAAGCAGCTCTCTAGCGCTGGATCGGATGCCCAAATTTCCGACACGGTCAATCAAGATTGACCGTGTCGAAGGCTGCCGATAAGTCCAGCATTATAAGGACAGCTGTCCCTCCATGATCTCTGATGATTCTGATGTGGTCTGCGGCTTTAATGAGAGCCGTCTCAGTGCCATGGAGCTTTCAAAACCCGCACTGTGTATCATCCAGCAGTTTGTTTTGCTCAAGGTAGTCAGCCAGCTGAATATTCATTGCCTTTTCAAGCACTTTGGCAAGAAATGGCAGGCTGGCGATGGGTCTATAATTTTTCAACAACTCCTTATCCAGAGATGGTTTTTAAGGAGCGGTTTTAGAAGGGTATTCTTTAGCATGTTCGGGTATGTCCCAGACCTGAGGATCACATTACAGACTTGTTTGATAACTGTACTTATAGAGTCGATTACCGGTAAATAGACTTTGGGGGGGCATGGGTCCAAAGCTGAACCTGATTTTATAGACACCATGATGTCCCTAATTTGTTCCTCCTCTAATCCTTCAAATTGGGCTAGTGAGCAGGTGGGGGGGTTGATTTGTATAGCTGGAGAGGCCAGTTTGTCATTAGTCGAAAACTCAGAATAAATGTCATTGACTTTAGTGAAAAATAAGTTAGCCAAGGAGTCACAGAGGGCCTGTGATGGAGTGGGGGCTGTATCTGTGAGCTTCCCAGCTAGTTGTTTCACTACTTCAAATAGTTGTTTACTGGAGTTTTTAGCAGAGTCGATTTGATCTCCAAAAAACTTTTTCTTGGTCTCCATAATCAATTTTTTATAGATGAGCTGTGTCTCCTGAAAGCGTATTTTACTGACTTGATCGTAGGACCTTCGCCAGTGTCTTTCATGCTTTCGACATTCTTGCTTTTGTTTCCTAAGTTCTTCTGTGAACCATGGGGAAGATGGCACCTTTCTATTTCTGGAAATAGTCTTAGATGGAACTAGTAGATTCATCGCGTTCCCTATCCAATCAGTAAATTGTTTGGCGGCTAGGTTGGAGTCCATGGATATAGTAGGGCGGGACTTAATCAGCATCTCAGCTAGGGCTAAATTGTCTATATATTTACATACTTTGAAAGGCTCCTGAGTTGAAATGACCTGTTTTGTTGGGGGCGTGTCAGTAATAGGAAGGGCACAAAGAATGACAGAGTGATCGGTCCATGTTAGGGGTAGGATATCCTGGACAGTTATGCCATGTATGTTGGAAAAAATGCCGTCCAACGTATGGCCGGCCTCGTGTGTGGGGGCGTTGACGAGTTGAACCAACCCCAAGCTCTCCAGGTCTCCATTTAGTGCTTGGGAGTCAGCATCCTCCTGCTTCTCTAAGTGAAAATTCAGATCTCCCAGTACTATAAAAGAGTCCTCGGTCACCAGAGATTCGATAAGCGAATTAAGATTGGCCAAGAAAGCAGAGCGAGAACCCGGCGGTCTGTACATCAGTACTCCCTTGAGACTGTATGAGGGCGTTACCTTAATGGCAAATTGAAATGCTTCACAGCATTTAGACAGAATCGGAAATGTTCTGACTGAGAAGCAGTTTCGAGTAATAACCGCTAATCCTCCTCCTTTCTTTCCCTGTCTATCATGTCGATGTGCCGTATTTCCATGTGGTATAGCGACCACCAGTCTGGGTCTGATTCGGCATCCATCCAGGTTTCAGTGATAAAAAGCATGTCTATGTTGTTATCTAGAATCAGATCGTGAATTTCCTGCCTATGCTTTCCCAGCGATCTAGCATTAATGAGTACAATGATAATATTTCTAGTTTTGTTGTTAAGGTCTCGCTTGGCGCGTGCTTTGCCGTTAATAAACGGTAAAGGAGAGGCACAACTAGGGCAAACGGCGATTCCCGTTTGAGGAATATGCTCAGGGTTATATCGAGTGCAAATGTTACGTGGGACTGACCTTAGATGTAAGAGATCATCGCCAGAATAGAATATGCGCTCGGCAGGCCCATTTAAAACAGGGATCGTGGCCCTCGGCCCGGTCTTGGCACGGACGGGCGCAGACGGGCTTGCCTTTGGCGCGCGGACGGGATGATGTCGTCCTTATATCCAGTGTGGAGGAGGGTGGGATGCGGCCAGCAACTCGACCGCCACCCTTTCCCCCACCCAGTATGGCGGCTGTGAGCACTCTCTCCCCAGCGTCAACACGTAGTCTGCTGCGCTGTGGGCTGCAATGTAAGCAGGGATAAGGCTGCTTGACTAAAAGGTAATGAAAACTAAAATAATATGCCGCAAAAGTAAATATAAATGCACAGTTTTAAAATATGCTAGCCTCCGGCTTCCGCCTCAGAGGTGAGCCTAAATGGTAAATACCTTGGGAGGGCGGGATGCGGCCAGCAACTCGACCGCCACCCTTTCCCCCACTCTGTATGGCGGCTGTGAGCACTCTCTCCCCAGCGTCAGCACATAGTCTGCTGCGCTGTGGGCTGCGATGTAAGCAGGGATAAGGCTGCTTGACTAAAAGGTAATGAAAACTAAAATAATATGCCGCAAAAGTAAATATAAATGCACAGTTTTAAAATATGCTAGCCTCCGGCTTCCGTGATTTAATAATTCAGGGTGTTTCACACACACCAAAATCAAAAACACACGGGATCCGTTCCATATGAAACACCGGAGCTGCTCCTCGGCATCAGCGGAAGCTTCCGTCAACATTCGAGTGTGTTGAATGCAACATAGAGATATCGACTGCGGAGTTCTGTGAGTCTCATTCGGGAGTAGTGACTTGTAAAACTCGTCAGCAGTTATGACATTCCTTTCACGAAGAAAATACAAAGATTGTAGCTTGGCAATGTTAACGTATGTGGAAGCTCTGTACAAGCTAGCCAAGCAATACTTCTCAAATACAGTCATCCAGAGCTACATTTGTATCCAAAATACTCCCTTTGACAGGCACTCATGTATGTATCTATGTATGTATGTTTGCATGCATGTGGTATTTCTATATTGTAAACATAACCAACAAGCAGTAAAGCTCTGTACAAGGTCATAAACCAGCATGAAATCCATGAGCTATAGGAGAGGCAGCTGGCTTGTAGGCTGTTTTTGCATTGTGATGTGGTGTTCATTAAAGATATGTTTTCAGTTTTCAACTCTTTCCTAAATTGGAGCAACCTGGGCGTTCCTGATGGATATATAAATGTTGTTCCACATATAGAGAATAAATAGATGAGAATTGTTCAAGCCGTCAAGGGGAACTAATGGAGTTACACCAGGATAGGGACGATGTGATCATATTTCATAAGGCCCTGAATGCAACATGCTGCAGCATGTAGGATGCTCTAAAGTGGTGCCAGTGGGGCATCTGAGAGGTCATTGAGCAGGGGTTCGCCTCATCCTAATGTGAGAGTATGAGGCTTGGACAGCAGTTCTGAAGCTGTTTCTGGAAGAAAGAGTTTCACTTTTTTAGTGGAGAGAGCTGAGGGTTTGGCTTGTGTTCAGAGTGAATACAAGCAACTTGCCATTTGGTGAATTTGGGGTCTTAAAACAATCTCAATGCTCATGTCAGTGAGGCAGGTTTGCACTGGTTATTGCTGGCTGTTCTTGGCAAATAAAAGGAACCATGTCTCAGCTGATTTGAACTTCAGGTATGGATGATGTGCCGGCAGTGTTTGAGGCATTGGATGTCTGAAACAAAGGATGCTTTGAAGTGGAGTTGTGTTTCATCGGCATATTGGTAAATCCTGATGCTGTGGTCTATGAGTAGAGTACTAAGTAGTTTCATGTAGTTTCTGAAGATGGCATTGGACGATATCAAACACTAGGTACTCACCAGGTATGGGATCTTTTGAGATTTGGACATGCCCATGGGAACAAACTTGAGCCAGTTGGGAGGGTAGGAGGAGAACCACTGAAGGACATTGCTGGTGAAACCTATTCAAGACTCCAGGATTTATAAGGTTAGAATGATAGAATACTTCCAAGGCAGCTGTGCAGCCTGATAATATCAGGAGGCAGGGTCATCCTCAACTGGAGTCTCGAGGGCATCACCTATGCTTTGTAAGTCAGTGAAGTCCATGTTGCTACATTATCTGAACCCAGGTTGGCATTCATAGTTTAGCAACTTCCCCTCCCCCTTCTAAAGCATTCACATACTGTAAGAAAGTTGCCTTTTGGTGTGTACCAACCCGATTTTATTGAAAACTGATGCTGTGTTTGTTTTTTCAACTCTGCACACTGGACCACTTCTCCAGTATATTTGCTCTGAACCCTAAAAAATGATTCATTGGCTAATCGGACAATACTACTACTGCTACTTTATACCCAACTGCCGGGTTCTTATTTTGATGTCCCATTCCCTCCTAGGTTTTCATGCTGATTCTTTCTATACCAGTTCTTGTGATGCTAGAGACAAAAATTTGACGGTGTTACAAAACAGTTGAACTGAAAAGCCATTGAGGCATTTTATGACGGACAATCTGCAAGTCCCGATTTGAGTTGCTCTTAGGATTGGCCTTAAAAGTAACGTCCTCAGGTCATGTAGTGCCGGACAGATGCATAATAGATGTAATAGTGACTCTGCTCTGTTGCCACAGAGGCGGCAGTCCGGGGATGCCCAGGTCTGTAGCCATTTGGGGTGAGATCTTTGTTTGAAAAGGAACCCAATCTCAGTAAGGTCAATTTCCGCTTGTAGTGGTCTCTGAAGCATTCTTGCAAATAGGATTGTGGTTCCATATGCTTATAGGATGAAATCACAGACCATGCATGACTGTTGCCCGCAAATGTGGTTTTATCTGATTGAAACCCCAAAAAATTAAGGATGCTTTGAAGTAGAGTTGTGTTTCATCGGCATATTGGTAAATCCTGATGCTGTGGTCTGTGAGTAGAGTACTAAGTAGTTTCATGTAGTTTCTGAAGATGACATTGGACTATATCAAACACTAGGTACTCACCAGTGTGGGATCTTTTGGGATCTGGACATGCCCATGGGAACAAACTTGAGCCAGTTGGGAAGGTAGGAGGAGAACCACTGAAGGACATTGCTGGTGAAACCTATTCAAGACTCCAGGATTTATAAGGTTGTAGAATGAATGAATACTTCCAAGGCAGCTGTGCAGCCTGATAATATCAGGAGGCAGGGTCATCCTCAACTGGAGTCTCGAGGGCATCACCTATGCTTTGTAAGTCAGTGAAGTCCATGTTGCTACATTATCTGAACCCAGGTTGGCATTCATAGTTTAGCAACTTCCCCTCCCCCTTCTAAAGCATTCAAATACTGTAACAAGATGCCTTTTGGTGTGTGCCACTCCGATTTTATTGAAAACTGATGCTGTGTTTTTGTTTTTTCAACTCTGCAAACTGGACCACTTCTCCAGTATATTTGCTCTGAACCCTAAAAAATGATTCATTGGCTAACTCCTAATTGGACAATGTAACTCCTCAGGAAGACCAAAGTATATGGAGCAGGAACTCCACTAAGAGCATGGAGAGTTAAAAGTCACCTGTGGACAGGGTGTCTCATACACCGGACTGAAAAAGGAAACATGGCTTTAGGCTTACCACTGTAGCCTGACTCCTGCAGCCATTAAACATGCAGCAGTCAAGGTCAAAATAACCCTTTTAAATATTAAATACGTCACCCCTAATTAGTCCTTGTAGCAACACAGGAGGGTACCTGGTATTTAAAAGCGAAACATTTACTACAGTGACCTGCCCCCAAAGACCTATTGTTACTATTAGGGCTGCAACTGTCATATACAAAAGTACCAAAGTTCAGATAAAGTCTGATTTGCTGTTCTTTGTTTGCCACAAGCTACAAAGCTAATTAAACCACTATTTGTAATCTATATATATATAAAAGAATGTATGTCTGTCTGTCTGTCTGTTTGTCCTTTATGCATTACTACACCATTCATCCGATCGCCATGAAACTTTGGGAAGTTGTTGAGTACACTCCTGCAAAGGTTTCTGGCATACCGTTTTTTTAAAGATCGCCCCCCAGGGCCCGGATAATCTTTTGAATACTGAATTTGCAACCACGACTTTGCAACGGTACAAGGCTTGCTGTAAAAAGGTGATGAACAATGTCATCAAAGCTACAATTCTGAATGGGAAATTCAAGGGGGAAGATGTACTGTTGCCACGTATTCCAATGATACCAACAGATATGCTATTCGAATTCAAACATTTACAGTTTCCGGTGCGACTCGCTTTTGCAATGACCATCAACAAAGCACAAGGACAATCGCTGCAAGTGTGTGGACTAGATTTGGAGAATCCGTGCTTCTCACATGGACAACTGTATGTGGCCAGCTCACGCTTTGGAAAACCTACTGATTTATTCGAGTATGCACCAGATGGAAAAACAAAAAGATTGTGTATCGACAAGCACTCGAATAAATAAATAGAATTAAAACGACACTTTGAAATGTTTTCCATATTAAAATGAATACGTTTCAATAAAAACGACACAATGTAAATTGAATGTTATCATGACGAGTTTACTTGAATTTTTTTTCTTCTGAGATCGCAGGTTAGTATTTGATTAAATCCAATTAATTAGTAAAGTTAGGTTTTTTGTAAATATTTAGAAAAATTATCTTCTAAAAGGTTATCGTTTAACTACCTGAGACTTCAGTTGGATAATTAGCATTAACCTACCAACAGATGGCCTGCCAGTGCCTCCCCTTTTTGGTGTGACAACTACTCACAGAGTAAGAACAAAGGCTTAGACCTTGTTGACAGGATGACCTGGGGTGGCAAACTTGACTCATCCCATCCCAGGAAGGACAGATAGTGAGGTGGCAGGAAGTTCATTACTTTGAAAGAGACTAGGGTAATTCCTGTCCCTTCACTGTTAAGTTTAAGGGAAGACTTGAGGAAGGGAATGCCTTTGGTCATTTGTGTGGAGTTTTATTCACCACGTGAATTTTCCCAATTCATGCCCTTATATAGGTACAATCCACGTTGCCCTTATATAGTCATAGAAATCAAACCCTTATTTAGGCATAGCCCAAGTTACCCAAATACAGGCATGGCTACTTCCACCCGTACCAAATGTCACAACAATTTATTGGAAACCCAACTTTAGCCGTTAGAGACTTCCCCTTGTTTGAATATTGATTTCTCTAAGAACTCAGTTACTTTACAATGAACAACTATTCCCCAAGGGTTCATTCATGATGTTCATATGCCCAACTTTACATCAAACTGAACACCTTCAAGGTGTAAATGCACCTTCATGTGCTATAGCAAACTACGGTTCGGACCAGTTCGTCTATCTACTTGCCCGACGCAGCTCGCTACAGCAAGTGCCGAAGGAACTCGACTCTCCCGCTGACGCACTGATCAGGAAGCTGCCCTGCTGAGAAATCCAGATCCAGTGTTTCTGGCTCCCGTTGCGGGGTGTTGGGAAATCGAGTCCCGAGACAGAGATACCAGACCTCCTTAATTCTAACCAATGTATGGAGCTAATTAGAATCTAGAGAAACCTTTGGTATATTCTTGGCAAAAAACTAAAACCTATGCTACACAATACTTACTTCTTCCCGCGTACTAGACTTAGGTTAGGTACATTGGGGTAGGCGTATTTTAGACGCACCAGTTGGGTATTTTAGCCTGTGTATTTATGTATGTATTGTTATATGGCCTAGAAACCATACAATGCTCTTACAGTATTATTTCTTATTACTCTTTACACTGTACACATTATACTTTACAGTCTGTCTGACAATTTTAGCAGTTCACTTCTCTTGCATGAGAAAGAAGACTGTTCAATAAACCTTTTTATTGAAAACACCTGTCTCTCTATTTCTCTGCAACTCTGAAGAAACGAAGCATGCACGATTGACTGAGTGAAATACTTATCTATTGTTTCTGCAACTCTGAGAGATATATTCCTATTCTTGGGAAACAAAGTTGTCATGTTTATGCAGTTGTAAGAAATGAATCCCTTCTTGTGAATTCGCGAAAGTTTATAGTGACCTCTGAGCTAGCTGGCACTCACTATTACATTTTGTATATTTGATAGAGACCAATTCAACCTCTGTC
The DNA here is from genome assembly GCF_964263255.1 of Lissotriton vulgaris. Taxonomy (NCBI): domain Eukaryota; kingdom Metazoa; phylum Chordata; class Amphibia; order Caudata; family Salamandridae; genus Lissotriton; species Lissotriton vulgaris. The sequence continues at coordinate 1,118,355,493 of NC_141698.1, forward strand.
CTAGGTCAAATCTATAGGATATATTATTCCAATGCGCAGAGCCTATTGGGAATATAGTAACTACACTACATGGCACCCAACGTTTGGTAAGGCACTACAATAGACATCTGGAGTGGGTAAAAGGATAAAATATCCACCATAACTGAGTAGGATGAAAAATCCTATGTATTCGTTTTTTGGTTTGTTCAACGTTGAAGGATAGAGTGTTCCAAAATATTGTGTACCTTATCTTTGTTTCCTTGAAACGTGCTCTGCAAACTTTCAGTCAACAAAACGGCCCACGAAGATAATCCCGGGGCCATTGGAACCGCAGCTGTACAAGCCACAGCAGGGTTTGACACAACAGGCTTTAATGAAGCCGACGAGGATACTATAAGCGGTCCAGAAATTTTAAGGAAAGCCATCACTATGAAACTTATAAGAAAGGGCCTATCAGCAAGAGGTGGTAGGATAGTTTTTGTGATAGGGGCACACGAATATCAACAGACAGAGTTATTCTCTTCATGGATAGTCTTCCCTGAAGCAAATATGGTAACAAAAGTGTTTCACTTCTACAAAGAAGATGAACCTCCATCGGAATACATTCCTGTCGAGGATATTGAAATACAACTAACATACGAAGAGCATGAGCTCTGGTTTAAAGGCGCCCTAAAACATATAAATCACTTTACCAGGCTCGGTCCACTAGGTAGACCAGGAGCAACATGGCTAGCTTTAGCCAACTGCAGACCTGACCCTAACATTGAAGCAATGTAGGATGAACAATTACTTAGTAATATACAAGATTTAATAGAATTACATAATTAAAGGTCTCTAATAAAAACACTCCTAATCCTCCTAAAAAGAAGTGGGAAAACACTAAACAAACTTCTAAAGAGAATGGTTCTCAATCCAGAGGCAGGTCTCCTCACAAGGAGTCCTCTGAAAGGTGTTCTATTCATGGATAGTCTTCCCTGAAACAAATACGGTAACACAAGAGGATGAACCTCCAACGGAATACAGTCCTTTCGAGTATATTGAAATTCCACTAACATACCAAGAGCATGAGCTCTGGTTTAAAGGCGACCTAGAACATATAAATCACATTACCAGGCTCAGTCCACTAGGTAGACCAGGAGCAACATGGCTAGCTTTAGGCAACTACAGTCCTGACCCTGACATTGAAGCAATGTAGGATGAACAATTACTTAGTAATAAACAAAATGTAATAGAATTGCATAGTTAAAGGTCTTTATTAAAAACACTCTTACTCCTCCTAAAAAGAAGTTGGAGAATACTAAACAAACTTCTGAAGAGAAGCGTTCTCAATCCAGAGGTAGGTCTCCTCAAAAGGAGCCCTCTGAAAGGAGGTATGGCCTCAGGAATAGGGATAATTTGAGAAAACCTGATAGATATCAAGATACTGATACACGTTCCTCTCTTACCAGTATCAAGCACACGTGGCATCCCACCTCAGCTCTGGCACGGCCTGACGCACCAGTCAGCACTCATGGGTCTACCGGGACGAGGGAACTGGGCGGCATCCAGGCACAAATCTGGTCTGCCCTTGGGCACAAATGCAGCTGGACCGCCTCCCTCTTCAGTGGCTTTTGGTTTGGCCACAAGCGACACAGCCCGGGCCGTCACTCTAGCCTGGGCCCAACCAGGTCCGACATCCGCCTATAGCAGCAGGCTCCAGAAGCACCCCAGACGTCTGTCACGCACCAAGGTGGGATCCACACCACTGAGAGAGTGTTAGAGGTTGTTAGGTGGTAGGATGTGGCTAGTTAGACTGCCGATGGGAGAAGGATCATGCAAAAATATGAATTCAGCCGCAGAGCCCCTCTATCTTGCTACATGGCTAAGCTCCGCCCCAAGACATTATTTCTTTAAAGACTGTGTTACCAACATTTATCATTGCTGCAGTCAAACTTGATCCTTGAGATTTGTGATTGGTGTCAACATTGGCCAAACTCAGAGAAAACTGTTAATTGTTCACATACAGCTATTTGACCAGGAGAAATCTGCCAGTGCACCTTCCAATTTATTTTCTTCCGCAATGTGATCAAATGTAATTAATATCTATTTATACCAGGGGCAGGCAGAACTCACAAAGTTTCAGTCTGCGGAGTTACATGAAAACTCTGCAAGATTCTGCAGATTTCTGAGAAAAGACAGAAATCACCATGCAACGCTGCTCTTGCAAGAAGGTGTTGCTTCTTTGCTGACACTACAGTAGATTTTCTACTCGAGGAGCAGCTTTCTCACCACGAACGGTCCCGAACTGTTGCGAATACCCATGTTGAGAACATCTCGCAGAGTGCCCTCATAGCGCCTGAAAAACATGCTAGGGGATGCCAATTCTTGCTTGTGCTTGTTTGCTTACTGTTGGTGGTCTGCGCATGAGAAAAAACTCCGCCACACGACGGTTTGTGGAGTTTGGTCCGAACTCCATGTTGCAAGTGTAGCTGGGAGTGGCCAAAACTCCACAAACTTTGACAGCAGAGTGGCAGTTATCACCCACCCTTAATTAATAATCTGGTCTGTTGGGATATGAAATTAAGGCACATTTCCCACTACACCATTCAGTAATCCCTCCTCGACGTTCAGATTAGTCAAAACATTATTCTGCATTTTTTACAAAGGTTTAGAATCTTTCCAAACCAGCAGTATTTGAAACTGTTTCCTCTAGTGATTCCAGTTTCTTTAATACTGATTGGCATAGTGGTAAGTTTAAACACACATTTTTGTATTGATGACAGGCCTAAACTAACCAAAATTATTGATTTGTAGTTCCCATATTTGCTTGGAGAACTAAATTTGTCACTAGCATTTAAACTGAAACTATGAACGTTTTTACTTAAAGAAATCTCTGTTGAAATCTCTTTCCATGCATCCTTCATTTCTGCCTTTTTGACTTTGTTATATATGAATTGACATATCGAGCAACAGCAATGGAATTGTCTGCTACAAACTGAATATTCATGTTGGGATTCAATCATTGATAACTTTTGAAGCCTCGCATCTTTTCAGATTATATATAGTTTTATCTGATTTGCCAGTAACAGTGTAACTGCAGACGTAAAACTTTTCACTGTTTCTTTAGAGATTACAGGCCTTGAGAATCCAAAATGGCGCCTGGTGTAGTGTTTCCCTTTTGCTCTGTAACTCCAACGATAATACTTGCCACATTTGTGGGTCTGGAATCACATACTTGGTGCCTAAAAGTTTAGTTTTAAGACTCTTCTGGGTTATCACAAGTTATATATTTCTCAATGAATGACAACACTGACACATCAGCATCTTGACCAAGCATTGCTAAATCTTTCACCCACAACAACATTTATATATGTGGTGCTCCTCTAGCTTGGTATTCCTTGCTCCAGAAGAAGTCCAGAACCTCACCTAGCGGTGGATTGTTTTTGGTGCAGATAAAATAAAGCATGGCGTCAAATCTGTTGTACTTGAAGTATCTACAAACATTTGCAGGATTAAGGGAATACAGTTTTGCAGTAACTTCACTGAGCCGGAGTGAATTCAAAGTGTAGTTCTATTAAGTTTCATCCTAGATCACACGGAGGGCAAGGTCTAAGGCAGGGCGCACACCAACGGAATGTCGGTCAAACAGAGGAAACACAACTGCCAAAACCGCCAGTGTCACAGCACAAGCTACAGCCAGCAAGAGCTGTGATGTAACAGAGAGTCCTCACACAGGAGGCACAAGGACAGATTAATACATATCTCTTTTCCTTACAGGGAGAAGCAGGAGCGAAAGGGGATAAGGAGAGAGTGAGGGGCAGCGAGCGAAAGAGGGAGAGAGCGAGAGAGCGATAGAGAGAAAGAGAGAGAGAGAGAGAGAGAGAGAGAGAGAGAGAAAAAAGGCGACCTGAATCTAACAGGCAGTCGGATGTCCCTCATACTTCTTCTCAGAGTACTATGAGGGAAATATTCAACAGAGGAAGTACTGGGTTTAACACTGACAGACTTACTTACACCAGCATTCAAACTTTGTGGGGTGTTGTCAGGCATCTGGAGATCGACGCTTACAACTTTATTCATGTTCCACCAGTTGCACCGATTGACACGAACATCACTCCCACAGATTTTGTCAATGACAACAGCATCACTGAACTTATAGTCACCTTTACGTACAAACCCTGCTTTCTTGATCTTAACTAGAGCACCCACAGCCAATCTCTTACAGGCAACGTCTTTTCTTGTGTCTAAGTATGCCTCTTGCTTGGCCTTGAAAGTTTCTACTTTGTTTCTTACCATCTCATTTAACGTTTGGACATCCATGCCGGTCTGAAATCTGAATATGCCTTCCTCCCTTTGAGAAGTTCAAAGGGTGACACACCGGTGGAGGAGGGTGGAGTGGTTCTGTAGAACCACAGCTTTGTTCTGACAGAAACAGGAATTACTTTGTTATGTGAAATAGGCCAATGTATACAATCACTTATCACTCTCTTAAGTCTCAATACCAAACCATTGGTTTGAGGGTGAAAGAGTGAACACCTAAGGTGGTTGATAGAAGTTTCCCTGAGAAAAAGCTCATCTTCGGATGATACAAATTGTATCCCATTGTCTGATACCAATGTCTTGGGAAAGTCCTCCTGCATGAACACCTCTTTCATGAATTCCAGAATTTCATTTGAGTCAGCCCTAGCTACAAATTTAACTTCAGGCCACTTCGACTAGTAATCAACTAATACGATTGCGACTTGGCACTGGAGAGGCAAGGCATGGAAGGGACCCAAAACATCAAAACCCAATTTTTCCCAAGGATAGTAAGGCAGAGGAATGGATGTTAGGGGTGGATTGGAAATCTTTAAGGTTTTGTTGCCACTAGCGCAAATGAGACAATCCTGTACCATCTTGTCAATGTCTCTGTCCATTTATGGCCACCAAAAGTATTCCTGCACTCTGCGTTAGGTAAGCGTAGCGCCTAAATGTCCTTGATGGGCATCAGACAAAAGAGAAGTCCTGAGCTCAAAGGGGGGTAGAATATTCTCTATACTGATGACAAGGCCATCCTCAACAGACAATTTGTCACATATGTTTACAAACGGTTAGATGTCCACATTCACACTCTTTTCTTTAGGCCATCCTGCTGCAATATACTTCTAAACACATGTGAGAGTTTGTCATTTTGCATAGCTACTCTCCAATCACATTCTTTTAAGGTACAAATGTTTTGCAATTCTATTGCAGCAACAAGACAGTCTTCAAGTTCATCATCACCATCAGTTTTTTCAAAACTACCTGTGGCGTTACCTGGAACAGGTAAGCGTTAGAGTGCATCTGCTCATATATTTTAATCCCCAGGTATGTGTTCAACATTGAATTAGAATTGAAGGAGTTTAGAAGAAAGGCTTGGTATGCACGATTGGTATTGCCAAGAATGGAAACCAGAGATTTGTGATCAGTTTATAGGGTAAATTTCCTTCCCCAAAGATAGCATTTTTATTTACCAATAGCCCACCAACATGCCAGTAACTCTTTTTCTATGACAGAGTAATGCATTTCTGTGTCTAGGAGTACCCTTGAGGCATAACCTAGAGTGTGTTCCAGTTTGCCAATAGTTTTGTGTTAATACTGCGCCGAGTTCAAAACTACTTGCATCAACAGTTTATGTACAAGATACTGCTGGATCATAAGGTTTCAAAACTTTTTCTTGACAGAGTTGGGTTTTCAACCAGTCGAAGGCACCTTTACACTTATCATCCCTTACGAAGTCCGTCTCTTTTTTTAGCAGGTTAGAGATGTGTCGTACTCTGGAGGCATAGTCTGGGATGAAGCTTGAGTAGAATTCGCTCAAACCCAGAAATGACTTGACCCCAGATTTGTCAGAAGGTGGAGGTCCTTCTACAATGGCTTGTACTAACCGCGGTCTCGGTGTGACCCCTGCGCTCGAGATAATGTGGCTCAGATATTCCACCGAATCCTTTGAGAACTCACATTTTTCTCGCTTGAGTACAATGCCTTGTTGTTGAAATATAATCCTATGAGGGTCACTGGACTTCACCACATATCTCCTGGGCATTATTTTACCGTCACGCTGCTGTACGAGTCCTCCCGCCGCCGCCTTCACCATCACTGCGGCCGCTGAGCGGAGGACTCTCTCTCCCTCCAACCCCTGCAGCGGGCGCAGGCTGCTCACGCCACCAGAGCGCCAGGAGGCGCTACAAAGGCTCTCAATACCCGGCGGAGCGCGTAAATCCTACGAGGGTCACTGGACTTCACCACATATCTCCTGGGCATTATTTTACCGTCACGCTGCTGTACGAGTCCTCCCGCCGCCGCCTTAACCATCACTGCGGCCGCTGAGCGGAGGACTCACTCTCCCTCCAACCCCTGCGGCGGGCGCAGGCTGCTCACGTCACCAGAGCGCCAGGAGGCGCTACAAAGGCTCTCAATACCCCGCTTCGTGGGACGCCAGGTGAAGCCCGGGCAGAGGGCGGACAGTCTAAGACAGTCCGAGACTGACCGTGATTGGGCTGGGCCAGGATCCTTGTTCGTTGCTGCCGTGGTCCATTTGTGGTATCCTTCTAGTAAGACTTTCAGTTGTCAATGTTTTTTGTGGTACTTTCGTGCTTTCATTCTATTAGCAATCGATATTCATTGTTTGCCCTAAGGTTACCTGTGCAAGCCTGCTACCATCCCACCTTGAGTAATATGTCCAAGCAAAAGTCTTCTTCTGTATCTAATACCATGGACAATTACCTAGTGCAGGTTGTGAGCAAAATCAATTGCACGAGAAGGATATCGCTGGGCTTGAGTTCTCCCCCCATTACCTCCACACAGAGCTCTCTGCCAGAACCCACCCTGGTAGAAGGCCCATGTACAGGTGCATAACAGTGATGCTCTAGATATTGAGTTTCTCCCTGATGACAATTTTGAACAAAATATACCTATTGCTGTTAATCTAGACAATGATTCCGCAGATCAGTCAAACCTGATAGAAGATAATTCCCCCTCCCCTGTGTCCGTGCCTGCAACTAGAGCAGTCAGAGCATGCAGAAAAGGCCAGAGTAAACGTGGTGGGTTACGCTCTAGTAGGAAAAGGACAGCCTCCCCACCCAAAAATATGGCTACAAAAGAGGCAAATGGGGAGTATGGTGGGAAGGAGATATTGGAGGATGATCAAATTAAAAAACTAGTGAGTATGATTGATTTCAAGATCAAATGCATCATTAAACCGTTGGTAGCCAAAATTGACCAGCTAACAGCAGAGGTTAATAGGCTAGGGGGACTCATAAACAAGACTGTGGAGGAGGTGGGTAATATACCAATTCTAGTTTCAAACAGAGTTGAACCAACTGTGAATGTCCCTGGGGTAGGGCCAGGGGGTAGGGATACAGTGGTATCAAATCCTCCCCCTATTCTGTACCCAGTAGATAAAGAAGTGCAGGTAACAATCAATGAAGACCCCCCATTAAAATCCACTGGGACGGGTTTAGAGAAAGGCCCGGTCCAACTCATTGTAGAGGCCTCCCCCATTGTCCTGGTCCTGGCCAATGTACCTCCCTTAAAGCCGGGTCAATTGGAATCTATATCCTCCCGGATCAGTAAAGCATTCCACTGGCTATGCAACAACATGATGATATCCCCATGGGGTAAACAGCAGCTAGCCGGGGAAATTACTATGGCAAGAAGGGTGGACTGGATAGGGAACGGTGTGAAAAAATTTAAAGGAGATTGTGTAGTTCTGCATTTTGTAAGCCCAGAAGTACTCCCTGATGTTTTGAGAAACATATTTCCCCCACAAGCAGAAGCACTGACATCATCCCGCTAACTCTAGATTTTTTCTATCGTGAAGGCAGTACAGGGAATACAAGTATATTAAAGACAAAGTGGAACCCTGTGACAAACAAATGGGGTAGGGGTGCCCAACCCAGCAAATGGGGAATCGGTCTTGAAAATAGATATGCGGCACTGTCAGACTTGAACGATTGTGATTGACTTGAGAGGGCAGACAGTGTAGTGTTCAATGAATCAGCTGAGAACATATATTCCCATAGACAAGGGGATTGGTCTTACAAACATTATTTCCATGACCCCAGGGAAAAGGGTAGATGATCCAATTCCTTTAGTAAATAGAAAGGAGAATAAATCCTCTGAGCCACTGTCTGTCCCCACCTTGTCAGTATCATGTTCTGTTCCTGGTCCAGTAGCACCCTTACCCGAACCATCAGGTCATCATTGTATTAATATAGAACCAGGGCTGGAGGCTGTAACCCAAGGTATATTAATAACTCAGGCCCCCTTATGCTTAGCAGCAGATGAAGTAGATCAAGCAGGGTTGTCTTTTCTTTCCTGGAATATTGCTGGAATTACTAACAAGTTGTCATCACCAGAATGGTATAACTTTATAGATCAATTTGACATTCTTCTGTTCCAGGAAACATGGTCATTGACCCCAGTACATCACCTAGGGTTTCTTAATTTTCAAATCCCAGCTACAAAAAATTCAAAGGGTCGCCCATCAGTGGGTCTGATAATCTGGACCCGCCAAACATTACGTTGTAGAATCCAGCAAAGGAGTTCTCCATTAGATGATATTTTGTCAGTTAACCTTACATGGGCTAACGGACAGGGGATGGCCATTTTTAACATTTATGCCAGGGGAGTAGTGGGAGGTCAAACATCAGAAGTAATTGCCGCTCTTGACCTTGAGCTCGAGGCACTCCCAACACAGTTGTATTCTATTGTGGGGGGTGATGTCAACACCACACTTGAACCGCTTGGCCAAGAAGACCAAATCCTAGCAGAAGAGGAGGATAGCAAGTGGGGTATCCCCCAGCTAGAATTACCCGTAGTCAGAAGATGGACAGCAAAGGCCATCCAACTGATGGCCTTATGTCTAGCAAGAGGACTCAGAGCAGCTAATGGACGCACCGCTTCTGATCGCCAGGGGAACAAAACATTTGACAATGATAGGTTCTCTAGCCGAATAGACTATTTCTTAGTGGACATTAGAGAATGGCATAGGCTGACAGATATGGCTGTAAAAATCAGGGTTGAGAGTGACCACAACCTTCTCTGTATGGTCTTTAAAGCAAATATGGGGTTAAGAGAACCAAATCAAGGGGGTGGCAAAGTCACCTTAGATATTGTAGCCTCGAATAACCTGCGCCACATAAAATGGGGTAGATTAATTGAGAACCCAGAGAGGTTGGAGGATCTTAAAAAAGTGGTGGTCGAAGAAGTGGGTAAGATAAATTCAAATACTACAAATCAAAACTTTCCTGAAATCATGCTTGAGGCTCATATGAACTTTTTTGCCAAACTTCAGGAGTTTTTCAAGAAGCCGACAAAATCAGACAATGTTCAAAAAAAAATTCCCAAAATGGGATGGTACGATAAGTCCTGTAGAGTAGCCCGCCAGAACCTCAGCACCGAACTCAGAAACAAGAACATCCTAGGTGTGAGAAAGGCGAGGGATATATATAGGAAGGCACAAAAAGAGGCCAGGAAACAGTGGGATGAGGCCCACTGGCGTGATCTTAAATCCGCCTGTGCTGCAAAGAATCAAAGTCAATTCAGGGCCCTGGTCAAGTGGGATAGAGGGGGGGTGGCACAACCCCCGCAAAAAAATGTTGCTAAAAACCAGTGGGTAGACTTCTTCAAACCACAATACGCTTGTGATCCAGCGGAAGGAGAGTGTATACTACCTTCTACAGTTTTTTATCAATGCGGGCTATTTACTAAAAAAGATGTTAGCATAGCGCTAGACTGTGTGATTGGGGGCCGAGCCCCAGGAATGGATGGCATACCTGCTGATGTGTTTTTAAGTGATCGATTATCTTGGTGTCAGTACTTTGAATGGCTAGCTAATTCTGTGGCCGGGGTGCACCAATACCAACCTCATGGAAGGGTGCAGAAATAATTCCAGTTTTTAAAAAGGGAGACAAATCATTACCTAGTAATTATAGACCTATCAGTCTCATAGACTCTGCCCAAAAGTTAATAGGTCGACTAGTGCAAAATAAATTGCAAACTTGGATAGTAGAAAAAGATATTTTATCCCCTTATCAAGCTAGTTTCCGTCCCTGTACAAGTTCAGTCGACCAGGTCTTTTTTTTCATAGCTCTTTACTGGAGGAACGTGATGCTAACAAATGGGACTCTTTACGCTGTTTTTGTAGATCTAAAATCAGCATTTGATCTGGTCCCTCGTTCTAAACTTTGGAGGGTACTCGCTTATGCTGGGTTGGCCCCGGAATTGCTGACGCTTCTTGTCCGCTTACATGAGAACAATTATGCTAGAATCAGGTGGGGGGCTCAGGGTGAGGTGACGGACACATTCCCTGTCGAACGAGGGGTCCGGCAGGGGTGTGTTCTGGCACCCACACTGTTTTCTATCTACATCAATGGCATCGTAGACCATCTAAGCCGTTCTCCCACCGATGCTCCTGTTCTAGCAGGGGCACGCGTGCCAGTCCTCATGTTTGCGGACGACACGCTTATAGTTTCTCGAACACCGAGTGGGCTCCAGAAGGCAGTTAACGCTTTCGGTGAGTTCTGTCAAACACGTGGACTTGAGATAAATACCTCCAAAACCAAGTTCATGTGCTTGAACCAGCGGAACACTTTCAAGTGTTCAATCAATTTTAATGGTACTACCCTAGAACAGGTTGAGGCTTTCACGTATTTAGGAATATCCCTCCAGTGTAATATGAGTTGGAAAAACCACATCGATATGGCTGTTTTAAAATTCCACCAGCTGGCGGGTGTAGTGGCTCTCAAAATATAAAGCCTCACTAACTAAGCCAATCACCCCTGCTTTAGAACTATATAACATGAAGGTGATCAGTGCCTCTTTATAAGGCTCGGAACTTTGGGGATTCTCCAATTTGAAACAACTAAAACAGGCGGAAAACAGGTTTCTACGCCGTCTTGTTGCGGTTCCCCAAAGTACTCCAACCGTTCCACTGGCATACGACCTTGGCAGGAAGAACATTGAGGATCTGGCACGGCTGCGACCCTTATTATACTGGAGACGCATCATGACTACCCCTGAACTTGTGCATTATGCCACTGCCCTGAAGGATATCATCAGGGCAGATCGCTTCCATTCGATCCCGTGGTTAAAGGAAATAAGAGGTTTGCTTATTAAGCTGGAATTAGACCACCTATGGAACTCACCCAACGCCGAAAGCTTTCCATCAAAGGTAGAATTGAAAAAAATGTATTGGGAAAAGGTATAGTCGACCGCTTATAGTATTGGATTCAACACAAATTTAACAGGACGTTTCTTGGATATCAAACCCTTACCATCTTGTGAGCCATACTGGGACATTATTGAACGGCCGTTTGATAGAAAATTGTATTTTCAATTTAGAACCGGGACCCTTCCTCTAAAGGCATTTACCCGCAAATGGTCAGCTATCCAGGACGACAAATGTCCCCATTGCAAAGACTTGATTGAGAATATTGCTCATATACTGTTTGTTTGTCGCCTTTATATAAGCCCACGACGGAAGTGGATAAAACCTGTGTGTTTAAACTTAGGCACACGTAGGTGTATAGAGGTGCTAAGAATGCTGGAATCAGACTGCACACCCTACATGGCAAAATTTTTAGGTTGGACCTGGACCATGCGCACCCGCACTTTACAACAGTTAGACACTGCTCGATGAATTAACTGTCACCGTTTATTGTAGATCAGTTTTTAAAAATTCATGTTTTATTGAACTATTTTTAACCATCATGTATAAATTGTCTTCTTGTTTGTAATATGACAGCACTATGGTTTAATGAGTTTTTAAAAAATTATGAATTTAACTTTGTAGTATTTATTGTGTAGTGTAGGATGTATAATTGCTTTTATGACTTGCTGTCGAATAAAGCTTGAAATTTGATTTGAAATATAATCAATACCTTGATCAGCACTTTGTCATTTGTCATCTTGTCAGGGGCATGTATAAGAACATTGTCTTGGAAAATAGCTACATTCTTCAGACCTTTGAGTAGGTTTATCATAAGACGTTGAAACACTGATGCTGCTGACGCAAGTCCGAAAGGCATGTGGCAGAATTGGAAAATGCCTGACGGGGAATTTAGAACTCAAAAAGGGGGCAGGGTAGAAGCACCCTGACCACCGGGGGCTAATTTGAAAAAAAAACAGGCCGGGTTTTTTTAAAAAACACATGAGCGGATGACATGTTCCAAATGATTATTGCAACATAATGCCTAAACAAATTAATATATGTATATGTCATCTTATAGTTGTAATAACTAGGATTTGTTTTGATCCCTGGCACTAAGATCTTGTGATGGCTTACTGATCACATCTTTAAAGTGCAAGGGCTTGATTCATAAAGTGCAGGCCTTGGGGGTCCTTGTGGGACCACCTGGGCAGGCCTAGGGGGCAAGGGTATGTCTACCCTGCCCCCTTTTTGTGTTCTACATTTTTTTTTCTGATTTCTTGTGCCTTGGACTACCGAGTATAAGATGGATGCCAACACTTCCTGGTTTGAAGTGTTGACAGCCAATGAGCATGAAGCTTTCTCGGGAAGGCATGCTGATTGGCTGCCACTGTCTATCAACACTCCAAAACAGAAATTGTTGGCAGCCATCATGTGCCTCGGTAGACTGAGGCACAGGAAAGCAGAAAAACAAATGGGTAGAACTCAAAAAGGGGGCAGGGTAGAAGCACCCTGACCCTCTAACCCTGCTCAGGGGGTCCCATAAGGACCCCCAAGACCCCCAAAAAATATATTTCTTTCCGAAAAATCTCAGGGTGCTCGCACGGTGCGCGCTTATAGATATATAATTTTTTTCAAATTCAATTTTCTCAACAACTACTGGAGTACCAGTCCCTACCATTTTGGCAAGTTTGGTGTAATTCAGTTCAGCGGTTCGGGCTGTAGCCGTGTCTAATCGTCCTATGGAAAATAACATGGGGAAAACACGTTTTGGGGCCCCCCTTTTTTCTCAGCCCCCACTTGAAGAATCCCCCCAAAACTTTCAGGGAAGGAGTGGAGCGGAGCAGGCCATCTTCTTTGAGAAATTCACGGAGATTCATCAACCAACGCCAAAGTTATTTCCAATAGAATGTTGCGGATTTCCAATGGAAACTAGGTCCTAACTATATATACCTACTGGCGACCGCCAGTAGGTAATTAATATATATATATATAGATATATATATATACATATATATACATATATATATATATATATATATATATATATATATATATATATATATATATATATATATATATATATATATATATATATCAATGAAAAAAACATAGGTTATAGACCATATATAGTTAGGGATTAGCATTTAAAAAACCTTATTTTACTCACACAAAACCATTGAAATTCGCATATATAGTTAGTTGCACTAACTATATATCGCGCACCCGCAATCCACTGCTGATGATGTCACATATTACATCATTCATGACATGGTCAGTGACATCACTGATGACATCACTGATGACAACTCAAATGACATTACTGATGACGTCACTGGTGACATCTCATTTGACATCAAATTATTATAATGTAAAGTTAAAATATGTCTTACATATTGAAGAATGAGTGGATGTATAAGTGTCTGGATGAAGGATTTAGTAGGTGCATGACTGATCGTATGAGAGAGTGATTAAATGTGTCTCACTGAGTGCATGGGTAAGTGATTAAACTGTCTTAATTCATGCATCATTATGTCTGTTGTTCTGTAAGCTGCTGCATGTGTTGATCAGTAGCTATATGAGTAACTATATGGGTAATTGATTGGTTGCCCAAGTATTTGTATGGGAGAGTGTGTGTGTGTGTGTGGGTGGCTGGGAGGTGTGTGACTCTTTGCATAGATGTGTGAACAGGTGATTCAGTAGATGTATGGGTTCAAAACTGCATGTGGAAACAGCTGTAGGGGTGGTTGACTGTGTGCATGAGTGTATTGGTGAGTGAATGGATATCTCAGTGCTACATGTCAAAGTAAGTACATATGTAAAACACAGTACATGTGAGAGTTGACATATATAAATTACTGTGTTTAAGAGCAAGTGAATTTGTGAGTGGCTTCATGGATCATTGAAAACTTGTATCAGTGATTGTATAAGAGAGTAAATATGTGTTAGAATATGTTTCAATAAGTAAGGTGTGTATAACTATATAGTTGAGGAAATGGAGGTGTGATTGATTCTTTGCATGACTGACTAGGTGTATGAGTAACTCCATGGATGAATGACAATCTGTGAGTGTCTGTTTACACTGAGTGTATCTAAGGTTATATCAAAGTCTGTAGAGGTTCATCGTATTAACACATGAATGATGTCATCAGTGATGTTGTCAGTGATGTCATTTGAGTTGTCATCAGTGATGTCATCAGTGATGTCACTGACCATGTCATGAATGATGTAATATGTGACATCATCAGCAGTGGATTGCGGGTGCGCGATATATAGTTAGTGCAACTAACTATATATGCGAATTTCAATGGTTTTGTGTGAGTAAAATAAGGTTTTTTAAATGCTAATCCCTAACTATATATGGTCTATAACCTATGGCTTTTTCATTGAATTTTCAAGGTTTTGTAAATGCTAATTCCTAACTATATATGGTCTATAACCTATGTTTTTTTCAGTGAATTTCAATGTTTTTTTAATAGCAAATATCAAAAGCTAAAAAATGTATTATTCTTTTAAATTAAAAATATATTTTATATGTTTTTAATATAATTTTTGTGTGCATCTGCCAAACCCTGACCTCTTAATAGTGCACTGTGGTGGAAATGATTTGGGCACTATGACTGGGGTTGGTCTGGAAAAGCTTTTAAAGGACACCTTTGATCAATTCATGACACTTTTTCCCCAAACTTCCTTGCTATATTCCAATATATGCCAAAGACAGAAATGAAACTGGTCCAACCAATTTTGTCCACAATTTGAGAAATCACGGAAACATGTGAATAAATGTGTTTCTGCTTACATGAGAGACTATGGAATGGGTTCAATAATCAACAATAACTTGCGTTTCAACATGCAAGACATCTACAGACGAGATGGTATGCACTTGTCAGATGAGGGGAATAGAATGTTCCTCCTGAATTTAAGACTGTGCATTGTAACCTACTTGAAGGTACCTAAATCAGCCACAGAACCCAATAGCTCTTTTCAGAGCTACCCTATCTCTGATCATTCTAAACATTTATCTTTTTCTAAGTTTTTTCACTATTTTCTTTGCCAAAGTACGCTCCCCAGTACGCTTACCGGTGCGCGTACCGAGCGCTCCCCCTGCGAAATCTTTCATTTTTTTGTGGTTTTTTGCCTATATGAGCGTCCTAAGCCCCCCTCAGAAAACCTAGAGGGTCAGGAAGTGACTACCGTGCCCCCTTCTACCCATTCCGAACATTCTTTGCCCTCCATCTTATGTCTCAATTCTACCGAAACACAAAATGGAGGACTCCCGTAACGCTGCCGGTACGCGTACCGGTGCGCGAACCGGTAAGTGCACGATAAAAAAAGGCTGGGAAAGTAATTTACAGAAAAGCCACTTGAGACATTTCCATCAAATATAGAATAGGCCCTACTACATAGCAGTCCCTACCATTTACCCAAATTTGATGGAATTCAATTGAGATATTTATGCTGTAGGCCTGACTAAATATCCTGAGGTAAATTACATGACAAAAACACATATGAAGTGTTAGAATTGACAACCAATTAAAATGTTACTTTCATTTTCTACTTTTATTTCATGACATTTGATTGGTTATGTACCTGAATATATATAAAGAAAGAGAGAGAAACACAGCCATTTTGACTACTACTTCCGGAAGTACATTTGAAGAGCATTTTCACTGACAAATTAAACTTCTTTTTGAAAGGTAAGAAGTTATTTTAAAAATTTGAAATGAGAACTATGTTATGGTAATTTGTGCAAACGTTTTCAAATAGTTATATACTGTCCCTCTGTTAGAGTTAGAGATTGAGATCGGCTTCTCTGTTAAAATTATGGATTGAGTTAGGCTTCTATGGTATAATTATGAATTTACTTTGTCTTCATCACATGCACTTTTTAATAGTTCTACTTCCTGCCTGAAACCATACAGTGCCCAAAGATAACTTCACTGTTAAAAACTCACAAGTACCTGCCTGAACTTTAACCGAACAGTAACCTATCTCTACTGATATATTTATTTTTTATGCAATTTACAGCAAGAAAATGGAAGCACAACAGAAAGAAAATAATATTTCCTTTCAAATAAAGATTGAAAACAATCCAAATGAAGAAAATGATGAAAATGACTTTTTGGATGACACATTAGACGAAGAATTAATTGAATGTGTAGAAGAATATGAATCATGGAATGAAAAGGAGAACATACCTGATGAATTGATGTTACAAATACTTTTAGATTTTGAAAAATCTGAACAATAAATTTAAATTTTAAAATTAAAAATTGTTTTTTTTTTATATGTAAATTATGAAATAGTACCAAAATAGATATAATATAAAGTGAGACTTAAAATATACTGTACAACTTTTTTGTGTTACATAGTAAGTTTGCTCATAGTTACTTCCTTTCTCCAACTATATTATCTCCAATGTGTATTTAACATCTCTTTTTCATCTCCTGCCTCCATATTGTTTCTGCTTTCCAGACAGACTATGGTATGAATTCCATATAACACAATAACTTCTGAAACAACTTGCAAGATATCTACAAAGGAGACGGTGTTTATTGATTTTTAGACTATGCATTGGTACCTACATGTTGCTACGTAAATAAAAATAAACAAAAAAAAACAACAAAAAGAACAATCATTAAACATATAATATTTGAAAATGCTATCATTCTTTTTTCCACATATACGCTCCCCGCACCGCTTCCCGGTGTGCGTACCGGGCTCTCCCCCTGTAAAAAAACATATATTTTTTTTTTTTGACCCGCGGGGCCCTTTTAAAGCCCCCACATCAAACCTAGGGGGTAAGGGAGGATCTACTCTGCCCCCTTATGGTAATTTCCCCCTTTGTTTTGGCCACCTCTTGTGTCTCGATCCTACCGAGACACAAGATGGCGGCCGCTCCGGACTGTTTAGAATGTTTACAGACACCGGGGAGACAATCAGCTTTCAGCACGCAAGTCGCGTATCGCACCCGGAGCGCTCCCCGGTGCGCGTACCGGGGCACGCTTACAGATATATATATTTTTTTGAACCTTAATTACTAAAAATCCACTATTGCACATATCTTGAGACCTAGCAAAGGCACATCGGGCTACCAGTCCCAACAATTTTGCCAAGTTTTGTGGAAATCCATTCAGCCGTTCGAGCTAAAAGTGAGTCCAACCGCCCTATGGAAAACTCAATGTTAAAAACACGTTTTGGGACCCCCCTTTTTTCTCGGCCCCCACTTCACGAAACCCCCCCAAACTTTCAGGGGATGCTCAGAAACAAAATGTGCCATTTTCCTGAAAA
The DNA here is from genome assembly GCF_964263255.1 of Lissotriton vulgaris. Lineage (NCBI taxonomy): Eukaryota > Metazoa > Chordata > Amphibia > Caudata > Salamandridae > Lissotriton > Lissotriton vulgaris. The sequence goes on from NC_141698.1 coordinate 1,118,372,912, forward strand.
TTTCAGCCAATTCCGTCCTTCAACGCTAAAGTTATTCAACATAGAATTTTCAGAAATCCCTATTCAAAAAAATCCTAACTATATATACCTACTGGCGACCGCCAGTAGGTGATATACATATATATATATATATATATATATATATATATATATATATATATATATATATATGTGCAACAGGTTTCCCCGGTCCCGGGGAGGAGTGGAGTCGCTGAAGAGACGGCTCTGAAAGGGAGCCAAGCGGTGGACATATATATATATATATCTATATATATATCTATATATATATATATATATATATATATATATATATATATATATATATATATATATATATATATATTACTCTTTCAAAATTTCGAATGTACCTTTTTTCACTAATTTTCACTTATGTTCGCTTCCCGGTTCGCTACCCGGTTCGCGTACCGGCAGCTAACCACGCGAAAAATTCAAAAAAAAATTTTCAAACATATATGAGCCTCCTCAGCCACCCTCAGAAAACCTAGGGGGTCAGGATACGTCTCCCGTGCCCCCTTATACCCATTTCCCACATTGTTTTTCCTCCTTCTTGTGATTAAATTCGACACAAAATAGCGAACTCCCGTTACGCTACCGGTGAGCGACCCGGTTCGCGTACCGGGAAGCGCTTCTAACGCGAAAAATCAATTTTTTTTATTTGCCCCACGGGACCCTTTAATAACCCCAATATCATTCCTAGGGGGTCAGGAGGGGTCTACCTTGCCCCCTTTCATTAAATTCCCCCTTCGTTTTTCTCCTCCTCTTGTCTCTCGATCCTACCGAGAGACAAGATGGCGGCAGGTCGGGACTGTTTAGAATGTTGACAGACACCGGGGAGCCAATCAGCTTCGCGAAGTTCCGTTACGCGTCAGGTACGCAAACCGGGGCGCTAACCGGAGTGCTGTCACAGATATATCTGTTTTTTAAAACGTTAATTTCTCAAAATCCACTGGAGCACATATATTGAGACATAGCAAAGGCACGTCGGGCAAACCATATCTACAATTCTGCAAAGTTTTGTGTAAATCCATTCAGCCGTTCGAGCTAAAAGTGAGTCCAACCGCCCTATGGAAAAATGAATGGGAAAAACGCGCTTTGGGCCCCCCCTTTTGTCTCGGCCCCCCCTTGACAAAACCCTCCCAAATTTTCAGGGGCTGCTCAGGAACAAAATGTGCCATTTTCCTGAAAATTTCAGCCAATTCCGTCCACAAACGCCAAAGTTATTCAACATAGAATTTTCAAAAATCCCATAGGAAAAAAATCCTAACTATATATACCTACTGGCGACCGCCAGTAGGTAATATATATATATATATATATATATATATATATATATATATATATATATATATAGGCCAACCCCTACTATATTAGATGTATGGGGTTAGGTGTATTTTGTTCCTTTGCGACACCTGAACCTACTGATGGTACATCTTGCCTCGCAGTTTGAAAAATATAAACATGTTTCCTTTTTTCATCCTTTGGAACATCTAACTGTGGGAGCTTGATGTTGACCGACAATTCAGTTTCTTTGCATTTCAGTTTGGCCCTTCGTTCTTGCCTCTCCCTTTTTTCCTTGATTGTCTCCTGGATGTACGGGAGGAGTGGCCATAGCGGGGAAGTCAGAATGGTGAACATCATGCCAATGATGAGCACATGTTGGCTACTGTGCCCTTCCGGCTTCTAAAATACTTCGCCAGACTATGACTACGTTACCCAGCATACCTTCACGCAACGCGCGCGACGTGATTACGTCATACGCGATGTCACGTGGGGCGGACAGAACAACCGGCAACGTTGGAGTCAGACGTTATTAAGCTGAACTCCTGGAGCGGCCATTGACGGTGCGGCGATCAGGAAGCAGGCAGTGTTGTGAGGTCTTTCCCTCGGAACAGTAAGGAGGCTCCATAGGGGATTGCCTACACTTTTACCAGTATATTTAGGCTCATACCCACAAGTTTGCTTTTACTTCACAACGCATCTCATGACTTGTTAACTTGAAGATGAGATGTCCGTGGAAGGGGCTGATTTACTAATTGTTTATGATGCGAAGAGGAGTTTGCGACATATGTACTTCTCTCATCGCTTGGGATATAGGTTGTGTTCTTCGGACACCTCCCTGCTGGGTGCCATGTCGAGTTTACAACTTGAATAAACTTGGTGAGTACATGAATGAGAGCAGTAATATGTCTCACAGAGACGCTTGTGGGATACATATACTCTTTGGCAGTTGAGACAGGTTGAAAGTGCGTTTAGACTCATGGAGATGTAGTGACCCGTCTTTTTGTAGCATTGTACATACATTCTTTCTTTTCTTTTACTTGTAGCCTGGGGTGACAAATGTATTTACATCAAGGGCTGTTGTTACGTGGACCACTTAAAGGGCACATGTTGTTATAACTGATGGAGTTGCCTGAGATAGTACACAGCTCTCTGGTACCTAAATACAACATATTTGTTTGTGATTATTTATCGTTTCAGTTTTTGTTTCCTCTGTTGTTGGGAATTCCCTCCACACGTGATGATTTAGATGAAACCTTGTGTGATCAGTCTTTTGGCACGTTGACCGAAGTGCGGTTAGGCCATTATCAGGACTGGGAAGGACATACGTCCAGAAGAAGACCGGGGTGACCTTTTGAGGTGCAGTAATTCGATCGAAACATGTTGGCACAAGCAGTACCAGGAGGGGTGTTTTGAGAACTTACATTTTATCTTGCAAACACTACCCATCCTATTTTTATTTCAATCCTGGTTGTGGAACCCACTAATAAAGGTTTGTTTGGTATCCTCAAACCAGTTTTAAAGCACTTCCCCATCAGCTGCACTTTGTCGCATCACTAGTCCTAGTCACAGGGCGACACTCACTGATCACTCTCTATATATATGTTGTTTGCTTTTGTATTGTGTTTATGTTTACCCCCTCCCTTATGCACCGTCCTGAGTGTGGCTACACCAGGGCGTTTTGTAAGCATACCCGATGATGAAGCATGTCACACACTTCGGTGTGTGAGTGAGGGCAGTTTTCCAAAACAGTTGTACGTTTTCTGTTTTGTGGTGTTATAAGTGTTTTTGAGTCTCTCCACCCCTCCTTGTGTGTATAACGTGACTTAGGGGGTTTGGGGTGGTAGAGTTGTAGATAAGATTGACCCTCTTCCCTTATTTGTGGTTAAGGATAGACTCTGGAGCAGGGTTCTCCAAAGTCAGTCCTGGAGGGCCGGATCCATGCCAGATTTTTAGTATACCCCCATTCAGATAAATGTAGTTACATCAAAATTTGACATGGATCCGGCCCTCCAGAACCTAATTTGGAGAACCCTGCTCTAGACTTAAGGCTAGGGACTACTTTCACTTAAACTCAGAGCTTTACGCAAGACTTCTTTTTAAAATCTTTTTTAACTCAGAACTTTTAGCACAGAACACTTCTGTAAACAAGACCTATTTCAGAACTAAAATAGCTCTTCCCTCCTGACTATAAGAAACCATCCTATAGCCTTCAGTGCCGACAACTCCCCTTGCACCTACATCTATAACTAGCTTTGGATTCAAGGGTGGGGGTGGGTAGATGGCATTCGGAAACAAGACAGACTTCCCGAAGTGCTCAACTTTAAACTGTGTTTTTAAAACTGGACGTTCCACTTGGTTTGCTATCTGTACTTTTAACCAATATGGTTTTTATCAATAACAATGTACTATTGAACCTTGAACTATGTTAGAGCAGTAATATTTCCATTTGCTCAACTTCATATGCATTTTGTATATCTCATACTGTCTTACGATTGTAATAGCTCCTATAGTTTACACAAAATTCAAGACTGTTGAATGAATCCTTTTTATTGAAACGCCCATCTGTTATTTGGGTGTACTACGGAGAAACATAGTGCATGCATGACTAAATTTGGTTATCTACTGTTTTTCCACGAGTCTGAGGAATCATGGTTTTTCATGTTGAATGGTTGCCAAGAAACTGTTCCCTTCTCATTACCGAGAAGTTTATAGAGTGGCCTCTGAGCTAGCAAGGTAAATAAACGCTACGACAAGGTTCACATTTGTGATAATAGCCGACAGACTTAGTCTTCCTCCATATTCTATAGCCTATGAGATCCTAATGCACAGAACCTATATAGGGATATAGGAACTAAACAACCCACTATTGGTAGCAAGGTCAGAGGGAAATATAGCAGTCAGTAGAGATGTTTGTCCCCTCAGCCAGGACCACCTAAGGTGCCTGGACCGAGGTGACCTCCTCCTTAGAAAATCCTCAATCTTTGAATTGAAAGCTTTAGCCAATCAGGTTATGTTGCCCCCCTCCCCTAAGGGAGGGGTCATATAAAGGGTGTAGTCACCCTAAAAGGTAAATAGCCCATTGGCTACTACCAGCCCATGCCTGTAACTCCCCTAAATTCAGTATTTAAGGGCACCCTTGATCATCAGATTCCTGTAACCTACAAAGAATGGCAAAGACGACGCCTTGCAGCCAAGCCTGAAGATGACTACTGATATGTTCCCAGCCCTACCGGCCTGTCTCCAGCTTAAAGACCCCGCAAAGAAGACTGCAACTGTCCTGTGGCCAGTGACTTCCAGAAACATGAGGAAGACTGCCTATTCTTCAACAAAGATCAGACCTAACCAGGACAGCGGCCCTGTCCAGAAAAATCCAACTACAAGTATTTTTGATCAAACTGTAAACACAATACCTGCCCACACTGCACCTGATGCCCATGGCCGAAGTCTGAATGTCTCACTTGTCCAGTGAATTCCCCCCAGCATTCTTGACCTTGACTCCATCAGTGTCTGACCTCTCCTGGACTCCACGAAGACTCCTGCAGCTTCTTCACAAAGGGTCCCGGTAAAGAAAATCTGACACCAAAAGGCACCCCAGAATCCTCACTGCCCCGACTTTAGGGAGCCCAGCTGATGGTGCCCAGGTCTTTTCTGTCATCCCAAATTACCTATCCAGCTAGTGGTCATCTTTCTCCAGCCTCCTGGTCCGAGCCTGCAGACTGTTTGTGCGACCAAGTTTCCCTATTTAAAAGCATTTGGTGCCCGACACTGATTAGCACGATGCACCTGGTTGCCACTGGTGGTGTATGGTTGGAGCTGTCTCATGGTCCCCCATGCCTGCTTTAACCCCCTGGCTTGTATCCTGAAACCGCATGTACGTACCTCCAACCAGCACCTGTGTGGGTGCCCCCAATCTCCATTGACTAAGGAAGGGCCCAGTGACCTCTGCACTTGGCCGCCCCAGTACCGCTGGTGGTGCAGTAGCTACCTAGAACTCTCCCTTGCACAGTATTTGCCTAAAGACTTGATGTGTAAGTCGAGTACTTACCTTTAAATGTGCACAAAGGTTTTCCTCCCTTAGGATTGCATTGCATTTCTGCCTGTTGCACTAAATGTTTATCTCTTACATTTGCTAAGGTTGCTTCTGTTGATTTGACATTACAAAGTATTTTTAGCATAACTAGTATTTTTACTGTTTTTGCAAACACAATTTACTGTACCTGAAAAATACTACTACTTTAAAACTGGTACTTACCTGCAACTGAATTTCTCTTGTTTCTAGAAATAAAGGTAACAAAGTAATATTTATATACAGAAGCAATTGGTCTTGGATTCGGTCTTGGAGTGTGTGTAACCATTTCTTGCCTGAGTATATACAACAAATTGTTAAAACTGTTCTCTGGTAAGCTTGACTGCTTAACCACACTTCCACAAAAGAGAGTAAGGTATTATATTCTTTAGCCTCTTTAAAGCTTCTGGAGATCCACTGGACTCTGTGCACGCTATACCTTACTTTGGTACACTATATTCAGAGCCACCTTTCGACAAATACCGATACCCTTGGGACTATTGTGGGAGCACACAAACCCCTGCCTCCACTGGAATATTTGTTTAAACAAAACAAGGGAACCCTTAAGGTATAGTATAAGGACCTTGGGCATTACGTTTTTACAAAGAACAGTGGTCCCTATATGAAACTAATATAAACAAAAAAATGAACATATACTTGATAAGTAATATGACTTCTGTCCGTCCGGACAGGATTTATTTTTCAATACGTGCATAGATAAAAAGTGTTTCTAGGAGAGAATGTCAAGCGGGCACAGCCGTGACCCTTAACATGCAAGACAGAACAACAAAGAGACAATATTAAACAAAGCAAGCAAATGAGTCTGCGTACTTGTACTTCAGTAGGGCAGACATAAAGTATCAGAAAAACACTCCATTGCAATTGAAAGATTCACCAACATTTTTTGCATATGGGGTTTACAAGTCGACGACGTTTCGATGCCTATAAAAATGAAGGCATCATCATCAGGACAAGGGTTGACCTTATTGTTGTCTTGGACATAAGCAGTATTAAAAGCCTTTTCATTGCATTTACTTTATATACATATTTACAGTAGGACGGAAAAGTGGGAAGAAACAAAAAATAACACAAGTATTAGGCATGTATCAAAAAACCCTTTTCTTTAAATTTTTCTGTTAAATATTTGACCTGTGACATGCGAGTGGAAATTAAAAACGTCATAGGGTTAACGGCGCAGTGACTATAATAGTGTTGTCGGCGCAGTGACATGGGAGATAGGGGGAGCAGGCGTGCATTAAAACTAAAGTTGGCCTGGTCAGATTATTTCTTAAGGTCTAGCATTGTGAGCGCAGCAAGTTGTGTCCCTGGCACCCGGCAGTGAAAGTGCACGGATTGAAGAGCACGGCGAAAGTGGTATCCGTGATTTTTACCTAGGATGCATTCATGCCTTAGGGTCGAGCGCTGTCCATATAGTGATCATGGCATTGGGAGCGCCGCAAGTTGTGTCCAGACAGTGAGAGTGCACGGATTGTCGAGCACGGCGATAGTGGTTTTAACGGAGGATGCATTCGTGCCTACATGATTGAAAGTTCAATGGAGGCTATGGTGCGTGAATACAAGAGGGCATGCACGCTATTGTGTCAATCGGGGTAAAAAACGATGATTGCACTTACATTGTAACCTCTTATGGCTTTGCTTGCGGGGATCATTTCCAGGCTGATACGTACGGATAGATCTGTAACCAGAAGTGGGGCATTAGAATCTTGGTGATGCGCATGCTAAGCATGTACCAAAACGTGGAGGTGGCATTTTACCTGAATTAGATCGTCCAATCCGTATATTATGTTACCGGGAGTCCATGCGGCATATTATGTTACCAGAAACATGACTCGGACGCTAAATTAGCGGAGGAGCACAATGGCTACCTAACGGGGGCAGAAGGAAGGTCTGGGTTAGAATGAGGCCTATCCAAAAAGGATAGCTGCAATAACGTATCTTAGTAGCGTACTTACTGCGTAGGTGCGACGGCACCGCTGCAGGTATGACAATCCGATGTACAGGCAACCCGCTTTCCCGGGCTTTATCTAATAGTGAACTAAACAGAGTGGAGGGACTATATATTGACGCTACAGTGAGAGGAAGTGATTTCGGCCGCCATTTTGGAGTGGTGATATGGTGCCTGCAGTGGGCATGCAAGTTTTAAAAAAAAGAGGCTGAGTAATGGGATCTACGTATTCCAAAGTTGCAAAGCTACACAAGAAAGTGGGTGTAGCAACCCTTACTGCAACAACACGGGGAACCGAATTTATTGTTAAGCAGCATGGCAATACCTGTTATAACTATGGTGACAGGGAAAGTTGTCGGCGGACATCTTAAAGTGGTGATATTGTGTTTAAGTGAACACGCACATTAAAAACCAGGACAGGAAAGTAGCATTTACATTTTTACAGAATAGAAACATAAAGGAAAAATTACAGTAGGGACGTCCAGTCCTCAATCCGATTTAACCCATTCCGGATGCTGTTGGTGCGCAAAATCCAGTGTAGTTCTTCTTTGTTTAACAATTGAGCCATGTCTGCTCCCCTGGGGGGTGGTTTGATGACTGTGATCACTGTCCATTGAAGATCCTTTTCGTTGTGTCCATTGGCAGAGAAATGTTCCATAAGTGGTGCATTCGCTGTTTTGCACTTAATCCTACTCCGGTGTTGGCCAATGCGGAGTTTTATTTTTTGACTGGTTTGTCGAATGTAAATAAACCTACATGGACAAAAGATGGCATACACTAGGTTTGAAGAATTACAATTGGAGAAGGACTTACGCTCAAAATTGATGTTGCCATATGTGAACGTTTTTCCTTCAATTGTGGAATCACAGCAGATACAACCTCCACATTTATTGTGACCTATAAGAGGTGGGAGACCCCATGCATCATTAATGGTAGTTTTCAATACAGGTAGTGGGAGTGCAGCCCTCACTAGATGGTCTTTGATATTTTTTGCGCGTTTAAAGGCAAACATTGGCTTTTCTAAATTAAGTTGTCCCGCATTTAGTACTGGCCAATGTTTCAAAACACTCTTGAATATTTGTCAGACTCTCGCAAGCTCACACACTTAACCTATATCTCATTGATAACAGTCCTGTATTTTTTGGTGTGGGTGGTAGAGTGTGTTAACACATAAGACTATTTGCTGAGCCTTCTCTCTTTTCAGACAGATTTTCTCTACCCCTCCTTACTTTAGTCCAATCTCGCGAGATTCTCGCAAGAGCAAACATTTTTTTAGGTGATATAATTGGTGAATAATCTAAATATCAAGTTTTTATTATCAACCTACACTAATATCGAGTTTAAAATATCGTAAGGACAGAATATCAAAGTCAAGAATGTCAACGACCAGACTATAGACCTGAAGGTAAGAAATATTATTTTTATTAATATAGAAGTTAGTAATATCGATAGCAAAAATATCGATGTTACTAATATCAATATTTAGATTAGTGTTCTGCATTGTAATATGTATGTGTTATGTATTTATTGTTACGTATTGTAATGTTTTGAAAAATATGTATGCAATTTTTAGATGTTAGTATTTTTTTTAAGTAAATGATGTGTTTTAGTATTGTAGCAGCTTGTGGGTTTGTAGTGGAATCGGGTGGGAAGTTATTCAAGTATAGTAAATTAATTATTCATTTTAGGAATTATTATTAAGTTTTAAATACATTTTGTGTTTTAGTTCTGGAGTGGGTTGTGGGTTTATAGGGGAATAGGGCGGGAAGTAATGTAATTGTAATCAAGTAAAAATGTATTTTTATTTATTTGTATTGATAAATAATGCATTATTAATTCATTATTATTTGGTAATTAATTTGTATTAATTGATTATTGTATTAATTTAATTTTAAAGCAGGTTGTGAGTTTATAGGGGAATAGGGTAGGAAGTAATTTAATTCTAATTTAGTCATTAATAATTGTATTGTTGGGTATTGATAAATAATTTATTGTCAATTAATTATTAATGGGTAATCAATGTTTATTAATTATTAATTTTGGGTATTCATACTTAATGTATTGTTTATTAATTAGTAATTGGTAATTAAATATATTTAATTATTATTTATTGGTATTTATCATTGGTTTAATGTCAATCAAGTAGTAATTGGTAATTAATTCCTAATAATTATTATTGTTGGTATTGATAATACATGTATTATTGATTAATTATTAATTGCTAATTCAATGTTTTTAATTATTTATTGGTATTTATCATTAATTTATTGTTAATGGATTATTAATTGGTAATTCATTTTTATTAGTTATTTATTGGTATCTTATAAGTATGTTATTTTTAACCCTTACGCTATCTAAAACTTTCCCTATTGTTGCACTCACTGGAGTGGGAGTAGTAATTTGTACCCCTTTGCTATCCAACACATTCCCTACTGTTGCACTCATTGGAGTGGGAATAGTAATTTTAACCCCTACGCTATCCAACATTTACTCTACTGTTGCACTGTTTGGAGTTGGAATAGTTATTTTATTCCCTCCACTATCTAATATTTTTTTTTTTATTTTAGCTAATGTAGTACATAATAAATTATAAAAATATATATTTTTTAATTTTGTTAATTTGTTACATATTTTTATTTAATTTTTAGTTATATTATTCTTTTATGTGTATAGATGTATTTATAATGTATAAGATATTTTTAAATAATGTACACATTATTAAAATAATTTTTAAAACATATTAATAAGTAAGTGTATATATATTATAAGTAAATATTTAATGTATTTTTAAAATATATATATTATTTAGCATTTGAAAACATTTTACCATATTTGTAAGTGTTTATTTTAATTAAATGTATTATTTACTTTATTTTACATTATTTTTTTAACAAAAAAAAACATTTTTAATAACGATATTTTTGACATTGATATTTTTTTCCGATATTTTTGTACTTACCATAATGTAGATATGATGCCGATATTCTTGACTTTGATATTCTTCCTGGAATATTTTTGTAGGTCGATATTCTGATCTTCAATATTTTGTCGGTGATCTTTAATTACATTACTTATACTTTATTGATACTACTACTAGAATATGGGGAGAAATGGCATTTCCACTCAGAGCTTTCCACAGTATACTAGGAGTGTATAGTAGGGTGTAAGGAGAGATTGGCCTGTCCGCTGACACCTCTCCTGAAATTAACCGGTATGCATAGTAGTGTGTGGGGGACACTAGACTCCCTACTGAGATGTCTCTCTCAGATGATGGGTTACCTTAAGAGGGCTATCCACTGAGACCCCTCTCTTGATGACAGGCATGCATTGCAGGGTGTGGGGAAGGATTGGCATATCCCCTGAGGTCTCTCTCTGAAATGATGGGTGTGCACAGCAGAGTGTTGGGGAACTGACCTACCCGCTAACACATTTCTCTAGACTAATGAGTATGAGTAGTAGTGTCTGGGAAATTGGCCTCTCTAATTACAGCTTTCTCTAGGGCTTTGGGTGTATGTATTAAGGTCTATACCCACTAGCTCCCCTCCACAATGTGATAAGAACACATAGTGGTATGTAGGGAGGGACTAGCCCCTCTTCTGAAATCCCTCTCTTGGACGAAGAGCATGCAAAGTGAGGACTGAAGTTGGCCGGCCTCTCCTTTCACACCTCTTTCTCCGATTATGGGTATGCGTATCAGGGTGGGCAAAGGAACTAGACCCTATGCTAAGGCCTCCCTCTGGGATGATGGGTGTGCATAGTAGGGTGTGAGGAGGGGGCCTACCTGTCTGCTCACACCTCTGCCCAGTGTGAAAGATGTATAATTAGGGTGTGGCGAGAAAATTACAACTATGCTGAGAAGTCTGTCTTAGATGACAAACATAGAGATTAGGGTATGGAGAGAGACGGTTCTGTTAGCTCAGACATCTCCGAAAAGTAATAGACGCTGCTCTCTCTGCTTCTACCTCTCTTTTTGCTAAGGGATGTGGATAATAGGGTATAGAAATGGTGTATCCTCTCTGCTGAGAACTATGTTTTGTTTGATTGATGTAGATAATTGATTGTAGGGACACACTCACCTCTCCCTCACACTTCTCCTGATAAGCAAAGGCTGGCATAGTATGTTGAGCACAGAGACAGACTTCTCCTTGAAAACTTATCTCCAGAGCCTCAACATATATAGTAACATGTGAAAATGAACTACCCTCTCTACTATCACATCCCCACAAGCTCATAGCAGTGCATAGTAGAACATGAGGGTGCACTGGTCTCTGTGCCAAGACTTCTCTCTTGTATGAGAGGTTTCTAAATTACAGTGTGGACAAGGACTGATCTTTTTAGTGAGACCTTTCTCTTGCAAGACACCTCACCATAGTTGTCTATTCAAATACTTGACTTCACTATTAACAAGTCTCTGTAGCATAAAACATGTGCATACTATTGTATAGATGCATATACATGCAGGAATACGATCTTGTGAGACTCTCGTGGGATTGTAAAATACCTTGAGTTAGGCACAGTCATTTTCAATACAGGTCTTGCGAGAAGCTAATGGGATTGAATGGTCCTCATGTGGCAAGTGGCACTCCCTGAAGTGTGCACTCTACTCTTGTGGCACTTTAGTAGAATCACAACACAATTGTATGGAAATAGTATATGGGAGGGATAGCCTCTTAACTGGAAACACTCTTTTGAATAATGGATGTGCATACTGGAGTATGATGAAGGACTACCCTCTTCTTTCAAACCTCTTTCTCAAATCACGACTTTGCATAGTAGGGTGAGTGCAGGGACTGGCCTCTCCACTGAGATCCCTACCTGGTATGACAATTGTACATTGTAGGTTGTATGGAGGGACGGATCTCTACACTGAGAACTCTCTTTGGAAAGACAGGTACATAGTAGTGTGTGGGGAGAAACATACCTCCCCGCTAAGACCTCTCCCCAAGATCACAGGTGTACATATTAGGGTGTAAAGAGTGTGTGGATGGACTAGCTCTCCTTTTAGACCTCTCTCTCCTATAAAGAGTGTGCATAGTAGGGTATGTGAATGGACTGGCCTCTCCTTTGAGACCTTTCTCTGAAATGACTGGTGTCTGTAGTAGTGAGTTGAGAGGGAGTGGCCTTTCCTTACAGGCCTCTCTCTCAGATGACAAGCACGCAAAGTAGAGAGTATGGGGAGCCACAGATCTTTCCTTTCAGACCTCTATCTCACTTGGCAGATGTGCATAGTAGGTTGTGTAGATTAACTGGCCTCTACTTCAAGATCTCTTTCTCGTTTCAGACCTCTCTCTTAAATGACGAGTGTGCGTAGATGTGAGTGGGGATGGACTGGCATCTCTTTTCAGACCTCTGTGTCAGTTGACAGATGTACATAGTAGGATGTGTGGATCGATTGGCCTCTCCTTTAAGACCTCTCTCTCAGATGTCAAATGTGCATAGTAGGGGGTTTGGGGAGCAACTGGACTCTCCTGCGAGACCTTCCTCATAAATAATGGGTGTGCAGTGTAGTGAGTGAGGAGGGACTGGCCTCTCCTTTCAGATCTCTGTGTCAAATGACGGGTGTGCATAGTTGTGAGTGAGGTGTGGCTGGCCTCTCCTTTCAGACCTCTCTCTCAGATGACTGAAGTGTATGGAAGGGTGTGGGAAGAAGGCCCCTCTACAATATGATGGGTGTGCATAGTAGGGTGTAGGGAGAGACTTAACTCTCTACCTAGAACTCTTCCTAAGTTTATTGGTGTCAATAGTAGGTTCAGATAAAATCCATCTATATTAACACTCCTTCCTACAGTGTGTATGCCAGAGTGTATTAAAAGATCACCTATTCCTTCCTAATTTTCAAGATCCCAAGCAAGTCTCATGAGAACATGCCAATTTGAAAAACAAATTTACATTCTATTCATCACAATTCTAATATCCCATAACCTCATTTAAATAATATGGTGCACAATATCGATTCCTCCTAGTAGAGTGTATTCACAACTCATCTACTCCTTTTAACTAATTAAGATCCTCCGACAGTCCCATGAGGGCATTAACTTGTTTTAAAAACAATTTAGAATTCCATTCAACACAGACCTCCCCTAAAAATCTAGCTGTACAGGATGCCTTTCTGCTGTCTCCTTATACAGTTGTTTTATTTCATTTCCACAACATCTAAAATGTTTCATTACAAACAGCAATGACAGCCATTTGATTTCTGAAACTCTAGCAGCCAGTCAATTAGAGCGCTCGCCTTAGCAAGAGCCTCTCGCTCCCATGAGAGAATAAATTCTCACAGGAAAAACAGCCTCTTGTCCAATCACCGGGCTTCATTTTTTAATTTGTGCTCTTTCAGGATGCTTGCCAGTCTCTCGCAAGCCCAACTGTCTAAATATCTTTTTATTTGACCCTTAATAATGTGCAATTATTGTTCAGTGTGGGGCTCTGGGACGGTGTGTCAATATTGGGGCCCTATAGTCACATTTTACTGAAAAAAAATTGGAGAGGCATTTGGGCTTCAAAGTGTTCATTATAAAGTCCTCCAGGAAGAGTTCAACACTTGGCCCTTCTGCCCACTCGAGGACCCCACCACTCAAATATTGTTCCTTCTTGAGGAGCCCTCTAAGTCACTCAGCTTGGCAAATCATCATCACATTGTCTTTCATCAAGCGGTACACTTGACCCCTAGGACCTTTTCATCAGCCTTTAGTGTGACCAGCAAGGCCTCAGTCTCTGTGACCCTTTCAACCATTTACTTGATGTCAGTCTGAATAAGAGGACCTCTATGGTAAAGGAATCCAGTTTTTGATTTCAGCGAACCCTTCACTACTTGAATACGCACCAATATATCTATTAAGGAAGGCTTAATTTCTTTCTGTGGTTCTGTTGTTTAGAGATGGGGCGCCTGCGTCCCAAGATGTGAAGATAGTGCTATCCATTTTGTTTTGTGTGGTCCCCTTTCTACCCATCCTACTAGATATTGTAGTCCCTGGGAAGGGCCCTCTAATAATGTCCTAGGTGCATCCACAATCCCTCCCTATACCCCCACCTAACAAGTTATTGGGTGGTACTTACTGTTACCTGCCAGTAGCACTGGAGTTATTTATGTTGCATTCCTGCAGTCTCCCAGCCTTCCTTGTGCCCCCTAGCTTTCGTTGCCCAGTTCTGGTGTGGTTGGGAGTGTAGCTTCCATGTCTGACATTTATTTGCGCTGTATAAGTCTTGTTGTGGTCCACTCACCAGATTTGTTTGATGGCATCTTGGCGGACCGGGAAATTACCCTGGCTGCTACAGCCGGTCTGACATCCGGAGCCTGTTGTCAGCAGAACATGTTGAGACCCATGAGCCCCTGCCTCTACGTTGTCTTTCCTCCATCATTGGACAGTTCTGGTCTACCTTTTATGGGCAATCACCACATGCCCAGCATGGCACACGCTGCTCCCTCAAGCTGCAGCGCTACTGCACCTCCACCACCACTTGAGCTCAGGGATTCACATGCGGATGTGTGTCGCTCTCTGCTCCACCTACTTAATTACAGTCCCACTGTTTTTTCTTCTACGGCTTTCCCGCACTTTGCTGCATCATGGCTACTGCTGGTTTTAATGTGGGCCACACTTTGTGATGGATGCATTAGCATTAGACATCCACTTGTGTGCCACCACAGGGAGAAAGCTCAGGAGCTTCATATCTTAGTAGATATGGTGTTTTTTAACTCTCTCTCATTCACGCAGTACTGTGCAGCTAGTTGTCGTGCTGCGTTGCATGAATTGTAATCAAACCTCCCCTGAATGTATAGGTCGTCTAAAAGGCTGAACATGCTAAACCAGCCTCATGTTTTATGATCATTGTTTCTAGGCACTTCCTGCTGAGTAAACTCTAACTTCCAATTTCCTCCTTAAATTGTATTTTTTCTCTTTTCTGTCAGTGCTTTGAAGTATCAAACGGGACTTAGTATTTCCTCACAAAACCTCTAAATTAAAAAAATAAAAATAATCTTAAAGAAGCTAATGTTGAGATATCCCAGCTGTTAGAGCCAGATTTATCCCGGTATTTTTTTCAGGCAACACTCCGTGATCCATTGTGGCCATGAGTATCTCTGTGATGACCTCTGCAAGAACACAACAGATTCTACCCACCCATGCTTCACCTCCCTCTTCAATAAATAGTACATGATCACAGACATAGGCCCTTTGGGCCAGATTTACTAAGAAGTCATGCAACGCAACACAGCAGGACAACTTGCTGTGATGTATTGCATGACAGTGAGAGAGCAAAAATATGCCATATCTACTGAAAGATGCTGCATTTCTGCTCACGAAAGAACAAAGAGGTTGGAGGAGGGCCTGAGGGATTTTAAGGACCAAACAAAGACACATTCCCTAACTAAGTGCTGAAAAACAAACAGTGTCAGAGGGTCTATAAGGTCTATGTGTGGTTCATTGAACTAACAGAACAGTGTCAACTCATCTAACAGTGATAAAGAATATTGGTGGATACCAGTAAACACTCACAGGATATCCATCAGTCACCACACGGAACCGCCCTTCATCATTTGGCATTCCTGTTGGCCACAAAACGTTTTTTGATACACCACTGGCTCAAAGAGGGGGGTCAGTTGGTATAACCTCCCAAGAGACAGGTGATGGCCAATAGTGGTAGAGTGTTACAAACTACCCATCAATTTAGTTAGTGGGTGACTGATTTGCAGTGCTGTGAGAAAAGGTGTGTGAAAAAAGTGAGTGAAAATATATAAAATTGGGTGAGGGAGCAGAAATAAGACAACTTTATTAGGTTCTATGCTCACTCCGCCAATATTAAAAAGCAGCATAGGTAGATTTAGCAAATATCTACTCTGATATCAAGATAGTCAACATGTTTCAGCAATATAAAAACCTCCCCAACCGGCTCAGAAGGAGGTGTAGGAGTACCGACGGAGAGAGCGGTGCTTCCCTCGTGCCCTGAGCCGTGGCCAGGCGGGGTGGAGCCATTTGCTCCAACTATAATGTAATGAATATACCTTCTGCAAACAAAGGAATACACCTAGAACATCAGGTGTTTTTTTTCATGTTGCAGCAATGCGAATATTCAGTCACTGTTTTTATCCATCACTTCACTATTTGCAGTAGCATTATAACATACACCGGTCCTGATGAAAGTAATGGACTCTATAGTCCCTAGTATATTGCTGAAACATGTTGACCATCTTGATATCAGAGTAGATATTTGTTAAATCAACCTATGCTGCTTTTTAATATTGGCGGAGTGAGCATAGAACCTAATAAAGTTGTCTTATTTCTGCTCCCTCACCCAATTTTATATATTTTCACTCACTTTTTTCACACACCTTTTCTCACAGCACTGCAAATCAGTCACCCACTAATTAAATTGATGGGTAGTTTGTAACACTCTACCACTATTGGCCATCACCTGTCTCTTGGGAGGTTATACCAACTGACCCCCCTCTTTGAGCCAGTGGTGTACCAAAAAACTTTTTGTGGCCAACTGGAATGCCAAATGATGAAGGGCGGTTCCGTGTGGTGACTGATGGATATCCTGTGAGTGTTTACTGGTATCCACCAATATTCTTTATCACTGTTAGATGAGTTGACACTTTTCTGTTAGTTCAATGAACCACGCATAGACCTTATAGACCCTCTGACACTGTTTGTTTTTCAGCATTTCTGCTCACTCCTTGCGCTGCTGTACTCTGTACTGCCTAGCACCAAACCAGACACCCTCGCACCATGCTGCAAGGGGGCCTGTGTTAAGAGAATGTTTGTTTTTGTGCAGGAATGGACACCTTACTTCACAAAAGCAATCCTATGAGGTATGTTCCTCTTTATATGTGTGCTGCATGATGAAGCACACGTAGAAAGAGGAAATAAAATTAGAAATATAGATGCTTCTCCTTGTTACTGCTCACTTGGAAAGGAGTGCCAATTTGAGGCAATATCAGGTTCACAATTCTTTAGTAAATCTGGAATTGCACCAGTATCCATGGGTGGATGCAGAAGATTGCCCATGCTCCACCCATGACATATTTTTTCAATTCAGGGTTCTGCAAGGCCACGATTTGGGCTCCGGTGAGTTACTCAGGATTTGCTAAGCCACCCAAAGCCATGCAAGGTGGCTTTGTGTGGCTTAGTAAATCCCATTCTAGGGCTTGCGTTTCCTTGTGTCACCTTACATGGCACAAGAGGAATGCAAGACCTTTGTAAATGTGCCCCTTTTGTGACCACGTCCTGTCAAACCTATCCTGGCACTGTCGACTGAATGACAAACTCCTGCGACACCTATCATTTCAATCACACCCATCTGCTGAGTGCAAGCGTCCAACGCCCCTTCAGCAGGCACAGTGTGGGCTTTACCACTGCGTCCCATCTTGTTATTTCTACAGCACATTCATTGCCTCAATCTGGCATGGCAGCACCTCTTCACAGCATCCTCTGTATGTAGGACTACACCTGGAAAGCTGCAGTTCTCATGAGATGCATTGTGTTGGTCCTTTTATGACCTCTGTCCCACCAAACGTGCTTTATTCACATCCTCTTCTGCTAAAATGTCTATAAGTAGCAGCCCACTGCTGTAGGTATTATTGCAGCTTATGATTATTTATTCGCTGTGTCCTCTTTCAGTTTCTCTGTCTTCTTCCAGTTACATCATTATCTGCAGAATCTTCATTTTAAAACTTCCTCTGGTGATGAAATCTACTTTGATGATGGAGGGGACCCTCCCACGTGCTTTGACATTTCCAGTTGGATTTACATTGACCGCTATAATGCTACAATAATCAAAGTGGGAAGCTTCCAAATAAACCCTTCCGGGGAAGAACAGTTCATCATTGATGACCGAGCCATTCGTTGGCACCCTGACTTTAAACAGGTAATGGCTCCTGTCTGATTTGGGAAAAAACTTTGAAAAAAGGTGAGAAACAGATGGATTTGAAAGAACAATAATAATCAAATGGAAAAGTAATTGTTGCCTCATTGACAGTTTGTATCAGTGAATGAACCCCAATAAAATAAATCTCAGTTCAGCTGCCCCAGTAAACTCTAAGGGCCCTTATTTACAAAGAATTGGCTTAGGGCAGCGCCACACGTCATTTACTGTGCTGCCCTACACCAATTTCAAGGGGCAGGAATGCACCAAATTTATGAGATACAGTGCATTCTAGTCCTTTCTACTTGGTGCCTACCATTACTGCAAACAATCCAGAGACACAGAATGCAGCATACATGTAAGGAGAAAAAAACGAGCAGAAATGAAGGATTGACGCGCATGTTAGGCATAGGTGCACCCCAAGTCTTGCTGGAGCTGCGTCGCGCTTGCGACGCCACTCTGGCAATGTAGCACCTTTATGGCAGTAGATGCGTCACACATCTGCCTATTCTTGCCCCATGGTGTGCCGCATTGTAAAGGAAGCACATCCATAGTGGCGCAAGAGGTTTCTGCCGTGGAGCACAATAACTGGCGCATCCCTGCTGTTATGCACGGATGCGCCCATGATTGTAAATCTGCCCCCAAGAGGGGCAGCAATGCAATGAGGCATACTCCGATCAGAAGTACTCCTAGAAAGCAAATGTTGCACTACTGCTGAGAACCAGTCTCTCTTCATTTTCACCAATATTGGAGTTGTTTCCTGCACACTTGTATTCTGGAAATTGATTTATGACTTATGTAAATATCAACCCTTTAAAAGGTGGGAATGAGTCAGCAAAATATTGTCAATCCCCACAAACAGGTATATTTACTCTGAAGAAAATGTTATTTTTAAGGTGGTTTTACACATTCAAATAGGTCTGTGGATTGGACACCCTGTGTAGCCTGCTAAGAACACCCAGTCTCTTTAGCTCACTGTCCTCAGAACTCCAGGCTCTGTATTAATAGGGCATGCACCTTGTGTTTCTTCATCCACAAGCCCCTCGCTCTGTAATATCATGTGCCCTTTGGTATTTCTCCCTGGAACTCCTACTTTAATGTTATCACTTCTGTCCCACATATCTTCAACTCTGGAACCTGTGCGCTGATGTGATCGCCAACTGACCCACATATGTTCCTCCATGGATCCGTCGCACTGATGCAATCACATGTGCCCAGCATCATTCACTCCGTGAATCCCTCACACAGATGCAGTACACCTGCTTGTATCTGTTCCTCCCTGCACCGTAGCACTCATGCAATCACATGTGCCCAGCATCTGTTCCTCCCTGGATCTCTCACACTGATGTGATCACATGTCTCCTACATCTCTCACTTCCTGGATCCCTTGCACTGATTCATAAGCATGTGCCCCATATCTCTCCCTCCAAGTATCGCTCACACTGATGCAATCACATATGCCCTGCATCTCTTCCTCCTGGACTGCTCGCACTGATTTTATGACATGTACCCGGCATCTCTCACTCCCTGGATCCCTTGCACTGATTATTTTATAGGGTTGAGCGGAGCTCGCGAAGTTGCACTATGCAGAATTCTGCAGAGTTGTATAAAAACTCTGTAGGGTTCCGCGGCGGTCCACTCTGCACTAACGAGTATCTCCCAGTGCCAGAAGTATTCTTACCTTCCTTGCCAAAATTGAGCAAGTACATGGGTCCACGAGAGGCAGCTATACTCCAGAGCCAGCGTGAACAGGAAGAATGTGCATCCACAGACAAAACACTTTCTAGTGCGGGTGCATCGTGGGGCTGGGCCAGAGTAATTCCCACAGTACAGCACGTGTAATCGGCTAGTTGGGAATTCCTGAGTTGCACACCTCAAAAGCTCCAGTCTCAAACTGTCCGCCAGCAGATTCCTGTTCAAGAATTTAGGGGATCATTATGATGGCGGTCGGACTTTGTCCGCCTGCCAACATAGCGGTCTTTGGGACCGCCCACCAGACAGGCGGCGGTCCCGCACAGCAAATTAGAATGCGACTGCCACAATGGCGGTCCCATTATAGTTTAACATTGTGGCGGGTGCTGCTCAAAGCAGCACCCGCCACAATGTTAAAATCGCTAGTAGTGCATGTCACTGTACCACATGGCTGGCACCACATGGTGCTTGCCACTTGGTGCAGTGATGGTACCCCCCAAGTGAATACCTCAACCCCCCAACACAAGGGGGGCCCGCAATGGGGCCCGCAACGGGCCCCCGTAACAAAAGTCCACATGCCTTTCCATGGGATACCACCATAGAAAGGCAGCTTTTTAGCTTCATCCTAATATGGTAGACAACCGCCACCATTTTAGGCATCCTCCACCGTCCGCCAAACAATTTCGGGTGGCAGACGATCTTTAAGTCCGCGGCGGATGCATTCATATTCCCACCGCCATCATAATATGGTGGTGGGAAAAATCAGTATGATGGCGGAAGGACCGCCACCACAGTGCCGCCGGTTGCCACCGCCCCTAATTTTATACTTAAAAAATTTACAAAGGGATGACCATCAAACGCTAATCCCGGCAAAGTACAACTGGTGAGTCAAACAGTAGCAGAGAAGCAGAGTGCTGAGTATTCTCGTCTGGGCCCCACAACTTGTGCTGCTCCCTCTTACCTCCAAAATGCGTAGGGGTGGTGGGGTGGTATGGCAGTCCAGCTTGTTTCTGTTCTGCTCACTTCCGGTGTCACCCATGGCTGGGGGCTCTGGGGAGATTGTTGGCTCAAAGGTTTCTGAGGGCAATTGGAGGCCGCCGCAGGTGTCCTGTCCTCCTGCTCCTGGGGCTGCTCTTAGGGCAGGCTCTGAGGGTAGGGAAAGTCTTGTAAAGTAGGGCCCCTACAGTCCTGTGATTGGAGCAGTACCACTGCAAGCCGTCAGTTGGGGGGGAGCGAGGAGAGCGCCAAAGCCATATAGACTAGAGGGGTACAGGCAGAGTGGTCAATACAGGCACGCAATGCGGGGCTTGTTCAACTCTGCAGTTTCCCACTGGTACTACTATGCACCCACCACCATGGCAAAGGAAACAAATGGATCAGGAGGATTGTCTCCACACTGGATGCACCTTTCACCCACGTCAGCCTCCTCCTCCTTTTTCAACCATGGTATTGTCCGAATTTAGGGTAAGTGCGTTGGTGAACTCCACTCCACGGTGGTTGGTGGAGTTTTGCTGGACTCCACGTTCCTAGTGGAGTGTGGAGTGGGAAAAACTCTGCTTGCAGAGTGGAGTTGCCCTCCCACCTTTTGCTATGATATGTGCCTCGCATCTTTCACTCCCTGGATCCCTCGCACTGACACAATCACAAGTGCCCCGCATCTCTTCCTCCCTGGAACCTTCACACTGAATTAATCACATCTGCCCACATATCTTCCTCACTGGATCCCTCACACTCATGCAATCACATTGAAGAGCCGGGCGGATTAAAGGCCCGGCGGCACAGGGTACGCCTTAATCTTCGAGTTCTCCTGCCTGGTCGAACAGAGACACCAGACACTCCATTGGCGTATAAGATCGTATTTTATTAGCAGCAGCCAGCACAGTTGTCCCTGAAGTACAGAAGTATGTTCAAAGGAGACTGCCAACGAACTCCGTGGCACACAGGTTTATATAGATTTTAGATACACAATGAACAATCCCAAGACATACAAATCAGACAAATGCGAAGGGTTTGGAAAGCAAAGTATAACGTACATTCAAACAAACTTGGTTGTCGGCTGTATTTGTTACCCAACCCCTTAAGCCATTCGCAAAGGAACCCACACAATCCAACTTTCAGGTGAAGAAACACATTTGTATGCTTAGGAAGGACAGATGTGGAATCAGAGAGTCCATAAAGGAAATGGCGAAGGACAGCAGATAAGATAGCCTCAGGAAAGAATGGTGCGAACCTACAGATAGTCTGGACGGCGATTAGTTAATAAGACATGGATTGTTGTGTTTCGTCAGACCCTGACACTAGACCTATAAATAGAGGCGAAAAGGTTACTTAGTATGTGAATGCAGGGAAATGACTGAGAAAATACCTGGCTGGCGGTGCTGCCTGAGTGAAGGCAGCACAAAATGGAGGCCAGTCGCAAAATGGCAGACGAACACGAACAAAGTCGCGAAATACAGAACCTCAGACCCACCTTTTGCTATTACTCAGGCAAAATCACCAAACTCATGTTAGTCTGAGTCGGAGTCGACCTCAATGGCCATAAGGTCATCAAACTGTTGCTGTACCATATCTTAATGTTCTCTGTCTTCTTGGACACAGATGTTGGGACACACATTGTGGCAAGTAGACCACAAATGGAGGGCCCACACTGTACACACAGGCAACAAGAGAATAGGATGGCTCCTATCGCTCCAAGGAAAATTTGTATCTTCCATCCCCAAACAGAAAATAATCCCCAGAACCATCCTACCAAAGACAAGTCTCCTTCCTCCTGATGAATCGACTCGGAGATGGTATGTAGTTTGGAGATGGCCTGGTATATTGTTGGAGCGTCATCAGGAACGTAAATGCATCAGCTAGATCCAATCAATCTACAGACCCCTCCTTGGTCTGCTAGGATAACATCTAGTACAATCCTGTTCTGCAATGTCATGAGACGATCAGCCTGAAGTTCTGCTGTAATGTTACTTAAAGCACCTATAGTAACATCAATGGTGGTCTCGACCACACGGGTCAGCTGCCTAATATGCCTACTGTTGATCATTGGACCCCAGAAAGGGAGAAATCCTTTAAGGAAATCACCTCCTTATTGTCCCACTGTATCTTTGGCATCAATTATCCCTCTACCATATCTGTTTCTGTGATGATCTGAAGGGGCAGTGTATGTAGGGGGAAGCAAGAAGGCTATATAGCATGTTCCTGAGAAGTCAGACAGGAGCCATGTATAGGCTCTGTCTTCACAGACAAAGTATGTACCCTGAGATGGAATCAATGGGGGGAATTCTGCGATGTGAAAACATGTATATGAACAATTCTGTTGTATATCAGTCTTCTCGCTGTTAATCTGAAGGCAAACATTACCGTGATGGGGTACTGTCCATACTGGGGGAGACGTTCCCTGCTTTGTTTTATCATTAAGGCTAGTGATATAGTGAGTCACATTCCAACCTTCAAATGCTCGTTTCTCATCAATGGGTATCATTTTCTTGTCTCCAATTTTAGCCATTGATACTATTCCCTTTAGCAGGCTACTATGGCTAAAATCCATTCTGCTCCAGAACGAACCAATAGGGTATCTTAGTCGATTATGGTATAAGGCCGAGAACATAGCCAAGTATGCCCAGGCCGATCCTTCATAGGAGAAGGGGAGGACTAGGTAGGGCATGCCTTTGTGCGTGCTATGAGGCATGAGTCCACATACCCAACAATCTGTTATATTGACAGCTAATGGGTGTTGGTGTAATAGTTGAATGAACGAGTTATTCAGGTATTCAATCCTTCTTATCTGCTCATGCGGGGGAAGGGCATGTGTCTGATGTTGAGAAACAAAGGGGTGAGAAAGCAAAGAAGTGGAATCAGAAAGGGGTTTTGGCTGTAGAAGATGAACAATCCAACCTGCAAATGTTAATAAAATACATAAAAACATCGAAATACACAAAGTAACGCCAAATCGACTACGCAATAATTTACAGTATTTCTGCTTCATCTTTGTCTTCCTATTTTCCCTACTTGATGTACCATCCATCCTTTCTAAAAAAAAGGTTGTTGCTCACGGCAATCTTCCTCAATCTCTTGGCTGAATTTATTTGCTTTTATAACACTGCAAATCCTGCGGGTCCTAGCCACCAAAACAGGGTACAGTCCAAGGCTCCTACCATGACCCTGCAACGGGGACAGATGGTATATGAATAATCTTGTAAAAAGTTCAACAAAAAGGAATAAATAAAAAAGAATTTCAAGTGTCCTTTGCAGTTCTAGGCCTGAGGTTGTAGCGTCTCTTATTCGATATAGTCTGGTCTTGAAACAGTGTTTTCCGGATTTGTGGTGTCTATTCGAAGATGTGGTGCTATAGCTCCCTGAAGAATATCATCATCTTCTTTCTCGGACTGAGTTCCATCCAACCGGGCCCTAAAAAAAGGTACAAAAAGGGGAATCTGCTCTCTTTCGGACTCACCTATGCCCCTGCAGACCCACTGGTCGAAGGGCAAGGGCAAGGGTACCTTTTTGCAGTGCACGTCATTAACCCAGTTTTTCTTCCCCTGTACTTTCACCACCGTGCGTGTGATGAGGAGTACTAGGCGAGGGGCTGTCCAACGGGCTCCAGGTTTTTGGTTCTCTGAAAGTTCTTCACACAAACCCAATCCCCAGGTTTGATCGAGTGACCTGGGTCTGTGGAGGCTACTGGCAAAGCACTTTGAACCTGTTGATGAAGAACACTCAATTTAGTAGTCAAATCATCCAAGTAATCAATCAACATTGGGTATGGTATGTCTGAATACTTCTTTGGACAAGGGACTCCCCAGATATTTGCTGGGCGTCCGAAAACCACCTCGTAGGGGTTAAGTCCTACTCGATAGTGGACAGTGGTCCTGGTAGACAGGAGAGCTAAAGGTAAAGCGTCAGGCCAGGCGAGACCTGTGCTGGCCTGAAACTTTGCTAATTTGAGCTTAATAGTGCCATTATAGCACTCCACCAAACCCGCTGATTGGGGATGGTTCGCCGCATGGAATTTCTGTCTAATACCAAGACCAGCACACACTTTTTGCATAATTTGGCCCTCAAATTCACTCCCATTATCACTCCAGACAATTCGCGGCAGGCCGAATCCAGGGAATAACTCTTTAAGCAGAATTTTAGCAGTTGATAAAGCAGTGTTATCCTTCAAAGGATAGGCCTCTATCCATCTGGAGAAAGCACATACAACCACCAAGACATACTTGAGGTTGTTGCACCAATCCATGTAAATATAGTTAATTTGCAAGACTTCAAAAGGATATGTCGGGGGAGCAAAATTACCTGCTGGAGTTGGGGTTCCCTTCCCTGGGTTATGCATTAGACAAATAATGCAGTGTTTCACCACATTTTCCACACACCTCGGAATACCTTCATTCTGCCATACCGGAGCCAAAACCTTGCATATACCCTTTGCACTGATGTGGGCTGGACCATGTGCCATAGTAACTACAGGCAACACATAGGCGTCTGGCAACAGCCAACGCTGGTGTTCTGATAACTCCGTCCAACATCCCATTGCATCTAACATTCCCATGCCTTCTTTCCATTTACTCAATTCTTTCTCTGTAGCCTCTCCTTGAATCGATCTCACACTCTCTACCGTGTCCTCACACATTCCAGCTTCTCTGACCCAATTTGTAGGGCCCGCAACATACATGCGACTTGTGGCATCTCTAGCTGTTGTTTTTTGCTACCTCATCCGCAAAAACATTCCCACAACCAACATCATCCGTGGCCTTCTTGTGTGCGCATGTTGGGTGGAGGGGTTGCACTCCTGCTTGTCCGTGTTCTCCCTAAATTCAACTCCAAATATTTTCATTACTATTTAACTTTTGGCGTGCTCAACGGAAACGTGCTCAGCCCAATCGTCACGTATTAAACTAAGTCGCATCCTAAATGGAACACCTCTCGGTCCCAAACCGATGTCACTGCCATGTACTGCTTTCAGCAGTCAATATTTTATAGACCTTTTAACATTTTGACATTTCTTGAATGTTATTCTGATTTAAATCCTTTTGTTCACCACTTCTTTGTACTCAATTGGATCAAAGGTCTAAAAAATATTGACTGCTGAAAGCAGTACATGGCAGTGACATCGGTTTGGGACCGAGAGGTGTTCCATTTAGGATGTGACTTCTTGTGTGCGCTACACTTTATGATTGCTATCTGTGTAGGCAAAGCTAGTGACTCAAGAAGATCAGTCACCAATTGACCATGCTGTATTTTCGTTCCATGAGATGTAAGAAATCCTCTCTCCCTCACACGCGGCCGAAACTATGAGCCACGCCAAAGGCGTATTGGCTATCTGTATAGACATTCACTCTTTTCCCTCTTGACAACACACATGCTCTGGTCAAGGCAATTAACTCAGCTGCCTGGGCTAAATTATGTCTATTTCGTGCTGTTTCAACAATCGTATGCAGGGTAGTAACAGCATAGGCTGAAGCTGTTTCCCCATTAGGGAGTTTGAAACAGGAACCATCTACCCATAGGATCCCTTCCGGATCCTTAAGGGGAGTATCCTTCAGATCAACCCTGCCTTTTGTTTCCTCTTCTGTGCGGAGAAAACAATCATGCTGCTCCTGAGCATGTTTCTCATCTGGGAGGGATATCAATGTGGCTGGATTTAAAGTGTTACATCGTTTAATATGTACATGACTTGCCAAGAGCATTAGCTCATATCCAGATAAACGAGCACTTGTGAGGTGTTGTGTTTTAGTTCTGTTTAACAAAGTGTCCACTGCATGTGGTACCATAACAGTAAGTGTGTTATCCAATACTATTCCAGCTGATTGGCGAATAGAGATTGCTGCTGCTGCTGTAGCTCTGAGGCAGCTAGGCAATGCTTTAGCTACTGGGTCTAAGGTGGCTGAAAAATAGGCACATGGCCTCTGTTTATCTCCAAACTGTTGGGTGAAAACTGACAATGCACAACCCTCTCTCTCATGGACATAGAGCCTAAAACACTTACTATAATCTGGGGTACCCAACTCAGTAGCAGAACATAAAGCAGTACTTAAGTCAGCGAAAGTCTTCTGGCACTCCTCAGTCCAAGGAAGTGGATGAGGGGTATCCTTCAATGTAAGTGCTAGCAAAGGTGTAGCTAATAAGGAAAAATTGGGGATCCACTGTCTGCAATAAGAGGTAATGCCCAAAAAGGCACGCACTTCTCTTTGTGTAGATGGCACAGGCACTTGTGCAATAGCTTGAATACGTTCTGGGGTCAAACGCCTTCCCTCCTTCGACAAGAGATGACCTAGGTAGGTAACCTCTTGGCGGGCAAACTGCAACTTGGAGGGTGACACCTTATGATTGAGATCAGACAAATGGTGTAGCAGTGTAAAAGTCACGTCCTTACAAACATCCTCTGAATCAGCAGCCACCAATAAATCGTCCACATATTGAATAAGGGTAGCACCTGAAGGTAAAGGAAAAGTATCAAGCTGGGATTTAAGAGCCTGACTGTAAATGGAGGGACTCTCACAATAACCTTGTGGTGCTCTTTTAAATCGGAAACTTCGACCTCCTACAGAGAAGCCAAAAATATCCCATCTCTCCTTAGCGATGGGAATGCTGAAGAAAGCATTCTTCAACTCAATCACAGAGAACCAAGCTGCCGAAGCAGGTATCATTGTCAGCAGGGCTGTGATATCGGGGACGACAGGAAACTGTGGGACAACAATTTTGTTGACTTCGCGTAGGTCAATCACAAATCTATGAACAGGGGGCTGGGAAGGATCTGTTCTTTTAAGAATCTGCAACAGGACTATTGCATACATTTCCTCTCATTTCCTCAACCACACCCTTCTGAACCAAATCATGAATAATAGCCAAAAGCGCTTTCTCACCATCACTAGATATTTTGTATTGGGGAATACGTGGCAATTTGACATTGGGCTTGAGTATGACAACATAAGGTGGAATCTCAAGACGGCCCACATGATTTGGGCCTGTAGCCCAGAGCTTTTCAGGGAGAGAAAGCAACTCAGGTGGAAATTGATCTTGGGACAAGTACATTAAAGAAGTCAATTTCCACCCTAGTGTGAGATGCACACCAGAAGGAGAACAATGTAATGTTGCATACAACCTTTTCAATAAATCCAAACCCAATAAGTTCTCACCACAACTAGCTGTCAAAATAAGTGGAGCCTTTAAGTTATAAGGACCAATTGTAATAGGCAGTGGGCAAGAGACCGGATTACAGACAGGGGCGCCAGAAAATCCTACAGATGTATTTATTGAGCCTGACAAAGGTGCCCCAGGGAGTTCAGAATGAATGATAGCACTTCTCGTCGCACCAGTATCCAAAAGAAATGGTTCTGAGACACCCATAGTATTGACAATAACATAAGGCCCCTTCTGGTCTACTGGAATCGATACAACTCCCTCACTTTGTCTATGGCTGTCCTATTCAGTGTGGAAATCTTCGTTCCCATTGTCCACATAACAATCATCAGTGTAGTATTGTGCAGACTGAGCTTTCTGTTGATCGAAATAATTTGTAGCATTCTGAGGCGGGAAAGAACGCTGTTCTTGGGGGAACACACCTCTTCCTCTACTCCTGGATGGTGACAGAAAACCACCGCAACCACATGGAACAGACATCCCATTACTACGGTGTAACAGAACTATTCTTCAAATGGTCATTCTCTTTACAATAAGCACACTGGTTAGGACCCAACAGAGGTCACGGAACAAAAGGCTCAGGTTTTTGAAATATCTTCTGAAATTGCAGAGGCTGGGGGAACTGACGCTGAGCAAAACGTGGAGGATAAGCCTGTTGTAAAAGGACCTTAGTTTTCAAATCTCTATTCTTCTTCTCTTGTTTATCTTTCTCCTCCTTATCCCTATTCTCATAAGATTGTGCAGTGGCTAATATTTGGGCAGGAGAGGAAACAGCCCATGAACTCTCGGAGCTTTTCAATTTGTTGGATAACTCGGGAAGTAAGTTATATACAAACTTGTCCACAACAAACGTTGGCCACCCTCAGTAGTCATGTCCTGTCCGCTGTGATCAATAAATGTTTCCTCGAAACGAGTAAAGAAATCTGAAACACTCTTGTCTACCTTTTGCTTACACGCAGCCAGCTTATCCAAATTTACTCGTACTGCGGGCATCATTGTCTTCATTAGAGTAATGATTCTACCAGGGAGTTCCGTAATAAAAACATCGGGCTTCACTCCGCCCACTTGCGTTGCTTCTGCGGCGCGTATAGCAGCCCAATCACCACCTAATTCTGCTGCATGGTCCTCTCTACGAATCCGAGCCCATAAGGATTGTCACACTACGTTGCCAAATAACATATCGATATCAGCTAGGTTCATATTACAAGCCTCAACCGTCTGGGACATTTCTTTATAACAACCTGTAGGGTTTTTGCGAGGATCCAGCAGAGTCTGTTTAAGAGCCAAAACGTCAGACCTTTTTCATGGGACATGAACCCATACACACTGAAAGTGGGCTGGTATGGGATGGGCGCCAGCTACTGCGTCTCTCCATACTGAAGTACCTTCACGCATCGGATAGTGCTTTACCTGACCAACAATAGGATCACATTCTGGAAGAGTCAAGGAAGAGAACATCGTTCTAAAAGCAGCAAGCGCATTTATAGCCTCCTCGACATTTGGACCTACTATAAGACCTTTGTCAAAATAACCCTGAACTCTCAACAAATCCAGGGGAACTGTATCCAACTCCATATCCTCCCATCCCTTAACCAGAGTGTCACACATAACATCGAAAACATATCTCTGGGTAGGCTCGGTCCATTGGCGGAAAGAACTCATAATATCTCGTGCACTATATACTGCACCTTCCTTAATCCATCTGCGAGCGAGAGAACCCAACACAATTTTCTCGTCTGAAAGCGGAATTTGCTGACGGGAGTGCCGTCGAGAAAGAGCCAGAGACATATTTCCAAGTAAAGGAGAAAAGAAACCTGAGATAGCGTCTACCAGTCGCTTATGCGTAGTCGGGGTATCACTAAAAAGAACAGGTGACATAAGGGAAGCGGAAGGCGATACCGGCGGTCGCGTAGTAGATTGCAGAGGCAAAGAAGTTGACAACGAGGGAGGTGGGGGCTGAATTACAGGAAGGGGCAAATGTTGGGGAATAGGAACAGGCAAAGCAGCAATGATCGGTTGTGCAGATGGCTGGGCAATCGGCAACTGAATGGCCACTGGCTGAGCGGGAGGTGCTAACGGGGGTGCAGTAGCACCTTGTGCATAGGGTGGAGGCAAACTCAATAAGCGGGCCATTAAAGGATCTTCCTCAGGATCCCTACTCTTCTCTGGAGGGGAAATAGGCAACGATGAATAACACCTATCTATCGCCGTACAATGTTGTCTTTCCATTATTTCCATCGCACAATCGGACTCATTATTTACAAACTATTGGGCAGCCTGCGTAATCGTCATACCTTGCACTTTCCTATCTCTTTTTGCTTGCATTTTTTCTCTCTGTTTGGCTCCTTTTTGCCAGAGGCGAAAAGAGTCAAACATTGCCGGCCGGGCTTTTCTTTTAAATAGACTTGTTTCTAAATTATTCAATATATCGGTATCAAAGCTACCATTCTGTGGCCACTGCAGAACACCATCCTTTTTAGTATATTGGATCCATGTCTTATTAAAAGTAATGGGCCCGATACCATGTTTCGAATAAAACTCATAGGTGGGAGTTCCAACCGGAGGGATCGGACAAGAGTCGTTCAGCTGGGAATCCCTATCACAAGAACAACAACACCAACGTTTAAACTTACTGAAACCAGGCATCATTATTTCACTGGTCTCTTCTCAATCATCAAGGGATTAATGTCAATAACACTGTACAAACGTACTTACCCCTTGGCTTCGGCCACTGCAGTAGCCAAATGGAAACCCAAAACAGAAACAAAACAAATTTGTGGGAGCGACCCACCAAATACTTAACTAAGTGTCTTCTTACACCACCGGAGGTCTGTCTACTGTCTCGCAATAGCAATTATCACCGAAGGGACCAAGGCAGGGCGGCAGTCAGGGCAGCAGTCATCAGCAGCCGTCAGCAAAAAGGGGAAAGCCACTCTGTAATGACCTTGGGTCCACTTATGACATGCAGGGGCCAATCGTGTGGTGCGCATCCTCCGGAATTTGTTGCGGGCTCCTCACAATCCTCAGGCTGAACCTGCTCCCACTGAAGCTGCCCCATGCTGTTCGTCAATTTGAATAACTGGGCGGATTAAAGGCCTGGCAGCGCAGGGTACGCCTTAATCTTCGAGTTCTCCTGCCTGGTCGAACAGAGACACCAGACACTCCGTTGGCGTAGAAGATCGTATTTTGTTAGCTGCAGCCAGCACAGTTGTCCCTGAAGCACAGAAGTATGTTCAAAGGAGAGTGCCAACGAACTCCATGGCACACAGGTTTATATACATTTTAGTTACACAATGAACAATCCCAAGACATACAAATCAGACAAATGCAAAGGGTTCGGAAAGCAAAGTATTACGTAACTTCGAACACTACTTGGTTGTTGGCTGTATTTGTTACCCAACCCCTTAAGCCATTTGCAAATGAACCCACACTATCCAACTTGCATGTGAGTAAACACATTGGTATGCTTAGGAAGGACAGTTGTGGAATCAGAGAGTCCATAAAGGAAATGGCGAAGGACAGCAGATAAGATAGCCTCAGGAAAGAATGGTGCGAACCTACAGATAGTCTGGACAGGGATTAGTTAATAAGACATGGATTGTTGTGTTCGGTCAGACCCTGACACTAGACCTGTAAATAGAGGCGAAAAGGTTACTTAGTATGTGAATGCAGGGAAATGACTGAGAAAATACCTGGCTGGCGGTGCTGCCTGAGTGAGGGCAACACAAAATGGAGGCCAGTCGCAAAATGGCAGACAAACACGAACAAAGTCACGAAATACAGAACCTCAACATGTGTTTCACATTTCCCCCTCACACTGATGCTATGAGATAGGCTCAGGATCACCTCCTCCCTGGATCCCTCGCACTGATGCTATGAGATAGGCTTATGAACGCCTCCTGCCTGGATCCCTCGCACTGGTGCTATGACATGTGCCCCATATCACTTCCTCCCTTGATCCCTTGACACTGATGCTATCACATGTGCCCCGCATCTCTTCCTCCAAGGATCTCTCACACTGATGCAATCATATCTGCCCAGCATCTCTTCTTCCTGGATCACTAGCACTGATCCAATCCATTGTGCCCCGTATCTCTTCCTCCCTGGAACCTTCACACTGATATAATCACATATGCCCTGCATCTCTTCCTCACTGGATCCCTCGCACTGATGCAATCATATGTGTTTCACATTTTCCCCTCCATGGATCAATCTCACTCATGCTATGACTTGTGCCCACACCTCTCACTCTCTGGATCCCTCGCTCTGATGCTATGAGATAGGCTTAGGATCTCCTTCTTGGATCCCTCTCACTGATGCTATCACATGTGCCCCACAACTCCCCATCCATGGATCGCTCCCCCTGATGCTTTCACATGTGCCCCACATCTCTTCCTTCAAGTATCGCACTGACTCATGTTATCATATGCTCCTGGCATCTCTCACTCCATGGGTCCCTCGCCTGATGCTATCACAGGTGCCAGCATCTCCTCCTCCATGGATCCGTCCCACTGATGCTATCATATGCGCTCCACATATCTTCCTCCAAGTATCGTTCACACGGATGCACCCATATCTTGAAAACCCATGGATGCCTCAAACTGATGCTATGACATCTGCCCTTCATTTTGTCCCCCTTTTTATCTTTCATATGAACATACATACAATTTGTCTCTCAATCCGCTGCTTATGTGATAATGTCACATCTGACGTTTGTCTCTCCCCCACTTTATTTCTCACACATTCCCTTTTTCGATTCTTCTCTAGGTCCCTTACTCTGTGTGCAGTAAGAGCTGCCCTCCTGGGTACAGGAAGGTCCCTCTGGAGGGCAAGCCCATCTGCTGCTATGACTGTGCCCTCTGCTCAGAAGGAGAGATTACAAACACAAGTGGTTGGTGATAAAACACTGCATGCCAACCAAGAGTCCTTTCCAAAGACTCAAATGAGAAGACTTGCACATGTAAATTACTCCTGAACGTAAATTACCTTTGTAAATAAAGTTATTTGAACCTTCCCTGGTTTATGCATTAGACAAATAATGCAGTGTTTCACCACATTTTCCACACACCTCGGAATACCTTCATTCTGCCATACCGGAGCCAAAACCTTGCATATACCCTTTGCACTGATGTGGGCTGGACTATGTGCCATAGTAACTACAGGCAACACATAGGCGTCTGGCAACAGCCAACGCTGGTGTTCTGATAACTCCGTCCAACATCCCATTGCATCTAACATTCCCATGCCTTCTTTCCATTTACTCAATTCTTTCTCTGTAGCCTCTCCTTGAATCGATCTCACACTCCCTACCGTGTCCTCACACATTCCAGCTTCTCTGACCCAATTTGTAGGGCCCTCAACATACATGCGACTTGTGGCATCTCTAGCTGTTGTTTTTTGCTACCTCATCCGCAAAAACATTCCCACAACCAACATCATCTGTGGCCTTCTTGTGTGCGCTACACTTTATGATTGCTATCTGTGTAGGCAAAGCTAGTGACTCAAGAAGATCAGTCACCAATTGACCATGCTGTATTTTCGTTCCATGAGATGTAAGAAATCCTCTCTCCCTCACACGCGGCCGAAACTATGAGCCACGCCAAAGGCGTATTGGCTATCTGTATAGACATTCACTCTTTTCCCTCTTGACAACACACATGCTCTGGTCAAGGCTATTAACTCAGCTGCCTGGGCTGAATTATGTCTATTTTGTGCTGTTTCAACAATCGTATGCAGGGTAGTAACAGCATAGGCTGAAGTTGTTTCCCCATTAGGGAGTTTGAAACAGGAACCATCTACCCATAGGATCCCTTCCGGATCCTTAAGGGGAGTATCCTTCAGATCAATCCTGCCTTTTGTTTCCTCTTCTGTGCGGAGAAAACAATCATGCTGCTCCTGAGCATGTTTCTCATCTGGGAGGGATATCAATGTGGCTGGATTTAAAGTGTTACATCGTTTAATATGTACATGACTTGCCAAGAGCATTAGCTCATATCCAGATAAACGAGCACTTGTGAGGTGTTGTGTTTTAGTTCTGTTTAACAAAGTGTCCACTGCATGTGGTACCATAACAGTAAGTGTGTTATCCAATACTATTCCAGCGGATTGGCGAATAGAGATTGCTGCTGCTGCTGCTGTAGCTCTGAGGCAGCTAGGCAATGCTTTAGCTACTGGGTCTAAGGTGGCTGAAAAATAGGCACATGGCCTCTGTTTATCTCCAAACTGTTGGGTGAAAACTGACAATGCACAACCCTCTCTCTCATGGACATAGAGCCTAAAACACTTACTATAATCTGGGGTACCCAACTCAGTAGCAGAACATAAAGCAGTACTTAAGTCAGTGAAAGTCTTCTGGCACTCCTCAGTCCAAGGAAGTGGATGAGCGGTATCCTTCAATGTAAGTGCTAGCAAAGGTGTAGCTAATAAGGAAAAATTGGGGATCCACTGTCTGCAATAAGAGGTAATGCCCAAAAAGGCACGCACTTCTCTTTGTGTAGATGGCACAGGCACTTGTGCAATAGCTTGAATACGTTCTGGGGACAAACGCCTTCCCTCCTTCGACAAGAGATGACCTAGGTAGGTAACCTCTTGGCGGGCAAACTGCAACTTGGAGGGTGACACCTTATGATTGAGATCAGACAAATGGTGTAGCAGTGTAAAAGTCACGTCCTTACAAACATCCTCTGAATCAGCAGCCACCAATAAATCGTCCACATATTGAATAAGGGTAGCACCTGAAGGTAAAGGAAAAGTATCAAGCTGGGATTTAAGAGCCTGACTGTAAATGGAGGGACTCTCACAATAACCTTGTGGTGCTCTTTTAAATCGGAAACTTCGACCTCCTACAGAGAAGCCAAAAATATCCCATCTCTCCTTAGCGATGGGAATGCTGAAGAAAGCATTCTTCAACTCAATCACAGAGAACCAAGCTGCCGAAGCAGGTATCATTGTCAGCAGGGCTGTGATATCGGGGACGACAGGAAACTGTGGGACAACAATTTTGTTGACTTCGCGTAGGTCAATCACAAATCTATGAACAGGGGGCTGGGAAGGATCTGTTCTTTTAAGAATCTGCAACAGGACTATTGCATACATTTCCTCTCGTTTCCTCAACCACACCTTTCTGAACCAAATCATGAATAATAGCCAAAAGCGCTTTCTCACCATCACTAGATATTTTGTATTGGGGAATACGTGGCAATTTGACATTGGGCTTGAGTATGACAACATAAGGTGGAATCTCAAGACGGCCCACATGATTTGGGCCTGTAGCCCAGAGCTTTTCAGGGAGAGAAAGCAACTCAGGTGGAAATTGATCTTGGGACAAGTACATTGAAGAAGTCAATTTCCACCCTAGTGTGAGATGCACACCAGAAGGAGAACAATGTAATGTTGCATACAACCTTTTCAATAAATACAAACCCAATAAGTTCTCACCACAACTAGCTGTGAAAATAAGTGGAGCCTTTAAGTTATAAGGACCAATTGTAATAGGCAGTGGGCAAGAGACCGGATTACAGACAGGGGCGCCAGAAAATCCTACAGATGTATTTATTGAGCATGACAAAGGTGCCCCAGGGAATTCAGAATGAATGATAGCACTTCTCGTCGCACCAGTATCCAAAAGAAATGGTTCTGAGACACCCATAGTATTGACAATAACATAAGGCCCATTCTGGTCTACTGGAATCGATACAACTCCCTCACTTTGTCTATGGCTGTCCTATTCAGTGTGGAAATCTTCGTTCCCATTGTCCACATAACAATCATCAGTGTAGTATTGTGCAGACTGAGCTTTCTGTTGATCGAAATAATTTGTAGCATTCTGAGGCGGGAAAGAACGCTGTTCTTGGGGGAACACACCTCTTCCTCTACTCCTGGATGGTGACAGAAAACCACCGCAACCACATGGAACAGACATCCCATTACTACGGTGTAACAGAACTATTCTTCAAATGGTCATTCTCTTTACGATAAGCACACTGGTTAGGACCCAACAGAGGTCACGGAACAAAAGGCTCAGGTTTTTGAAATATATTCTGAAATTGCAGAGGCTGGGGGAACTGACGCTGAGCAAAACGTGGAGGATAAGCCTGTTGTAAAAGGACCTTAGTTTTCAAATCTCTATTCTTCTTCTCTTGTTTATCTTTCTCCTCCTTATCCCTATTCTCATAAGATTGTGCAGTGGCTAATATTTGGGCAGGAGAGGAAACAGCCCATGAACTCTCGGAGCTTTTCAATTTGTTGGATAACTCGGGAAGTAAGTTAAATACAAACTTGTCCACAACAAACGTTGGCCACCCTCAGTAGTCATGTCCTGTCCGCTGTGATCAATAAATGTTTCCTCGAAACGAGTAAAGAAATCTGAAACACTCTTGTCTACCTTTTGCTTACACGCAGCCAGCTTATCCAAATTTACTCGTACTGCGGGCATCATTGTCTTCATTAGAGTAATGATTCTACCAGGGAGTTCCTTAATAAAAACATCGGGCTTCACACCGCCCACTTGCGTTGCTTCTGCGGCGCGTATAGCAGCCCAATCACCACCTAATTCTGCTGCATGGTCCTCTCTACGAATCCGAGCCCATAAGGATTGTCACACTACGTTGCCAAATAACATATCGATATCGGCTAGGTTAATATTACAAGCCTCAACCGTCTGGGACATTTCTTTATAACAACCTGTAGGGTTTTTGCGAGGATCCAGCAGAGTCTGTTTAAGAGCCAAAACTTCAGACCTTTTCAATGGGACATGAACCCATACACACTGAAAGTGGGCTGGTATGGGATGGGCGCCAGCTACTGTGTCTCTCCATACTGAAGTAACTTCACGCATCGGATAGTGCTTTACCTGACCAACAATAGGATCACATTCTGGAAGAGTCAAGGAAGAGAACATCGTTCTAAAAGCAGCAAGCACATTTATAGCCTCCTCGACATTTGGACCTACTATAAGACCTTTGTCAAAATAACCCTGAACTCTCAACAAATCCAGGGGAACTGTATCCAACTCCATATCCTCCCATCCCTTAACCAGAGTGTCACACATAACATCGAAAACATATCTCTGGGTAGGCTCGGTCCATTGGCGGAAAGAACTCATAATATCTCGTGCACTATATACTGCACCTTCCTTAATCCATCTGTGAGCGAGAGAACCCAACACAATTTTCTCGTCTGAAAGCGGAATTTGCTGACGGGAGTGCCGTCGAGAAAGAGCCGGAGACATATTTCCAAGTAAAGGAGAAAAGAAACCTGAGATAGCGTCTACCAGTCGCTTATGCGTAGTCGGGGTATCACTAAAAAGAACAGGTGACATAAGGGAAGCGGAAGGCGATACCGGCGGTCGCGTAGTAGATTGCAGAGTCAAAGAAGTTGACAACGAGGGAGGTGGGGGCTGAATTACAGGAAGGGGCAAATGTTGGGGAATAGGAACAGGCAAAGCAGCAATGATCGGTTGTGCAGATGGCTGGGCAATCGGCAACTGAATGGCCACTGGCTGAGCGGGAGGTGCTAACGGGGGTGCAGTAGCACCTTGTGCATAGGGTGGAGGCAAACTCAATAAGCGGGCCATTAAAGGATCTTCCTCAGGATCCCTACTCTTCTCTGGAGGGGAAATAGGCAACCATGAATAACACCTATCTATAGCCGTACAATGTTGTCTTTCCATTATTTCCATCGCACAATCGGACTCATTATTTACAAACTGTTGGGCAGCCTGCGTAATCGTCATACCTTGCACTTTCCTATCTCTTTTTGCTTGCATTTTTTCTCTCTGTTTGGCTCCTTTTTGCCAGAGGCGGAAAGAGTCAAACATTGCCGGCCGGGCTTTTCTTTTAAATAGACTTGTTTCCAAATTATTCAATATATCGGTATCAAAGCTACCATTCTGTGGCCACTGCAGAACACCATCCTTTTTAGTATATTGGATCCATGTCTTATTAAAAGTAATGGGCCCAATACCATGTTTCGAATATAACTCATAGGTGGGAGTTCCAACCGGAGGGATCGGACAAGAGTCGTTCAGCTGGGAATCCCTATCACAAGAACAACAACACCAACGTTTAAACTTACTGAAACCAGGCATCATTATTTCACTGGTCTCTTCTCAATCATCAAGGGATTAATGTCAATAACACTGTACAAACCTACTTACCCCTTGGCTTCGGCCACTGCAGTAGCCAAATGGAAACCCAAAACAGAAACAAAACAAATTTGTGGGAGCGACCCACCAAATACTTAACTAAGTGTCTTCTTACACCACCGGAGGTCTGTC
Source organism: Lissotriton vulgaris (assembly GCF_964263255.1). Classification (NCBI taxonomy): domain Eukaryota; kingdom Metazoa; phylum Chordata; class Amphibia; order Caudata; family Salamandridae; genus Lissotriton; species Lissotriton vulgaris. The sequence goes on from NC_141698.1 coordinate 1,118,411,210, forward strand.
TACTGTCTCGCAATAGCAATTATCACCGAAGGGACCAAGGCAGGGCGGCAGTCAGGGCAGCAGTCATCAGCAGCCGTCAGCAAAAAGGGGAAAGCCACTCTGTAAAGACCTTCGGTCCACTTATGACATGCAGGGGCCAATCGTGTGGTGCGCATCCTCCGGAATTTGTTGCGGGGCTCCTCACAATCCTCAGGCTGAACCTGCTCCCACTGAAGCTGCCCCATGCTGGGCGTCAATTTGAATAACTGGGCGGATTAAAGGCCTGGCGGCGCAGGGTACGCCTTAATCTTCGAGTTCTCCTGCCTGGTCGAACAGAGACACCAGACACTTCGTTGGCGTAGAAGATCGTATTTTGTTAGCTGCAGCCAGCACAGTTGTCCCTGAAGTACAGAAGTATGTTCAAAGGAGAGTGCCAACGAACTCCATGGCACACAGGTTTATATACATTTTAGTTACACAATGAACAATCCCAAGACATACAAATCAGACAAATGCAAAGGGTTTGGAAAGCAAAGTATTACGTAACTTCGAACACTACTTGGTTGTTGGCTGTATTTGTTACCCAACCCCTTAAGCCATTCGCAAATGAACCCACACTATCCAACTTGCATGTGAGTAAACACATTGGTATGCTTAGGAAGGACAGTTGTGGAATCAGAGAGTCCATAAAGGAAATGGCGAAGGACAGCAGATAAGATAGCCTCAGGAAAGAATGGTGCGAACCTACAGATAGTCTGGACAGGGATTAGTTAATAAGACATGGATTGTTGTGTTCGGTCAGACCCTGACACTAGACCTGTAAATAGAGGCGAAAAGGTTACTTAGTATGTGAATGCAGGGATATGACTGAGAAAATACCTGGCTGGCGGTGCTGCCTGAGTGAGGGCAACACAAAATGGAGGCCAGTCGCAAAATGGCAGACAAACACGAACAAAGTCGCGAAATACAAAACCTCAACATGTGTTTCACATTTCCCCCTCACACTGATGCTATGAGATAGGCTCAGGATCACCTCCTCCCTGGATCCCTCGCACTGATGCTATGAGATAGGCTTATGAACGCCTCCTGCCTGGATCCCTCGCACTGGTGCTATGACCTGTGCCCCATATCACTTCCTCCCTTGATCCCTTGACACTGATGCTATCACATGTGCCCCGCATCTCTTCCTCCAAGGATCCCTCACACTGATGCAATCATATCTGCCCAGCATCTCTTCTTCCTGGATCACTAGCACTGATCCAATCCATTGTGCCCCATATCTCTTCCTCCCTGGAACCTTCTCACTGATATAATCACATCTGCCCTGCATCTCTTCCTCACTGGATCCCTCGCACTGATGCAATCATATGTGTTTCACAATTTCCCCTCCATGGATCAATCTCACTCATGCTATGACTTGTGCCCACACCTCTCACTCCCTGGATCCCTCGCTCTGATGCTATGAGATAGGCTTAGGATCTCCTTCTTGGATCCCTCTCACTGATGCTATCACATGTGCCCCACAACTCCCCCTCCACGGATCGCTCCCCCTGATGCTATCACATGTGCCCCGCATCTCTTCCTTCAAGTATCGCACTGACTCATGTTATCATATGCTCCTGGCATCTCTCACTCCATGGGTCCCTCGCCTGATGCTATCACAGGTGCCAGCATCTCCTCCTCCATGGATCCGTCCCACTGATGCTATCATATGCGCTCCACATATCTTCCTCCAAGTATCGTTCACACGGATGCACCCATATCTTGAAAACCCATGGATGCCTCAAACTGATGCTATGACATCTGCCCTTCATTTTGTCCCCCTCTTATCTTTCATATGAACATATATACAATTTGTCTCTCAATCCGCTGCTTATGTGATAATGTCACATCTGACGTTTGTCTCTTCCCCACTTTATTTCTCACACATTCCCTTTTTCGATTCTTCTCTAGGTCCCTTACTCTGTGTGCAGTAAGAGCTGCCCTCCTGGGTACAGGAAGGTCCCTCTGGAGGGCAAGCCCATCTGCTGCTATGACTGTGCCCTCTGCTCAGAAGGAGAGATTACAAACACAAGTGGTTGGTGATAAAACACTGCATGCCAACCAAGAGTCCTTTCCAAAGACTCAAATGAGAAGACTTGCACATGTAAATTACTCCTGAACGTAAATTGCCTTTGTAAATAAAGTTATTTGAACAGAATGACACCGTTGTTTTAGGATCTGCCAAAGCCAGAATTAGTTGATCCTCATCAACTGACCCACATCTCAATCTCTCTTTCTCCTCCTCTCTTTAACTCTCTCCCTACCTACTCCCATCCAGTGCTGGCTTTATGGTAGTGTGACTGGCATCATTGCGCCATGTGCCAGGATCAATGGTGCAACCTCTGCCTGGCAGGCTGAACCAATAAACGAGCACCCTGCAGAGATCTTTGAATGCACAGAATTTTTCAGGGATAATTGAAACGGCATGATAACTCTGGTGGTTAAAGTACTACAGGAAGAGATCTGCTATTTGTCTAGTCACAGTTTTGACTCATTATATAGTAGCCTAGGGCCGCATGTATGACCAAAGCATTTTGCAAGTTACTAATTGCGACTTTTTGAAACTCGCAATTAGGAACTCGCAAAATGCGATGTACAACGTTGTCTCATACACTGTTTGTGATTCCCAATGGGGTTGCAATTGACCTGCCTAATCAATATTCATGAGGTAGATCGCAATTTTCAAACCATTCGGAATGGCCTGTTATCACAGGAATGGTGAACTACTGAGGTCAGTAGAACACCATGTCTGTAAGTGTTTTTTAATATAAGATTTTTTTTCATTGAAATGTAGCTCATTTTCCTTAAAGGAAAATGGGATGTATTTTAAAAATAAAAATTAAAAGCTACCTTTTAATTTTTTAACTGGAGGCAGTGGTCACACGGACCACTGCCTCCTGTTAAAAAATTCACAACCTCCTTCATGGAATCGATAAAATATTAATTCTGGTCGCAAAACATTCCTACATGTTCCTGCGATTCGCAATTAGGAAGAGAAGCCCCTGGCACGTCTCTTCCTAACACCAACTTGCAAACCCTATTTTGCGGGTTGGTAATAGCTTATCAATTCACAAAATAGGGTAGTTACATGCTAAAAGGCATTTCACGGATCACTAACAACCCGATTCTCAATTACCGACCACTAAAACCTGTTGTGCATGTGCCTCCCAGAGTGTTGATATTCCTGCTGCAATGCACAACCTGTGACATGCAGTACACAGATGAGTATTTTCTGCAGATAGCTTAGTGGGTTATTTCTTTTGTCACAGAGATCCTTTTCATATTTGGAGCTCATCAGTAACAATCCTTCTAATATATCACATTGAGTAATGAAGCGGCATCAAAGTGCTGCATGTATATAGAAAGGCATAGGTTCAGAACCTTATTGATTATTCCCCTCAATCTTTCATTATTCTAAGGTTATGAAAGAGGACTCCTTTAGGTATCAATACCCTTTTAATAACAATCATTGCATCACACTTATGGGCGGATTTACTAAGAGTTTGTTCCTGGTTTGCATCAGGAAAAGTAATGTAATGCAGTATTTATAAAGCGCTATAAAGCGATGCAAACCTGGTGCAAAGTATTGTTTTGAACCTTACTTTCCAGTTGAAATCCTGAATTGAGTTACCTAATATAACATAAAGTAGCACTATGAGCTACTTTACACCATAGAAGCATACCATTGGTGGTACATGGGTGTTCCCGCACACTCACCCAAGGATGTTGACACTAATCCCTATCCACTAGAATCATCAAGGCATTCTTAAAGTTGGAGAAAATACTTCCAAATTTGCATGTGTGTTGCACCATACAATACGCATGCAAAGTGGTAAAATGTTAAACGTTGTCAAACATTGAATTTTGTGCTGGAAGGGTACACTTTCAGTATAAAACTTTTAGCTTGACATTATTCATTCACCCTCGCACTATGGTGTAAGGGTGTGTGCATTGGTGCAAGGCAGCCTAAGGTATGCCAGCACTAGATGACAGAGCAACAGCACCATATCTGAATAGATAACTTTGGTTACTGCTCATGATAAAAAACATTTTTAGATAATTAGTTAAGGAGGGGTTTAGGGAGGGGCAAACATCCACCCCAAAAAAGGAAGTCCATTGTTATTCACAAATTACACTTCTGTAGTTACAATAGGCAAAATGTTCAGAAAGCATTTGCAAATGCATTCCAGCTTAGACCTGGAGTAAGCCCAGCACCACAAATGGTATTGGTGCAACAGACTGTAGTGTAGTTCCTATATTCCCAAAAGGCTCTGCGCATTGGAATAACATAAACGATAGTTTAGACGTAGGACTAAAGTCGACTAGGTCTCTATTGAATGTGTTAGACTTAATTGTGAATGCCAGCTAGCTCAGAGGTCACTAGAAACTTTCTCAAAAACACAAGAAGGGATTAGTTTCTGACAACCATATAACATGACAACTTTGTTCCCCAAGAATAAAGAATATATCTCCAGAGTCGCAGAAACAATAGATGGCTATTTCACTCAGTCAATCGTGCATGCTTCGTTTCACCAGAAGTTCAGAGAAATAGATAGACGGGCGTTTTCAATAAAAAGGTTATTTATTGAGCAGTCTTCTTTCTCATGCAAGAGAAGTGAATTGCTACAATCGTAATACTTGCTATGAAGTAAAGTGCGTACAGTGAAAAGGAGTATTATGAAATAATACTGTAAAAGCATTTATATGGTTCTAAGCCATTAAATATATAAAATAGATAAAATACATACAATGATAAATAATGACTAAAAGTACTCAACTGGTGCATCTAAAATACGCCTACCCCGGTGTACCTAACCTAATTCTAGTACAAGGGAAGAAGTAAGTGAGGTGTAGCTTGAGTTAAATAGTTTCTGCCAAGAATCTATCCAAGAATTCTCTAAGGGTCTAATCAGCTCCGTACCTTGGTTATAGAATGAAGGAGGTCTTGTCTCTCTCTCTCAGGACTCTATCTCCCAGTAACCTGCAAGGGTAGCAGGGAAACACTGGAGCTGGATTTCTCGGCAGGAGAAAAGAAAGCGTCTCTCTCAGTGCGTCAGCAGGAGGGTCGGCTTCCTTCGGCATTCGCATACAGCAGGGCGTCGGGCAAGTAGTTAGTCGATCTGCTCCAAAACCACTGTGTGTTTTGCTAGGGCAGATGCGGGAATATTTATACCTGGAAGGTGCTGAATTTGACGTAAGGGTGGACATAATAAAGTCACTAAGAACTCAAAGTTCTTTACAAGCTCCAGGAGTTCTGGGACAAATCTATACTGAAGCAGGGGGAATTCCTGTACTGCTGAAGGCTGGCTGTCTTCAAGAACTCGTTGTACTCTAGGAGCTTAGTGGAAGTAGCCATGCCGTATTTGGACTGCATTGGCTGTGCCTAAATATGGTTATGATGCTTATGCCTATATAAGGATATGATAAGTTATACATATATAAGGGCATGAATCGGGAAAATTACACTAGAGCCCTAGATACGTTACAACAAGACCCCCTATCCATATTATCTTAGACAAGGACTTAAAATAACTCCTTATAGCAAATAATGTTAAAATAAAATAATGTACTTTGAATTTAAAAACATATGAATAAATGTAATTTTAGGTAGGGGTGGGCATCAAATTCTGTTCCGCTCGCGGAAATTGCGATAATTTGACATTTTCGTGTTCCGCGGAGAGTGCGAAAATGGCAAAATTTCGACGATACACAGAGTACCGGAAATTTTTTTCATGCTCGCGCTTTAAAAATAAGTTCTCACGGGCGCGATTGCCTTATCTGGATCCCCGCGTTCGTCGTCAAGTTTTCCTGATCCGGTTGAGTGCTCAACTAGATGTTGGTAGCCGTTTACGCTATCTCTCGAGAGTTCGCACCAACGATCACATTTGTCTCACGATTATGCACCGCGAGAGTATGAGATCTCGAACACGTCATTCTCCACCGCGAGCGAGAGCGTGAGGACGTGAACACGTCACATCAAACGCGACAAGGAGCGAGAGAACCCAAACACATCATATCCAATGCAGCAGGGAGCGAGAGAATGCAACACGTCATTTTGGACGCGCCATCGGCATCCGGAGGAAGTAAGGTGAAGCTCGAGAACTTGAACATGTAAAATTTTCAATCTGGAGAAGAATATCATTTCTAGCAGCATAAAACCTTCAGCAAATGATGATTTGGATGAAAAATAACCTCTCAGATTAACATTTGGCTGTCCTTTTCTGTGTAAGGAGTCCTTTTTACGTTGAGCATTTGAGACCTCTTGTATACTTTAGTATACCTCTTTGCTTACTTGAATATGTGGACACGAGTCGGACGCGCACTTTTTCAGTGTCTGATTTGTCCTTGTGAGCACGCGTTTGCTGCTGGTATGAGCTGTGAGCGTGTACGGCGGCGTCAGCAGCGTCTGTTCTCGCGCTCCCCCATGCTTTCACTTTTGCGAAGCCACATGAGCCTCTCGCAGGCACCTTCACTGCCGCTGACCTCTCCCCCACAGTGCTTGTTTAATATAGTGCTTGCCACCGGGCTGTGCTGTTTAACCGCGCTAAGGGCGACTGGTGCTTCAATGCCAAATTCAACTGTAATGCTCGCGCTCTTTGCCCTGCCTTTCAGCGGCTGTAGGGGTTGCGGAGCATTGACTGTTGAGCTCCCCAACCAAACCACTGCATCTACTGCCTGGGTGCAGCTGGCCCGGAGGACCTGCCGCACACAGCTACCAGTTAATGCAAGTGGGGGTGCGGGTGTGGTTTTATCGGAGGGAACGCAGTGTTTTCTTATGGGCAAGGAACAGCTCTGTGGTGCCAGTCACATGGACCCGGCTTGCTCGTCACATGTTGAGCAGGGATTCTGGGAGTTGTAGTTCACCGTGGCAGGGATGGGAACCCCGCCAGGAGCCAAAACATGTAACCGGCGTATGGTATTGTTTGGTATGTAAACAGCTCCGCAAAACTCTATTGATCGCCTCACGTCTCAGCAGGGAGTTTTGTGCACTTTCTTTTTCATGTCATGAAGGGAATAGTTGAAGGCGGCATACACTGCATTCTGCAGCACCTCCTGCCTTGGTGAACATCAAACGTGTCCCGGGGGTTGGTGGGCAAGCCTTTTGCGCTGTGTCTCGGATCACACAAAGCGCATTCCCTCAAAGAAGCTGTCTCTTCTTTGTCACCGCCACTTTCAATTCAAAATTCTTTATTTCGGCTTTGATGCCATAAAAGAACAATACATACATTACAATGGATGAAAAAAGGAAAAAGAAAACATACCATTTTGAATATTAAAACCATTAGCAAAAACAGTACATTTCATGTTGGAAGACAATCGGAGCACAAACAAACAATCATAAAATCCTAGGGCCTTATTTATGAAGGCCTTGCGTCAGTTTTGCGCCGCAGGTGCGTCACTTTTTGTGACGCACCAGCGGTGTAAAAAATGCGCCCTGTTGCGCCATATTTAAAAAGTGACGCATCTATCAATCAATCAATCAGTGACACTTGTAAAGCGCGCTACATACCCGTAGGGTCTCAAGGCGCTGGGGGGGGGGGTGCCGCTACCGCTCGAACAGCCAGGTCTTCAGCTTCTTCCTGAAGGAGAGGTGGTCTTGGGTCAGGCGCAGGTCGGTCGGGAGGGAGTTCCAGGTCTTGGTGGCCAGGTAGGAGAAGGACCTTCCTCCTGTAGTCGCTCTTCGGATGCGGGGGACGGCGGCGAGGGCGTGGTTGGCTGATCGGAGGTGGCGTTTGGGAGCGTAGAAGTTGACTCGGCTGTTGAGGTAGCTCGGGCCTTGGTCGTGTAGGGCTTTGTGTGCGTGGGTGAGGAGGCGGAAGGTGATTCTTTTGTTGACGGGGAGCCAGTGAAGGTCTCTCAGATGTCCGGAGATGTGGCTGGTTCGTGGGATGTCGAGGATGAGTCTGGCTGAGGCGTTCTGGATCCGCTGGAGTCTCTTCTGGAGCTTGGCGGTGGTACCGGCGTAGAGGGCGTTGCCGTAGTCCAGTCGGCTGGTGACGAGGGCCTGGGTGACGGTCTTCCTGGTCTCGGTGGGGATCCACCAGAAGATCTTCCGTAGCATGCGTAGGATGTTGAAGCACGCCGAGGAGACGTTGTTGACTTGCCTGGTCATGGAGAGGGAGGAGTCCAGGATGAAGCCCAGGTTGCGTGCATGGTCTGTTGGTTTGGGTGCGGTGCCCAGGGCGGGAGGCCACCAGGAGTCGTCCCAGGCGGAGGGTGAGGAGCCCAGGATGAGGACCTCCGTCTTGTCCGAGTTCAGTTTCAGGCGGCTGGTCGTCATCCACTCGGCTACCTCTTTCATCCCTTCGTGCAGGTTGGCTCTGGCGGCGGCGGGGTCGTTGGTCAGGGAGAGGATCAGCTGGGTGTCGTCGGCGTAGGAGATTATGCTGAGGTTGTGTTTGCATACGATGGCCGCGAGGGGGCTCATGTAGACGTTGAAGAGGGTGGGGCTCAGAGATGATCCTTGAGGGATGCCGCAGATGACTTCGGAGGCCTCTGACTTGTACGGTGGTAGGCGGACTCTCTGTGTTCTTCCGTCGAGGAAGGAGATGATCCATTCCAGCGCCTTGTCCTGGATTCCGATGTTGCTGAGGCGCCGTACTAGGGTGCGGTGGCAGACCGTGTCGAATGACGCGGGGAGGTCTAGGAGGATGAGGGCCACTGTTTTTCCATTGTCCATCAGGGCTCGGATGTCATCGGTGGCGGCGATGAGGGCGGTCTCGGTGCTGTGATTGGCTCGGAAGCCGGACTGTGAGGGGTCGAGGGATCCGTTCGTCTCGAGGAAGGCGGCCATCTGCTTGTTAACGGTCTTCTTGATGACTTTGGCTGGAAACGGGAGGAGCGAAATGGGGCGGTAATTCTTGAGGTCGGTGGGGTCCGCTGTTGGTTTCTTGAGTAGAGCGCTGAGTTCGGCGTGTTTCCAGCTCTCAGGGAAGATGGTGGTGTCGAAGGATGTGTTGATGATGTCTCGTAGGTGGGGTGCGATGACAGCGTCGGCCTTGTTGAAGACGTGGTGAGGGGAGGGGTCGGTCGGTGATCCGGAGTGGATGGAGTTCATCGTGCGGATGGTATCTTCAGTGCTGATCGGGGTCCAGGCGTGTAGGGTGGTGGTGGGGGGTGGTTGTTCGGTCATGGTGTGCGTTGGTTGGTTGTTGAAGCTGTTGTGTATGTCCGCGATCTTGTTGTGGAAGTATGAAGCGAGGGAGTTGCAGAGGTCTTGCGATGGGGTGATGTCTTTGTTTCCTGCGCTGGGGTTGGAAAGCTCTTTCACGATGTTGAAGAGTTCCTTGCAGTTGTGTGCGTTGTTGTCCAACCGGTCCTTGAATGCTGTTTTCTTGGCGGCGCGGATCAGCTGGTGGTGTTTCCGGGTGGCAAGTTTGAAGGAGGTCCTGTTGTCCGGTGTCGGTTCCCTTCTCCAGACTTTCTCGAGGGCTCGGCAGTTCTTCTTGGAGCTCTTGAGTTCGTCGGTGAACCATGGGGCCTTCTTGCTGCCGGGTCTGCTAGGCGGGGTCCTCAGTGGGGCGAGTTCGTCCGCGCAGTTGCTGATCCACTTCGTGAGGTTGTCGGCGGCCTGGCTGGGGTTCGCTGAGCTGGCAGGAGGGTGCTGGCTCAGGGAGGTGGCGAGCTGGTCTGCTGTGATCTTGTTCCAGCTTCTGCGGGCGGCCTGTTGCTGGTGTTGGTGGGTCGTCGTTCTCTTGAAGGTGAAGTGGACGCAGCTGTGGTCCGTCCATTGAAGCTCTGTGGCGTGGCTGAAGTCGATGTCTGTGCTGGAAGAGAAGACTGCGTCGAGTGTGTGTCCGGCGAGGTGGGTGGGGGTGGACACCAGTTGCTTGAGTCCAAGGTTGGCGAGGTTGTCAAGCAGGGTGCTGGTGTTGCGGTCGTTGTTGTTCTCCAGATGGAAGTTGAGGTCTCCCAGGAGGATGTAGTCAGTGGAGGGGAGGGCATGCGGGCTGACGAAGTCGGCGATGTCCTCGCTGAATTGTGTGCGTGGTCCAGGGGGTCGGTAGATCAGTGTGCCTCTGAGGGTGGTGTTCGGGTTGGTGTGGATCTGGAAATGCAGGTGTTCGGCGCTGGTCAGGGTGTTGTCGGTGCTGGTCGTGAGACGGATGGTGTTCCTGTGGATGATGACGATGCCTCCTCCCATCTGGTTGGCGTTTCGGTCCCTCCGGACGATCTTGTAGCCCTCTGGGATCGCGATGGCGATGTCGGGAGCTGAAGAGGCGTTCATCCAGGTCTCCGTGAGGAAGGCAACGTCAGGGGCTGTGGCATCTAGAAGGTTCCAGAGTTCGATGGCGTGTCTGTGGACGGAGCGGGTGTTGAGCAGGATGCACTTGAGGTGGGTGCAGCTGGTGTTCGTCTTGGCGGGTGCTGGTGCGAGGCAGGTCCGGATGCAGGTGAACTTGCAGGCGTGGCAGCTGAAAGGTCCGTGGGTGCGTCGTGGTGTGGCTTGATGGCATTCTGGGAGTCGGCCGGTGTTGAGTGCGATGAGGGAGGCGGCGGAGTACGTCAGGCGGGTAGGTCGGGGTCTTCGTGGGCCAGGGGTCCTGGCGCTGGTCGCGATCCGGTCGCGGACGGGCGCAGACAGGCTTACCTTTGGCTCGCCTTCGGCGCACAAACGGCGCACCCGCTGCGCGTGACCGCTGCGCGTTCGCACGGTCGCCATTTAAGGCGAAGTGCGCGGGTGGGCGGAGCAGCTGGGAGGCGGGAGCGGGGAGGGTACAGAATAGAAAAAGGGGCGGGGAAAAGCGGCGGTGGCGGGAAGGGAGAACGGGGGGCGGCGAGGTAGGCGGACAACAAGGAAGGAAACCAAAAGACAGGCACGAAGAAAATTTACAAAACAGGCACAAATTACAGTAAAAACAAAGGCAAAAACAACCAAAACACAGGCACGAAGAAAATTTACTAAACAGGCACAAATTACAGTAAAAACAAAGGAAAAAACAACCACAGCGGAGGCAGCCGGCAACCGGCAACGAGGCAGGCAGCGAGGCAGAGGGCAGGCAAGGGGCACACGCAGCAGCTGGTGGCCGTGCGGCGCGGGGGTGTCCCACAAGTGGGTCACACTCACCTGCGTCGCACGGTCGCCATTTAAGGCCAAGTGCGCGGGTGGGCGGAGCAGCTGGGAGGCGGGAGCGGGGAGGGTACAGAATAGAAAAAGGGGCGGGGAAAAGCGGCGGTGGCGGGAAGGGAGAGCGGGGGGCGGCGAGGTAGGCGGACAACAAGGAAGGAAACCAAAACACAGGCACGAAGAAAATTTACAAAACAGGCACAAATTACAGTAAAAACAAAGGCAAAAACAATCAAAACACAGGCACGAAGAAAATTTACTAAACAGGCACAAATTACAGTATAAACAAAGGAAAAAACAACCACAGCGGAGGCAGCCGGCAACCGGCAACGAGGCAGGCAGCAAGGCAGAGGGCAGGCAAGGGGCACACGCAGCAGCTGGTGGCCGTGCGGCGCGGGGGTGTCCCACAAGTGGGTCATCTAGATAGATGCGTCACTTTTTAAACCCCTGCGCAACATTATACCTGCGTCAGGTATAATGTATGCAGAGGGGGCGTTCCCCCGCAAAAAGCCTCGTAATAGTGACGCAGTGAAATCTATGAGATTTCACTGCGTCACTTTTAGGACGCTGTTGCGTCAAAATCTTGCGCCTGCCTCACAGCAGGCCTAAGACTGACGCAAGCCCTTTCACATGGGGCTTTCCCCATGTGAAAGGACGCATTGCTGGAGTTGCGTCACTTTTGTGACACACTCCAGCAATGCGTCACTTTTGCGCTTACAGACACGTCAGAAATACTGACGTATCTGTAACTCCTTGCGACATGATGCGTCATACGTTAAATATGACGCATCAGGAATGTCGCAAGGAGTGCGCAGTGAAAAGTGACGCATCACTGTTTTCACGCAGCGATGCGTCACTTTTCATAAATGAGGCCCCTAGGATGGACCCCTCACTAGTTTCAAAAGGTGGACCAATTCTGTTTCCGGGAATGAGCTCAATTACAGTTGATGCCCCTTTTTTTTCCTTTGAAAAAAAATAGAATGTAAGAATCTGCTAACACTAAATATTATTGGTTGCATTGAGTTTGTTGTCAAAATTCTCAAGGCATGTGTACATGACCTCAAGCCTAAAAGTAGGCATATTGGTTTGATCCATCTTTTCCTGGCCTGTGCATACGCAGGGCAAAAGAAGAGGATATGTTGCTCATTTTCTATCTGGTTTTGTTCACACATAGAGCAAATTTCATCGGTCACTATGGATGATGTATCTGAGTTTCTAGCCCAACGTGCCAAGGTTGTCTTTATTAAGAGATTTCCGTATCTAAATTTTAAAAATAAAGTTTTGGCAAGTGGGGGCTCTATTTCATCCATAAAGGTCTCAAATAATGGCACGTCCTTAAAACTAAGGAAGTTTGATACTAAAGTCCCACCAATTGAAGCACTTATGGTCCTATTTGCGATAAAGGTCCAAAAGGCCGCTTTTAAGATTAATTTCGGGTTTTCTCCCAAAAAAGTTTCAGACCTATATTGCTGAGCCAAGTTTTAACATGCCTAAACCATGGGATAGCTTTTAGACTATCAAGCGCCATAATTTCTTTTAACCCGTCTCTATAGTCATGTAGGTCGTGAACCTGCCATAGTCTAACCCTTAGCATCAATTGTCGAATTATGACTTGGTGATCAGTTCTTTTGATATTTAGATCAAATTGCAGTGGCACTAATGGAGTGCCTCTCGGGACCCTTACCAAACTTCGCATAAAATTGTTATCCAGGACACTAAAGGTGTCTTTGGACCCGGGACCCCAAATTTCTGCACCATATAGCACTGATGGTTGGACTTTAAATTTGAAAAGTTCAATCGCTGGGGACACAGCTTTACTAGTACTCAGGCTTTGTTCCCTGAGAATAGGTTTTACATTCTGGGCAAATGTCAACTTACTTTTTTCCATTTGGGCTCTCCAGGTAAAGTTGGAATCTAATGTCACCCCTAGGTATGAGAAATGGGTCAACGATCCCAATTTTACTCCTTTCAAAGTTCTTATCTGGTTTAGTCGGGTTTAGGGCCATACATTTAGTCTTTTTCCCATTAATCTCCAGCCCCTTCTTACTGCAATATTCGCTGAAGGAGTTCAATAGTTCCTGGAGACCTTTTTTGGTTTGGGAAATCAAGATAGTGTCGTCAGCAAATAGTAAGGATGTTACCCTTTCACCGTTCAGTTTTGGGGAGTCGTTTTTGCATCCCTCCTGGTATAAGGTAGGCATGGGCGGAAAATCCGTTCCGCTCGCGGATTTTGCGGATTTTCGGGAAATCCGCAATCCGCGAGATTCGCGAATCTCCCGCAAAATCCGCAAATCCGCGAGCAGCGGATTTTGCTCGCACTGCTCGCACTGTTCGCGTGAGTTCGCGCCCCGCGAATAAGTGCAAAATTGCAGAAATACGATCTTAGCAAAACTGAAAGTAACTACTTACCAGGTTCAAAAGTTCAGGCTCATCATTAGTAGCCATTTCCTGTAGTGCTTCCTGAGGGGCCCCTCCAGAGTTCAGTTGCCAGTTGAAACTATTATGTGACCCTGCTCTGAACCTCAGAATAGTTACACATATGCCACAAAGGTCCTGAATTACAGCTAAGGGAGACAAGCAGGAGCCAGGCTGGAAGTTAAAATCCATTAATCAGCCCCTAATTCATTATTGTCAGTTGGGGCAGGGCAGGTGTTGTAACTAATTTTGCAACAATGAAAGCACTTAGCAAGTGCAAAAGATCACTAATCAGGGCGCACTAAGGAAGCAGGTGCCAGCTAAAAAAATATTCTGTGACACATTAATCAGCCCCAAATTAATTCAGGTCACTTGAGGCAGGGAAGGTGTGCTTTGCTTTGCCGAAAATAATGTACACTGGACAACCAGAGGGTGTGGTGATGAAACAGAGGGTGGCATGGGTGGGCCAGAGGGTGGCATGAGTAGTCAGAGAGTGGCAGTGGTGACAGAGAGTGGCAGTGATGAAGAAGAGTGTCCCAAACAGGCTGGACACGTAGAAACAACAAGTTCGCAAAACTTGCGACCCGACAGGTAAGTTCGCAAATTGCGAAATTGTAAAAACCCTCGCGAACTGGCAGAAACACGGGCGAACACAAAAAAAAAAAAAATTCGCAAATTCGCGGGAATTCGCGGATTTTGCGGATTGCGAATCCGCAAATCCGCAAAATTCGCGAACGCGAGATCCGCAAAATTCGCTCATGCTTAGTATAAGGGAATGTCGTTCACAAAAAGGGAAAAGAGCGTAGGGGCCAGAACACAGCCCTGGCGGACACCACGCTCAATGGGAATTTTTTGAGTTAGTTCGCCGTTTGGGCCCTGTAGGAAGGTGGATATCTGACTATGGTTACCCCCAAACTTTTTGCCTGGTGTTTAGCTGGTTTTTGACATAGTTGGCCTGGGATCCTGCTATTCAGGGCCCCAGGCTGATTGCTCTCTCCTTAAAATTGACTCCATGTACCCTAGGTGCATAACATAATTGGAACTGGTTCACCTTATAGGCCCCTGTAACAGTGTACCCTAGGTACCCAGGGCATAGGTGCATCCAAGGCCTACCAGGGGCTGCAGCACATATTGTGCCACCCCTGGCCTGGCCTCCAGATTTGACACAACTGGCTGATCACTCAGCTGGGGTAAGTTGGTGTAATCACCTCTTACTTAGATATAGTATCCCTATATCTAACCTTAAACTGGACACATGTTAACCTGTAAGCCATTCCTATGGAAGGCCCCTGCAATCCTGGGGGCAGAGTGCGTGGTTACATGTGAGATGGTGCTCTAGCATGAGCTGAGCCTGTCTGCAGCTGTCGGGAACCACTCCCTAAGCTGTTCTGGGATATTGCCATACCATATACTCTAAAGTGCATTATAATCCTCGCGGTTATATGCTATCTTTGGTTTGGCTTTATCAAAACATGTCGAGTAAGGTGTCATATGAATTGGAATACTATCCCCGCGACAGTTCTGTCGACGGGGATAGCATTCCACCCTTCTAGAGGGACACGACATGTGTGTAGCCTTAACCCCGGTTAAAGTTAACCAGAGCCTCAGCATCACAAAATGGATGCTGCCACCACAGACTCGAGTCTGGCCTCCTGCTGCTGGGAGTCCTTCCAGCGAGGAAGGCCTGGACAAAGGGTTTCCTGCCTGGGGAGGTGCGAGCACCACCCCAGACAGGGTTTTGTGTATTGGGTAGGACAGGGCTGAATAGAAACAGACATGCCCGGGGCACACAAGGTGTCCCCGTGCATAAGCCAGTCCAAACCGGTCCTGGGACTTTCCAGACCCAGGCCTGGCGAGGAGCTGGACAAAGGAAAGGGGGTGTAACCGCCCCCCTTCCTGGTTCCTCCCAGAGGAGGGACCTAGTAGGTGATCCACCCCTCAGATTGGGAATAAGAGTGGGAGCAGTGCCATTGCACAGCAGATCATCCTGAATCAACTTGAAACAAAGAAGAAGACTGGACTTCGACATTCTGCTGCTCAGAAGACTGAAGAGAATCTCCCTTGTGGCATAGGAGTGGCCACCCTGTGAACACAGGCATCACCCAGCACCTCGACGTCTGCTTTGCCGCCGCCTCCCGCCGGAGCCCGAGTGCAGAGCCTGACAAGACCCAGCTTCCCAGATTTTATCCAGCCCGATCCACAGTTCCTGCAAAGAAGGGACCTGTGGAGGCACCGAGAGACGTGGGAGCGGGCATCTTGAAAGACCCCCGAGACGCTGACTGCGCAGCACCCGAGGCACCCTCGATTTTGTGCTTTGGGGTTTAAGAAGCCCTACAACTGAGCAGCATTTGCACCAAAGATCAGCCCTCCAGCATCTCCACGATCTGCGTGGGGCCCTTTTGCTTTGTGCCACTCGACTCGCCATCCCGTCCGCTTGTCACGTGATCAGCGGCCATCTTGACGACGAAACCTACAATTTACACTGTGGATCTGGTTGCTCCAGACCTCCCCTCGTTTCTGTAGAAAGGAGTACCCGCTCTGACCTTGCTGGTCCGAGTAATAAGCCTTTTTCACTTTCCCTGTGGCTTGCATTAGCCAAGGCTTGTTTGCTTCAATCGAGTTACCGACACTGCCATCAGCTAGAGCTTTTGAGGGACAGCTCTTGATCGACTCCTGGACGTCCTTGACCTCTTCGTGTCCACGTGGCTGCAGAGAGAGTCAACACCTCATCACCTGTTTGCACCCGACTTTGCCTGGTTCCAATCTGGTTCCACGGTGGTCACTGGTCAGTGACTTTGAACATTGTCCCCTCTGCTTTCAGGTCTTCACTATTTCAGATCCACCCTTGGATCCACCAGACACTTCTCCTTCACATCGCCTGCAGCATCTTCAGCTTCAAGCGCCAAGAACCTGCGTGTCAAAACCCGACGCCACTTCGACCCTGTGCACCCACTTCCTGTGGGTGAGGTAACATTGCAACGCTGGTGTCCCTACACTGGTACACACCTCTAGGGTCTGTGTATTAAGTTTTGTTCCTCTAGGTTCAGCGGAAGTGCCCTTAAACTAACTTTGTGTAACTTTTACGCACCATAGACTTTGCATTGGAAAGTGCGTGCACTTTGAACACTGCACCCGAGTCCCGCGGGCCTTTCCCGACTTAGTCACTGCTAGTCTCGAATAGCTCCAGCGATTCCCAAGGCCCTAGGCCTGTTCCCTTTCCTATTGGTATCTCTTATACCACTTTCTTAGTATATGGTTTAGGTGGCCCCTAGGGCTCATCCATATTGTGCAACTTTTGTGTATTTTAAACTGTCTTGTGATTTAACGCTTGTGCTTCTGTGCTCATAAAGAGTCCAGGGGATTTTATAGTTAATAAATCAACATATATTTTCAATATATATCTGTGTGGTGTCCCTTTCATTTGGTATTCAAGGGGGTTGTGTATGGTAATACAGCTGGCTTCACATGCCTTTCAGAGTTTAGCCTAAGACTGCTTTGTCCACGTTACCACTAGGATAACTGGTCTACAAGGTTGAATTACAACCAATCATCATAAGGGTTGCTTGGCATGGTACAAAGTGATCACTAAGAATTAGTGAGCATTATATACCAGGCCAACTTCTCACAGGCCCCATCGAATTTTCGCAAAATTCCCTTCGTGTAGCTCTTTGATCTGAACTGCTAGATTATTTGGCAGCCCTACTGCACTCAGGGTTTTCCATAGAAGATTGCGAGGCACTAAATCGAATGCTGCCCTTAAATCAACAAAGGCCACATGTAAATGACCCCTTTTAATCTTTACGTATTTCCAGTAAAGGCAACAGAATCTAAAAATCTGGTCTATTGTGCTAACTTTTGATCTAAACCCAGCTTGGTATTTGGTTAAAATTGTATTTTCCTCCAACCAGTCGCTCACACGTAATAGAATGTGTTGTGAGTAGATTTTCTGAAGGATATCCATTAGACTGATTGGCCGGTAATTACAAGGGTCCATCCTATCTCCTTTTTTAAAAATTAAAACTATTTCAGCTCCCTTCCAACTTTCAGGGAATTCTAAGGTGCGGGATAACTTGTTGCACAAGTAGTTAATATATTGTGGTAAATAAAGATTTACCGTATACTGAGTTTCTATGGGGTATAAGTTCAATAAAATAGCTCAATCAAATGAAAGGCAGAGTCCGTGGAGTCTGAGTTCATAAGGGTTTTATTCCATGTAATGGAATAGTTCGAACCATGGTATTGTGTTCCTTCACCACGAAGGTTCAGGAAGGGATAGACAATGCTTTATTAACAGTGCACAATATATATAGTAAATGCATACAATGGTGAAGGATACAGAAGGCGTAACAGCTGAAAGAAACGAGATAAGAACACATGTGCGTAACTGAAGGCGTGCACGAGGGCGTACACGGAGGTGTGTGCTAGAAACGTCACATGAAAGGGTCACAGGTGGGTGGATTCATAGAGGAATCCTGCAGTGTCAGCAGAAATATATGGCTGGATGCGCGCGCAGGCAACATGACGTGTGCTTGACGTGGAACTGGAGGGTGAAGGGGACTTGACATTTAGCACTATAAGGGGAGACAGAAGTCTGGCGTGTCAGAACAACCTAAACCCAAATCATATCTGATATCTTGTGTTTGGAGAACTGTTTTATCTGGAAGGAAAGGTCTTTCGGGTAGAGGCTATTCTATACTGACTGCTAGTGCGTGCATATGTGTCTACGTGTCTACGTGTAATGCGAGGGGCCATGGGCCTACCATGGTAACGGGAGCAATGAATACCTTGCACGGAGACAGAAAGGCCGGGCCCTTTGCTCTGCAGCTGGGGAGATGTTTACCTAAATCACTAGACAGGAATGTATTGTCGAGGAGCGGAGCAGATAACTTGAAGGCTAAATATTGTCTTGGCAGGCAAGCAGGCCGAGCTGGGCACCGCTCGCCGCGCAGGGAGTAAGGTAAGGGTCATGGATGCAGATCCAGGCTGCAGCTTTCTGAGGCAGAAGGCAGAAAGGGCTCGATGGCAGAAATCAGGGCCTAACTCAACAGAGCCAGGAAAACGTGAAAGTGCACCATGTAAAGACGGTGGCACGGTATACTTAGGAACTCAATTATCATTCCATTCATGGTGGATCTGAAAGAGGACATGTTAACGTTGGACGCAAATGTATTTGCGTCTTCATATCTGGTCATGGAGGGAAATTACATGTACTTGAAGCACGTACACGGAGCCGTTGGGGTACACAGTAGGGGACACTTTTGACCATAAAATTTCTAATTACCTCATTCCCTCCTTGTCCCCTACGGACCCTTCATGATATATCAATCTTCATTAGTCCATCTATTTGTTCATATAACATCATTTGCTCTTCCTTTTTCAGGCGGGATTTAGAACGTGGACTTGGATGGGGAATACATGATGTGGCGCACAAGCCGCAAATCGCTGGCCCACACTGTAAACATAGACAACAACTGAATACTATGAGAAGGGCTATTCCGAGGAAGGATAGGACTTTCCATCCCCAGGCTGATAACACGCTCCAGAGCCAACCGGACCAAGTCCAGGTGCCTGGATTCTGGTGTATCTGACTTGCAATCTTGTGGAGACGGGTTATGGCTCTATATACTGATGGTGCGTTTTCTGGAATGAAAACACAGCAACTCGATCCGATGACTCTACAAGCTCCGCCCCTATCGGCCAGGATGACGTCAAGAACGAGACGATTCTGAAGAACAACAAGTCTCATAGCAGACTGTTCCTCTGTTAGGTTGCCTAGGGCGGAAGTAGTTTCATTTACTACTGCTTCAAGGGTTCTGGTTAATCTACGTATCAGTTTACTATTCGAGACAGTACCTAAATAGGGAAAGAAACCTTTATTGAAGTCTGTATACTGCTCCCATGCCGTTTCAGTATAGTCGACAATCGGGAGATGTCTCTTGGGTCTATTGTGTACTAGATGGGAGTTCCTATGATAATCAGGTGGGGCTAGGAAAACAGGTGGCAGAAGGAATGCAATGTAACAAGTACCATCCCAATCTAGAGGTAAGCGTATATAAGCTGTCTGACCACAAATGAAATAGGAATGACGGGAAGCTTTGAATGTAGACTTGCCTTTATCACTGAATTCAATCACAGTAGTACATTCACTATGACCTAGGTGTACTGAACCATTCTTTCTGACACATAATTCTCCTTTGACTGGTAATACTGACGGGTAAGTCTGGTTTTGTATCGGACTGGACATTCAGAATCATGAGGTTAAGTGTAAAATTACCTAATCCATACACTTCGTTTTCTAGATCGGTCCCTCTCCTTTGTGGAAGACCCTCCTTGTCAGGGAAACATGCCTTATTCATAACTGTGTTCAGATTTCCCCATACCCAATTGCCCTGGTAAACTATGAAATCAGAATCTAATGAATTTATTAAACTAAACCATGCACCACAGGAACCGTTGTGTGTAAACGGGTACGGAAAGAGGGGCAGAACTCCCTTGTATTTCTGATAGGGAGGGAGTCGGCCACATATCCAACAATTTGTAGCATTGCTGGTCTGATGGGAATGATGTAACATACTGATGAAAGTATTGTTGCGCAGCGCAAGTCGGTATGATAACTCGTGAGGGGGCAATTCACTGAAAGTATGCTCGACAGTGTCATTTGAGGAAGAATGTGCACGTATGGAAATAGGAAAGTACATGTGTAACAATAAACTTGTAATAATAATCGTAAGACTCAGAAAAAACATAATCAATAATGTCACAATACAGTGACTGCGGAGAGATTTACAATATTTTCGTTTCTTGATCTGTTTCTGTCTATCTCTCTCTCTATTGGGGTCTAACTTGTACATGTCAGGAACCTGTCTAACCGCTTCACCTAGGGGAGGACTTAAACAATTAAACTGTCTGACTTGCTAGACCTCAATTTCATTCGGAACTGCTGCTGAGGAGTTTTTTCTACCAGGGGGAGTTTAGTATCAGTCTCTGGAATGGGGCAGGGCTGGGAGTCTGTTTTTGGCAGAAGTCCATGGTATTTCTTGATGTGACTCGAGTGGAGCCAGCCTTTGCGGCCCTCCAACTTAACGGCAGTCCTTGTTGTTAACAGAACAAGCTTCGGCTCCTGCCAGCGGGGCTCCAGCGGACTCCTCCTATCGAAATTCCGGATAAACACTAGTGTTATAACCAGTTGGTACATTCTGTCCACCCCTGTTCCCTGACCTACCTTGGTACCTTCCTCATGAAGCTGTTGATAGAATGTTGGGAAGAACCTTCAGTGAGGAGAGTGGATGGCCAAATAAAGAAGCCGTTTATCAAGCTCGTGTCTTACCTCTTCTTTACTTCATACTTCCAACACTGGCGACGAACCTGTGCAGGGGACAGTTATTGGCCATCTCCCCTTTGAGTACTCTCTCCCCTCGGTAGCGCTCCTTGGTGAGGAAAATAAGGACAGAGATCGCTCCCTCTAAGGTACACTGCGTGGCAATCGCTTGTTTTGGGTGTTACTTTTATGAGAGGGGTTTTGACAAGGAAGCGCTGAATACTACATCGTTTGACACCTCGGAGGACTTACTTGGTGGTGCAGTCCGTGCACAATTGCCAGGTGCCTGAGGATATCTTCTTCCATCTCCGGTTTTGAAGGGGCCATTTGTAGTTTCCGTCTGTGGGTTCTTGATCTGGGTCACCGTTCATGACCGATGGCTTAACCCCTGTGCCCCGCGCTATGCCTTGGATGTGCTGATTGAATTCCTGTCAGCGTCTGGTGAGAGCGTGCTGTAGCGGCGCCTTCGTGGTATCACCGGCCCCGAAGTGTTCCTGTGATCTGCTGGGGCCTGTCAGGGAACTCCTGGCAACGTCCGCTGTGGGTGCGCAAGGAGTTGTGCAGTGGATTGTGATCTGCCCGGGACCGTGTGAGAATTCCTGTCAGCGTCCATCGTTGTGCGGAAAGCAGCTGCGCTGAGGCGGCAGTGTCTCGACTCTGCAGCGCGCCAGAATTCGGCATCCGCCTTCTGTGCTGAGGCGGTAGTGTCTCATCTCTGCAGCGCGCCAATTTCCGGCATCTGCCTCCTTTCTGAGGGAGGAAAGCAGGAAAGTAGTGTTCCAGTCTCGCAGCGGCCCAATTATATTTCACCGCACGGTGTCTCAGTTTCGCGGTGGTTCAGTGAGTGTGCTGACAATTCCTGTCAGTTTCCAGCTGTCTTCCTGCCGGGGTCAACAAAGTGTCTTGGCCTCGTACTAAATTTTGAACAGGAAGGAGACTCTACGGGCATTGGTTTACAGTAAGGATCATTGGAAAAGTTTGTGACTGGTTGCTCGTCCTTCATTGAATAACAATTCCATTTACAGTCTCTCAAAAAATGCTGTTACAATAGGTATTCATGGTGTGCTGGTTTCACATTTAGCAAATTTAACTTTTGCATGTTCCATCTCAAGTATTATATAAGGGCTACTGTTAGTTCACCATGGCAGCTGCAAGCATGAATCAACCACCCCCTTTTTTAAATGACATAGGGGAACCTGAGATAAGCTGGAAGGAATGGGTGAAACTTTTTGAGTCTTACCTTATAGCTATTGGGGGGCAAAGGTTCAATTCTATTAGGAAGCAACACATATTACTCCACAATCTGGGGGTGCAAGGGCGCAAAGTATATGAAAATTTACCTATACCTGAGCAGGATGCTAATGCAGTGGGTGAAGTGGATGTGTTTGTACAGACTATGGAGAAATTAGAGAAACATTTTGGGGATAGAATCAATGTAGTCCTGGAGCGTCATAAATTCTTTAAAAGATGTCAAGGGAAGCAGGAGTCAGTACAAAACTATATTGCAGTCTTGTGGGGGTTGACCCAATTATGTGAATTTGGGGATCTCACTGACTCCCTGATAAGAGACCAATTGGTGAGATGTACTAATAATCCACGCATTCAGGAGAAGTTGCTGGCTAAGAATCCAGGGTTGAAGGAGGCTGTTGAAATAGCTAAGTCAGTGGAGCATACGGCTAGATGTGTCAAAGAAATGAGGCCGGAAGGTGAAGTTGTAGCTACCATAAGTGATACTGAAGAAAGTGTAGATGTCTACAAAATAAGGTATAAAGAGAATCCTAATACAAAAATAGAGCACAGGGAGAAAGGTCCTAAATGTTACCGTTGTGGCAGTAATAACCATTTTGCCACTTATTTCCAATGTCCTGCAAAATATGTCACTTGCAAGAAGTGCAATAGGAGAGGGCATTTTGCCAGGGTGTGCCGCGATGGTGAGTTACACTTGAGAGACAGTGATAGAGGAACTGAAAGGGGATCTAACAGAGAAGTAAAATGTATTGAACAAAAAATGGAAAAGTTTATTTTGCAAGTAAAAGATGTTGATGATTCTGTAAATTTTATTTACCCAAAATGTGATGTACTAATTGATGATGAATGCATTGAAATGTTCGCTGATTCATGTTCCCCGTTCACTTTGATCAATAAGGATGATTATGTTGCCATGGAGGGTAATAGGATGAGTGATCTTAAGAATCCTGATATTTCTCCTTCAGGTTACAACAAGGGCAGTATACCTATGCTGGGAATGAAGGATGTGCGGATTCAATTTAAAGATAGGAAAACCTATGGCACAGTTTATGTGGTCAAGTCTGGTTCAAATCTGTTGGGGTGGGTTCACCAGAAGGAGCTGGGAATCATTTTGGACCCAAATAGTCCTGAGCAAGTTTTGCTTACTGCGAATTGGCCAGGTAGTGAAAAGATTTGTGATGAGTTCTACCCCCTGTTCAAAGAGGAGTTAGGTTGTCTGCACAATTTTCAGCATAAGATTAAGCTTAAATCAAATGCCAAACCTGTAGTGCATGGCCTGCGCACTGTGCCTCTCAAATTGAAAGAACCTCTAGAAAAGGAGTTGCGGAAGTTGTGTGATCTAGATATAATTCAGCCGGTGAGTTGTTCTGAGTGGTTGGCCCCCATTGTTCTTGCAGCCAAATCCAATGGGGAGGGTATCCGCCTCTGTGTGGATTTACGCAGCCTAAATGGCTGTATCTGGGTGGAAAGACACCCTTTGCCAGTTATAAATGAGATGCTTAGTACCATGGGTCCTGCTAAATATTTCAGTGTCATAGACTTATCCATGGCGTACCACCAGATAGAGCTACATCCGGATTCAAGGCCACTCACGGCGTTTATTACGCCGTTTGGAGCTTTCATGTTCAAAAGAATGCCGTTTGGGCTTGCGTCAGCGGCAGCCATTTTCCAAAGAGTCATGCAAAAGATCCTTGAAGGAGTGGAGCACACCATGTGTTTCCAAGATGACATTTTAGTTTATGGTAAAGACTCTGAAGAACATGATACCGTTCTAAAGCAAGTTTTCAGGAAACTCATGGATGCAGGGCTTACTGTAAAAAAGGAAAAGTGCAAGATCAAAGTGAAACAAGTGGAATACCTGGGACATTCTATTACAGAACAAGGTTTCAGACCAAAAGGCAGTTTAATTCGTGCTGTGAAAGAGGCTCCGAGCCCACGTAACAAAGATGAACTAAAATCCTTTTTAGGGCTCATGGAGTACATGTCGAAGTATGTGGACAATTTTTCAGCAAAGTGTGAAACAATGAGGGAAATGTTAAAAAAAGACAAGGATTTTGTCTGGAATGAAGAGCAAGAGGCTGTAGCCAATGCACTTAAAGAAGATCTAATCAATTCTCCAGCACTCAGTACTTTTGATCCTACAAAGAAAACCATTCTCGCCACTGACGCATCAAACTATGGGTTGGGCGCCACTTTAGTCCAGAAGGATGGTAATGAAGAAAAAGTGGTTGCCTATGCATCTAGAAGTCTTTCTTCTCCAGAAAAAAACTACTCAGTAATTGAACGTGAGGCTCTGGCATGTTTTTGGGCGATCAGACATTTTAAATTTTTTCTATGGGGGATGAGATTCACTATAAGAACGGATCACAAGCCCCTCATATATATATTCTCTGTGAAAGGCCTGGAAAACTGTACCCCACGCATCAGTAGGTGGATTTTAGGTCTTGAACATTATAATTTCAAGGTTGAACATGTGCCAGGCAAAGAGAATACCATTGCTGATTTCCTTTCGAGATCACCGTTGCCAGAGGAAGAAGGACCTGAGGAGGCTCTGGACAGCCCTATAATGATGATGAGTTTTCCTGCCATCACAGAGGAAGAGTGGGAAGACAATATCAGTAAAGACAATGAACTTAAGATGTTGATGGAGCAGATCAAAGGAGGATGGCCGAATAAGAAAAGAGATGTAGGTGCAGAACTGGAAGAATTTTGGGAAGTACGTAATGAATTAAGTGCTATCGGAGGAAAAGTGTACCGGAATAACAGAATAATTCCGCCAAAGGAATTACGGAAGAGAGTCATCGACTTGGCGCATGAAGGTCATCTTGGACGCAGTGCTACGAAAGCTAGAGTAAGAATGAATTTCTGGTTTCCCAAAATGGATACCATGACTGAAGAAGCTGTAAAGGAATGTGGAGCGTGCGCCAAGAGCGACAAGTCAAAAATTATACACAAAGCACCACTTTCTCCAGTAGAAGTTCCGATCAAGCCCTGGAGCAAATTGGCTCTAGACATCATTGGACCCATGCAATTGCTAGGTGTGCAAAGAAAGTTCATGTTGGTTCTGGTTGACTACACCTCCCACTGGGTGAAACAAAAGTTTGTGCACAACATTAACACTAGAACAGTGATTCAATTTTTGAACGAGGTGTTTTGTGAGGAAGGTTTACCCTCCACGTTAATCACAGACAATGGTGTACAATTCACCTCTGAAGAAATGAAAAGTTTTCTGGAGACTTCTGGAATTAAACATGAGACCACTGCTCTCTACTGTCCCAAAGCTAATGGCATGGTGGAGAGAGCTAACAGGATCATCAAAGAAAATATTCATCTAGCCTTGGTTAATAGACAAGATGTTGAGGATTGTCTGAGAGAATGTCTATGGGCCTATCACACAGCACCCAACAAAATCACAGGGGTCTCTCCTTTCGTGTCCTTACGCGGAAGGGAGCCTAGTACCAAGTTTAATCCATGTTGGTTAAAAGGAGGGGATGTCAGTGATGTTGATTGGGAGGGGGCAGGTGAGAAAGTTAAACAGCATCAGGTGAAATATAAACAGTGGTATGATAATAAACATGGTGTGAAGTCCCAAACATGGAAAGTGGGAGACATGGTGCAAGCCAGAAGGAATTTTAAATTAGGGTCAGACATCAGCAAGTTCTATGCTCCCAGCAGGATTGTTAAAGTGTTAAAAAATGTTGTACAATTTGAAAATGGTCAATGGTGGAGTTTTGATCACATTGTAAAAGTACAGCCATAACCCAGGTTGTGTCTGAAAGACTATATTGTTTTATGCCTCTGTTACCGTTTTCCTATCTTCTTTATAGGAAGGGAGATGTGTTATAACCAGTTGGTACATTCTGTCCACCCCTGTTCCCTGACCTACCTTGGTACCTTCCTCATGAAGCTGTTGATAGAATGTTGGGAAGAACCTTCAGTGAGGAGAGTGGATGGCCAAATAAAGAAGCCGTTTATCAAGCTCGTGTCTTACCTCTTCTTTACTTCATACTTCCAACAACTAGGTCTCCAGGGACGATCTCGTGTGGCTTCACCTCGGTGTTGTCGGGAAAGGCTGCAGCTACCTGTAAACGACATGATTGTAGTGCAGACATCAAGGAGGCAAGGTAATCTGTCAGCATATTACAGTCAACATCTGTGATCTTACGAGGCAGAGGCGTCCCCCACATATTCGGTGGCCTGCCAAAGACTACCTCGTACGGGGATAGCCCTGTTCTTGAATGGGCTACCATTCTCATATAAAAAAGGGCAACTGGTAAAGCTACTATCCAATCTACGCCTTTCTCTTTACACACTTTAGCGAGACGAGTTTTCAGGGTCTGATTGTGTCTTTCTACGAGACCTGCTGCCTCGGGATGTCGGACACAGTGGAACTTCCACTGATATCCTAGCAGGAGTGATACCTGCTTCATAAGCTCGGACGAGAATGGCTGACCATTATCTGAGTACACGATACGGGGCAAACCATACCGTGGGAAGAATTCACGTACCAGCTGCTTGGCAGTGGTCGGAGCTGTGTAATCTGGGACTGGATATGCTTCTGTCCATCGGGAAAGTGCACATACAACTACGAGGACATACTTGAATCCTCGACAACGTTCCATCTGGATATAATCCATCTGGAGGACTTCAAAAGGGTGATCGGGAGGATGAAATCCACCTCGTTCTACGGGAATGCCTTTACCTGGGTTGAACTGACAACAGATCATGCAAGTACGCACTTTCTGTTTTGCTGCTGCTCGTAAATGCTTATTGAACCAAAGGTTTTGAATACTGTCTAACATGGCTTTTTCTCCTAAATGTGCAGGACTATGTGCTGTGTTAATGATAACTTGAACCATAGAGTCGGGGAGAAACCATGTGGCTTTTCCCTTCGTCATCCATCCCTGTTCTGTCTGTATCCCTCCTAGGTCAGTCCATTTCTTGATTTCGTCTGGTGTAGCATGTGTCTGTATATCAATTACATCTAGGGCGGGATCCCTAACTGTCATGCAATGTGTCGGTGTCGGGACTACTGTCTTTGTCATATCAGTTGTGTGAGTATGAGTCTGAGCTGTATGCTTGGCTGTTCGATCTGCCAGGTCATTACCCTGGGAAATGGTATCTGTAACTTTCGTATGTGCTTTGCACTTCATGATGGCTATGGCTGTAGGCAAATGTATTGCTTCTAACAGAGCTTGAATGAGGGGACCGTGCTGAATCTTGGCTCCGTGAGAGGTCAAGAAACCTCTTTCTTGCCAGAGGACACCGAAGTCGTGTACGACTCCGAATGCATAACGTGAATCCGTGTATATGTTAACTCTCTTGTTCTTTGCTTGTATACAGGCTTGAGTCAGAGCAATGAGCTCTGCTGCTTGGGCTGACAGTGTGTCAATGCGATGTGCTACTATGACTTCTGTTTCGGTGGTCACAGCGTATGCGGCCACTAACTCTCCTGTACTTGTTCTTAAACATGAACCATCCACATAAAGTGTCAGGTCTGGATCTGGTAATGCGATGTCTGTTAAGTCTTGTCTGGGTTTCGTCGTAGTGTTAATGACTTCAACACAATCATGTGCCATAGGGTCTGTCATACTTAATGGTAGAAGTGTAGCAGGATTCAATGTATTGCAGCGCCTGATTTCTATGTGTGGCTGAAACAATGTCAATTCATAACCTGTCAGTCGTGCTATAGTCAAGTGCTGGGTCTGTGTTCTGTTCAAAAGGACTTCCACGGAATGTGGAACTTGTACTGTCAATTGATGTCCTAACACTATGGAATCACTTTGTCTGATTGCTAGAGCTGTTGCTGCTACAGATTTCAAGCACGCAGGCAGAGCCTGGGCTACTGGATCTAATGTACTAGAAAAATAAGCACACGGTTTGTGTGAACCTGCTTGATCCTGGGTGAGTACTGACAATGCAGTACCTTCGCGTTCTGTAACAAAAAGTGTAAAAGGCTTGCTGTAACATGGTGTTGCTAAAACTGGTGCTTGACATAAGGCTTTCTTTAATTCGTCAAAAGCTTGTGTATGTTCCTGAGTCCAAGGGAGGACAGTCGAAGACGCTGCCTCCTGTGTTGTCAACTGTATGAGTGGCTTAGCTAGGAATGCATATTGTGGAATCCATTGTCTGCAATAGGAAGTGAGTCCAATGAAGGCTCGTACTTCTTTCTGTGTCTTGGGTTGCGGAAGATGTGCAATTAACTGGATTCGTTCAGGTGTCAGCTGCCTAGCCCACTTGGACAGCAAGTGCCCAAGGTACACCACTTGCTGGGCACAGAATTGTAGCTTCGAAGGAGACACCTTGTGTCCCTTGTCCGCCAGGAAATGCAAAACTGTTAGTGACGCTTGTTCACATTCAGGTTCACTACGGGCGGTGATCAATAGATCATCGACGTACTGGAGTAGGGCAGTGTTGTCAGGCATGTGTATACTGTCAAGTTGTCTTTTTAATGCTTGGCTGTAGATGCTGGGGCTTTCTGTGAATCCTTGAGGTGCGCGTGCAAATTTGAAGCTTCGGCCATTTAAACAGAATCCGAAAAGATATTGGCTTTCCGGGTCAATAGGAACACTAAAGAAGGCGTTCTTGAGATCGATTACAGTAAAGAACGTTGCTTCAGAATCAATAGCTGTCAATAAGGACGAAATGTCTGGGACCACAGGATATTGTGGTACAATACATTTATTTAATTCTCGTAAATCGATCACTAATCGATAAACTGGAGGTGCATTCGGATCAGTGCGTTTAAGAATCGGAATGATAGGGGAATTACAAACATTGGAGTCGGTTTCTACAACCACTCCTTGTGCAATGAGCTCGTCAATGATTTTCAGTAAAGCCACTACAGCATCAGGGGGTAACTTGTATTGTCGGATGCGTGGTAGTACCACTCCTTGTTTGAGTGTAACTCGATATGGTGTAATGTGCATACAACCTACATCAGTGGGGCCTTGTGCCCATAAATGTGCAGGAACATTCTGTAATCTGGAATCAATATCTCTCAACACATAGTGACCCTTGAAGTCACGCAGAAACAGTCTTACTCCTTCCGGAGAACAACAAATTACAGCTCCTAGAGCTTTCAAGGTCTTTATACCAAGTACGTTTTCTGGACATGATTTCGTGAGCAACAAATCTGTAGTACGTGACAATGGACCAACTGCAAGGGGAACTGGTTTTGAAACTTCATTAACAATAGGCTTTCCTGAAAATCCAAGGGAAACATTCTGTGAGCCTGAGAGGGGTGCCCCTGGAACCTCGTCGTGACTGATTGTCGTCCTGCTTGCCCCTGTGTCAATCAAAAACTTTCTATCCTTTCCTAATACCTGACTATGTACGTAAGGACCCTCTTGATCTACAGGAACCTCAATAAGAGGCAAGCCAACCTCCCTCTCTAGGCTGTTTCATGTGTATTGCTGATAATCGGGATAGTCAGATTGTGCATATTGGTACATCTGCTGTGTTACATGTTGTGTTGCGGCAATGGGTTGTGGCTGTGGTACCGCTACGGTCTGTTGTGGAATCTGCATAGGCTGAACATTCTGTGGAACGTGTTGTTGGGCCTGGTCCTGTCTAGGAGGACGCGGTCTCTCTTTAGTTTTACCTGTGGCTATGTTGTGTTTCAAAACTGCACAATCGTTTACATAGTGACCTGGCTGTTTACAATAGGTGCATATCCCTTTAACAGGAGCTGCTGAATTTGAATTATTGGATTGTGTAGTACCCCTTTTATGACCGTCCGCTGGAACTGACTGAGCAACTAGTACTTTCATTTTCGTGTCTTTCATACGTCTCTGTTCGTGATCATGTTCCTCTCTAATTCTGTTCTGGTGATACTGTAACATTTGTAACATTTGGGAAGGCGAATTAGCTTGCCATGTGCTCTCGACTTTCAGTACACGGTTCTTAACCTGGGGCAATGAATTCTCGACTAATTTGGATACAAAAAGGTGTGGGTATGACTCGCTACTTGTTTTCAGGCCACTATTAATAATAAAACATTTCTCAAATCGGGAATAAAAATCACTAGTGTCTTCGTCGGGTTTCTGTTTGCAGGCTGAGATTGCATCCCAGTCCTCCTTTTTAGTCGCTAACAATCTTGGCAAAACCTGCACTAACAATCCTGGTAATGCCTTAGTTTTATCCCCAAGCCCTAAACCTGGGGTTCGAGTCGTTTCTTCGGTTTCTAATGCAGCCCAATCAATCTTTTTGTCTCCCACCTCCCATTCTTTTTCTTTGAGTTTCTCGTAAATACCGGCAGGCAATAATACTTTCAATATTTTCATAATGTCGGGATAGGTGTAATCTCCCATGAGTAACATGTCTTTTATTTCACGGTGGAAACCTGCAGGGTCTTTATCATGACTGGGCACTATTTTCTTCATTTCCAATAATTCCATTTTAGTTATGGGCGTGTATACATACACACGTGCAAAGGTATCATCAGGGTTCCGGATTGGATGTACTTCTCGTAAAGGATTCTGTTTGTCAAAGTGATATGGTTGCCTGACTGGGGGTGGAACGGAAACAAGATGTGGAGTCAGGAAAGTTCTATATTTATGGCGTTGTTCTAAAATCGTTTCAATTAGATCGGTACCTAGACCTCTCCATCTTCTCAGGAGTAAGTCTTGCAATAAACTATATAACGGACCTGGATCATATGCTTGGTTTTCGTACTGTATAATGAGGTGTTGGGTCATGTATATACCAGCTAGTCGCTGTTCTTCTGGAGTAAGACTTAAAAATGTTTGCACTACTGAATCCTCTTTATATATGCTGTCATCCCCGGCCCACTGTACTGCGGACCGGGCTAGTTCCTGATCACGTAAAGTATTGAGTTTGTGATAACCTACCCTTTCTTTCAGTACTTTGTCAGTAATTTGGAATACATGTTCAAGGGTACATCGCTCTGGTATTGGGCAAAGGTAACGTTTCTTCTTTTCTAAACGAATGGGTCTGTCGAAGGGCCTATCATGAGGATACGGTCTAGGGAGTTTCTCTCTACCCACATATGCCATCATTTTTCTATCTGCCTGTTGCGATGTTTCTGCTGGATTCTCTGGTTCATCCTCTTGCGAGGAGTCCTGTTCGTCTGATTCGAGTGGCTCTTCAGATTCTCGACGGGCATGTATTGCTATTATTTCTTTACGGATCTTTCTAACCATAGCATGTACACATTTCTCTTTGTCATGTTTACCCTCCGAAATATTCTGGCTCCATCTGTTCAATCTATCCATCTCTTCTTGTGGAAAGCCTGTCTGATCTTGTTCCCTTATCAAACAATTAACCAAAAATCGCATAATTAAACCTTTGTTCTCAACTTTCTGACGTGACATGGCTTCACCAACACACTCTGGTCTTTCTCCTGTCCTAATAAAATGATACAAATTGTCTAGATGGTCTGGCATTTCTGGTAGCAATTGCAAATAATCTGTAACACGTCTTAAACGTAGGGACGCTAACAACATGGGTCCTGTTTTACCAGGCACTGTGTCATATCTGCAATCTGTAAGCTGTTTTTTAAGCTGTTCGGCCGGGGCCCCTTTGGGTGTTCGCGACATTGCGAATTCTCTCATTGTCACTCGATGTAACTGGGGCGGGGTGCGAATACCTCCTGTAGCACCTCCTGAGGCGGAGGTTTGAGCATAACCTGGCTGTAGGGTCGGTATTTGTAACGGAGTTGGGACCTGAGCAGCGCCAGCCCCAAAAGGATTAAGCGGATGATACCAGGGGGAACAACAGGTACGGGTGCAGGAAGCGGTGCAGGAGGGGTCTGCTGTTGCGGACCCGGGGGCAGATGATCATGGGGTAGGTTATTGTCAGCAGGTGGTACGGGTACACGGGCAGGTACATTGGTATATGCGGGAGCTACATCGTCTAAATAGGAAGAAAGGAAAATATCTGCTGCGGTCTTGTGACGTAATTTAGTCGGAACCAATGGAGGGGGCAGATTTTTCGGTGTTTCCGGGGTCGCCTTGGGCAGGCCCTCGGCCAGGACTGGATACAGTCCTGTCATAATGGCATTACTCTGTCTGTCATGTTGTTCCATTCTAACTCGTTCTCCTTCTTCTAGTAGTTCTTTTTCTTTGGCTTTTTCAAAATCCTCTCTGCTTTTCTCTGCCTTTCTGAGTGCTTTCTCTGTCTGTCTATGTGATTCTTTACGCCATAATTCAATGGCATCTTTCTGTGACTGTCGGGCTTTCTTTTTCCACAACGCTTCCTCTACTCTCATGATGCACTCGGCATCCCATGTCCCTGTAACGGGCCATCTCTGATTCTCTGCCAAGTCTTTCGTATATTCCACCCACAAGTCGAGAAATAATATGGCATCTAAGCCGTGCTTGTGGTACATATAATAACCAGGAGTGTCCTTGGGTGGGATGGGAACAGCTTCCTCAAGTATCCCTTTCCTAGTTCCTATCTGTCTCAATTTCGAGAATAAAGGCATTGCTACCTCGATCTAGACACTATACACAATAAACACAGTAAGAAGAATGCAAACAATCACTCATACCACGACATTAAAACACATTAATACATTTCGAATCGAACAACAATAACTAGGTAACTAGATAACTGGATAACTGGATACTGGATATACTGCTAAACAGTACAGATACACTGCTAAAACAGTGCAGACCGGGTCTGCGTACCCAAACCCGTCTTGACCGGACACAAATTAATGCACCCGTCTAGATGCGTCCCCAGCAACGGTACTCACCGGGAAGCACGGAACGGAAGGCCTCGGAAACTCGACTGGACTGGACTGACGTCACTGCTTCTGCCGCGCACTACGCATGCGCCTCGACACTACAGGTGGGCCTCTCGATACCTCGGACACTGCTCTCTCGGCTGGGCTCTGGTCGGGATCCTCCGCACTCCTCACCGCCTCGTCTGGATGTCGGCCGCAGTCTCCGTCACCTCCGTAGGCCTGAGGGAGATACAGGAAATCCTGCAGATGCGCATGGGGTCCGTCACAGCTGTAGTCGGGGGTGAAGCCTGCGACGCATCACCGGCGCGTGGGGTGGGGGAGGGGTCCCTGTTCGGGCACCAAATTATGTGGTAAATAAAGATTTACCGTATACTGAGTTTCTATGCGGTATAAGTTCAATAAAATAGCTCAATCAAATGAGAGGCAGAGTCCGTGGTGTCTGAGTTCATAAGGGTTTTATTCCATGTAATGGAATGGTTC
Source organism: Lissotriton vulgaris (assembly GCF_964263255.1). NCBI lineage: Eukaryota > Metazoa > Chordata > Amphibia > Caudata > Salamandridae > Lissotriton > Lissotriton vulgaris. Next base: position 1,118,444,471 of record NC_141698.1, read on the forward strand.
GAACCATGGTATCGTGTTCCTTCACCACGAAGGTTCAGGAAGGGATAGACAATGCTTTATTTACAGTGCACAATATATATAGTAAATGCATACAATGGTGAAGGATACAGAAGGCGTAACAGCTGAAAGAAACGAGATAAGAACACATGTGCGTAACAGAAGGCGTGCACGAGGGCGTACACGGAGGTGTGTGCTAGAAACGTCACATGAAAGGGTCACAGGTGGGTGGATTCATAGAGGAATCCTGCAGTGTCAGCAGAAATATATGGCTGGATGCGCGCGCAGGCAACATGACGTGTGCTTGACGTGGAACTGGAGGGTGAAGGGGACTTGACATTTAGCACTATAAGGGGAGACAGAAGTCTGGCGTGTCAGAACAACCTAAACCCAAATCATATCTGATATCTTGTGTTTGGAGAACTGTTTTATCTGGAAGGAAAGGTCTTTCGGGTAGAGGCTATTCTATACTGACTGCTAGTGCGTGCATATGTGTCTACGTGTCTACGTGTAATGCGAGGGGCCATGGGCCTACCATAGTAACGGGAGCAATGAATACCTTGGACGGAGACAGAAAGGCCGGGCCCTTTGCTCTGCAGCTGGGGAGATGTTTACCTAAATCACTAGACAGGAATGTATTGTCGAGGAGCGGAGCAGATAACTTGAAGGCTAAATATTGTCTTGGCAGGCAAGCAGGCCGAGCCGGGCACCGCTCGCCACGCAGGGAGTACGGTAAGGGTCATGGATGCAGATCCAGGCTGCAGCTTTCTGAGGCAGAAGGCAGAAAGGGCTCGATGGCAGAAATCAGGGCCTAACTCAACAGAGCCAGGAAAACGTGAAAGTGCACCATGTAAAGACGGTGGCACGGTATACTTAGGAACTGAATTATCATTCCATTCATGGTGGATCTGAAAGAGGACATGTTAACGTTGGACGCAAATGTATTTGCGTCTTCATATCTGGTCATGGAGGGAAATTACATGTACTTGAAGCACGTACACGGAGCTGTTGGGGTACACAGTAGGGGACACTTTTGACCATAAAATTTCTAATTACCTCAATATGGTGCCCATACTTTTAAATCGTGCTTGTATAAATCCCCTGGAATCTTGTCGAGACCTGGAGCTTTGCCAGATTTTATTTGGCTTATTGCCAGCTCAGTTTCCCCTAATGTGAAGACCAGATAATCTGATGATATTTCATAGCTTAGGGGATTCATGTCAATATGGGGATCATCATATTTTTTATATAAGTTAGTGAAGTTATTAATCCAAGTTTGCTCGTCCAAATAGACATCCTTAACCACTCTCCCTACGTGGTTCCCATTAGCTACTAGCCTCCAAAAGGCCACATTATCACGTGATTTGGCGGCCAGCAGCAATTCAGCCCATTTGTCTTCCTCCCATGCTATTTTTGAAGCCCTTTGAACAGACTTGTATTTATTCCTGGCTTTTTGAATATCTAAGGGAGACTTAGATTTAATCGCCAATAAAAGTTCTCTTTTGGACTCTCTACAGAATCTATCATACCAGGGTTTACTATGGGACAGATTCTGTGTCTTTTGCTGATTCTTCTTTGGCATTTTGGTCACTAACAATTTTAGTTCACTGAAGAATTTTTGGTGTATTAACATAAAGGGGATTTTAATTTCCTCGTCAGGCATTAGACCTAAATATGGTCCAAAAGTCCCAGCAAAAAGTGTGTATATTTCACTAAGTATGTCACTATGATCCAATATAAAAGGCCATTTGAGTGAGCGCCTATTGTTGCTAATGTGGATCTCGATATTATCACCACTGCTTTCCTCCTCTAAGGAGGGTTGAACTATGTCATCAAACAATGAGGCATCTATTACAAGGTTTAGAGGAAAGTGGTCACTTTCTAGCCTCTCCATTACATCGAGGTCCAAAAGATACGACCAAATTGGTATGGAGGTAATCACGAAATCTAAGTTGCTTTTGCAATTGTTCCTACTAAAGGTTGGTTTCTTCAAACTATCAGACGGTAACCATCCATTACAAGCCCTAAGACAGTACTCCGTGCATAGTTTGGTCAATTGGAGAACCAAAGTTGAGCATTTTACCGATTTAACATTCTCCAAAATAGGGATTTTGTTCGCCTGATCTTCCTCAACAAAAATATCACTAAGACCCAAGACTGGCTCGAAGTTACAATTTAAATCGCCTGCCAGGATGATGAAATCCTCCTTGGAATCCAGGCCGCTTAGGAAACGGTCTAATTTAGATAGCGTTGGTGATTCACTTGACGAGGGTGAGGGCCTGTTATAGATATTTATCAAAAATAATTTTTTCCCTTTGCAAGTCGTGACTTTTAATGCTAATATATCTAAAGAATTTGTATCCGCCACCTTGATGTGTACCCTTAGTTTTGCTTTCACCCAAGTGAATAGCCCCCCCGAAGACCTTCCACTTCTAGATGGAATCGCACCAATTCCATAGGTCTTATCACCTACTCCTTGTGGTGTATCAACTGCCCAGGTTTCCTGTGACATACAGAAATCAAAGGATTCAATAAAGCTCGCCCACTCTGGATCCCTCAGGTTTTTTGCGATTCCAGCTATGTTCCAGCAGACTAGTTTTACCGGCTCCCTAACTACGGATGTTGTCTCAAGGACCACCCTTGGCGTCTCTCCACGACTAACGGGATCCACAGTTTGTGTTGTCAAGGGCGTTTCCTCAAGTGATGGCATTTTACTCGGTTTATTTTGGGATACTACCAATACATTTAAATCTATACAACATTCGCCTAAGGTAATTATATCACTAATTGCTGGTTTGTCCAATGATGAGGACCCAGGATTCACCAACACTTTAGGTTCATTAACAACACCCTCAACAATAGGATTCCTTGTTCCGCTTTCCTCACCCCACCGGCACAAGAAACATCAATCACAATCATCTAGCCCGCTAAATATGTCAAATCTATTTGTGGTCTCTAGAGGTGTGAATGGTTTTAGATGATCCATCCTTCTGTTGTGGGCATTGTGAGTTCTGGCTGGTACATAATTCCATCTGATGGGATCTGGGATTGTCACAGGATAGGGTACAAATTGCGGGTTCCTAACATTCTGTATGGTCAGTGGGTACAATGCGTATTGACTGTTCCCAGCATTCTGTGTAATAGGGGGATGGCTAGTTGGGTGGGTGTATGTTATATGCTGTGATGGTTGATGCTGAGATGGAAACACCACTGACCTTGGGTAAAAATACGTTAGTGGTCTAGGGATTATGGAGTTGTTGGAGCTGCCTGACGGACAGTTTAATATGAATTGGACGGCATTAGGGTCCCTAAAATTCACAACCACCACATCGCCTTCGATGTCTTTAGGTCTGCCCCCCAGCCATTGAAGACGGCGAACATGAACAATTTCGCCACTAATATGATTTGCAATTGGCCTGAATAGACTCAGCCAATGCATAATCTTGTTCTTCAATTGGGCAAAACCCTCCCGCTTGTTCTGTTCTAACACAGGCACCCCTGTTAGGACTACCACAAAGGGTACTGCCTCTGGCGGGAGTTCTGGTAATGGAGTCCTTTTAGGTTTCCCCCAGGTGTACCTGGTATCCCCCAGCTCCCTTGATGGTCTTTCCAAGAATGTATTAGCCATGCTATTGGAAGTTTTACTTGCAGTAATAGCCGGCGGCTGATCTTGTTTATTTTGTTGTGGTGGTTTGGGGGGTGGGTTATGTTGGGTAATCACTGTGTTCCCCGGGGGCTTTGGGGTGGTTGGGTGCGAAGATGGAGTAGAGGTTGGGACAGTTAAGGATGGTTTAGATGGTAATAAAGTGTTTTGTGTTACATTGCTTGGTACTAAGGTGGATGCATTATTTGGTGCAGTGTTAGTAACAACATCCTTACATCCCAAAGCATGCTCAATTTTACACAGTCTACATTCTACTTCCATCAGCCTCTCTAAAATAGATGCTGAGTAATTTTTGATTAGACTCTCTATGCTAAGCAATGTAACAGGGCCCTGATCTACATAGGGCGCGTTGACAACCACAATAGTGTCCATACTGGCCGCTTTGTCTGTAGGCAAGTTTGGTAAGGCTGAAGATGTGATGTGAATTCCTTCTGTAATTACTTGTAAATTGTTGGGGTTTTTGGCAATAGTGATCGCCTTTTTCCCAAAGTCAGAACAGCTCAGCTTGGGTTGCTGCGAATCCCCCCTTTTCCGCCGTTTTTTATTCGGCGGAGGGCCATAAGTTCTAGGCAAAGACATAGGTTTTTTTGCCCTATTACGAGTTATTTTAGCTGGGACGGGGGCAGGTACCTTCGATAAACTTGGAGTGCTCGTGTGAATTATTGTGGACGGACCATTCATATCCGACTTGGGGGAAGTATTTAATATGGGCGTAGTGTCACTCACTACCAAAGGTTGGCTATTCAATATATATACAGACTCATTGGCTTTTTGATTAATCTCAGTGGTAGAAGTAGCAGGTACAGATACCAATGACACTGACCTGTTCTTCATGCTTTCCACGTAACGGCGGCGTTCAGCTCGACGCTCCGCCAAAGCAATTTCCTTAGTAATGTCAGGGGTAGATTTTGTGAAATACTTGTCCAGAGTTCTATTTAGCAGGGCACCCTGCTTGTCTGACATGGACTGGTCTGTGCTTGGCGTTATTGCGGACATTTGTAACAAGCAGGCTGAACGAGTCCAATGGAAGAAAACCTATAGCAAGTCGTTTACAGTAGCGGTGGAGTAACGAAGGATCAAGGGGTTAAGCCCAGTCCAGTCTCTTCGGTGCTCTGAGGGTCTCAGAGGGTCCGCCCTTAGTCCGGGCTTTGTCACGGGATTTGTCCCGCTCACGCGTACCGCTCACGCATCCCACTCACGCGATGTTGATCCAATCTATATATGGGAGGGTGGATGAAGGGGAGGGGACAAGGGAAGAGGCGGCAGGTGTGCAGGATCTTCAGCGCACAGCCTGGTGGGCCTTGCAGTCCCGGTCTGTTAGCGGACTTCACTCCCAAACACAGTTCTCCTCACGGGCATCAAAGGTACAGGCAGAATCCCAAGGCAAGTCTCAATTCGACTGCGAGCGGCTCCCGCGGAGCGGGGGCCGTGAGTCGTTTTTTAAAGGCCAAATAGTGAGCAGTTAGAGGGGAGGGGACACGGGAAGAGGCGGCAGGTATGCAGGATCTTCAGCGCACAGCCTGGTGGGCCTCGCAGTCCCGGTCTGTTGGCGGACTTCACTCCCAAACACAGTTCTCCTCACGGGCATCAAAGGTACAGGCAGAATCCCAAGGCAAGTCTCCATTCGACTGCGAGAGGCTCCCGTGGAGCGGGGGCCGCGAGTCGTTTTTTAAAGGCCAAGTAGTGAGCAGTTAGAGGGGAGGGGACACGGGAAGAGGCAGCAGGTGTGCAGGATCTTCAGCGCACAGCCTGGTGGGCCTCGCAGTCCCGGTCTGTTGGCGGACTTCAATCCCAAACACAGTTCTCCTCACGGGCATCAAAGGTACAGGCAGAATCCCAAGGCAAGTCTAAATTCGACTGCGACTGCTGGTTCTCTCCTATTAAATATATTGCAGCTTTGTTGACAAGTGCAGGTACTCTCTCTTTCACCTTGAAGTGCAGGTACTCCGTCCTGGACAGTATCTGCCCATTTAAAGCACTGTTTTCCGCATAAGAGCCCTAAAATTAAGGGGTCTAGACTCGGGTGAAACCTCGAGGGTGCGAGTGTCCAGCTCCTTCTGCCCACACAGAAATGTCTCCCAAGCTTTCCGTGCAGCTTTCACCTGGTACTGTCTGACCGCGCCATAAAAGCTGTTGACGACTAAAAGGAACACTCTGTGCATCCTTTAACCTGACAGTTCAGGGGACAAGGGAGATACAAATCGATTTACACAATGTTCAAGTGTGAATGAATGCTGCATTTTTTTTCTTTTTAAAATATTACATTCCTGTAACCCTCCCACCCCCCATGTTGATTCTCAAGACTGTGTTTGCATAGCGTTTGATCTCACCACGCTAACATTTCAATCTCTGTGCCTTCACATCACTTAATGATGTGTGCGCTTCCCGGCTCACGAGGTCCCAGTTGGTGTTCGCAACGGCGCCTCGCTCTTCGGGCTTTTAGATACTGCTCGAACCATGGAAACGGTAGAGGTAGAGGAATATACCAGCTGCGTCTTAAAGCCGGTCAGTCCCTCGGTTAAAGAGCAAGAACCGCATATGCGACCTCCGAGACTTAAGAATTGACAAGACCACCATGTCCTGGCTCCGGGAAGTAACTTCCGTCAGCCGCACAAGTGTAGGACTGCTTAGAAAAGATTGGGGACGAAATAATATTTAACATTTCCAAGTGAACGTAATGATTTTCAGAATGTGTATGAATGAGTCCTTGAGTAATGTAACTGGTGCTTATGTAAAGCGCTCCAAACCCTCCGGTTCAAGTTAGCGCTATACAAAACTGCAAAACAGACAATTGTATATAGTTTAGGTAATCAACCATAGCTGTCATGGTTACAGGGTCAATGTGTGATGTTATGTTAGTTTGTATGGTGTTATGTTATTTTATATGCCGAGTTATGTTGCATTACGCGCCATAGTACTCTGGGTTACGAAAAGGGCAATTTTGAAGGATCTAAATAATTCCACAAAATACCTAAAGACTCAAAAAATCGAAATAAATCATAATGTTAATTTGTTTTCTGGGCGGGTCTGAAAAGGACGTTGTCTTTAAAGCTGCCTGTCTTTTTTTATATTGTTTCATTAAGGGATTTATTCCATTCTAGCCCATACCATTAGACTTTAAAATTAACAGTAGCTTTCCGTTTTACCGATTTGTATTTGCCCTAACACCGGCAGCAAAAGCCAAAAGCAGCTTCCTGTAGCCCCCCCACCACCACCTTCCTTTCTATGCCCTCTCGTGCCTACTCCCAGTGCCTCGTTCACCTGCTCTGCCCAGGTCCTAGCTCTCTCCAATGTTTCCCCCCCCCCCGCCCTCTCCTCTGTCTCCCCCCGCCCCCATTCCGGTTTTCCCATATAGGAGTGTGCCCGAAAATATTATTTTTTCCAAACTTATCGCTGCCTGCAAACCACTCTTGCCAGGGGCTGTGGAGCAGGACTCACAAATACCCTCGGCCCGTGTGTGTTTTGGTGGAGGAACAGGCTCATTGGGTGTAGCAGCGAACTCTTTTCTTGTCTTTCTCTCTAACTTTCGTGAAGGAGGCGTGTCATTACTTAATGGTGTCTGCTGGGTTATAACTGCTCTCAATTGTGGAAAAGTGGTACTGTATGTGCGAGAACATGGGCTTAAGTTAAATGAAGTTGAGCAGCTGAAAGGGAGAGAAGGAGGTGCCCTGGCCAGTTATACCTAGCTATATGGTATATTGCATCTGAGTTTGATATGTTTTCAATGTTCTGTTTAATGTGTTCTTTTAGTGGTGTTTGCTGCCTAAAAGAAAATTTGTGCCAGCCTCAACTTAAAAGTAATAGTAACAACCCTAACATCTTGAAAAAGGCATTGTCATTTACAATGCGAGAGTTTAAGCTATCGGGATTGTAAATGACAATGCCATTGATTTATCTGTTTTCAAAGCCAACACATAGATAAAAGGTTTGTCATTTACAATGCCAATAGATCAAACTTTTCCAAATGCGAGACCTATTGCATTGCAAATGCTTGTTAAAAATGGGGGGAGAGGGAGGAAGTGCCACAGAATCTCCAATTTCCTGTTCCTGTCCAGCAGGCTCCTCCCAGTGCTTTGTCCATCTCCTGATCCTTCTGCCTTTGGATTTTGAGCTGGAAAGATCACTCTTTTTGACTGCATTATATTGGATTTAAGGATTTTTTAATTGGATATTTTACAAGTAAATGGTTGTTGTCTGTTTGATTCAGGGCATTGCAGTTGTTTCAATTATAATTTAAGTTTGGTACATATCCTTCCTTTTTTTTTAATTGTTGTGGGCAGTAGTAGTCAGTAGGCCCAGAGCTAGTCATGGGTGGGTGCATGATGAAGCAACTGTTCTTTTGGTGTTTTTTTAATGTATTTAATTTTCAAGCATAATTTAGGGCATGGATGGCATTGGATTGAGTTGGGAAATATGTTTTTTTGGGGAGGGCTTTCTGTTGTTGGGCCTGGCCATGTGGCTGGTGGCCATTTAGAAGCCTAGGCCTGCAAGCTTGTCTGGCCTTGTCTACCAACAGGCCTGCTTTCATCCGGTAGGCTCAGAACAGGTAGCCACAGACAGCTGCATGAAGCAAGTGTTTCTGTGTAGTCTGTTGAATTTAGACATCATTTAGTGCATGGATTGCATTGGATTGAGTTGGGAAATGTGTGATTTTTTGGGGTGGAATTTCTGATGTTTGGTGTCTTAAAGACATGCCTTTGTTGTGTGTGTCTGGTGCGTGTTGGTGTGCAATGCATGCACCCTGCAGACCTTTTTTGGGCCTGTGTACTTTCGTTTTTGCATTTTATTGCATTAAAAAGGCAGAGCAGTGTGCTTTAGCATGCATCATTTGCCTGGCTTTTATGGGCCATTTGTCAGCTCCTGGTGTTTCCCAGGCCCCCTGCTTGTTGCTTGTGATTTGTGAGTGTCCATGTGGCTGGTGATATTTTTTTGTGGTGGGAGTTTTTAGTGTCCTGCTTTTGCCATATAGGCCTGCATGGTTTTCCTATTGGCGTACTGCTTCCATCCATCCTTCCCCTTTGCCAGCAGCAGCTCCATGAATGATGTGATGCTCAAATAATTTAATGGCAAATAGGGTCCACCCAACTTCCATTACATTTTTATTTTGGTGGTTCTTATTCTCTTTCCTATCCTTCCTGGGAGTGTAGTGTGTACACAGTAGCATAACATAGCCCTTGTTGACAAAGTCTCAGAAATGGCTAGACTATATCTTTTGTGTGTTTGTTTGTACTAGTACAGTAGTAACTGAACCACAACAACACATGCAACATTTCACTAATGTTCTTCTCCTGGCTTATTTCCTTTTAGGTGCACAAAAAGCCAGAGGAGGAGGTGTCATCATCATCACCCGTTTTACAGCCAGCAAGAAAGAAGTCCTGCTGCGCATCACGTCCACGTGTGACCACAACTTGTGCACCTGCATCCTGCCAGACATATGAAGAAGATGGCCCCAAAGAAAGGTGCCAGGTCCAGTACCAAGAAAGTTGCCAGCGAGAAGAAGGAACAGAAAAAGGAAGTGCCACTAACTATGACTGGTGTGCCGGACAAAGGTGTAGAGGAAAAAAAAGAAGCCTATGACTTGGTGGAGAGCTTAGCCCGTCGCTTAGCTGAAAATACAAAGGTGCAGAATAAGATTTTGTCACAAGAACATTACATTTCTGCCACAATTCTGGATCCACGGGCAAAATTGGCACTGGAGACATTAATTCCTTTTTCAGAGATGGATGTTGACCGCTACAAAACTTGGATGGCTGAGGCAGCGAGTAAGTTGGAAAATGAGCGATGCTACTTAAAAGCGTGCTAGCTCAACCCATAAGAAATACTGCAGCAGGGCATCCGGCATCAAGTGCAACTTCGGAGGCTGGGGGGCAGTGCGTTTGGCTGAGAACACTCACCATCACTATCGACAACAGCAACAATAACTGGATCATTAGGCCCAGTAGAATCGTTACACGATTGATATTTACCGTTAGGCATTGGTAAGCACAGTGCTGATGCACAGAGAAAAGAGCCTGAAGAAAGGTTAGCAGCAACACCCCTGAACACTGAGCAGATGGTCCAGGACTATCTGGACGACCCAACAGAAGTGTACATTGATCAAAACCCATTGCAGTATTGGTATAGGAAATGGGCTGAATGGCCACTGCTCAGCAGGCTGGCAATAAGCTATCTGGCATGCCCTGTTTCAAGTGTCTCTTCCGAATCTTCCGAACGTGTTTTCAGTGCTGCTGGTTCCATTGTAACAGTGAGAAGGACCAGTCTCTCACCCAAAAATGTGGAGAGGTTACCAATAATCACAATTAATCAGCGTTTCATACCACCAAAATACACAATACATGAATCAAGGGAGGAAGATACGGACAGCGGCTCATGTGACGGAAGTAGTGTGTTACATGATTACCTACCACTGGTTGAACTCCCAGAGTTTGAGGACGAACTACACTTCCCTGACAATTAGGCTTGCACTTAATGTCTTCCTCCCTTATTTTCCTTTATTTGTGTGTCTGTCTTTCTGGTTACAAACTTTGAAGGAATCACAACAAATCCATCACCACCGTCTTCTACTCTTCTTATTTCAATAGACGAGTTTCAGCTGTCTCAATTTCACAGTACAGTCCTCCGAATCCAGCTCCTCTGCTCCATCCTCCTGAATCTCCCCAAATCCATTGCCCTCAAGACAGATGATGATTGGATGAAGCAAAATAGAAGAAAAAATAAAATCTTTTCTAGTCCCGCCAAAAGAAGTGGAACATGATGACTACAATAGCTATCCTCCTTACTGAGCCGAGAGAGACTGCCCTTTAACTGAAAATGAGATGGAACAGGTAATGAATGATGCCATGCATTGGACGCAGACTGAGTGATTTTGTTGTTCTTTGATGTGCATGAAGTTATTTCATTGTGCACTAATCATCATTCTACAGTACACACTAAACGTAACTCAAGGCAATTTTCCCTTCTTGCAACTATTTTTATTAAGAAATTTGTACTTCTACTGCAGCTTGATACTTTTTTTTGATTGACTACAGGATGGGGACTCAATTTGCACACTGAGTATGACAACAGCACCGTCCATGATGATGGTGGCGAGTAAGACGGTCCGTAAACTTAAGATGAGAAGGAACAGGTAATGAAAATGATTGGCATGCATTCGACACCTGACTCTGAGCGATTGGTGTTTGTGTTTTTGTTGTTTTTGTTGCACATGAAGTGAAGCCAAAGTTTACTAGTAGTCTTACCGTACACACTAAAGAGTGACTCAAGTCAATAATATTCCTACTCTTGTTGTGTAATAACAAAATTGTACTTCTACTGCAGGCCAATTTTCACAGTCAGTCAGTACAAGTATCGGAGATGATTGATGGAATAATAACAAGTCAGGAGGACGTTTCATGAGTGGCATAAAAGGTAACCAAGTCCAAAACAACAACAGCAGACCTAAAGGTTGTTTGGTGTTTGTGCATGCGTACTGTCTGTTTTTCATTTTCAAACCTTTCCCCAAACCCCTTCCATCCATTCAACAAACCCTAACCCTCTTCCCCCGGGCTGTGTGACTTATTGGGGTGTGACTAGATTAAATGTACACCAATAATTTTCACACGCTTGCTGGGGCGGATGTGGCGAAAGCAACAGTACTTTAATTTCAAAGCAGAGTGAGGATCTTCTACTGCTTGCCCACCCATGAGCAGTATATTTTAGAGGTGATTTTTATTTACCAAAGGAACACATACATCCGCATTAATTGTCGGCATTGATGGGATTTATTGTCATCCTCAAACACAGCACTAACTGTTACGCTTGTGCCGAGTGTACTGTAGGCCTAGTCAAGTGACTCCACCCAACTATAGTTTATGTTTTGTAGTAACATATTTTTTGCATATTATTGTTTCACAGTAAGTTCTGTACTGTACTTCATTCTACTACTCCTAAAACAGTCTCTCTCAGGCGACTGACTGTCTCATTTTCTTCTTTTGAAAATGCTGCTGCCCGGCCGGTGTCTACTACTACTACACACACCACAACCATGGCATGTTAGGAAAGGAAACCATCATCACCATGCAGCCATCGCTGTGCCTAAGTTAAACATCAAGCAAAGGTAAGAGAAGTTTGGGGAGGCAAAATTAATAATGGACATGTTTTTAATCAAGTCACACACCCCTTTGAGTCCAGTTAAAGAATGCATAGACTAGAAGAGAGAGACTGAGAGTCTTAGTAGGACAACTCAATCAGTGAGGGGTGCCGCATCTATCTTTTTGTGTCTTTCAAAGTCAGCCAATTATTTAAATCAAACACTGGCTATGGGCGGCCCTGCACCAGCAAGGAAACAGTGTGATGTAAAACAGTAACCCCACCCACAAAACATTAACAACATTGTATGTAAATTATAAATATTGATTTAATAACCCTAAAAAAAATAAACTATGTAAAAAACCCACAAAACCTGACCCACCCCTCTCCCTAACCCCAACCGATGTCCATAAAGAAGTCCAACCAAATGTCCAAAACCCCAACACCCTTTCCCACCCACCAAAACAATAAATAAAAAAGGGGCAATAAACAGGGTCTCCTAGGTTCGGCGGGATTGTCTTTGGAGGACACGCACTGCCTCCTCAAGTAGGGCGACGCAGTGCTTTAGAGTGCAGCAGTTGCAGCCACAGTGGGGGGGCACCAGTGATGGAAAGGTGGCGGCAGGCGGCCGCCAGACGGTGGCACCATACCGCTGGAGGGCGGTGGCTGGGGCCCGGGGAATTGGAGGAGTGTTCAGCTGCTGCAGCCTTCTCCTCCTCTTCCAGGACCACCAGCAGCCGATATTCCACTTGTATCGCCTCCAGCTTCTGGCGCCTTGCCTTGGCGGCCAACTCCTTCCGATCCGGTTTGGAAGGAGTAGCTGTATATCAAAAAGAAAAAACAAGGCTATTGTAAAATATACTCTTAGAAAAACAGTAAGACAAGTTAATTATACACATAGTGGCATGGTGGCACTATAAAGCGGTATGTATCTATCCTCCCACTTGCTTGGTCTTTAATATTTGAAGGATGTTTTCAGGCATTCCACCAACCATGCATCAGATTCCTATCAGCCACCTTTGCAATTTGAATGCTTGCATCACACATATCCTTCTCTCTGTCAGTCATAAATATTAAATCTCACCCATCCTTCTTCCTTCCACCCGTCTTTCCCTTTTTAGCTCAACACCAGGTGATCTTATCTGACTTTTAGTCTTCCCCATAAAACTTTTAAAGCAGAGTTGAAATCAGATAGAGGAGGCCATTGGTTACTCAATATTCCCGCTCCTAGTGCCTTTACTAATGCCAATTAAAGGGTATCTTCACTCTTGAAATGTTCACAACAACTCTTACTAAGTGCATCATTAGGATGGCTGGCGGACTTTGTCCTCCCACCATCCTCACGCTAAAAGGCACCGCCCCCCCATAAGGGCGGGGGTCCTGTTGGGACAATTAGGATGCGCCCGCCACAGTGGCGGGTGCATCCAGTATTTTTAACATTGTGGCGGGCGGTGCTGAAAGCACTGCCCGCCGCAATGCTAAAAATACATGTTGTGCTTTTCAAAGCACAACGTGACAGGCACCACGCGGTGCCTGCCACCTTGTTTTTTGAAAGGGAGGAGGTTACCATAGGCATCCCCCATGTGCACCCCCCGAGAGTCCATGGGGGCCCGCAACGGGCCCCCAAGCATACTCTGCATGCCTTTCCGTGGCGGCAATGCCGCCACAGGAAGGCATCCCAAAATGCACATTCTAATATGGCTGGAGGTGTCTTTCAGACACCGCCACAATATTGAACCCTTTTCCGCCCGGTGGACATGTCGACCATGCGGAAAAGCGGTGGAGGGTCTTTCCATCCGCCCGGACCCCCAGCCATTGTAATATGGTGGGGGGTCTTTTCTACAAGGATGGCGGGCGGTTTGCCATCACCGGGCCGGCGATAACTACCGTCAGCCCAGTGGGGGCAATCCGCCCGCTATCCTAATGGGGCCCTAAGTCTCAACAGTACAGTATAAATACAGTACACCCTTGCACTGAGTGTAATGTCAATACGTAAGGATTATGAATCTAACTTACCACCGTCCACCCCTGGTGCTGGCTCGCCCCCTGCAGCTCCATCCGCAACTGCCGCATCCTCTACAGCCACGTCGCCTTCGCCGCTGGCCCCGGCACTGGTGGTCGGTAGTGCGCCTAGAAAAAACATTACACATTTTTTCGGTGTCATATACATCTCCCCCTATTGGTCAGTAGCAAGATTAAAAAATGAGTTAATAGTATACAATACATCACTAGTACAAATCAGGTAGTACTAGAGTAGACACTAGTAGTTATATGGTCCCTAGGGTCATTCTAGTCTTTGCTTAGTTAGCCCCAGCCATGCAACCATTTTCCCTTTGTGTCTTTTATTTTTGCACATGTGACGTTACCTCGCAGCTTGTTGTATAAGACACCATTGAGCCCACATGACCTCATACTGCTACTGTCTAAGCGCTGCGTACAAGGTCGACCAAAACATTAACAAGCCACTTTTTTATGAAGTTGTGGTGTTAGTCCATATTCCTTATCCATAAAAATGCTACACATTTTGGCACGGCTGAGAAATGCTTGCAATATACTAACGTGCACAATTTTTCACATTACAGACAGAAGATTTCCTTCTACGAGCCAGAGCTTTGCAGAGCTTATGATGTACCAGTACTAGGTTCTTCTAAGGTGAGGGGTCCCCAGAATTCGCTCAGACATCTTCATTTATATATTCCTAACAAGGGGATGGTGATGCTTCCACCACTGTTCAGTTATCACAATTTCACTTTTTTTTCCTATGGACTTCTAGTTGTTGTAACTGTAAGTGTAACAATGTTTATTGTTTTAATGTTATGAATTTTCCTGTTGGTGCTGCATTATACAACAACGTAGGTAGCTTGTCAATTCAAAATAAAACTTTTGAACTTACATAGGCTCAGTGGTATTTGGTGTGGACTTACACAAGTGAGTGAGCGAAAGGAAGGGTGTGCATTGCTTCCACGGCTGAGAGGTCGGGTGTGTTATGTTCTGGGTTGTCTATTTGTTGGGTATCTTAGGGAGAGGGTTCGGAGAGCTAATAATTATGACGAGACACTACTATAACTAGTCGGACAGGGAACTGTGGTGGCTTCTGCACTTCTGATTGAGGTGTGAGGAAGGTCCAACATCCCAACACCAACATCCTATTTTCTTGTGCAAAGTTCAGTATGTAAAAAATCATCCCTACAACAGTAGTAGTATGTCCTATCCTATCAAAATAGTAGTAGATCTGGTTGGGCATTTGTTGGTGGGAATTGTCAAAAAGCCTGAAGATTAACAAAGACTCAAGATCAATAGTACTAGTAGTACAAGAGGACAACCCTAAGGACTGGACTCAACGGCTAGAGCTACTGGTGAATCTGAGTTTTATTTATATTTTAAATAAAGAGTGGCCAACTGGGCAAGCTTAGCTACTACAGACAGACTAATAGTAGCAGTACAGAGAGTCATCATAGCAGAGGCAGGGATAACAAGAATTTCGAAACAGATAGTCAAGATTGAAGGATAATTGTTGGTAAAAAATAGCATTAGGAAACAGAAACAATAGTTCATAAAAAATATGGTGCAGTAAAAATTCTGGAATAAGAATTATTAATATTAAAAACAAGAAGACTTACTAGGGCCAGCAAAAGAGCCCTCGTTGGTGTCCTCCTGTTGCTGCTGTTGTGCTCCTCCCGCCGACTGCGACCCTGTCTTCCTGCCCCTGGGGGCTGAACAGGAAAGATATAAGAAAGAGACAAACATTGATGAATGGTGTGAAACAAATAAAATATTTGTAAAGAACTGTCAAAAAACACTTATAAACAACAATACCAATAACTAAATAGACCAATCTCATCTGGTCGAAAAGTAGTTTTGGGGGATTCGCGGATCAACTACTTACTATTTATCAACACTAATCCAGTCTTCCATTCTGTTTCCAGAATACTAACTAAGCCTAAGTAGTACGTACCACCTGACCAAGCCCACCTATTCCAGGCATGCCAATTGTACATTAAGTATGTATTTCCACTTATTTTAGTCCTGAAAAAATGCATATGGTCAAATGGAGGACACATGACCACATTTTTATATACACCAAATTTTTGGTTGATTGATTGATGCTGAATGAGGTTCTGCAAGTGCTAAGCCTATTACCACTCATTGAACAAACTAGAAAAGGTTCTACTAAAGACTGGGATACTAGCAGCACGTGACATAACAGGGGGCATCACGCATACCACTAGAAAATCACAAACTCATACAAAGTAACTAAACCTAAGCATCAATCCGCCCCTATCTCTTAGTGACAGGACAATGTAAGGACTAGAGTCACTATAGCATTATGTAACTTAATTTCTCTAAAATAAACTCTTACATAATCACTCTAAGCGAGCGCAAATGCAAAGTTGCATACAAGTAAGTTTAGTAGCGCAGAAGAGCCCCTGTGTCATCATAACAATCACAGAAGATTTTTAAACGTAATTTACCTTTAATGTAAGCAGCAGCATTCTTGCTGGTTGGAAAAAAAAGATATTTGCAATATATAGCACAGAGAAGAAGAACAGACACAAAGTAGTAATAATTAGTTACTCACCAAGACCTGGGACCTCCACTCCTAGCAGGTCCAGCAGGTCCTACTCCTAGATATCGGAGCACCGGTGTGTCAGTTGGTTCTGGGTGCGCCGGACCCCAGAGCAGTGAAACAATGACCAGCACATCTTCCCTCACCGCTGCTGATGCTCTCGGAGCCCGTACCCAGACATTGAACAGCCTAGAACTTAGTCCCAGCAATAATCGGTTTATGGTTTCTGGTCCCATTTCTCCAGATATTCTTGCACTTTCATTTCTGAGGTAAAAAAGCCAACGTGTTCTCCTTTTATTACTTTTAGGCGGGTTGGATGTAGGAGATATGCCTGCCCCCCATGATCTTGCACTGGTTTTATCATTTGTCGAAGTCGCCATAGTCTTTCCACTGTTAAATGGCAGAAGTCAGGTTGAACAAAAAAGGTATAATCCCCGCTGCTGCATTTTGTTGTAGGCTTTGCTTTGTCATAGACTGCCTGCCGAAGTAGAAAGTTGCCAAAATAGACAAGTATGGCGTGAGGTTTAGTATTGGTCTTGACCTGCAGTTTAAGATTGAAGGGGACACAGTGGGTTCTTTCAATTTCCAGTTCCCAGTTCCTGCCCTCCAAATCTGGGAATGCCTTGGATAGAGTGTCAACCATATACTTCTAAGTGTCTGCCCCTTCCTTTCCCTCCGGTACGCCCAAGACTCGTAGATTATTCCGGCATTGCCTGTTTTCATAGGCTTCAATTTTCCATTGTATGACGATCAACTGCGCATCATGTGCCGAGGTGTTTGTGCGTGTGATTGCTACATAATTTTCCAGCGCTTCAGTATGAGCTTCAAGACTTGTGAGATGTTCATTAATGACAGCACATGATTTTGCAACTTTTCGAACTGCCCCTTGAATCTTTCGCATTGTTTTCTGCGCATGCTTACTGTCTTGATGTGTTTCTTCGTGATGAGAAAGTATACATTGAATAACTGTGTCCAAAGTTGGAGGTGCAGTAGGGGGTATGTTCATGGAAGTGCATGCAAAGCCAAAGGAGTCCGCAACGCACTGGGAGTGTACCAGGATGTTGTAGGTACTCCCATGTGGTCGGTGTGCGGTCCCGCTGCATTATAATTCATGACTCAGGGCTCTCCATATCTGTGGCTGGAAAAGCTTAGTAGCTAAAGTGAGCAGGAGCCCCACCACCAACATCTTACCTTGCAATGCGTAGAGGGTTGGGTTTGGACTTAGTCTGCATCGTAGTGACTCCCCATTAGGGTCCAGAAAGTGAGCCGCCTAACCTACCACTCACCGCCAGCACCGGGCATTTGCCAGCTACGTTTTGGAAGCACTGAAATACTTGCCGGCCTCTGGTGTGGGGAGGGGCTGGCTTCCTGGTAAAATTAGTCGAGACATGTAACTGACGCTCACAGGTCCGCTCTAATTAGTTGTGAAACCAGCTGCCATGTTGTAACGTGAAGTTATGTTGATTTGCATCGAGTGCCCTAGGAAAACAGTGTATATTGCGAACAAAACACATATCCCCTGGGCATCAGTACTAAAACGCTAGCCACATATATATATCTCTGTATACTGCTTGAATAGACATGAATGCTATTCTGAAACACAGGTATTCCTTTATGCCCACTGATACATACATGACAACTTTTGTCACGTGATTTCCCACCCTCACACTCCCTGTTTGGCACCATCTGGAATCTTTTCATAATTTCTGACAATATCCTGTTCCTCTGTATACCGCTTGTACAGACGTGAATGCTATTCTGAAATACGGGGATTCTATTACAGGACCGGAGGCTTTGGATTATGCTTTCTCTCTCTTTACTGCACAAAACAGCAGCCAATAAAAACATGTATTACAACAACAGTAACATTCCCAGAATGCTTAGCATGCCATCCCTAACAACCATATAGACTAGCCCTATATAAGTCTCTTGCCCAGCGAGCACTTCCTCTTTCTTTGCTGCTCGCAGACAAAGATAAGTGCTTCTTGTGTTCCATCTGATCATAGCGCATTGCTTATGCTTGGCGTATTGTACTATTGTTTTTTTATTCTCTGGTGAAGGTCCGCGCCAATGCGCAGCTGTTTCGCGTTTCCTTGCAGTTTGTGAACTGACCTTGTGTTCTTGTGAAGATTGCCTCAGGGCATTTTACTTTTCCTGCGTTGTCCTGCCCTCGAGCGGTGGTGCGCGGCGAGGTCAGCGGGAGAATTCCTGTCCCCGCGTAACCCCGCCCGAAGGTGGTTTTTCCTCTGTTTGTTCCCCGGTCCCGGTCCCGTCTATATCGGCGGTGCCTTCCCTCATTCAGGCCCGCGTTGCTGATTGCCGATCACCAGCCGGGTGCACGCAGCCCAATTGGGCTCCTTTTGGGCTTCTTTTGGGCTCCTTTTGGGCTGGTTATAATATTGGAGTCAGGCCAAAGCTCTGTGCAGGTTTTGTAAACTATATTTGGCTGGTGACTGTCTATAGCTTTGCTGAAGAACATCTCTCTGATTTTCCCATACTTTGCACATAGGGTGGCTCCCTCTTGATTAATCCCTTTGGGATTGCTTGAATTGGTTCAAGCTTTATATATATCTGGCACTGCCTTTTTCAATCGCATGATGGAAGACTGGGCCTACTGCGAGGAACACCAATACAGGTACTATGAGGAGGCGCTTGTCACGCCTCTGGAGGACAACCTAGTGGATGCGTGGATGCATCTGTGCAACAGTCTGTAAGTAGGGCAGTTGAGGTGGCGGTCCCCAAGACGATGAACAAGGCGCTGGCTGTCGTTCTAAGGCCGATTACAGCGCAGCTTGAGCAATTTGCGAAGAGGCATGGCATGCTCTCTTAGACTTCCCCAGCCTCTTCTGGTGCTACCTCTGCTACCACCTTTGCTAGCACCTCTTCTTCTAATTGGCCTCACGCTCCGGCTTTGACTAAGTTGCCCCCGCCCCCGCTAGTGACAACCAATAGGCGGTGGCGGGCCCTAGTCAATCGTCTTCCACCAAGGTGTATACCACCACAGACACGGACTCTGACACAGATTCCACAAGTAAGACAGCTTCCCCCAAGAAGAAGAAAGCCAAGACGCGCTCCGGGGGGTTCCCAGGTAGCGCCGGTGTACCAGTCTCCATTACCCTTTGACTTCAACCCGGCAGACATTATTTTTCCTCGCTCCTCCGGTTGAGCCCCTCCCCCTGAGGTTGCCAGCTACCTCCACCAGAACCTCAGGTGAAGCTTTGACAGGGAAGTCAGGAGCAGGCTATGCTTGGAGTGTCCTCGCCCGGATGTCCTAAACAAGGTGGCGGAGACGCCAGAGATAGATCCGAACATGCTGGCGTTCCTTACGAAATTTGCCAAAGACCCGTAAAAAGGGAACGACAGAGCTTGGCGCTGTTGATCCACTGGCAAAGATCCTCAGATTGGCTCTGGTTGCCAAGGAAATGGCTGCGCTCATAGATCCCGACATCCTGGCGGGATGGGCGCAACGCGCTGTTTGTTTCGTAGGGAATGCCAACTGTGCTATTTCATCGGAGCGTAGGAAGTCCTTACTCTTGAGGATGGACAGCAATCTTACGGAGCTTGCATCTGCCGCACCAGGCCCTTTGGCTGAGGGTTTGCTGTTCGGGTAAAAGTTCTGGAAGGACGTCACCAAGTACGAGGACCTTTACTGCACTTGATAAGGCCCAATCTCAACAGATGTCTCCCAGAGCTATTGCGCAATTGGTGGGCCTTCTGGCCTCCTCCATACAGGCAATATTTCTGGGGCCCCTTCATTACCGGGCCCTGCAGCGCCTGAAAATACAGCATCTCCAGAAAGGGCTCTCCTACTCTGACATGATTCCCCTTACGGAGGCCGCCCGAGAGGAGATCAGATGGTGGCTAGCCCATGTAGAAGCTTGGAACGGGCTAGCAATCTTTGGCTCTCGCCCACAGTTAGTGATAGAATAGGATGCCAGTCGGTCGGGCTGGGGAGCCCGGTGTGGGATGATGACGACAGGGGGCAGATGGTCATCTCAAGAACTAGAATTACATTTGAACTGTCTTGAACTTCTTGCGGGGTCATTTGCGATCCACACGTTTTCCCCCAAGAAGGTTTCCTGCTGTATTCTACCGCGGATGGACAACATCTCCGTGGTGCGTTATATAAACAAGCTGGGGGGCAGCAGATCTCCAATGTTGGCGGAGATAGCCAAAGACTTCTGGGACTATTGCCTAGCTTATCAGATAACAGTGGTGACAGAGTATCTCCTGGGCAAAGAAAATACAATTGCGGACTGGAATTCTCATCATTTAAAAGACTACAGTGATTGGAAACTTCATCCATCGCTCTTCCAATTGACTCAATCGATTTGGGGTCCGTGCCACATAGACCTGTTTGCGTCCAGACTGAACAGTCAACTGGAGGCGTTCTTCAGTTGGAGGCCGGATCAGCTGGCGAGGGCCACGGATGCCTTTTCTCAGGATTGGTCAACATCCCTCAATTAAGCCTTTCCACCTTTTCTTCTGATTCCCAAACTAGCCAATCAGATCTCCCTACAAGCAACGGAGTTGGTATTGATAACTCCGATCTGGAAGTCGCAGCCTTGGTTCCTGGTTCGCCTGGAACTGGCGTGCGACCTTCCTCTCCTTCTTCCATCTTTTCTGACGATGCTCCAGGGCCCTCAAGGCGAGTGGCATCCTCTAGTGCTAGAGGGGCAGCTGCGCCTGATTGCTTATAGTGAATTTTCGTTCCAGTAAGGCAGCTGACGGTTTGTCATACAGGTCAGTCAAAAACTTCCGGTCTGCCATCTCAGAAGGACATACACAGATCGATGGCAGACCGGTAGGCATGCATCTGATAGTTTGTAAACTGCTCAAAGAATTTGTGTCGCAAACCCACCTAAGGCTAAGTATTCATCTTTATGGGATGTTTCTAAGATATTGACTCTGTTTGATACGTGGCCTGAGAATGCATTCTTGTCTATAAAACAATTATCTGCTAAGTTAGCTATGCTCCTGTGTTTGTCGTCTTGCAGACGGGTCTCTGACATTAGGGTCTTGGACCTGGAGGGCAGAATTTTCCCTCTGGAGGGAGTTTCTTTTGTTATCACGGCACGTACAAAAACTTTCTCTAGGTCTATTGATTACAATGCTTTTCCTTCGAATTCTAAGCTATGTGTGGTGAAGTGCCTCAAGGCATACG
Organism: Lissotriton vulgaris; assembly: GCF_964263255.1. Classification (NCBI taxonomy): domain Eukaryota; kingdom Metazoa; phylum Chordata; class Amphibia; order Caudata; family Salamandridae; genus Lissotriton; species Lissotriton vulgaris. The sequence goes on from NC_141698.1 coordinate 1,118,465,930, forward strand.
AAGAATGTACCCGGCCTCTCAGACCAGTGGGTTGTTCAACACTGTTGATCTCTTTACAAAAGCCCTTCAAGCCTGTTATCTCTGCTACGATTGCCAGGTGGTTCCGATTTGCTATGTCAGACGCAGGCATTGAAATAGCTTTGTTTGGCGCGCATTCTATCAGGGGCGCTATGGCCTCCAAATCTTTTATGCTTGGAACTAGTATCCATGATATCATGATAGCGGCTGATTAGTCGTCTAGTTCGACATTTAAACAGTTTTACTACAAACCTGTGGGCGATGTCCTTAATAGAATTTGTGTCCACCGATACATACATGACAACTTTTGTCACGTGATTGTGTGTGTTATCCATCCTCACACCCCCTGTTTGGCACCATCTGGAATCATTTCATAATTTCTGACAATGTCCTGTTCCTCTTGGTCCACTAATTAAATATCTGCTGTCCCTCCCTATCAAGTGATTTATATCCGGCAATTTGACATTTCTAAAATACGGGGTTTCCACCCCCTTTTTTTCGCAGCATTTAATAAAAAAATGTTTTTAAAAAATCTTTATAAGAGATCCGCTTACTGCGTAATTCGGCCTTCATGACTCACTGTTAATTAATCTTATGTGCTTTTCACGTTCTTTCCAATGTTCACCTTTACGTGATACCCGACAATCTGCCCTGCGCATACGTTAGCCCACTGTTGTGTTAAACATTGCCCTGGTAATCATCATTACGGCAGTACCCGGTCCGAGTTTGGTTGAACGTTGAGCTTGTGAGGCTTCCTCCTGGATTGGCTGACCGCATTAGACCTTTTCAGATTGGCTCACAGTGGATGATGCTATTGGCGTTTACGTAGCCACACCCACAGTAATGCCTCATTTTTCCCGCAATGTCATTACTCTACTGCCTTATATACCAGCCGGTTTCCCCGCTTACTACCAGCGGGGTCCGGTCCTGAGGGAGCTTTGCAGGCACCAAGCAGGTGTTTTGCACTGAAGGCGTAAGTTCTCTTCGACCCTTCACCAGATAAGTAGCGTGGGCTTACAATCCTATGGATAGAATTGACTACCATTTTTTTCTTTTTCATCACGTTTTCTTCAGGGTGTGACATGGTTGCGACCAACCCCCTCCCGAGACCCATGATGTAGTTAGTGACTACATTACATGATGTGAGGTATTCCCTTCTTCCCCTGTGTTGAGGTTTTGTGATTTCTTGATGCCCAACTGCACTATGTTTAAAGGCTTTACGCATAGTGTTCCACACTGAGTTCCGTGTATACAGGTACAAACCACGATGGGCATACGATATGAATGTTGTATCTGTCATATACCTTCACTCAATACAGTTTTATTTTGAATGCACTCCCTTTTTTAATCAGCATGTACGATCAATGGTTACTGCATAAGTGCACTGCGTAGAGCACTAGCATTTGTATGTCCAACTATGACAACTCTAGACAAGCTTATCTAACTAATTAATTTATGTCTGTCTTCTCTTTTCATGTTTTTCTGTGTTTTCCATCCATTTCCAGAATAAAATCGATTCCTCCCAACACGAGGGATAGAAGATTATATATTACCTACTGGCGGTCGCCAGTAGGTATATATAGTTAGGATTTTTTCTCTATGGAACTTTTGAAAATTCTATGTCTAATAACTTTGGCGTTTGTGGACGGAATCGGCTGAAATTTTCAAGAAAATGGCACATTTTGTTTCTGAGCAGCCCCTGAAAATCTGGGGGGGTTTCGTCAAGGGGGGGCCGAGAAAAAAGGGGGGTCCCAAAATGCGTTTTTCCCATTCATTTTTCCATAGGGTGTTTGGCCTCACTTTTAGCTCGAACGGCTTAATGGATTTGCACGAAACTTGGCAAAATTGTAGGGACTGTTAGCCCGATGTGCCTTTGCTGGGTCTCAATATATGTGCTCCAGTGGATTTTGAGAAATTAACGTTTAAAAAAACAGATATATCTGTGACAGCGTCCCGGATAGCGCTCCAGATCGCGTACTTTTCGCGTAACGGAGCTTTGCGAAGCGAAGCTGATTGGCTCTCCGGTGTCTGTCAACATTCTAAACAGTCCGGTGCGGCCGCCATCTTGTATCTCGGTAGGATCGAGAGACAAGAGGAGGAGAATAACGAAGGGGGAATTTAATGAAAGGGGGCAAGGTAGACTCCTCTTGACCCCCTAGGAATGATGTTGGGGTTATTAAAGGGTCCCGTGGGGCAAATAAAGAAAATTTGATTTTTCGCGGTAGAAGCGCTTCTTGGTTCGCGAACCGGGTCGCAAACTGGTAGCGAAACGGGAATTTTGTCATTTTGTGTTTCGATTTAATTAAATTACAAGATGGAGGAAAAGCAATGTGAGTATTGGGTATAAGGGGGTATGGGAGACGTATCCTGACCCTCTATGTTTTCTGAGGGTGGTTGAGGAGGCTCATATATGTTGATACTTGTCTTCCGGCGGCTGCGCGTGAGCGTTTTTTTTTTTTTTTGCCGCTTGACTTCTGTTAACGTTCGATTCGAAGGAAATCAGGAAGTGTTGACCGCCATTTTGACACTGCTAGTAAATATATTGTTAAAAATAATTGTTATAAATTAATCCGTATTGATAAACATTGTCTGCGCCATCTTGCTTTTTTTCCAATGCCACACTTTTGTCGTGCACGGCAGCCATTTTAGATGCCTTGACCAGACCCACTCTCTGCACGCCGCCGATCCTCAGCATGGCTCCCTACCCTCGCAAGCATCTCCCCCACGCACTTGTCACCCCCGCTCTCTGTCTTATGCATGGGCCATAAACCTCCCCCCATCTGCGCTGCTCTTCCCTGAGAATCACACCCTGTGCTCGCCCGACACCACCCTTTCACCCTATTCACTACCGCACCCTCTGACACTCCTCTTCCTCTGTGTCCGATTGTCCAGGCCGGTCCCAGGCTATCACCTAGCCCTGCGGATGTAGTTTAGGGCCCCAACTGTAAAGAATCACCCCTGTTCAAAGGAGTTACAGTAGATCAAGGCCCCCACCTCATGAGATCCGTCACACCACACGCGTTCCTACTATCTGATAACGATCCTGTATTGTGATTGGGGAGGGGATTCTCACTGTAAGGGTGTGTGGGACCGAGCCTGAAGCGGAAGATTCCAGGGATGCCTTTTTGTACATCAAAGTCTTCACAATTATGTGTCACATTAAAAATATATAGCACTCCAACAAAGTAGTAGTATTATAACACTTTAATAACTTATAAATATATACAACGCTCCAACAAAGTAAACACGTTAAAAAAAAACTTTTTAAAGAACTATTTACATGACATTGCTTTAACCAGGATAGACAAAGAAATGACACAGTGATGTAAAAGTTTCTGAAAGAAATGCCAAGAACGTCCCATGTGAAAGTGAATTTTATCCGGCAATTTTTTTCTTTTCCTTCTCATGAAAAGAAAGTTAATGTCAGGTTCGTTACCTACCTCATCTGCAAAAAAAAAACTCTCGAGAGGGACCGAAAAAAAATATAGCTATGGTAATCATACCATGCATTGGCACATGGAGAGGTGGCACCCTCTTAATTATTCTATAGCACAACTTCGAGATTTGGTGGATAATCCCAACCGGCAAAAACATCCACCAATGACTTACCAATAAGTGAGTCAGAGGCAAGGGAAACGGTCCCAAATCTGTAAAAGAACTTTAGGCAGATGAGATTGACTTGTGTAGCATGTGGAAAATTAATTTCATGCGGAGAGATGAGTATTACTTTAATAAATAGATCATATGAAAATCATCAATGTCCAAAACATCCTAGAAAGTAATTTTTGTCATTTTTGAGGAAGAGAGATAACCTACAGTGGTACGGGGTCGTTTTCGTTCGTACTAGGGGGGCCAGGTGACATTCCTTCGGGGTGGCTTAGGGGCATTTAAAACAACTTCCCTGATACAGGTAGCATATAAAGTAGAGGCTAAATACCAGGATCTTTATCGATTGCTTTATGCTGTACAAAAATGAAAAACACATACAACAAACCTGGACCATTCATATTTTCAATGTTTCTGCGTACTATACTTTTTAACCCTTAACTAATTGAGCTGCTTCATTTCACCTTCTTTTTAAAAAAAAAAAAAAAAAACATCGGAAACTGTGGCCATTTCTTCGAAACTTACCAATCTACGCGTTACAACTACGTTTGCTTTTCCAAAAACCTTTAATAAAAATGTTGATGCCCAAATACGGGCCTACAACCCCGTGGGCCGGCCACGGAGCAGGCTGGAACTGTAAATGGGGGGGGGGGTATTTATTTGTGGAAAACATAACAGAGTCAGTGGTCGTTGATTTCATAGTAAAAAGTGCGACAAGTGCAACAAAATCATATCGATAATTCATTGTGAGCAAGTACCATTAGTGTCGACAATTCAAACCTTCAATAATAAATACAGTAATCAATGATGCATTAGAACTTAATATCAATTCATTGTTTGAACGTGTAATCAGTCTTATCCCATATCAATTCATGTGATAAAAACTGCATACATTTCTCATGATATCAAGGCTGAGCAATCGGGGCACAACAAGGAGTTGAGAGTTTCATTTGTACCGGCGCCATTTTGGATGAGGTCAGGAAGGTCCAAGTATAGTCAAAATGTCTCCACCAACTCGTGGTTGGACCGGGACCTCTTTCGGCAGTCCAAAAGTTTTCGTTGAAGGGTAGCAGAGGGGACTGGAGACATGAAAAATCAGTGAAAGTGGGGTGGGAGGAAACAATCTCTCCTACCGGGTCATACTGCTGTCCCACCGGAACTGATCAAGTTGGTAGTCTTGCAGGATTTTGATCATTTCAAGACTGAGGCTGGCGCCGGCATGAGCGCGACGACGTCCCTCTGCTACGTCGTAATCGTTCCGTGGGTGATCAAGGCAGTCATTTCTCATCGGGGGTCGGGGGCCCCCGTGGCTCTTATAGAATCTTCAAAGTTGAGGAGAACGTTTCTGGACGCAGGATTCATTTTCAGGCTGAACTGAAAAGCGTCGTTGTACCACAAAAGTAACCGAGACCCCCCCTGGGTGAGCGGAGCATCATTGCCTCGCAATAGTGGACGAGACCTTTTGTCGGGTGAGTGCAGCGCCGCTGCATCGCAAGAGTGGAGGAACCCTTTTGTTGGGTGAGTGGAGCGTTGGGGGTGCTGAGGGGCCCCCACCTGTGGGGGTGGGAGAGGCTCGTTCGCGCCGCCTCTCCCTCCCAGCGCACCCCACGCCGACACCTGGCGTTGATATCCGTGATGTCCGGACCAGGCGATAAGAGGGGGGGGGGGGGTCGGAGGCAGAGGCAAGACATCCCCCCCGTGGCCTGCAGGGCGCCGCTTCAGGCCCGAACGGGGAGCTCATATCAAGCACACGTGGGAAGCGGTTCAGCGAGCCCGTCTAGAAGAACACCCTCCGGCCTGGCGGACTGAAACTTCATGGACTCACGCCAGGAATTCAAGGCAGCGAGCACGTCGCCAAGTGTAGGAACACCTTTACAGTATTCAGCAGACGCGCCGTGCGGTAGGCCAGTGTCCCCGTCAACAACGAGTCCAGGATACAGGGTGCTGGCCGTCATTTTGTCAGGCGTTGATATCCATGATGTCCGGACCAGGCGATAAGAGGGGGGGGGGTCGGAGGCAGAGGCAAGAAATCCCCCCCCCCGTGGCCTGCAGGGCACCAGAAGAGAAAGGGAGGACCAGCACATTCCGGGCCGACCATCCCACGACTTCTCCGGCTGATGGCGGCTAGTCGGGCCCCGCCCTGCACGTGTCGAGGCCTCATCTTCTGGATGGGCGTAACCATGGACCTGTTGCACTTCGGGAGTTTCCGGAATGGGGGTAGGTATCTGCTGATTTGTATCTATTTCATGTTACCGTTATTGGGCGTGGCGGGCGGTGGGACAGACATGCTTGGAGCAGTGGGGGGGGGGGTGGCGGAGGTTAGCTACCTCGTGGCTGTCGTAACGTCAAGCTTGGCTTCTCTCACCACTTCCATGTTCCTTATTTCTAGCGAAGTCAAAAACTCATCAGTGGCCTACTGATTTTGTTCGATTTCTTTTCCTTCTTTTTCAAGTGTGTTTCATTGTAAAGTTTCTGTTTAACAGGATACAGTGTTTACTTCGTATTTTACATATGTCTTCTTTATTAGGGGTACTCTCCGGTTGAGCCAGATGATGTACCTCTAATAAATGGTCCGGGTGGAACTAGTTTCTCAATCAGTGGGGAGTAGATGGGTATGACAGATTACAACGGGGGACAAAGGTCCGCATTACCCACCCTTCACTACTTGAAAAGACTAGACAGAATATTTCTATTCCACGTTATTTGCAAACAGAGAATACCTCGTTAGAACTATTCCTTGAACAATAAATGTCCAGCCAATCAATCAATCAGTGGGGAGAAAAACAGGCATGACGGATTACAACGGGGGACAAAAGTCCGCATTACCTATCCTTCACTATCTGCAAAGGGAGACAGAATATTCCTATTCTTCTCTGTTTGTAGACAGGGAATATCTCAAAGAGCAATATTCAATAAAAAATTAACAACTTTAAGGTAAATACTCACAATATGACTACTCAACGAAGTTAAAAAGTAACGGATATAGGTACTTGAGAGGTTTTCGGTGGCAGATAATCTACAATATACACTTGTACATATGAGTCTGATACAGGGCGGATCTCTGTATAACTATGGATAATTAGATATTAGGATGGCATACAAAGCTCCCAACCTTCTTACTTTTTCTCTTAAAGGGTTTCAAATTGGGGACAAATATTAGGCTGTGCTCTAGAGGTTGACGGTGTTGCTCCACTGGTACTCGAGCCTTCTCATGAAGCAGAAGGAGCCGCTCTCAATCTCCTTAACTCTTCCCTTGCAAAGTTGACCGGATTCTTAGTCTGCAACTGCTTCAGCATACTTGCAGTTCCACACAAGTCCTTTTTATTGGGGTCTCCTCTTGAAAGCAGTCTTGCATATGCGGCAAGTAACTTTTCTTGCATTCACCTTTTTTAAGACTTGTGAAAATTAATTTCAAAACATTCAATAAATACGGTCATTGTGTCAAATGCTTTATTAAAAATATGCAGAAAATGTTCCCTTTATTTGTTGTTAAGGTCTTTACAAGAGAATTTGAAAGGAGAAAGTAGGAGATGAATAACACATGTAGGACGTTATATCTCAAACTGCAAAAATTGATAAAGAGGGTGGACCAAAGTCTGCATGATGAATGCCAGTGGAAGCGTTTCAGGCACACTGTGAAGATTTTAAAAAATATAAATATTGTCAAGTTTTACTTTGACTTGTGATGTTTGATCTCATTTAGTCACTTCAATCTAATTTTAAACACTAATTTTCTTTTTGTTTTGCTGATTAACTACAATACTTATTTTGGACTCCATATTATATGTTGTTTATTATATTGTTTTGTTACTTATAGTTCTAGTTATTTATTGTAGTGTTATCTTTTAGTTATAGTTCCGGTTATTGTTTTAATAAAAGTTAATTAAAAAAGTACATACGTCTGTTTTTTTGTAGGGGTAGCAGTCATCAATAGAAATGATATTTATAATTTGAAGTATAATGCTGAAGCTCACTCATTAGCAACATATTGTGGTGAAATTTTAACCTATGTGCTGACGTAAGTGTTCCATAAACTACTACTATGGTAACAGGCAAAATACTGTTTGGGGGTAGGGTATAATACGCAGGAATGCTGTAAAAATACATGGGCAAGGGCTGTTCTGTTTTCCACTGTTGCAACATAAAGTGATCGATAAAAATACGATAATCAGGCCTATCAGCGACTAAGACAGCAGGCCGAGTCTCTTTTGCTCAACGGCTCCCTCATGGGACGAAGAAACGCCCTTTTTCACGAAATAGGAATATTTTACTTGCAGGAAAATTGTTAATTTCCCGTGAAAATACATTAGCCTGGAACATTGTTAGTGATAAACTGTAAATGCATCTGGGTCCTCCGCTTAAAAAAAAAATATATAAAATATATTTGTGAATTAGAATAAGAATATATGTTACAGCTATAGATATTTGCTATTAAAAAACCATTGAAATTCACTGAAAAAACCATAGGTTTTAGGCCATATATAGTTAGGGATTAGCATTTACAAAACCTTAATTTACTCGCACAAAACCATTGAAATTCGCATATATAGTTAGATGCAATAACTATATATCGCGCAACCGCAATCCACTGCTGATGATGTCACATATTACATCATTCATGACATGGTCAGTGACATCACTGATGACATCACTGATGACAACTTAAATGACATCACTGATGACAACTCAAATGACATCACTGACAACATCACTGATGACATCAATCATGTGATAATACGATCAACCTCTTCAGACTCTAATATAACCTTAGATACACTCAGAGTAAACAGACACTCACAGACTGTCACTCGTCCATGGAGTTACTCACACACCTAGTCAGTCATGCACTGAATCAATCACACCTCCATTTCCTCAACTATACAGTTATACACACCTTACTTATTCAAACATATACTAACACATATTTACTCTCTTATACAATTCCTGATACAAGTTTTCAATGATCCATTCAGCCACTCACACATTTACTGGCTCTTATACACAGTAATTTATATATGTGAACTCTCACATGTACTGTGTTTTACATATGTACTTACTTTGACATGTAGCACTGAGATATCTATTCACTCACCAATACACTCATACACTGTCAACCACCCATACAGCTGTTTCCACATGCAGTTTTGAACCCATAGATCTAGTGAATCAACTGTTCACACATGTATGCACAGTCACACACCTCCCAGCCACCCTCACACACACACTCACTCTCCCATACAAATACTTGGGCAACCAATCAATAACCCATATAGTTACTCATATAGCTACTGATCAACACATGCAGCAGTTCATAGAACAACAGATATAATGATGCACAAATTAAGACAGTTTAGTCACTAACCCATGCACTCAGTGAGACACATTTAATCGCTCTCTCATACAGTCAGTCATGCACCTACTAAATCCTTCATCCAGACACTTATACATCCACTCATTCTTCAATATGTAAGACATATTTTAACTTTACATAAACATACAGTCACTGGATGATGTCATCAGTGATGTCACTGACCATGTCATGAATGATGTAATATGTGACATCATCAGCAGTGGATTGCGGGTGCGCGATATATAGTTATTGCATCTAACTATATATGCGAATTTCAATGGTTTTGTGCGAGTAAATTAAGGTTTTGTAAATGCTAATCCCTAACTATATATGGCCTAAAACCTATGTTTTTTTCAGTGAATATATATATATATATATATATATATATATATATATATATATATATATATATATATATATATATATATATATATATATATATATATATATATATATATATATTACCTACTGGCGGTCGCCAGTAGGTATATATAGTTAGGATTTTTTCTCTATGGGATTTTTGAAAATTCTATGTCTAATAACTTTGGCGTTTGTGGACGGAATTGGCTGAGATTTTCAGGGAAATGGAACATTCTGTTTCTGAGCAGCCCCTGACAATTTGGGGGGTTTCATCAAGGGGGGGCCGAGAAAAAAGGGGGGTCCCAAAACGTGTTTTTCCCATGTTAATTTCCATAGGGCGGTTGGCCTCACTTTTAGCTCGAACGGCTGAATGGATTTGCACGAAACTTGGCAAAATTGTAGGGACTGTTAGCCCAATGTGCCTTTGCTAGGTCTCAATATATGTGCTCCAGTGGATTTTGAGTAATTTAGGTTCAAAAAAAGATATATATCTGGGCGGAGCCTAACCACACATCTGATCTGATTGGCTGTCAGCACTTCATCCAAGAAGTGTTGGCAGCCATCATGGGACCAATATACATGATAGCACCTCATTAAAAAGCATTGTAGTTAATAGAGGATTTTAGGACTTTAGTTACATTATAAATCATTTGTTGATGGTACCATACTCGTTTTAGGAATTGTGGTGGGTTCTAAGGTGATTTTACCATGTGAAAAAACCTTCTGCTGTGATATCATGAATATTGTTTGAAAGAAAACTAATATCTCATGATTTTCCCACAGTGGTTTGGAAGGGGATCTATAAGCTAAACTGAAAGCATATTTTCTGTAAATTCACATTATCTTTCTCAGTCATGTGAAAATGAAGTCTGACATTCTCAGTAAAACATGTACATCCAACAAGGACAGAGACTGTCAGTTGATTCCTTTGTGTTCTACTGCAGCCTCCTAGAGTGTTCTAAAGAACAACTAGAGCGCTAACAGTCCTACTTATTACAAAGGTATGGCACACCTGAAGCCATCTTGATTGGAATAAAGTGGTAACTCTTAAAACATTTAATTTAAAAAGAAACAACATGAGGGGGTATATTTTGCCATAGAAAGTATGATTAGTGCTGCAGAATGAAAAATTAGGGCACATTTTGAGTGACTTCTCAAATCCTTTTCTATTTCATTAAAACATTCTGACATGCAGTCTCCCAAAATGGCCACCAGAGACAAAAGAGCCCAAATGTAGCCCAAATATCACCCAGATGTAGCCCAAGTATAGCCCAATGACAGAATGTCCCAGAGTGTTCTAAAGAACAACTAGAGCGCTAACAGTCCTACTTATTACAAAGGTATAGCACACCTGGAGCCATCGTGATGGGAATAAAGTGGTAACTCTTAAAACATTTAATTTAAAAAGGAACAAAATGAGGGGGTATATTATGCAATAGAAGGTATTATTAGTGTTTCAGAAAGAACAATTAGGGCACATTTTGAGTGACTTTTCAAATCCTCTTCTATTTCATTAAAAAATTCTGACATGCAGTCTCCCAAAATGGCCACCAGAGACAAAAGAGCCCAAATGTAGCCCAAATATCACCCAGATGTAGCCCAAGTATAGCCCAATGACAGAATGTCCCAGAGTGTTCTAAAGAACAACTAGAGCGCTAACAGTCCTACTTATTACAAAGGTATGGCACACCTGAAGCCATCTTGATTGGAATAAAGTGGTAACTCTTAAAACATTTAATTTAAAAAGGAACAAAATGAGGGGGTATATTTTGCCATATGAATTATGATTAGTGCTGCAGAAAGAAAAATTAGGGCACATTTTGAGTGACTTCTCAAACCCTCTTCAATTTCATTAAAAAATTCTGACATACAGTCTCCCAAGATGGCCACCAGAGACAAAAGAGCCTAAATGTAGCCCAAATATCACCAAGATGTACCCCAAGTATAGCCCAATGACAGAATGTCACAGAGTGTTCTAAAGAACAACTAGAGCGCTAACAGTCTTACTTATGACAAAAGTATGGCACACCAGAAGCCATCTTGATTGGAATGAAGTGGTAAGTCTGAAAACACTCAATTTAAAAAGGAACAACATGAGGGGGTTAATTTTGCCATAGAAAGTATGATTAGTGCTTCAGAAAGAAAAATTAGGGATCATTTTGAGTGACTTCTCAAATCCTCTTCTATTTCATTAAAAAAATTCTGACATGCAAACTGAAACATGCACTTTGAATACCAGCAGCAGACGTCCCTGGTGAGCAGTAGCTTTACTACAGTGATCTAATGTGCAACTAGAGTGCTAACATTCAGAATTTATGGCAAATGTGTGACACATCTGAATGCCTTCTTGATGGAACCAAAGTAAACAAGCATTGAAAATGCAATAGATCTCGCCCTCGTTTAAGTTAAAGCCATTCTGTTTGTAATGAGGTGGCTTTTTAGCTTTGCTTTTATTAGTGTTTTTTCAACTTTCATGTAAATAACATGCATCTGTATGCATATAAGTATATGTATGCATGCATTTATGTTTGTATTTATATAGATATACAGATGATATATGTTTATATATGTATGTATATATATATATTCACTGAAAAAACCATAGGCTATAGACCATATATAGTTAGGAATTAGCATTTACAAAACCTTGAAAATTCACTGAAAAAACCATAGGTTATAGACCATATATAGTTAGGAATTAGCATTTACAAAACCTTGAAAATTCACTGAAAAAACCATAGGTTATAGACCATATATAGTTAGGAATTCGCATTTACAAAACCTTATTTTACTCACACAAAACCATTGAAATTCCATATATAGTTAGTTGCACTAACTATATATCGCGCACCCGCAATCCACGGCTGATGATGTCACATATTACATCATTCATGACATGGTCAGTGACATCACTGATGACATCACTGATGACATCTCAAATGACATCACTGATGACATCACTGATGACAACATCCAGTGACTGTATGTTTCTGTAAAGTTAAAATATATCTTACATATTGAAGAATGAGTGGATGTATAAGTGTCTGGATGAAGGATTTAGTAGGTGCATGACTGACTGTATGAGTGAGTGATTAAATGTGTCTCACTGAGTGCATGGGTTAGTGACTAAACTGTCTTAATTTGTGCATCATTATGTCTGTTGTTCTGTAAACTGTTGCATGTGTTGATAAGTAGCTATATGAGTAACTATATGGGTTATTGATTGGTTGCCCAAGTATTTGTATGGGAGACTGAGTGTGTGTGTGGGTGGCTGGGAGGTGTATGACTCTGTGCATAGATGTGTGAGCAGTTGATTCACTAGATGTATGGTTTCAAAAGTGCATGTGGAAACAGCTGTATGGGCGGTTGACTGTGTGCATGAGTGTATTGGTGAGTGAATGGATATCTCAGTGCTACATGTCAAAGTAAGTACATATGTAAAACACAGTACATGTGAGAGTTGACATATATAAATAACTGTGCATAAGAGCCAGTGAATGTGTGAGTGGCTGTATGGATCATTGTGAACTTGTATCAGGGATTGTATAAGAGAGTAAATATGTGTTAGTATATGTTTGAATAAGTAAAGTTTGTATAACTGTATAGTTGAGGAAATGGAGGTGTGATTGATTCTTTGCATGACTGACTAGGTGTGTGAGTAACTCCATGGATGAGTGACAGTCTGTGAGTGTCTGTTTACACTGATTGTATCTAAGGTTATATTAGAGTCTGAAGAGGTTCATCGTATTATCACATGAATGATATCATCAGTGATGTGATCAGTAATGTCAAATGAGATGTCATCAGTGATGTCATCAGTGATGTCATTTGAGATGTCATCAGTGATGTCATTTGAGATGTCATCAGTGATGTCATCAGTGATGTCACTGACCATGTCATGAATGATGTAATATGTGACATCATCAGCAGTGGATTGCGGGTGCGCGATATATAGTTAGTGCCACTAACTATATATGGAATTTCAATGGTTTTGTGTGAGTAAAATAAGGTTTTGTAAATGCGAATTCCTAACTATATATGGTCTATAACCTATGGTTTTTTCAGTGAATATATATATATATATATATATATATATATATATATATATATATATATATATTTGTATATATATATTTTTTTCACACTTATAACCTTTGGTTTGGGTGTGCCTTAGTGCGCCCATACCGCCGGGGTTTACACCTCACGGTCCTGACGAATGCCTGTTTAAATTACAACACATAGGCAGAAACATGTTGACCACTTTCTAGTGGACTTCTCTGAACAATTTATTCAGCCTTGATGTCCCACACTTTGTTTTTAATTGTGTCTGATTGGCTTCTAATAAAATGTATTCTTTGACACAATAGTGACATTTTTAATACTCACTTTTTTCACCATTTCACTGAACACGAACGACCAGTTCCGCTGTAATTCTGGCGTCGACGCACACCAGGGTGGCATTTGGCCTCTCCAGGTCGGGCCCGATGATGAAGCATGTCACCAACTAGGTTGGTGAGTGAGGGCTGTATCAAAAACCTATTTGGGTTCTCTGGTTGTGCTAATCCTTAATTATTAAAAGGCACGCTCTTCTGTTGTTACGATTAGTCACATAATGTAGCAGAAGGGGCAGCATTTCCAAACCAGAAGCATCTGTGAAAATACAAGATGGAGACTTTTTCGAAGCAGGGGCCAGAGTGATGTTACAGGTGTAGCTACATGATTGGTTCTCTAAAGACAGATGTAAATTCCCATTATAAACATTCAAATCTGGGTATTATATCATTGTTTGAGGACATGCCTCTCTGAAAAGGAGAAACTTCCTGTTGTCTAAGTGCATGCCCCCATTACAAACTCATACATACAGGTATGCAGGCAGGATGAGGGTCTGCACACCCTACAGCCAGTCACTTCAGAAATATCCTGGTACTACTGGTAGGTTTGTGAAGGAGTTTACAACCCGCTGAAGGGTTGGAGCATGACCACCGCAAGCTACCACTAATTCCTCTGTCTGTCCTCCTGGCAGCCTCTATGGATATGCTTGGTTAATGTGTTTTTTTTCAATGAGTTGAAAGGCCCAATGTGCATTTTTCGGAGACTGTGGACCTGCATAGAGGTACACAGCTACCCACAGGAAAAGTCAGAATAACTTGATTATTTCACATTCCACTAATCTCTCTCATCTCTCACTACTTGAATGCATCTTCTGTAATAATGAACAATGTTTTTTTCATGCAGATATGCCAAACTGCCTAACATGCCCTGAATACCAGTGGTCCAATCAGAAGAGAAATGCCTGCATCCCAAGAGTGGTGGAGTTCCTGTCCTATGAGGATCAGCTGGGAGTTACCTTAAACTCCATTACAAGTTTGTTCTCCCTCCTCACTGCTGGAGGGCTGGGAATCTTTATGAAACACAGGGAAACACCTCTGGTTAGAGCCAACAACCTGGATCTCAGCTACATCCTCCTCCTCTCCCTCATGCTGTGCTTCCTAAGCTGTTTTTTGTTTATTGGACGCCCTTCCATGAGGTTCTGTCTTCTACGTCAAACTACCTTTGGGATCATTTTCACCATTGCTGTTTCTTCAGTTTTAGCAAAAACTCTCACAGTTATCATTGTCTTCAATGCCAGAAAATCGGGCAGTAAACTCAGATAGTGGGTGGGCCCTCGATTATCCATCTTTGTGATGCTTCTCTGCTTACTTGGAGAGGTGGTGATCTGCACAGTGTGGCTCCTTCTCTCTGCTCCATTTCCAGACACTGACACCAAATCAGAAACCGGAAAAATGATCTTACAGGGTAACAAAGGTTCTGTCGCAGCGTTCTTTGCTGTGGTTGGTTATATGGGACTCTTGGCTCTTCTGAGCTTTGTTGTTGCCTCAATAGCTAGAAAGTTACCGGCTACTTTCAACGAGGCCCAGTTTATCACCTTCAGCATGCCGGTATTCTGCAGTGTCTGGGTTGCCTTCATCCCAGCGTACCTGAGCACCAAGGGCAGGTACATGGTGGCCGTGGAGGTCTTCACCATCCTGACTTCCAGCGCTGGACTGCTGGGCTGCATCTTCATCCCCAAAGTTTACATCCTACTCCTTAGGCCTGAGCTGAACACCAAGGACTATCTAATGGGAAAACAAGCTACCACCTAAGACTTCCAGAGTAATACTGAGTGGCAAAATATCAACCTGTAAAAATACCAAGTGCAGAATATTTGATAGCATGGTCTCTTCAAGGTAGGTATATCCTCTTCCATGCGTCGGGCGGCCCCCGGCGGTCTGACGTCATGGTGGCCGTGTGTTGAGGACGGCCGGGGGCAGTTCGTTTTCCACACACGTGGAATTCTCCCACACAGCGGGGGAATTCCAGCCCCATCGAAGTGGTTACATAAGTGTGTGCTTACATTTACTATTTTTAATTTCACATCTATGTATCTTGACACTATGTATATCATCAACACACATCAGTGTGGAGGTAAAAATATTAAGGGACTTATTGAAGTTGGTTTTGCGTAGCCCTTATGCCATGCAAGGGGGCCCATGAGTGACGCACGTAAGGCCACCTTGTGTGGCTATGAGTGGCTTGATAAATCAAGAGAAATGCAACGCAGTGCACATCGCTGTTATGTTACTCTGTCCTGGGAAGGCATTCGACCCATTCCTGCGCATCCACCCGTGGATTCTGAAGCATTCATAGATTTACTAATACTGGTAGACTTGGGAATGTGTCAGAATGCCTTCCGACATGAGGCATAACAGGGAGTAATATCTGCATTTCTCCTTGTTACATCCTCTTTCTATCTGTGCTCCATTCTGCAGCACACATTGAAATAATTAAATACCTCAGGGGATTGTTTTTGTGCAGGAAGGTGTCCCATTCTGCACAAATACAATCCTGCTTACAACGCAGGCACCCTCGTACCATGGTTCAAGGGTGCCTGTGTTGGTGCTAGCCAGCCCTATAAAATGACAGTGCTCAGTACAGCACATTTCCAGCCCTTTCTCTATCACGCAGTGCAGCACAGAAAGGTGACGCGCTGAGCTGCGTGAGATCTTAGTAATATGATCCTAAATATAGACTTACCAATATACTTACCTTGACAATACTGCTGTAGATCCCAGCCTGACTTGGTATTTTTGCAGCCAATATTCTGCACTCAATTTGTGCTAGAAAATCCACTAGAGCCCAATGAAGAATGAGGAAATAGGTGTCCGGTTGTACTGGGGTATTTTCACAGTTCATCATTTACACACAAGTAGATCTGTATTGTACTAGTCACAATTATACTGACTTAAATATGTGATCCTTTAGGAAATACGTCATCATCTTAGTATTCTAGAAATCAAAAATGTATGCTGAAAGAGATGATTTAGAATTATTTAAATATGCGCCTAACAGTATATATTTGCCCTAAAACAAAAACTGCGCATTGCAGAACTGTATTTTCCTATGCTTGTCAAAACTAGGTGCAAACTAGACATAAACTTCATTTTGAATTCTGAAGCAGTCATGATGTGTGTTTTCATTTCTTCTCTCATTGCACGTGACAAATTGTGCATCATGTGTTGACATGCTGTTCTTGAAGAATGCCAGAGGAATACTTTACTACATTTCAAGGCTCCTCCTGCCTGCACTACTGTGGTCCACTTTTTTGTTGTTGAGATTGTTAGTGTTTAAGTGTAACTTGATTTGTACTGAGACATCTGATTGCATTAGGGAATATTCCATTAGGGGTTGGTGTTGAGATGGTGTTAAATCATACTGCATTATGTTTTATATTCTATATGCCAAATATGCATAATGGCACAAATCCCAAATGCTGATGACATGATTTGTATTGTTAAATTTGCTACACAAAGAATTGTTTTTGTAAGCTAGCTAGGTCTGGTGTTTCCTGACTTTAGAGAGTGGACTCACGTTAGTCTGTCACCTGATTATGACTTTGAATATGTTACTCTAAGATTTGACCTCAGTATATTGTCTTTGCTGTGTTTGACTGAGTCTCATTCTAAATACCTGTATTGATTTAGTGTGTATTTTAACTAACTGTTATTTTTGGCTTCTGTATTGCACTTTATTATTAGATAAACCTTCATGGTTTCAAAACCTTCTAGAAGGCTCAAGTCCCTACTTGATTTAAGGCTTATTCAATCAACTAGGCTGATGTATTTGTTGTGTGTTATCTGGACACATTGCTTCATATGTTCTTGAGGTTAATACCGTCTTGGATCCTGCACAGGTGCTTTCTCTTAGATTATCTGGTAAGATGGGGTCAACACCGTCATAAATAGGAGGTTTGTTAGTGACTACATTAACTGCATATTATTGGTAGGGGATGTTTTGTAGCTTCAAGTGGAGATTCCTGAAATGTTCAATGATGTTACAAAAGAATGAGATGCTGTGTGCTGGTCAGCTTGAAATGTTTATCCAAGGGGATGTACCATCTGCCACAGTGCTTAAGAACCTGAATAAAAGCTCCTTCCCCCTAAGCTTGTACCATCGTGGTGCTGCAGCATGTTTTTGGAGAAGAGTTGCCCAGCATTACAGAAGCAGAGTCAGTGCTTGATGATACTAAAGACCCACAAGTGGACTGCAATCACTGCTTACTTTGCTCTTTCATGATGACATTGGGGTGAAGAACAAAGCCAGTGCCAAGTCACCTCATCATCGCCCCACAGTGTGACAACTATTGTCCAGGTTTTGTGAATTATTGTGTTTCAGTGTGACAACAGATGTCCAAGTTTCTCAAAACTAAACTAAAGCTCAGTAGCTATGATGGAGGTCCATTCCGGGAGTGTTTCTGTAAGGTGTAGAAGGAGTGCCCTACTCTTGTGTTACACGTTGTTATCTTGCTCTATGGCATATGCTCTGCTACAATAGAAGAATGACTGCCCCCTCTCCTCGCACTTCCAATTTGGTTATTCACCACAAACTAAATGCTCCCCGAGTCCAGGTTGCTAGTGGTGACTGGCTGGGTGGTGTTGAGGGTGGCTGTCCATTGAGCCTCTGTTACTTTGTTCCCGCTGCAATCAGAGGAGCTGAGGGGCAGCCAGTGGATTCCACAAAGTCTACTGAGGGGATGTAGGTATCTTTACTGAGACCAGATACCTCAAATAAGAGGCAAATATGCCCTGGGATCTAGTGGGCTTTCTACACCCCCCTGCCCGGAGTGGCAGATGTGGGGAGATTACATCCAGTTACCCCTAGAGAGGGCTGAAAGGCTTTCTGATTTGTTTTTAAGGAAGGGGGTATGAGATGGGCAGTCCCCACTCATATATATATTTTTGTCCTTGGTATCTAGTGGGCTTTCTGACCCTCTTCCCAAGGGGCGGATTGGGGGCCATAACCAGGGTTCAGAAAGACTGATGCCCCGTTTTTCTGGGGTGGGCGGCATGGCCTTGCCCATGGTGGACAGCCCCCACCCCTATACTTAAATAAAATATTTCCTTGGTGTCTAGTGGGATTTTTGTTCCCCACCCCCAAGGAGGCAGATCGGGGGTAATTACTTGCATACATCCACCACAGGGCAGAAAGGCTGTAATCATCAAATGTGCTGGTAGGAGCACAAGCCTTTGCCTACGGGGCTGCTTACGCCATTCTACAAGTGGATCACTCTATTGTGCTGATGACCAAGCAGAGATCCACTGGCCAGAGGTAGCAGGAGAGATTTTCCCCACCTATTACTCTCTCAAAAGAATCAGCAAGGCTGAGATATGCCCCCAAACACTAATTCTGTGAAAGTAAAATGAGCACATCAGCTTGTTTTACTTTCATTTTCCTCTATTGGCCCAGTGAGATTTTCCTGAGCAGCCTGACGTAAAAAAATAAAACCCTTAAGGACTCCCTCTGGTACAGAGGGGCCTTTGTACACCTGCTCAGTGTTGGCACATAGCAAATCCAAAACAAAGGCAGGCCTGTTGAAATTAACACTTTATAGGTAAAGTGTCTTTTCCTTAGTGCAGTTTGTGACTGTGGTATTGAGAAGAACAAAACAGGCTTGTGTCCGTTCACCACTGTGTCCCTGGATCCATTTAGTACTCTTAGGAAACAAAAGCATTGATGCCACTTCAAATATGTATTGGATGGGATTCTGCTGGGTCACAAAAACCTGTCATTCACATTTAAGCGTCGGTGCATTGAACTAAGCTCACTCGGGTCACCCATGGGCGTGACAGCAATCCTCGTAGAGCTGAGCCAGAGAGCCCTACACAACAATATGTTCTACACACAAACATCTTTATCAGCGTCTTCTATAAAAATGTCTTCTGTGGAGGATTTCATGATTTTTCAAAATGTCCTGATAAGAGAGGCAACAAAGCTGAAAATATAAATGGAGACTCCCAGATAGGCGGACTCAATAATAGTTGATACTTTGCAGCCACGAGCTTTCATTTGGTCCACCTTACCATTGGTTTCAGGTTTTGCAGAGTTAGCTTAAGAAAAGTCCCTGACTCCAGCTACAATCATGTCTGCTACTGCAAGGCTTCTCCATAAATACAGACCTTTATAGCAGGATCAATTTATTTGAACCTGGAGCCTAGGCTAGACTTAGGGATAGTCTTGACTATAAGAAAGAGAGACCCTTCTTCTCCTGTAATTACATACATCATAGGGAGAAATTCAGAGGGTTGATGCTGTAGGAAGTGAAGTAAATGCTTCTGTAGCTGTAGCTTTTATAACAGCTAGAGCATCAGCTTTGTTGGGGCAGTATGACTGAGCTCTTTAAGAATCACTTACTACCTTTGCAGGCGACTTGCCTAAAGATAGAAGACAGGACATTTTGAAGTAAGTATAGGAAGGTCAGATAGTCTTCAAATAAGTTCCACTATTGCTTCTGCGGGCCTTACTATCACAGAGTTTTAAGGAAAAGATTGCCAGCAAGGGGTTTGTTTGAGGGTCTGAGTTAGACAGTATAACGCAGTCTGTGTTAATTGGACTTAACAGCTGAATGAAACAGCGACTGTTCAAAATCTTACGAATCTGTAAGTCAGATACTATAGAAACTACCACACTAGCCCCATAGAAATGTAGTGATTTGGACAGATTCAACAACAAACTTGCGTTTTCTGGCAGTGAATGCGAATTAAACACAAGAGTACAAGTGAAGCAACACGAAAGGATAAATTTTTGAAAAAATTATTTTTATATTGAAATAAATCATCAATGAAAATCAAGGGTGTACAGTTGTAAACAATTGCATGTGTTTCTAATGTAAATGGAGCCGAAAAAAACAATCCATAAATACAAAAGAAGGCAATCCAGTCAAGAATACATTAAATTAAATTGACTTCTTTCCAAGATGGTAAATAGGAAGCCAGATGTAAAACAGGAAGAGAGACTTGGATTGAAGAGTCGACGTTTCGGTCTCAGTGGAATAATCCAGAGACCATCATCAGGACAAAAGAATGATGCAATAAGGATGACCCTTATTTCATTAATGAAACAAAGCTGTAGATGGAATAATGCAGAGTATGAACAAATCATTGCCTTAGGGAAGCTATAAGTCTGCCCCGAAGTAATATCCAAATAATCAAGCCAGGAACGATTTAGAACTTTAGGGAACCTGTGGTTTCAATCTCAGGGTTCAAGATGGTTCTGTAGCGAGTTACTGGCACGAAGCGTCTCTTCTGTATCCAATCAGAGGGGAGCTCTGTCCAAATCACTACATTTCTATGGGGCTAGTGTGGTAATTTCTATAGTATCTGAATTACAGATTCGTAAGATTTTGAACAGTCGCTGTTTCATTCAGCTGTTAAGTCCAATTAACACAGACTGCGTTATACTGTCTAACTCAGACCCTCAAACAAACCCCTTGCTGGCAATATTTTCCTTAAAACAATTTTACTGCCCAAGCCCGCAAGGGTATATTGGGTTACCCACCCCTATTTCCAATCACAGAGTTTTGTCACATCATCTCACTCCCTGAATGGTCCTGGCTGAAGTTACCCACCCCAGTCAAGACTCAGGACTCAAGAAAATCTCCCCTTTACCAGGGCAGTCCTTTTAGTACCCCATACGGATAAGCAGATGGAGTGTTTTAAGAAAGAGGAGGAAATGCTATGGCAGTGGTGTAAAGGAGAGATTTTATTGTTTTCATTTCAGACATAGACATAATAGGTACCAGCCTGAAAAGAGGGTTCAATCCCTTCAATGGTACTTTTAGCCCAAGGCTCATTGACAGCAATAGCAGCATCAAGCCCAGTACTACTGCAGAACCAGTCGAGACAGAGGGCAGCAGCAGCATTGCTACTCATTAGGGAAGTCTTTCTCACAATCTTAACAATAAAAGCTTCAGTCCTACTACTCTATTTGCCACTCCACTGGGAGGGATTGTAAAAAAACACCCGCCAGAGAGGAGACTAATTATCACCAAAAGATGGGTCCCACAGATCATGCAGGATGGCCGGCACTTAAGATCAAATCTCCTCCTACATCAATCTCTCTAAAAGCCAACTCTAAGACATCAATTGACACTTTTAAGATAGGAGGTGAGTTTACTGCTCCATAAACATGTATTACAACCAGTTCTTTCATCTTAAAAAGGAAAAGGAATCTATGCCAGATATTTTTGACTCCCAAGAAAAACCCAAAGAGGCGTTGAGGCTGATCCTTGATCTGAGACAAGCCAACTAACCGATCAGGAAACAAACATTTAGAATGTTAGTTTTGCATCAGAAATATCCACTGCATATGAAGTGTGATTGGATGTGTTCTTTGCATCTATGGTATGCTTTTTTCACATACAAGTGACAGCAAAAGACAGAATGCATGTATGTATATACGTAGATTTTCTACAGCATGGGCCAAGCCAAAGGGCAGCCGGGTACTGTATGAGGTCAAGGACAATCGCACCATCTTGCTGGACCGTATCGCGAAGCTGGGGATCACAGGCCAAGTGCTAAAGTGGCTGGAGTCTTTTCTAGCAGGTCGTACTCAAAGGGTACAGCTGGGTGATCAGCTATCAGGGATTAGTGATGTAACATGGGGCGTGCCTCAGGGGTCAGCGCTGTCCCCCCTGCTGTTCAATATCTACCTGCAGCCGCTGGTTGAGGAGCTCATGAGCCGGAACTGCGAAGTTTTGAACTACGCAGATGATACCCAGCTACTGGTTCAGCTGGATGACACCATCGAAGCCCAGGAATCAGTGAGAAATCTGCTCAGCTTCACGGTCAACTGGATGACCAACAATCTGTTGAAAGTGAATGCTGAAAAAACTGAGGTGCTGGTCCTCAGCAACCTAGGGAACCCCTGGAGTGACCTATACTGGCCCCCAGAGTTAGGTTATACTCCCCCCCTGGTAGGGTGGTAAAAAGTCTGGGTCTGAGGATTGATGCAGATCTCTCGATGGCTCCCCAAGTTGCAGCCGTGGTTGGCTCTTGCACAGGTGTACTGAGGCATTTGCGGAAATTGGTACCCATCTTATCAGCCCCTACCCTGCAATCGATTGTATCTGCCACAGTTATTTCAAGACTTGATTACGGCAATGCACTATACCTCGGCTTGCCACAGAAGTTGTTGAGGAAGCTGCAGGTAGTACAGAACGATGCCGCAAGGCTGGTCTACTCCCTGCCTAGAAATTCTCACGCCACCCCCCTGCTCCAAAAGTTGCACTGGCTACCGGTCAAGTACAGAGTACAATTCAAATGTCTCTGTGTGGCCCACAAGGCTCTCTTTGGTAAAGCACCAGAGTATATAAAACAACGTCTTATGAGATACGTTCCCGGTAGACCTCTGCGTTCAGGGATGACCTCTAATCTGATCAAACCTAGATTCAAGCTAAAAACCAGAGGAGGCAGAGCCCTGTCTGTGCTTCTCCCACAGTTGTGGAACGCACTTCCGGCTACTTTGAAGGAAGAATCTCAGTTACTGCCCTTCAGAAAGAAATTAAAAACCCATCTATTTAAAATGGCGATGACTCCAGCATAATCGACGGGTAGCCTGAGAGACTTGGGTTAACAGTGTGTTGTGTTGTTCTGCTTCTAAGCGCTTAGAGACCGGCGGTGATAGGCGCTATACAAATAAGCAATAACATAACATAACATAACAAGCATATAGTCAATGAGTGATACTAAAGGTACCTAGTTTGTAGACAGTTAATGCATTGTGATGTAGGGTTCTTAAACTCTTTGCTAAATCAGAGAACTGTTGAGAAGATCTTGAGGGATACAGTGATTTGGTCTCAGATCCTGGGTGCCTTTGCACTTCTTAGTCTGCAGTCTCATTGACCTCTTGCTGTGGGTATGCAGAGAACCACCAGAGATGGTGAACCTGTCTGAATCATCTGAATGAAAGATTCTAAGATTGATAGAAACCAGTCCCATAGTTAATGTAAAGTCCTTCCCTTCTGCTACAAGAACCTTCTCAAAGTGCATGGCTGTAGTGCCTGCTCACCTTAGGTGGGCAAAGTTCTACGTCTGTACCCTGGACTTAAATATTCAGCAAGAATCCTCACTTAACCTAAATTGTTCTAGCCAGGATTTCATCACAAAATAGTTACTGACCCACTTATATTGTTATATACATTTAATTGTTCATTATTGTTATCCTATTTCACAATTTTCAATGGAAAGTTCATCAGAAACACATTTCATTACATTTATAAAAATCATAAATATTTTTCATATACTTATCATACAGTAAAAACACTGCTCAGTCCTTACATACCCCAATATCCTCTAAAAACTACCTCTTCAACTCCTTTAACCACTTCCAATCCGTCACGATAAACATCTGAGTGGTACATGCTGTACCGTAAAAGGCATTCCATCATCACAAACCATGCCCCTCACCCATGTGCTCCGAGTGAGAAATGCATACATTAAAAATTCAATCTTGCATTTGTCCATCATACCTCTTTTAACAAGGCATCACCTTCTTACTGAGCCCAGAATATCCATACAATGATTAAGCATGTATTCAGGGGGAAGAATTCCTGGATAAATAAACATGAAAATGCCATGATAGTCAGATGTCAATCACATTTTGTCTTTTATAACACTGATGTAATGTGTTAGGTATAATCTATTTATCAATATGTTCATCTAATTTCAACTTGAAGTCCAATTCCGTTCTTATGTTATTCAGTGTACTCTCTTTTGCCATTAAGGATCCTATCAATTGTTTGAATTAGCTCCTTAGTATTTCTAGTGTCTTCACTTACCAAAGTTTTTGTACTGCTGCAGAAAACTAAAACATTCTAACAAGCCCTTCATAGAGGCCTCCAATACCTTCCAATACTCTCAATTCATCTCCTGGTTCTGAATTAATACCTTTAATCCATAAGGAGAGAAAAGTCCTAATCATGTCTATATTTATACTGAAACACGCCATTCAATAACTTTTATCATTCGTGCCTCTATATAGAAACTTCCAACAATATACAAACTCCTAGGCCATATTCTTTGTCCAAATCTACCGACATCCTCATACAGTAATCTAAGGAAAGTGTGCTCCTCGTTCCCAAAAGTTTCCCGCACACTGTTATATTTAGCACAAGTAACATGATGCTGGTTTACTGCAGCAAATTAGCCAATTTAATGTAATGCTCTAAATGCAAAGACTAATCTATCAACTCTGATGCTGGTTTTCCATCTTTCATTTGTGAATTTGGTCTGCAAATATTGCTCTTCGGAAAGACCAACCATCCCAATCTTTGTGCCTGTATATGTAGATCTTGCAGGTCAAATCAATCAATTAAGCAATCAAACAGCTTTCATAGAGTGCATGACTGTCACTCCTAGGGCTATCAGTGTGCTGAGTCTTCATCGAAGAGACCAGTCTTGAGTCTCTCTCTAAAGTATGTTGGCGAGGGGGCTGAATGGAGCTGGAAGAAAAGGTCGTTCCTGGTCTTGGCAGCAATGTAGGAGAAGAAGTGACCACAGACGCGGCTATGACGGATCCAGGGGGTGTGTGCGAGGGTGAGTGAAGAGGAGCACAGGTGACTAGAGGTTTGATGGAAGTTCAGTTGATATTTGATGTAGGCAGGTCCTAGGTCATGGATGGCTTTGTAGGGATGCGTGAGGAACTCAAACTGGCATATTTTCTGGATGGGGAGCCAGTAGAGGTCTCTCTGGTGGGGGCAACGTGGGTTAGTTTGGGGATGCCCAGGATGAGTCTGGCTGAAGCATTTTGTATGGTCTGGTGTCTTCTGAAGAGCTGGGTGGAAATGCCAGAGTAGAGGCTGTTGCCTTAGTCGAAGCGGCTGGTGACGAGGGTTTGAGTAACGCTCTTTCTGGTGTTATTATTATTATTATTATTATTCCGAGTTTTGTATAGCGCCTGGTTACCAATAGGCATCCCCGCGCTTATCAGAACATAACACTGCTACAAGAATGCAAGGATTAAACAGAGAAGTTTATGAAACCTGAAGAGACTGGCTTCGGAACGCAGTTGTAGGGGCAGTGAGTTCCACAAGGAGGCCACATTTATTGAAAACCTTCTGCCACCAGTTCTTGCCTTTTTCACCCTGCCAACCTGAAGGAGATGTTGGTGGTCAGAGCGGAGGGAACGAGAGGCCTTATAGGGCTGGACCATCTCCTCAAGAATAGGTGGACCCACCCCGTGCAGGACTTTGTGGGCGATGCAGAGTGACTTGAATTTCACCCGGTCCCTCACAGGGAGCCAGTGCAGTGCCCTCAACGCCGGGCGGGCAGATTGCCGCCTAGGGAGACCCGTCAAAAGCCTGGCAGCAGCGTTCTGCACTTGCTGCAGTCTGTTCAGGGTCGATTCGGGTGCGCCCAGGAATAGCGCATTGCTGAAATCCAGCCGCGAGATGATAAGTCCCTGGATGAGAAGCCTTCGAGTGGCCACTGGGAGCAAGGGCAGAATCTTCTGGGCTGAGCGGAGCAGGCCAAAGCACACGCCAGCAGTCTTTTTGGCATGGGTTTTAAATGATAGGTCCTGCTCCAGCCATACCCCCAAGCTCTTGATCTCCTGCTTGGGGGGGGGCATCGGTCCCAAACAGTCTGGCCAGCTGCTGGGGGGCAAAGATGGAGAGGAGTTCCCCAGCAGCATCAGTTCCGTTTTGGAGCCATTTAACTTTAGGGCTGAGCTGCACATCCACGTGTAGATCTTTTCAAGACACGTGTGCAGCCGGTCGGGATGGTACGCCGACTGGGAGAGGCCTACCACCAGCTGAGTATCATCAGCGTAACTGATGATTTTGATACCCAGCGGCCGTACCACATTCTCCAGGGGGGCCATGTAAACGTTGAATAAGGTAGGGCTCAATGAAGAGCCCTGTGGCACACCACACTGGAGAGGGGTAGAAGATGATTTTTCCTGGCCTTCCCACACCTCAAATGTGCGACCTTCCAAAAAGGAGGCGAACCATTTGAGGGCCAAACCCGTGACCCCCACCCCCGACAGCCGTTGGAGAAGCACCTGATGGTCCACGGTGTCAAAAGCAGCGCTGAGGTCCAGGAGGATCACTGCCACTGATCCCCCCGAATCCAGCATGCTCCTCGCATTCTCCACGACCGCCAGCAGGGCGGTGTCGGTCCCCTGACCGGGGCGAAAACCCGTTTGGGAGTCGCCCAGGAGGGAATTGGCTTCCAAGAAGTTGGAAAGGCGACTATTCACCAGCTTCTCAGCCACCTTACTGATACCCGGCAGCAAAGAGATAGGCCGAAAGTTGGCGAGATCGGCGCGATCGAGGTTAGGCTTTTTCAAAAGAGCCTTAACCACCGCCCCTTTCCAACTGGGGGGGACCACCCCATGGGCGAGAGACAGGTTTATCAAGTCCGTAACAGGGCCAACGATAGTAGATGACACCTGTTTAAGATATTTAATAGGTGCTGGGTCTTTCGGGGAGCCGCTCTTCATAGATCTCAGCACCAACAAGACTTCCTCCTTAGTAACTGGACCAAGGGAAGCCAACTCCACCAATGGTGACTCAGGTTGGGAGCTGGGATTGTCCTACAAAGAGGAGACCTCACCTAGCCGGGGAAGGGAAGCCAGTATGTTGTCGATTTTACTTAATTAATTTAATAAAGTTAATTTAATTTTACTTAATTTGTTAATTAGGTTCCATCTGAAGATTCTTTTGAGCATTCGAAGTGTGTGGAAGTGATGGAGCGTCTAGCTTCTCTCTGCATTTACTTCTGATAATGTTACTCTGTATAGCACATCCTCGTCCGAGGTTTCAAAACTGATACCATCTGGAGTACAGAAGATGGTACAGTTCATCTTACGTAACAAGTCTCATCCTGGCAAATTTATAGGACTGGTATCACACACCACAAATCGATGCATGTCTTTAAACTGTCCAATCACCACCTCTACGGGATCGGTGAGAGGATCTATGATCAAATTGTTTGCAACACTCACTACTTGGATTACTTTTCCAGAGAGAGGAAGGTTCTGAACCTCCACTAATCTAACAGTGGTACGAGTAGCACCAATGTCCACAAGGAAGGTATGATTTACACCATTCACCTTTCCATCCACTAAATGGACCTGACGTATCTATAACTAGAGATGCACCAAGTACGCACTCTCCCTCCTCCCCTAGGCACCGTCATAAACTCTCATGCGACTCATACCATTCTGCCTCATCCAATACTGAGTGGCAGCAGCTGCATGCGGGAGCTTAGTTACCTGTTCCTCGCAGAATCCTGTCTCTGCACTGTATCTCTGTAGATTTACACTCTGAGGAAAAGGTGGCTTTGGCACCTGATCCTGTTGGGGAGCTACCTGCTGCTGTTGTGGCTGTTGGTAACTCACCTCATTCTGCACCTGTGGATTTACAGATGGATTCACAGTGTCACTCTATGGAGGCAAACTACACTCAGATTTCCAATGCCCTAATTTTCCGGAATTGTGTCAGGGCATTTCTTCTTTGCTTCTTCTATACTTATCTGGCCTTTCCCTTTCCTAATATTAGGCTTTGTTCTTGTTTTATCACTTCCACTAGCTTGGTTTATTATTTGCGCCTCTTGCTGTTCTTCAACCTTTACTTGTGCCCACATTGCTTTCTCCTTTAGCTATCGCTGTCTGGTCTTGATGTCATCACTGCAATATTTAGCGTATCGCAGGACTTCATCAATGGGTTTGCTCTGCCACCCCACCAGGTGTTTCTTGATTGTCTCACTGATTTCAGGTTGTAAACCATATACAAACCTGTATATGAAATGACTCATGTCCTTTTCGCTCAGCTTCTCATACCCGCTGTACTGCTTGAAAACTAAGAGCAGCCTTTCATAATAGGCATGCACAGACTCTTTGCTTTCCGGGACTGTTCTATCTATTTTTACCAAGTCCTTTTTTTTGGGGGGATCTTTGTTCTTCAGGAACAAGATTACTTTCTCATATTTTTTTAGGAGATCTGGATGAGGAGCTCCTGTTTTTGGATCTCTGGGGTATTCTTGTGATGCCAATCTACCGAGATTTTACATTCTGTCCACAAATCCGCCGGGACAACTAGGTCAAACAAGCCATCCAAGCCTACCCATAGTACTTTTGAAACTTTCACTAACCTCTCTACCTGCCTGTACAATTCTGCTGTTTTTTCTCTTAACCTCGGGAAATCATTTATGAATGACAGTATATCCTCTCTGGTCCATGGGATATACACATATCCCCCTCCTGCACTTTCTCTCAACCACCTCAGGTTCCTTTTCTCTCACTGAACAAGTTAATAATGGCTTCTCAACTGTTCCCTCTTTTCTCCTAATCCATCTACTTTTCCATTTGTCCACATCTCCCCATTTTCTGCCAAACAGCTGCTCATTTCCCTCCTGAGGCGGAAGCCGGGAGGTCTCTGTACTTTTCTTTGCACAGTGCGCTCATAGCGCTTCATTGATTTTAAAACTACTCGGATTTTATTTCACTTTGTTCGCATTGCCTGCATCTATCACGCTTGATTTAAAAGGCGTGTAGAGACTTTCCTTGTTGTTGAAATCGCTTTCTGTACCTCTCCCCCCTCCCTCTGCCCCCGGTCAGCTCTCGGCCGAGTGTAGACGCCGAGGGCTGATTGTTTCCAACTTTGGCAGCCATATTGGGTGGGGGTGCGTGAGTGACGCGCTCTAGCAGCGGTCATAAAGGGCCCTGGGAGTCTTCGTTCGTATTGCCAAACAGCTGCTCATTTCCCTCCTGAGGCGGAAGCCGGGAGGTCTCTGTACTTTTCTTTGCACAGTGCGCTCTTAGCGCTTCATTGATTTTAAAACTACTCGGATTTTATTTCACTTTGTTCGCATTGCCTGCATCTATCATGCTTGATTTAAAAGGCGTGTAGAGACTTTCCTTGTTGTTGAAATCGCTTTCTGTACCTCTCCCCCCTCCCTCTGCCCCCGCTCAGCTCTCGGCCGAGTGTAGACGCCGAGGGCTGGTTGTTTCCAACTTTGGCGGCCATATTGGGTGGGGGTGCGTGAGTGATGCGCTCTAGCAGCGGTCATAAAGGGCCCTGGGAGTCTTCGTTCGTATTGCCAAACAGCTGCTCATTTCCCTCCTGAGGTGGAAGCCGGGAGGTCTCTGTACTTTTCTTTGCACAGTGCGCTCTTAGCGCTTCATTGATTTTAAAACTACTCAGATTTTATTTCACTTTGTTCGCATTGCCTGCATCTATCACGCTTGATTTAAAAGGCGTGTAGAGACTTTCCTTGTTGTTGAAATCGCTTTCTGTACATCTGCCCCCTCCCTCTGCCCCCGGTCAGCTCTCGGCCGAGTGTAGACGCCGAGGGCTGGTTGTTTCCAACTTTGGTGGCCATATTGGGTGGGGGTGCGTGAGTGACGCGCTCTAGCAGCGGTCATAAAGGGCCCTGGGAGTCTTCGTTCGTATTGCCAAACAGCTGCTCATTTCCCTCCTGAGGCGGAAGCCGGGAGGTCTCTGTACTTTTCTTTGCACAGTGCGCTCTTAGAGCTTCATTGATTTTAAAACTACTCGGATTTTATTTCACTTTGTTCGCATTGCCTGCATCTATCACGCTTGATTTAAAAGGCGTGTAGAGACTTTCCTTGTTGTTGAAATCGCTTTCTGTACCTCTCCCCCCTCCCTCTGCCCCCGGTCAGCTCTCGGCCGAGTGTAGACACCGAGGGCTGGTTGTTTCCAACTTTGGCGGCCATATTGGGTGGGGGTGCGTGAGTGACGCGCTCTAGCAGCGGTCATAAATGGCCCTGGGAGTCTTCGTTCGTATTGCCAAACAGCTGCTCATTTCCCTCCTGAGGCGGAAGCCGGGAGGTCTCTGTACTTTTCTTTGCACAGTGCGCTCATAGCGCTTCATTGATTTTAAAACTACTCGGATTTTATTTCACTTTGTTCGCATTGCCTGCATCTATCACGCTTGATTTAAAAGGCGTGTAGAGACTTTCCTTGTTGTTGAAATCACTTTCTGTACCTCTCCCCCCTCCCTCTGCCCCCGGTCAGCTCTCGGCCGAGTGTAGACGCCGAGGGCTGGTTGTTTCCAACTTTGGCGGCCATATTGGGTGGGGGTGCATGAGTGACGCGCTCTAGCAGCGGTCATAAAGGGCCCTGGGAGTCTTCGTTCGTATTGCCAAACAGCTGCTCATTTCCCTTCTGAGGCAGAAGCCGGGAGGTCTCTGTACTTTTCTTTGCACAGTGCGCTCTTAGCGCTTCATTGATTTTAAAACTACTCAGATTTTATTTCACTTTGTTCGCATTGCCTGCATCTATCACGCTTGATTTAAAAGGCGTGTAGAGACTTTCCTTGTTGTTGAAATCGCTTTCTGTACCTCTGCCCCCTCGATCTGCCCCCGGTCAGCTCTCGGCCGAGTGTAGACGCTGAGGGCTGGTTGTTTCCAACTTTGGCGCCCATATTGGGTGGGGGTGCGTGAGTGACGCGCTCTAGCAGCGGTCATAAAGAACGGCGCCAGAGTCGTGCCAGAGTCATGCCCGTCTGAGCCCGTCCGCGCCCAGATGAGCCTAGGGCCAGTCACTCTGCCGATTTTACCAGGCCCCCCTCGGACTTATTCCAGAGATGCACTACTTCGTTTACGTTCCCTGCCACCTTCATATTGTATCCTGTGTAAGACGGACCCTTTACCTTTTACTTATTGTGCTTTATGTCACCCCCCTAACCAAGCAGTGGGAAAACACACATTCCGTCTCGGTCTCTTGAATTGCAGATCTCTCCCCAGGCACTAGCTTGAGGTTAATCTCCTCATTCTGGAACAGGAGTTAGACATCCTGTTTCTAACAGAAACATGGCTCACGCAGGGTTCAGAAGCAGATATGGTCAACGCTCTTCCTCCTGGCTTTCTTATTCTTTCACAGGATCGACCGCTTGGTCGAGGAGGAGGCGTCGCCATTCTGTATAAAACTCACTGACCTGCAGAATTCAGAAAGGCGAAGTGGAAGACTGTGAGAGCTGTAAGTTCTGCTTCCAAATCTCACCCACTGTTGCAATGTCAGGGCTGTTAGTTTATCGCCCCCCAGGAAATATTGGAAATTTTACCAGTTCCCTTATGGAAACGGTAATGGTCTGTGCTGCCTCTGCCACAAATGTCATTACCCTGGGAGACCTTAATCTACACTTTGATGACCAGGAAGAGCGGTTGGCGATTGCCCTCCTATATGACCTTAAAACTTATGGGATGGACCTTATAAACCTGGAGCCTACTCATAACAAAGGCCATTTGTTAGACCCCATCTTTGCAAATATTTCCATCATGAAAGCAGCCCCCCCTATTCCTCTGCCATGGACGGATCACTTCCTGATCCCTTTTACCTGGGAAACTGAATCTGAGAGAATCCCCCCTCTAGTGTTGGTGCACCTGACAGACCATGGGCCAGGCTATCAGTGGAAAATGTCACTTGTAGCCTGGAAGCCACACGCCCACTACTTTCACAGGACCCTGTCGTAGCCGAAGCAGACTTTTGTAGGTGGATGTCGAACACTTTAGACGCCGTCCTCCCTATAAGATCGTCAGGATTAAAGGAGAAAAGACTACACACTGCTCCTTGGTACACACCTGAGCTGAGGGTTATGGGGAGGGCATTCAAAAAATTAGAGCGTTCCTGGAGAAAAAACTGGGAGGTAGCTAGTAAGATGGAATACCGAAAGGCAATGAGGAGCTATAAGATCTCCATCCGGCTGGCTAAAACTCAGTTTTTCGAGGAGAAAATTAGTAATGCCTCCAACTCCTCAAGAGAAACTTTCTTGGTGGTTAAAGAACTTTTGAAGGTTTCTACACCTTCTGCCCCCACGGAGAACTTGGAAGTTAAATGCAATAATCTGGCAGAGTACTTCCACACAAAAATTGAAAAAATCCTAATTTCTCTACCCCAGCCCAAGATAGGACCTGAGCTACTGGAGGAGGAGGGTCGTCCTCAGATAACCTTGGAATCCTTTGGGCCAGTCACTAAGGATGAAGTCCTTAAAGTCCTATGCTCAATTAAGAGTGGCTCCCCCTGGGATGTTGCCCCCATGAGGATCCTTAAACAGGTTGCCCCTTCCATTGTGGAGCCCGTCACCGAAGTCATCAACGCCTCATTAGGCACGGGTATTGTTCCACCCAATTGGAAGAGCACAATAGTGAAAGCCCTCCTAAAAAAAACCCTCCCTAGACCCCCTAGATATGGCCAATTACAGGCCTATCTCGCTCCTCCCAGGACTGAGTAAAATCACGGAAAAACTGGTTAACTCTCAGTTATCTAATTTCGTTGAGTCCAATGGTGTGTTAAGAAGCTCTCAAACAGGTTTTCGCCCGGGCCAAGGCACTGACACCGCCTTGCTGGCAGTCATGGAGGAGGCACGCTGCATTTTGGATTCGGGGGTATCAGTGGCAGTGATCCTCCTGGACCTGAGTGCAGCGTTCGACACTGTGAACCACCGAGTGTTACTCCAGCGACTGTCGGATGCCGGAGTGAGGGGGACAGCGCTGAATTGGCTTAGGTCATTCCTCAGCGAAAGATCTTTCCAGGTTTGGGAAGGGGGCGCACGATCGGCATCCACTCACCTCCACTGTGGCGTGCCTCAGGTCTCCTCCCTGAGTCCCACACTATTTAACGTGTATATGACTCCCTTGGAGGAAGTGGTGGCTCCATTCAACATCAAGATCGTGAGCTATGCCGACGACACCCAACTGGTGTTCGCCCTCTCCCAATCCATGGAAAATTCCCAGATACTTCACGCCTGCCTCTCACAGGTCCATTCCTGGATGGGGGACTCAGCACTTAAACTCAATGGGTCCAAAACGGAGATTATGCTGATGGGACCAAAAAATCCCTCTCTCCCCTGCTTGGCCTGGCCCAGTTGCCTAGGACCTCTTCCTGAACCAAAGTCTGAGATCAAGAGCCTGGGCATTTGGTTGGAACGAGATCTCTCCCTCAGAACCCAGGCCTCCAAACTAGCGGGTGTCTGTTTTGGCCTCCTCCGATCGGTACGTAAGGTACTACCACTCATCCCCTTTCTATCTAGGAAGCTCCTAATCCAGGGTCTGATTATGTCTAGGTTAGACTTCAGCAATGCGATATACCTCGGTGCCCCTGAGAGCACTCTGAACAGACTCCAACAAGTTCAGAATGCGGCAGCACGAATGCTTTACAACATCCCCATGTCTCGTTCAGCTAAACCAGCACTGAGGGCGTTACACTGGCTGCTAATACGGGAAAGGGTGAAATTTAAATCCCTTTGCCTTGCACACAAAATCTTGCAAGGCAAAGGCCCCCCCGTCCTTCAAAAGATGGTGATCCCGTATAAAGCCAGCAGAAGTTTACGCTCAGACCAGCAACACCTGACTGTTGTCCCTAGGGTAAAAAAGGCCCGTTCAGGAGGAAGGAGATTCTCTGTTAATGTCGCCACCCTCTGGAATGCCCTCCCTCTATGTCTACGCGCGGAACCTTGTCTTCTGCGCTTTCGAAAACAACTTAAAACTTTCCTCTTCTGCTAACCTTTTCTGTCTCTGCTATTTCTGACATGCTCTGTGGGCAAAGCGCTGGGATGCTCTAGGGTAACCGTGCGCTGTACAAAACTGATTTAATAATAATAATAATAATAATAATAATAATAATAATAATAATAATTCTCAGTAACACTACTAGATCCTTTATTTTGGATATGCGTCCTGAAGTGTTCAGATGTTCTATGTCCTTCTCTGTGAAGTCTACTCTATAAGGTTTCTGCAAACTCCGGTTCTTTGCAAAGTGTACTCCTAGTTCATTTGCACTTTCCTCAAGTTTTTCATTAATATTTTTAGCGCTCCAGGTGATGCTCTTACAGAGAAACATGAATCATCATCCTGGTAAGTTCTTTATCATTCGGAACCAATCGTTCCTGCAATAAATTCTTCCATAATTATTTTAAGCTTAACTACATCCAAAGGTTGCAGTTCTGCATCTTTCTTTTGTAAACTTGAGGTAATTAAAATTATATGGTCAAGTGTGTCCCCTAACGTGTACCCCAACGGCTCCATGTACGAGATTAAAGTACATGTAATTTCCCTCCACAACCGAATCTGAAGACGCAAATACATTTGCGTCCAACGTCAACATGTTCTCTATCAGATCCACCATGAATGGATCGGAAATACAGTTCCTAAGTATGCCGTGCCACCGTCTTTACATGGTGCACTTTCACGTTTTTCCTGGCTCTGCCGAGCTAGGCCCTGATTTCTGCCGTTCTAGCCACTTCTGTCTCTGCCTCTGGAAGCTGCAGCATGGAGATGCATCCCTGACCTCCCTCTGCCTTACTTCCTGCCAAGCGTAGCGGTGCCTGGCTCGGCCTGGCCTGCCTGCCAAGATCGTATTTTGCCTTCAAGTTATCTGTTCAGCCTCCTCGAAAATACATTCCTGTCTAGTGATTTAGGTGAACATATCCCCGGCTGCAGAGCAAAGAGCAAGCCTTCCTGTCTCCGTGCAAGTAATTTGCAATTCCCGTTGCCATAGTAGGCCCATGGCCCCGCACGTAGACACATAGACACCTATGCACGCACTAGCATTCAGTATGGAATAGCCTCTGCCCGAGAGACCTTTTACTCCAGATAAAACATCCTCCAAACATAAGATACCAGATATGTTATAGGTCCAGGTCGTACTGACATCCCAGACTTCTGTCTCCTTTACTAGTGTCAAAGTTCTCCCCAGTTACACGTCTATGTCACGTCATGCTAGTTGCGCGCGCATCCGCACTTCCTGCTGACTTTGCAGAATTCTCTACGCACCCACCCACATATGACACTTTTCTGTGCACGCCCCTGTACACGCCTTTTTGCTACGCACATGTGTTCTTATCATATACATTTCACTTGTCACGCCTACTGTATCCATTGCCATTGTGTCATTTTACTATATATGTCATGTACTGTTAATAAATCGTTGACATCTTTCTGCCATCATTGCATACCCCCGAACCCTTGTATTGATGGAATTGATTTCCATGGCTCGAGCCATTTTTGATTAAAGCCCATATGACTCAGACATCACGGACTCTGCCTCTCATTTGATTGAGCTATTCTTTTACCTGTCTGAAATTATATGGCAAACTCGTATACGGTAAAATATATTTACCACATAATTTGACGCCCGAACAGGGACCCCTCCCCCACCCCACGCGCCGGCGATGCGTCGCAGGCCTTGCCCCCTACCACAGCCGTGACGGACCCCATGCGCATCTGCAGGTTTTCCTGTATCTCCCTCAGGCCTACGAAGGTGACGGAGACTGCGGTCGACATCCAGACGAGGCGGTGAGGAGTGCGGAGGATCCCGACCAGAGCCCAGCCGAGAGAGCAGTGTCCGAGGTGTCGAGAGGCCCACCTGTCCGAAGCGTCGAGGCGCATGCGTAGTGCACAGCAGCAGTGACGTCGTAGCGGTCCAGTCCAGTCGAGTTTCCGAGGCCTTCCGTTCCGTGCTTCCCGGTGAGTACCGTTGCTGGGGACGCATCAAGACAGGTGCATTGATTTGTGTCCGGTCAAGACGGGTTTGGGTACACAGATCCGGTCTGCACTGTTTTAGCAGTGTATCTGTACTGTTTAGCAGTACATCTAGTAATCCAGTTATACAGTGATTCAGTTAATTTTTGTTAAGTCAGTGTTTTGTTCGAAATGTTTCAATGTGTTTAATGTCGTGGTATGAGTGATTGTTTGCATTTCTTTACTGTGTTTATCGTGTTCGCGTCGAGGTAGCAATGCCTTTGTTTTCAAAACTACGACAGATAGGAACTAGGAAAGGGATACTTGAAGAAGCAGTTCCCATCCCACCTAGGGACACTCCTGGACATTTTATGTACCACAAGCATGGCTTAGATGCCATACTGTACTTAGACTTGTGGGTGGATTATACGAAAGACTTGGAAGAGAATCAGAGATGGCCCGTTACAGGGACATGGGATGCCGAGTGCATCATGAGAGTAGAAGAAGCATTATGGAAAAAGAAAGCCAGACAATCACAGAAAGATGCCATCGAATTATGGCGTAAAGAATCACATAGACGGACAGAGAAAGCACTCAGAAAAGTAGAGAAGAGTAGAGAAGATTCCCAAAAAGCTAGAGAAAAAGAACTACTAGAAGAAGGACAGCGAGTCAGAATGGAACAACACGACAGACGGAGCAATGCCCTTATAACAGGACTGTATCCAGTTCTGGCCGAGGGCCTGCCCAAGGCGACCCCGGAAATACCGAACGATCCACCACCTCCATTGGTTCCGACTAAATTACGTCATGAAAAGACTGCAGCAGATATTTTCCTTTCTTCCTATTTAGATGATGTAGCTCCCACATATACCAATGTACCCGTGCAACCTGTTAATAACAATCTGCCACCACTTATTCCTGCTGATCAAGCCCAAGCCATGACCCCTCCACGTCAGCATTTTCCCGCACCTGTTGTCATTTCCCCTCCTGGCCCCCCTATTCTTGGTCCTCACAACCCTTTTGGTTCAAATGTGACTCAGAGTCAGTCGTCCCCGATAAATGTACCTTTCCCGCATCCATTGACATCAGGTTATGCTCACGCCTCCGTCTCAGGAGGTGCTACAGGAGGTCCCCATCATACCCCGCCGCAATTGCATCGAGTGACAATGAGAGAATTAGCTATGCAGCGTACAGCTAAAGCAAGCCCAGCCGAAAAACTTAAACAGTTACTTACAGATTGCAGATATGATACAGTACCTGGCAAGGCAGGACCCATGATGTTAGCCTCATTACGTTTACGCCGTGTTACAGATTATTTGATGTTATTACCGGAAATGCCAGAACATCTAGACAACATATATCATTTTATTAGAACAGGAGAGAGGCCAGAATGTGTTCGTGAAGCCATGGCAAATCAGAAAGTTGAGACACAAGCTTTAATATTACGATTTTTGATTAATTGTTTGATCAGGGAACAAGACCAGCCAGGCTTTCCGCAAGAAGAGATGGAGGGATTGTCAAAGTGGAGTCAGAATATTGCAGATTGTAAACATGACAAAGAGAAATGTATAGAGGCTATGACTAGAAAGATCCGTAAAGTAATAGTAGCAATACACTCCCGACGGGAGGCTGAAAGGCATCTCGAGTCGGACGATAAAGATACCTCCGAGGAGGAAGAACCAGAGGATGCTGCAGAGACTCAAGGCCTGATAGCGTACGTAGGTAGAGAAAAACTCCCTAGACAGTATCCTCTTGATAGGCCCTTTGACAGACCCATTTGTTTAGAAAACAAGAAACGCTACCTTTCCCCGATACCAGAGCGATGTTCCCTTGAACATATTTTCCAAGTTACTGATAAAATCCTGAAAGAAAGAGTAGGTTATCATGAACTCACTACCTTACGTGATCAGGAACTAGCCCGGTCCGCAGTCGAATGGGCCGGGGATGACAGTATATATAAAGACGATTTAGTGGTGCAAACATTTTTAAGTCTTACTCCAGAAGAACAGCGACTAGCTGGTATATACATGACCCAACATCTTATTGTACAGTATGAAAACCAACAGTCTGATCCAGGTTTGTTATATAATCTATTGCAGGACTTACTCCTGAGAAGATGGAGAGGTCTAGGTACCGATTTAATTGACATCATTTTAGAACAACTTCACAAATACAGAACTTTCCTGACTCCACATCTTGTTTCCGTTCCACCCCCAGTGAGACAATCATATCACCTAGATAAACAGAACCCTTTACGAGAAGTGCATCCAATCCGGAAACCAGATGATACACTTGAACGCGTGTTTGTATATACGCCCATAACTAAGATGGAATTATTGGAAATGAAGAAAATAGTGCCGAGCCATGATAAAGATCCAGCAGGGTTTCACCGCGAAATAAAAGACATGTTACTCATGGGAGATTACACCTATCCCGACATTATGAAAATATTAAAAGTGTTATTGCCTGCCGGTATTTACGAGAAACTCAAAGAAAAAGAGTGGGAGGTGGGAGATAAAAAGATCAATTGGGCAGAATTAGAAAACGAAGAAACTGGTCGAACCCCAGGTTTAGGTCTTGGGGAGAAAACTAAAGCATTACCAGGATTATTAGTACAGGTTTTGCCCAGATTATTGACAACTAAAAAGGAAGACTGGGATGCAATCTCAGCCTGCAAACAGAAACACGATGAAGACACTAGTGACTTTTATTCCAGATTTGAGAAAGGTTTTATTATTAATAGTGGCCTGAAAACAAGTAGCGAGTCATACCCACATCTTTTTGTGACCAAATTAGTCGAGAATTCCTTACCCCAGGTTAAGAACCGTGTACTGAAAGTCGAGAGCACATGGCAAGCAAATACACCTTCACAAATGTTACAAATGTTACAGTACCACCAGAACAGAATCAGGGAGGAACATGATCACGAACAGAGACGCATGAAAGACACTAAAATGAAAGTGCTAGTTGCTCAGTCAGTTCCAGCTGATGGTCATAAAAGGGGTACGACACAGTCCAATAATTCGGCAGCTCCTGTTAAAGGGACATGCAACTATTGTAAACAGCCAGGTCACTATGTAAACGATTGTGCAGTCTTGAAACATAATATAGCTACAGGTAAAACTAAGGAGAGACCGCGTCCCCCTAGACAGGACCAGGTCCAACATCATATTCCGCAGATGCAGAATGTACAGCCTACGCAAGTTCCACAACAGACCGTAGCGGTACCACAGCCCCAGCCCATTGCCGCAACACAACATGTTACACAGCAGATGTACCAGTATGCACAATCCGATTACCCCGATTATCAGCAGTACACATGAAACAGCCTAGAGAGGGAGGTTGGCTTGCCTCTTATTGAAGTTCCTGTAGATCAAGAGGGTCCTTATGTACATAGTCAGGTATTAGGAAAGGATAGAAAATTTTTGATTGACACGGGGGCAAGCAGAACTACCATCAGTCATGACGAGGTTCCAGGGGCACCCCTCTCAGGCTCACAGAATGTTTCCCTTGGATTTTCAGGAAAGCCTATTGTTAATGAAGTATCGAAACCAGTTCCCCTTGCAGTTGGTCCATTATCCCGTACTACAGATTTATTGCTCACGAAATCATGTCCAGAAAACTTGCTTGGTATAAAGACACTGAAAGCTCTAGGAGCTGTAATTTGTTGTTCTCCGGAAGGAGTAAGGCTGTTCCTTCGTGATTTTAAAGGACACTATGTATTGAGAGATTTTGATCCGAGTTACAGAATGTTCCTGCACATTTATGGGCACAAGGCCCTACTGATGTAGGTTGTATGCACATTACACCATACCGTGTCACACTCAAGCCAGGAGTTGTACTACCACGAATCCGACAATACAAGTTACCACCTGATGCTGTAGTGGCTTTACTGAAAATCATTGACGAGCTCATTGCACAAGGAGTGGTTGTAGAAACCGACTCAAATGTTTGTAATTCCCCTATCATTCCGATTCTTAAACGCACTGATCCAAATGCACCCCCAGTTTATCGATTGGTGATCGATTTAAGGGAGTTAAATAAATGCATTGTACCACAGTATCCAGTGGTCCCAGACATTTCGTCACTATTGACAGCTATTGATTCTGAAGCGACGTTCTTTACTGTAATCGATCTCAAGAACGCCTTCTTTAGTGTTCCCATCGATCCGGAAAGCCAATACCTTTTCGGATTCTGTTTAAATGGCCGTAGCTTCAAATTTGCACGCGCCCCTCAAGGATTCACAGAAAGCCCCAGCATCTACAGCCAAGCATTGAAACGACAACTTGACAGTAT
This sequence comes from Lissotriton vulgaris, assembly GCF_964263255.1. Classification (NCBI taxonomy): domain Eukaryota; kingdom Metazoa; phylum Chordata; class Amphibia; order Caudata; family Salamandridae; genus Lissotriton; species Lissotriton vulgaris. The sequence goes on from NC_141698.1 coordinate 1,118,506,353, forward strand.
TCACATGCCCGCCAACACTGCCCTACTCCAATATGTCGATGATCTATTGATCACCGCCCGTAGTGAACCAGAATGTGTACTAGCATCACTGACAGTTTTGTATTTCCTGGCAGACAAGGGACACAAGGTGTCTCCTTCGAAGCTACAATTCTGTGCCCAGCAAGTGGTGTACCTTGGGCACTTGCTGTCCAAGTGGGGTAGACAGTTGACACCTGATAGAATTCAGTTAATTGCACATCTTCCGCAACCCAAGACACAGAAAGAAGTACGAGCCTTTATTGGACTCACTTCTTATTGCAGACAATGGATCCCACAATATGCATTTCTAGCCAAACCACTTATACAGTTGACAACACAGGAGGCAGCGTCTTCGACTGTTCTCCCATGGACTCAGGAACATACACAAGCTTTTGACGAATTAAAGAAAGCCTTATGTCAAGCGCCCGTTTTAGCAACACCATGTTACAGCAAACCTTTTACACTTTTTGTCACAGAACGTGATGGTACAGCATTATCAGTTCTCACTCAGGTTCAAGCAGACAAACACAGACCGTGTGCTTATTTCTCGAGTACATTAGATCCAGTAGCCCAGGCCCTGCCTGCGTGCTTAAAATCAGTTGCAACAACAGCTCTAGCAATCAGACAAAGTGACTCCATTGTATTAGGACATCAATTGACAGTACAGGTTCCACACTCAGTGGAAGTTCTCCTAAACAGAACACAGACCCAACACTTGACTATAGCACGACTGACAGGTTATGAATTAACATTATTCCAACCACACATAGAAATTAGACGCTGCAATACACTAAATCCTGCTACACTTTTACCATCGAGCACAACAGATCCTACTCCACATGATTGCGTGGATGTCGTTAACACAATTACGAAGCCCAGACAAGACTTGACAGATGTTGCATTATCCAATCCAGACCTGACACTTTATGTAGATGGTTCATGTATGAGAACAAGTACAGGAGAGTTAGTGGCCGCATATGCAGTGACCACTGAAACTGAAGTCATAGAAACACATCGCATTGACACCCTGTCGGCTCAAGCAGCAGAGCTCATTGCTCTGACCCAAGCCTGTATACGAGCCAAGAACCATAAAGTAAACATATACACAGATTCACGTTATGCATTCGGAGTCGTACACAACTTCGGTGTACTTTGGCAAGAAAGAGGTTTCTTGACCTCTCACGGAGCCAAGATCCAGCATGGCCCCCTCATTCAAGCTCTGTTGGAAGCAATACATTTGCCTACAGCTATAGCTATCATGAAGTGTAAAGCACATACAAAAGTCACAGACACTATTTCCCAGGGTAACGATTTTGCAGATCGAACGGCTAAACATACAGCACTGACTCATACTCAAACGACTGATATGACAAAGACTGACGTAACCTCACTGACACATTGCATGACAGTCAGAGATCCTACACAAGATGTCATCGACATACAGACACATGCTACTCCAGATGAAATAAAGAAATGGACTGAACAAGGAGGGGTCCAGACAGACCAGGGATGGATGACGAGGGGAAAGACCACATGGTTTCTCCCCGACTCTATGGTTCAAGTTATCATTAACACAGCACATAGTCCATCACATCTAGGAGAAAAAGCCATGTTAGACAGCATACAGAACCTCTGGTTCAACAAGCATTTACGAGCAGCAGCAAAACAGAAAGTGCGTACCTGCATGATCTGTTGTCAGTTCAATCCAGGCAAAGGCATTCCCGTGGAACAAGGTGGATTTCATCCTCCCGACCATCCTTTTGAAGTCCTCCAGATGGATTATATCCAGATGGAAAGATGCAGAGGATTCAAATATGTCCTTGTAGTCGTATGTGCCCTATCCAGATGGACAGAAGCATATCCCGTCCCAGATTACACTGCCCCGACCACTGCCAAGCAGTTGGTTCGCGAGTTTTTCCCTCGATACGGTTTGCCCCGTGTCGTGTATTCAGATAACGGTCAGCCATTCTCATCTGAACTTATGAAGCAGGTTTCACTTCTATTGGGTTACCAGTGGAAGTTTCACTGTGTCCGACATCCCGAGGCAGCAGGTCTCGTGGAGCGACACAATCAGACTCTGAAAACGCGTCTTGCCAAAGTGTGTAAAGAGAAAGGAGTAGATTGGATAGTAGCTTTGCCAGTTGCCCTTTTTATATGCGAATGGTAGCCCATTCTAGGACAGGGCTATCCCCGTATGAGGTGGTCTTCGGTAGACCTCCTAATATGTGGGGGACGCCTATGCCACGCAAAATAACTGATGTAGACAGTAATATGCTGACAGATTACCTTGCTTCCTTGATGTCTGCACTACAATCATGTCGTTCACAGGTTGCGGCAGCCTTCCCAGACAACACCGAGGTGAAACCACATGAACTGGTTCCAGGAGATGTCGTCGTAGCCCGGAATTTCGATCGATCAAGCCCTCTGGAACCCCGTTGGAAGGAGCCGAAGATCGTTTTGTTAACAACCAGGACTGCAGTGAAACTAGAGGGGAGGAAAGGCTGGGTCCATTCCAGCCACGTTAAACGATTTCATGGACTTCCGCCAAAGACTGATTCCCAGAACCCTCGCATTCCAGAGACCGATACCAAACTCCCCCTGTTAGAGATAACTCCTCAGCAGGAGTTTCGAATGAAATTGAGGTCTAGTAAGTCAGACAGTTTAATTGTTTAAGTCCCCCCCTGGGTGAAGCGGTAAGACAGTTTCTTGACATGTATAAGTTAGACCCCAATAGAGAGAGAGATAGACAGGAGACCAAGAAACAGAAATATTGTAAAAGTCTCCGAAGCAGATGCATATGCACATTACTTATTATGTTTATTCTGAGTCTTACGATTATTGTTATGAGTTGGATGTTATATATGTATTATCCCATTGCACAATCTTCTAATGACACTGCAGAGCACACGTTCAGTGCCCTGCCTCCACACGAATTATCCTATCGACTTGCACTGCGCAACAATACATTCATCCGTATGTTACACCATTCTCACCAGATCAACAATGCTACTAATTGTTGGATATGTGGCCGACTCCCTCCCTATCAGAACTACAAGGGAGCTCTGCCCCTCTTTCCTTACCCGTTTACACATATTGGTTCCTGTGGTGCATGGTTTAGTTTAATATCCTCTTTAGACACTGACTCCCGAGTTTCCCAATACAATTGGATATGGGGAAATCTGAATACAGTCATGAACAAAGCATGTTTCCCAAACGAAGAAGGTCTTCCACAAATGACAGGGACCGATCTAGAAAATGAAGTTCATGGATTAGGCAATTTTACACTTAACCTCATGATTCTAAATGTCCAGACCGAGACTAATCCAGACTTGCCATCCATATCAGTTCTACCAGCAAAAGGTGTATTATGTGTCAGAAAGAATGGTTCAGTACATCTAGGTCACAGTGACTGTACTACTGTGGTTGAATTCAGTGATAAAGGCAAGTCTACATTCAAAGCTTCCCGACATTCCTATTTCATTTGTGGTCAGACAGCTTATGTCCGCTTACCTCTAGATTGGGATGGTACTTGTTTCATTGCATTCCTATTGCCACCAGTTTTCCTAGCCCCCTCTGACTATCACAGGAATTCCCGCCTCGATCTCGTTAGGCACAAGAGAGGTCTCCCAATAGTCGATCAGACTGAAACTACATGGGAACAATATACAGATTTCAATAAAGGATTCTTTCCCTATCTAGGCACTGTCTCCAACAGTAAACTGATACGCAAATTAACCAGAATACTCGAAGCAGTAGTGAATGAGACTACTTCTGCTTTAGGCAACTTAACCGAGGAGCAGTCTGCTATGAGACTTGTTGTTCTTCAGAACCGCCTTGTCCTTGACGTCATCCTGGCCGATAGGGGCGGAGCTTGTAGGGTCATCGGATCCAGTTGTTGCGTGTTTATTCCTAATAACGCGCCATCAGTCTATAAGGCCATTACCAGACTTCATGAAATTGCCCATCTGATACATCAGAACCCAGGCTCCTGGACTTGGTCCGGTTGGCTCTGGAGCGTAATAACAGCCTGGGGATGGAAGCTACTGTCATTCCTAGGAATAATATTGGCCATAGTATTCAGTTGTTGTCTATGTCTGCAATGTGGGCCAGCGATTTGCGGCTTGTGCGCCACAGCTTGTGTTCCTCATCCAAGTTCACGTTCCCATTCCCGAATAAAGAAAGAAGAACAGATGATGTTATATGAACAGATTGATGGTCTCATGAAAATAGATATATCTTGAATATATCTTGAAGGGTCCGTAGGGGACAAGGAGGGAATGAGGTAATTAAAATTATATGGTCAAGTGTGTCCCCTAACGTGTACCCCAACGGCTCCATGTACGAGATTAAAGTACATGTAATTTCCCTCCACAACCGAATCTGAAGACGCAAATACATTTGCGTCCAACGTCAACATGTTCTCTATCAGATCCACCATGAATGGATCGGAAATACAGTTCCTAAGTATGCCGTGCCACCGTCTTTACATGGTGCACTTTCACGTTTTTCCTGGCTCTGCCGAGCTAGGCCCTGATTTCTGCCTTCGAGCCACTTCTGTCTCTGCCTCTGGAAGCTGCAGCATGGAGATGCATCCCTGACCTCCCTCTGCCTTACTTCCTGCCAAGCGTAGCGGTGCCTGGCTCGGCCTGGCCTGCCTGCCAAGATCGTATTTTGCCTTCAAGTTATCTGTTCAGCCTCCTCGAAAATACATTCCTGTCTAGTGATTTAGGTAAACATATCCCCGGCTGCAGAGCAAAGAGCAAGCCTTCCTGTCTCCGTGCAAGTAATTTGCAATTCCCGTTGCCATAGTAGGCCCATGGCCCGCACGTAGACACATAGACACCTATGCACGCACTAGCATTCAGTATGGAATAGCCTCTGCCCGAGAGACCTTTTACTCCAGATAAAACATCCTCCAAACATAAGATACCAGATATGTTATAGGTCCAGGTCGTACTGACATCCCAGACTTCTGTCTCCTTTACTAGTGTCAAAGTTCTCCCCAGTTACACGTCTATGTCACGTCATGCTAGTTGCGCGCGCATCCGCACTTCCTGCTGACTTTGCAGAATTCTCTACGCACCCACCCACATATGACACTTTTCTGTGCACGCCCCTGTACACGCCTTTTTGCTACTCACATGTGTTCTTATCATATACATTTCACTTGTCACGCCTACTGTATCCATTGCCATTGTGTCATTTTACTATATATGTCATGTACTGTTAATAAATCATTGACATCTTTCTGCCATCATTGCATACCCCCGAACCCTTGTATTGATGGAATTGATTTCCATGGCTCGAGCCATTTTTGATTAAAGCCCGTATGACTCAGACATCACGGACTCTGCCTCTCATTTGATTGAGCTATTCTTTTACCTGTCTGAAATTATATGGCAAACTCGTATACGGTAAAATATATTTACCACAAACTTCTTACCCAATCATCCAGTTTTCCTGGAGTTGGACCCACAAGAGTTGCAGGTAACTTCATTCTTTCTAAACACTTTTCAGGAGTCTATGTTGCTTATCCAGCTGCCAGTGGAGTCTGACGTGCTGGACTCTGGTTCATTGTCAAGTCTGCAGGTGGACTATTTCTAGACGGACCTGCCACACTTATAAACTCGCTATCTCCCAAAAGTGTCCTTTCTCTGGTTCTCAGTACCCCAACAATATAGGGAACGGTTAAAGAACATTCTTCTGGTTTTTGTTTTTCAAATTCTGGAACAACTGGCCCTATAGTTACTGGCACAGTCACTGCTTCCATGTTTCTGGTTAGTTCCTTGATTTTCTCAGTGAGTTCTTTTGTGGTTCTGGCTAACTCGTCTTTTTCTTTATTATCAGGACCTACAGTTTGTGGTGTCTCAACATTAAAGGGATTATTTTTCCCATAATTTGTCGGGACTTGTTCCGGGGTCCGATATAACACTGTCTCCTTTGGCGGTGCACTGGGTGTCACCATCGCAGGATCCTGTTGGTATGGAGGTGGCTTTCTATTTATTATATCCTACAACAGCTCATCATCTGTATCATTCATTCCAAATTCATAGTCCTGTGGCATTGTATGCTTCCTATTTTCTGTGCACTTCCTTCCATCACTATCCATAAGTGTCATAACTTTATCACCCACTCTTCTAACAGGAAACATGCCATCTGTTATATCGGCACTTTGCCATCATTTCATTCTATCTTCATGCCTTTCTGGCATCCAAGATTTACCATACACCCACAACTGTCTCGCCCCTCTTTGTCTTTCTCTTTCATGCATCTCATCTTCTCATTCCACTAACGCTTCAAATTTGGTTGGCCTAGTCTCGGTTCAAGTTTCCACATAGTTTCTCTCAAATTTTGGAGTATCGCTGGGCTAAAGGAACCATGTTCCAGAAAAGCTAACACTTCATCTCCTTTAGTATACTTTGCCCAATTATATAACCAAATACAGGTATGATAACCATATTTCATCATCATGTAAGATACAAGTGATTTTGTGGAGGAATTACTTGTCCTTCCCTCGTCACAATTGGTTTTTCTTTTGTAAAAAGACTTTTATATTTCCCAAACCAAGAAGATTTCTGTTTCACTTTTCCGCTGAAACACATTGTTATTCTTTTCACTGTTACCGTTCACAAATCCCTTTTAACACACTACCTCGTCTTCCAATCCCAGCATGTCTCACACCAACGCACCAATCAGAACTCTTTGCGTCACTCCTACACTGGCCAATCCCAGCGCAGACTCTTCGTTACGTCAGCTCTACTCCTGCTTTGTCTGACTCCTCCTTTACAAAAGTTATCGGTAAGACCGGCAAATCCCAGCGCGGTCTCTCTTATGTCAGCTATGCTCCTCTTTCTGCTGACCCCTCCTTTACAAAACATTCTCTGTAAAACCGGATAATCCCAGCACGGTCTTTTTGACGTCAGCTCTGCTCCAACTCAGCTGACCACATCTTTGCAAAACTTATCGACAATATTTTTCAACTCTAAACTTTTACAATAATTCTTTAGTTACAACAGAAATACATTTCCATTTGTCTGTTACGCTAAGCAAAAGGGATAGTTTATTCAATCCTACAAGAATTCCGTATTTCCTGTAGCATAGCTTACCTCTACCCTACCACAGAATATGTACCAGTTGGGAGGTATGATTCCAAGGTGTTTGACACCAAACATGACTTGTTACTAAGCAGCCGTTTTAAAGATAGCATTTATCACGAGGTTATAATGCACCTTAACCTATATGTCTGGCTGCATCACAGACAACCCGGGAGAATGGTCTCCGAAGGCGGCAGGGGGGCCCTACTCAGGCAAGGGCACCCTCTCACGTAAAACCCAGCACCCTGCCTTCATGATTGATAAGGCTTGCCATAGGGGTGATTGATAGGTTTTAAGTGTAGTGATTTAGATAGATATAGTTAACGTATATCTAAGTAAGTGGTACGAGCACCAGCTTACACAGGTTGCAGTAGCAGACTTGTTGTGTCATTTTGAATAGCCTCTAATGGGTGGCATAATACATGCCTCGGCCCATGGGAAGCCTTTTGGGTACCTATGCCCTGGGTTTATGTGTTCCATATACTAGGGACTGATAAGGGTACCTCACTATCCAATCTACAGTGTACCAATTTAAATGTATTGCAATTTCAAGGAGAAAGCAGACTGGAGTCGTGATTAGCATGATCCCAGTCAGACTAGTAAAAAAACAACAAAACACCAGGAAAAAAGTGGAGGTAACCATGCAGTCAGATCCTACCTTCCTACAACAACATCATTTAAATACCTGTAAAGGAAACATGCAAGTAGTAGTAGGGAAGCACAAATGAAGCTCATGTGTTTCTAATTCTGCAGTTTGATGGACACAAAGCTAAGATCAAATCATATCAAGAGCCTTTACATAGTGATGTGCAAATGATAAACATTTGCTGAAAACTGATTTCCACACATTATTATTGGTGTGCTGTATAGTTGTCTCAGTAAAACTGCATATCATGTGAGTTGTGTTGCCACTTCTCCTGCTTAATGGGTGTGGCTCAAGTGCTTCACTTGGTTTTTATGCGACGATTTGATGTTTCAAAATCCCTATGACTTCAGTGATGTAACATTGATGGCGACCCAAAGGAAATTGTTCTAGCTGTTATGCCCAGGCTTACACATTTTTGGAATACCCCCTGCCAGTCCATACAGCTGGCGCATTCATGGAGTGCCAGCGGTGGTGATTGTGATACAGGTGTACAGTCTGCCAGGGAGATTTGATGCCTCTTTTGCACAGCCAACAGCTCCAAGTGTCCCTGGAAAATGTGCTAAGGGAAAATGTTGCTGTGCCATTTGTTGTCTGTCATACGATTTCTGCAGCACAATAACACAATACTGTAAACACGCGTAGAGAACTTCATGTTGGTTCTTTCTGATCAAGTTGGTAATGAAGGGATGTGTGATGGACATTGTGTACTGGATTCTGCTTTTTGTCTGACCATTATCCTTGACCCATAATGAAACCCTAAGTGCTTCATTGATTACAACAGTGAAGGGTATACTTCTGATAAGATGTCAGTCTCTGCACCTGCTGACCCCTGCCTGCATTGGCATTGTCTGGCTGTTGTATGGTGAGTGAAGCTATGAATCTGACCCCGGGGTGGTCAGTTACCCATGGACCCCTACACTATTGCCCTATCAACAAGGAGATCATACATGTATCTAGTTACCTTGCACTTTCTATCTTGGTTCAGTATCTCATCCTTGCAAACAACAACCCTTGCAGGTGTTGTAAATCTGTGTTCTTGCCTGGATACTACTGAGATTTCTACATTTAGAAGTGATCATCCTTGTAGCTACTGGGGCTCCATCTGCGTCCTCAAGAGCCCTTCAGGACATGATGAAGATGAGGGAATGATGACCGTCATCTAAAAATAAACATTGAATGTCTTGTTATTCTTCTCCCGTAATTTGTAACCGCTAAAAGACTGAACGACCAAACAAGCACCTATTAAATCACAACATGAAAGTCCATGAGTTTATGTGTATTTAGAGTGTGTGGATTTGGGGGGTAGAACAGCACTAAACCCCTTTATAAACAGGCACTGCACCAGAGTCACACTTTGCAAATTCTAATATTAATTTCAGACAAAGACCACAAGGCAAAGCTAAGAAGTAACAAATCAGAGTGAAACATTAATTTCAAGTTTTCAAACTATGAATATCACCTTGTCACTTTGTGTTGCTGCTTCCCGCCTTCAGGTAGTGGCTTGATTCCTGGAGGATTGATAAGGTGATTTTAAGTCAGAGTACAGTTTATTTTTTGGAAGACCTGTTGAACAACAATGTCCAGTCGGATCCTGTTGGTGCTCAGTGAGTTATATTTGATTTTCCTGACTCCGGTGCTGCTGATCACGTTTATTGATGCAGGTGAAGCGCATGAAACACTAAACCACAGCTGTGTCTTAGAAACAACAGAGGAAAGGACGTCAAGGAGAGATGGGACCCTGATCCTGGGTGCAGTCATGCAGTTTGGAGATAAGGGTCAAGGCCCAATTCCTGATTTTAAAGAGAAACCTCTTTTCATTAACCTCAACATGTACGTATTGTATGTCAGACCGATGTATGCTTGTTGGTCAAATGGGTCTCTGTGCTCAGAGCATCGCTCTGAAAGAGGCTTTGTGTGTTTGAATTCCAGACGAATAATGGGAACATTTAAGTAACAAAAAGTAAATTATTCTGAGGGATCAGTGAAGTGGGGAAATATATTAAAAGTTTTCATGAACAATCCTGAAAGTGATACAATCTAGATAGACACATAGATACCCTCCTTCCTTCGATTGTTGATAACTATAACACCGTTTTGCATTTTCAGTGTTACTTTTTTCTCCAACATGTATTTATTCTTCATGATACCCTTGAAAATGCCCCCTTGGCACCTACTTTCTTAACTGACTGTTTTTGCTTGCCGGTGTTATCCTCTCACACCCCTATCACTCACTCTCCCCTCTACACCTTTTAGCTCATGTTATCTTCTCACTCACATTATCACTCACTCTCCCCTCGAAAACCATTTAGCTTATTTTATCTTCTCGCTCACCTCACCACTCACTCACGTCCCTACTCATTTTAGTTCATGTTATCCTCTCACCATCCCTGTCACTCACTCTCCTCCCTACACCGTTTAGCTCATGTTACCCTCTGCTCCCTCTATCACTCACTCTCTTCTACACCATTTAGTTTGTGTTACCCTCTGCTCCCTCTATCTCTAACTCTCCTCTATACATTTTTGTTCATGCTATCTTCTCACCATCTAAGTCACTCACTCTCCTCTCTACACCTTTTAGCACACTACTTCCTACTTCCTCTGTCACACACTCTCCACTCCACATATTGTATCTCATGTTATCACCTTCTCCCTCTTTCACTCATTCTTCTCTCTACACCTTTTAGCTTATGTTATCCTCTCACCCCCTCAATCACTCACTCTCTTCTCTACCACTGTTAGCTCATGTTATCTTCTTGTTTACCTTATCACCCACTTTTGTCCCTACACATTTTAGTTCATACTATCCTCTCACCATCGCTGTCACTCACTCTCCTCTCCACACCTTTTAGCTTATGTTATCCTCTCACCCCCTCTATTACTCACTCTCCTCTCTACACCTTTTAGCTCATGTTCTCTTCTCACTCACCTTATCGCTCACTCTTGTCCCTACACATTTTAGTTTATGTTATCCTGTCACCATCTATGTCACTCACTCACTCTCCTCGGTACACCATTTAGCTAATGCTATCCTCTCACCATCTTTTTCACTCACCTTCTCTCAACACTTTTTAGCTCATGTTATCCTCTCACCCCCTCTATCACTCAATCGCTTCTACCATCTTTTAGCTAATGCTTTCTTGTCCTTCTTGTATCACTCACTCTCATCTAAACCTTTTAGCTCAAGTTACCCTCTCTTCCATCACTCACTCACTCTGCACATATTTTAGCTCATGTTATCATTTCTTCTCCTCTCTCTATCTATCACTATCCTCTTCATCTTTTAGTTCATGTTATCCTCCCACACCTCTATCACTCATCCTCCTTGCTAAACCTTTTAGTTCATGTTATCTTCTTGCTCACTTTATCACTCACTCGCATCACTACACCTTTTAATTTATGCTATCCTCTACCCCCTATATCACTCACTCCCCTCGTTACAACTTTTAGCTTACACTATCCACTCACCCCTCTATCACTCACTCCCCTTTCTACACCTTTTAGTTTATGTTTTCCACTCACTCTCCTTTATACCTTTCATCTCATGTTATATTCTCACCCCTCTATCACTCACTCTCCCCACTACACATATAGCTCATGTTATCTTCTTGCTCAAATTAACATTCACTCTTCGCTAGGCCTTTTAATTTATGTTATCCTCTCACCCCCTCTATCATTCACTCTCCCCTCCACATCAACTAGCTAATGTTATCCTCTCACCCCCTCCATAACACACTCTTCTCACTACACCTTTTAGTTTATGTTAGCCTCTCACCCCATCTATCACTCACTTTCCTCACTACCCCTTTTAGCTTTTGTTCCCCTCTGATCCCTCTATCACTCTCTCTCCGTATACCTTTTGGCTCATGTTATCCTCTCCTCCCTTTATCATTCACTCTCCTTTCCACACCTTTTAGTTCATGTAATTCTCTCACCATCTCTATCACTCACTCTCCTCTCCTTTTAGTTTGTGTTATCCTCTGCTCCCTCTATAACTCTCTCCTCCACCATCTTTTAGCTCGTGTTTGCCTCCTCTCTTTGTATCACTTGGCAAATATGGGGTTGCTAAAGGGGACAAACTGTTCATGACTTTCGTCGATTTAAGCGCTGCTTTCGATTGTGTCAGTCATGAAGTACTATGGGAAACCCTCTCACACCTAGAAATTGATCCCGTCATCATAAACTTTATAAAGGAATTGTACAGTGGGGCATGTGCAAAAGTCCAATTTGGTATAAAGGGGGAATGTACTTCTAAATTCCTAATCAAAAAAGGCGTCCGACAGGGATGCATATTGGCACCGTTTTTATTTAATTTATATATAAACAATATAGCATCCCATTTGACTGAAAATAGGCATGATTATCCACAGGTAAAAGGGAAACCAGTTCCAATCCTGCTTTATGAGGACGACGCTGTCATTATGGCACGCACGCAACTGGGTCTACAGAGGTCACTTAACTCTTTTTCTGATTTTATGGAAGCACATGGCTTAAAAATTAATACCAGCAAGACTTTTAGCATGTCCTGCCCAAGGAAAAGTAAGATGCGTTGTAATATTTTTTTGGCGGGGGTAAAGATAGACACAACTAAACCTTCTCTTATTTAGGCATTAATTTCGACAACAATGGGCTTGGGCCACAGCGGCAACTGCTAGGAAACTAGTTTTTTCCCGTGCTATTAGCCCGTGCAAAATTTTGCTATAAAATTAGGAGGTAGACCGGTAAAAATCCTCATTGATATTTATAAGGCAAAATGTATGTCCTCAGCAATTTATGGGGCAGGCGTTTGGGGTATCACGGATACAAGTAAAATCCAGGTCTGTGAAAACGCATTTTTACGGTACCTACTAGCAGTACCAAAGTCAACCTCCACATACGTCTGTCATAAAGAACTGGGCATAGTTTATGTGTCGGACCTCATCAAGGTGAGCCCGGTCTTGTTGTGGCACAGGGTTTGGGTCTCACAGGAGACAAGGCTAAATAAGGACATTATCAGTGATTGTATGGCTCACCAAGGGTGCATGAAAATAGACTGGTTAAGGTATGTGAGACGCTTTTTAATAGCTATAGGCCATCAGGATTACTTTGATAATCCTTCTAGCATGGCAGGTGTCACAAGGCAGAAACTGAAAGAGGCCTGTCTTACTTACCTGGAAGATTTAAGGTGGCATCAGGAGGGTAAGAAATCATCTGTCATTCACAATCATATGTTGCTAAATGGTCCTGGCTTACAGAAATATTTAATACTCACATTGAGCTGTTTTACCCGGATGCTGCTCACCCGCTTCAGGGGGGGGGGCAGTTTCTTCAGACTGGTGACCTTCCAGGAGGTGAACATTTGTTCGGAATCCTTGCCCCTTTGTCCTTGTGACGATGTATCACAACAAACAACTTTACACTGTATTATGTTTTGTAAATTTTATACCTCAATCAGGAGAGGGTATATTATTAATTTACTCAAAAGCTGGGATCTAAGACAGTGCAGACCAGCCCTGTTAAGATTGCAAATGTTGAAGGATGAGCTCACTCTTTTTAGCGTTTCAGTGTTTTTAAAATGTGTCTTAAGATTCAGACTATCAATGAACTAGAGTGTTTGTTTCTGGTCATGAAATTAGTGGCATATTCGGATTTTTTATATACCTGTATTTCCAAATTATATTGTGTTTAATTCATTTTTTAATTCGATATACTTACGTATTTAATGAATCAGATGAAATTTGTATTTGTATTTTAACATGTGCTTTTATGGTTTCTATATTGCTACCAAATAAAGCTACTTTTTGACTTTGTCTTTGACACTGACTCTCTCCTATACACTCTTACCTCATGATGCCATCTGCTCCCTCAGTCATTCACTATCTACATCTTTTAGCATGTGTTATCCTCTCCTCCCTTTATCACTCACTATCCTTTCCATATCTTTTAGTTCATGTAATCCTCTCAACATCTCTATCACTCACTCTCCTCTACACACCTTTAAGCTTGGTATATCTCTCCTCTTTCTATCACAAACTGTCCTCTCTATTCTGTATAACTTAAATTATCCTCTCTTTCCTCTACATCTCACTCTCCTTTCTGCAAGATTTAGTTCCTGTTATCCTCTCCATCCTCTATCACTCATTCTCCTCTCTACTCCTTTAAGCTCTTGTTATCCTCTCACCATCTATATCACTCATTCTCCTGTCTATACCATTCAACTTTTGTTATCCTCTCACCCATCTATTATTCACTCTCCTCATACACCTCTTAGCTTATGTTTGTTTTCTCGCCATCTCTGTCTCTCTCCTCTCTACACCTTTTAGCTCATGTTATCCACTCACCCCCTCTATGACTCACTCTCCTCTCTAAACCTTTTATCTCATTGTATCCTTTCCTCCCTGAATCTTTTTATTCCTGTTATCCCCTCCTCCCTCTATCACTTGCTGACCTCTCTATTCCTTTTAGTTCTTTTTATCCTCTCACCATCTCTATAACTCACTCTTCTCACAAAACTTTTTAGCTCAAGTTATCTTCCGACCCACTGAAGCTCTTACTCTCAGCTCTATTCCTTTTGCCACATATTATCCTCTCACCCAGCTATCCCTCACTCTCTTCTCCACTCATTTTAGTTCATGCTAGGCTCTCACCATCTCTATCACTCACTCTCCTCTCTAACTCCTCCTAGCTGATGTTAGCCTTCTACCCCCTCTCACTCACTCCCCTCTCTATACCTTTAAACTCATGTTATCCTCTGCTCCCTCTATCACTCGCTCGCCACTCCAGATCTTTTAGCTCATTTTATCATTTCCTCCCTCTATCACTCACTCTCTTCTCTACACCTTTTAGTTTATGTTATCCTCTACTCCCTCTATAACTCTCTCCTCCACCATCTTTTAGCTCGTGTTTGCCTCCCCCTCTTTGTATCACTGGCTCTCCCCTATGCGCTCTTAGCTCATGCTACCCTCAGCTCCTTCTATCACTCACTATTCACATCTTTTAGCACGTGGTATCCTCTCCTCCCTCTATCTTACACTCTCCTCTCTACACCGTTTAGATCATAATATCCTCTTGCTCCCTATATCAACACTCTCATTCCTCCAACTTTAAAGTCCTGTTATCTTCTCATCTCCCTTAATTACTCACTGTCTTCTCTTCTCCTTATCTCACCTATTTCTGGAGACATGTATGCATTAGTTTTGTTTTGCATTTAAGAGTTCTTTAGAGAGCTCCTGTACCATAAAGAATTAGTGCACTTTTCAATAACCTGTGAGAAAGTACAACCATAGTGAACACTAATGACACAGAGAAACAGGGCAATAAAGCCAAGTTAGCACAATCATGTTCTGGAATGGTGACCAGGTTTAGTGGGTGGCGCAGTTGTTCAGGTGCAACCAGAGAAGGTGCGATTCAGTCACTGTTGTTTCCTCAGTATTTCCATACTTGGTAGAGTTCATAGTTTGCAGAGAGGGAGGATGCAGCAACACCCACACAGGTTAAGTTTAGCTCCTGAGAGATTTTAAGATTAGCAGTGGCGACGTATAGAGTCCACATATGTTTTAAAAAGCCTTAGCTGATAATGAGAGCAGAGTAGTACGTGATGCTTCTGATTTTAAATATTGTCTTTGCTTGGAGAGAAAACTGACGATTTTCTTTGAGAACTGGCAATCTGTAGTGATATTTATTAGATGGAGATATAAGGCATGCTGTCCAAAGAAGTCCTATCTTGAAGCTAGCATGGAGATCTGAGGGACACCCATCAAGTTTATGTTTCCAGAGCCAGGCTGGGCCAGGAGAAGTGCAGGTGTAGAGGTTTTTAGCTTAGCTGGACCAAGAACCGTTAATGGTTATTGAAGAATTGATTCCCCGTTTGACAAAAAAAACATTGAGCCCAAACTTGCTTAATCACTCCCTCCTTCATGCAGTTGAAGGATTCACCACTTCTCCAAGCTCCAGAAATAAACCAGACAAAAGCTTTTTGTCCCTCAAGAGTAAAGCCTGCAACATGTGCATTAGGACCAAAGGAAGAGTATGCATTAGAAGCCAATACAATAAGAAGAGAGCATGTTTTGTTTCTTGGGCCCTGCAGCGCTTTCCATATGGCAGAGTTTACCAGCAGATGAAGGAGAGCAGACCACATCCCACTTTTTGAAGTCAATCAACAATCAATCAGGGTTTGTAAAGCGTGGTTACTCAATCGTGAGGGTTTCAAGGTGCTCGGAGGGGAGGGGGGCAGATCCATCTGCGCTAAGCTGTTCCGTCGAAGAGCCAAGTCCTGAGGTCCTTCCTGAATGTGGTCAGCGATGGGGATTGTTTGAGGTGGGTCAGCAGGGTGTTCGAGGCCTTGATGGCGAGGAAGGTTCTGTCTTGTGGATCCAGGGGGGCGATGTCCAGGCCTTCTGGGTAGAGTGGAGATCTTTGGTGGAGATGTGGAAAGCAAGCGGTGGTTCAGGTATGCTATTCCTGCGCTATGGAGGGATTTGTAGGCATACATGAGAAGCTTGAAGGTTATCCTTTTGTTGACTTGAAGCCAGTGGAGTTTTCAGAGGTGTTCGGAGATGTGGCTGTGGTGAGGGATGTCGAGAATCAGTCTGGTTGCAGCATTTTAAAGTTTCTGAAGTTTTCTGAGTAGTTTTTGGGTGATGCTAGCATAGAGTGCATTGTCGTAGTCGAGTCTGCTGCTGATGAGCGAAAGGGTGACTGTTTTCCTGAATTCAGTTGGGATCCATCTGAATGTCTTGTGAAGCAGGCAGTGCTTGTGGAAGCATGAGGAGGTGACGCGTTGATCTGATGGTTCATTGTGAGCAAGGAGTCCAATAGGATGCTGAGGCTTTGTGCACGTTCTGTGGTGGTGGACGAGGTTCCCAGAGTGGAGGGCCACCAGGAGTCATTCCATGCTGAGGGTCCTAGGATGAGGACTTCGTTCTTGTCAGAATTCAGTTTGAGGCAGCTGCTCTTCATCCAGGTGGCGATGGCCTTCATTCCTCTGTGGAAGTTGTTTCTGGTAGTTGTTGGTTCATTAATGAGGGAGAGGATCAGTTGATGGTCATCGGCGTAGGAGAGGATGTTGACTTCTAGTTCCTGATGATGGTTGCGAGGGGACCATGTAGACGTTAAAGAGGGTGGGGCTCGGGGAAGAATACTGAGACTCTCCGCAGTTGATCTCCATGGATTTGGCGAGGAATGAGGTAGTCTGACTCGCTGTGTTTGTCCGGTGAGAAAGGAGTGGATTCAGTCCAGTGCCTTATCGCGGATGCCAGCATCTTGGAGTCTCTTGATTAGGGTGCAGTGGGAGGGGGTGTCGAAGGTGGCTGTCTTGGTGCTGTGGTTGCTCTTGAAGTCAGATTGGGAGATGTCCAGGATATGGTTTGCTTCAATGAACTCAGAGTTGGGTGTTCATGTCCTTCTAGATGACCTTGGCTGGGAAGGGGAGAAGGGAGATGGGTCTGAAGTTCTTGAGGTCTATCAGGTCGGCGGATGGTTTCTTAAGTAGAGGGTTGATCACCTGGGAAGATGACAGTCTGGATGGATCTGTTGACAGTGCTGCAGAGCTTGGGGTCGATGGCTGTGGCTGCTCTGTGGAAGATGTGGTATGGACATGGGTCTGAGGGGGGTCCAGAGTGGATGCTCTTCATGGTATTGAAAGAGTCATCAGAGGTGAGAGGGGTCCAGCTGTGCAGGATCTGTTGGGGTGCGGCGTGGTTGGGTGCGGTGGTGTCAGGCTTGGTGGGAGGGTCTTGGGTTTTGAAGCTGTCGTACATAAGCCTTATCTTGTTGTGGAAGAAGGTGCTGAGTTTGTCGCAGAGGTCTTAGGAGGGTGGGACATCTGTGGTCTCGCTGTTGGTTGGGCCTGGCGAACTCCCTGATGATGGTGAAGAGTACTTTACTTTTGTATGTGTTGCCATTTATTCTGACCTGGAGGGCCGTCTTCTTTGATAAGGAGGTATTGTGTGGAGAGCGCGGCTTTGAAGGCAGTGTGGGTTCCCGGGAGTATGAAAATAACATTTAAAAGAATACATTGTGACCAAAAGCATTATATGCCATAAGAAGAGGTGTTGCTCCTTTTAAACACAATGTCACTCAGTCAGTCCCTTCTTCCAACAATAAAGTTGTGCAGCAAAGACATGTCTATTAGCCAAATCAAAAGATCTTTTGCAAGAGATGCTCTGGCAACTACCAACTGGGATTCAGGGTCAAGCAGCAATGTAAAGGAGAGAAGAACGCTTCCAAAGAGAAGCCATTCCAGTTCATACCAGTGAGATGTTTCTGATGCTTAACATCGATGGCATGTTCTCTAGTGCATGTTGTTAATGTAACTAAGCCATACACTATGTTTAGTGGCGAGAGCCCCAGAAGGATCCCAAATCAAAGCTTCATGTTAATATTACAGAATGGACCTGATTTGAAAAGGTTAATATACATGTGTATTATTACTCAGGTGCTTATTCACTCCTGAACCAAGGTGTAACAATACCCTTATTTTCTATTCAAGCGTTTCAAGTGCAGATTTTCACTTAGGTGTAGACTTTCATTCTCTACCCCTGCGAATGAGTTGGTGGAGCCTACCCACATAGTATTTTGCGCTGAAATGAAATGAAAAGAAACGTCATGATCAACTTTTATGTGCAGCCTATTTGACAGAGACCTCAGCCACCTTGGTGGAGACCTCGATTGGTAGAGAACAGGTGAATACTGTACACCTGACCCGAACCGCATACACCACTTCACTTCAAACTGCACACATCTCACACCCAAGGCTCAGCCATCAGAAACCAGCAACAGCCTCAAATGTTAAGACAACACCGAAGAGTAAAGGAACAATAGCTAGGAGACAACCCATGTAGTAGAACTTTTGGTTTAAACACTACACACAACAACATAGTCTTAATCCTTTCACTGTAACTGAAGAGCAGATGGAAGACTTGTGCCAGGAGTTCAAGGACGGTTAATGCATTGGGGGAGGAGGAGTGCCCTGTAAGGGGAAATTAAGATAAATTGGCAGCACGAGAATAAGTCTGCCAATACTTCAACCAGGAAGAGTTGGGAGCCATCTTGGGCCTCGGCTTCAGCCGAGTCCCTGGAAAAAGGTTAAAAGAAAAGAAAAGGGAGTAGGGAAGCAAAACCCTGACCTCTTAGCTCTAGTTCTCGGGTCTGAGAGGGACCCCTTCAGGGCAAGAAAGCATTTTTTAATTATTTGCTGAAAATCACTAAGTGTGGGCCAAAAATCTGTTCCGCTCACTGAATTTGCGGATTTTCTGCAATTTCGCGATCCGCGAATCTCGCGAAATTGCAGAAAAATCCGCGAGCGGGACAAATTTTTTCCAGGAAGCACTTACAAGGTTACAGCAGGTGCCCAAGTTGAAGCTAATTTCTTTGTAACCATTTACAAAATGGTTACAAAGAAATTTGCTTCAATTCAGAAGTTCAATAATCCCCAGGGACCACCACCTCCCTGGCGCTATAGAAACAGTAATGGGGGCGTGCACTCACCTCTTGCCCCACGGACCACCAACTCCCCGGGGAAAAAAAAAGTTAATAGGAGGCTTTGCAGACCCCTGAGGCCCACAGGGACTACCAATTCACTATGGCCAGAGAGCGGCCGCCCCACTCCTGGGCCACATATGACGTGGGGACCACCACCTTTCCAGAGCTGGCCCTGAAAAGTAAATGAGGGGGTTGTGTGGCCCTCCCTCTTTAAGCCATTAATGGGCTTGGGGACAGCCAGCACCCAGGGCCCGCTTAAAGGTGAGAAATTATCAGAAGGAGGCAGAATAGTTAGGAGACAACCCATGTAGTAGAACTTTTGGTTTAAACACTACACACAACAACATGGTCTTAATCCTTTCACTCTACCTGAAGAGCAGATGGAAGACTTGTGCCAGTAGTTCAAGGACGGTTAATGCACTGGGGGAGGAGGAGTGCCCTGTAAGGGGAAATTAAGATAAATTGGCAGCACGAGAACAAGTCTGTCCTGCCAATACTTCAACCAGGAAGAGTTGGGAGCCATCTTGGGCCTCGGCTTCAGCCGAGTCCCTGAAAAAAGGTTAAATAAAAGAAAAGGGGTAGGGTAGCAAAACCCTGACCTCTTAGCTCTAGTTCTCGGGTCTGAGAGGGACCCCTTCAGGGCAAGAAAGCATTTTTTAATTATTAGTTGAAAATCACTAAGTGAGGACCAAAAATCAGTTCCGCTCGCGGAATTTGCGGATTTTCTGCTATTTCGCTATCCGCGAATCTCGCGAAATTGCAGAAAAATCCGCGAGCGGGACAAATTTTTTCCAGGAAGCACTTACAGGGTTACAGCAGGTGCCCAAGTTGAAGCTAATTTCTTTGTAACCATTTACAAAATGGTTACAAAGAAATTAGCTTCAATTCAGAAGTTCAATAATCCCCAAGGACCAGCACCTCCCCGGCGCTATAGAAACAGTAATGGGGGCGTGCACTCACCTCTTGCCCCACGGACCACCAGTTCCCCGGGGCAAAAATGAGTTAATAGGAGGCTCTGCAGACTCCTGAGGCCCACAGGGACTACCAGATCCCTGTGGCCAGAGAGCGGCCGCCCCACTCCTGGGCAACATATGACATGGGGACCACCACCTTTCCAGAGCTGGCCCTGAAAAGTAAATGAGGGGGTTGTGTGGCCCTCCCTCCTCAAGCCATTAATGGGCTTGGGGACAGCCACCACCCAGGGCCCGCTTAATGGTGAGAAATTAGCAGAAGGAGGCAGAATAAAGGTCAGCAACGAACAGGAACAGACAGAATAGAGGTCCAAGATAGGCAGAAAGAGGCAAAAAAGATGTCAGAAACAAGCAGAAAAGGAGAATAAAGGTCAGAATTGAGCAGAAAGAGGCAGAATAAAGGTCAGAAGGGAGCAGACACAGGTCAGAAACTATTTATTTATTTTTTTATTTATTTTTATAATTTGTTGAGCGCGGCGAATACCCGTGGGCATCTCGGCGCTAAGTGATTCCCTCATTTCCCTAGCGGCTCATAGAAAATGTCTTAGATTACTGATCAAACAGCCAAGTCTTTAGTAATTTACGGAACTGCGGAAGTGAAGAAGACATCTTAATGCAGTATGGCAAGGTATTCCATAGCTTGGGTGCCGCAACCAAAAAGCGACGATCTCCCCATGAAACTGTCTTGGATCGAGGGACCACTAGTTGGTTCAAGGTGGCCGATCGGAGCTGTCTGGTTGGTTTGTAAGGTGTCAACTGTTCCTTAAAGAAGTGAGGAGCCTGATCGTGCAGTGCTTTGTACACTATGCATAACGATTTGAATTTTATTCGGTTGCGGATCGTTAGCCAGTGATATTTCTTGATGGTGTCAGAAATTGGAGAGAATTTGGGTGTTCCCGAAAGAAGCCGTGCTGCTGCATTCTGCAGTGACTGAAGCTTGTTTATTATCCTGGCTTGGGCATTTAGAAATAGCCCATTGCAGTAATCTAGAGATGTTAACACCAATGAACTGATCAGGTTTTTGGCGGCAGTATCAGGAAGAAATGGAAGAATTTTCCTGATCAGTTTTAATTTATGATGGGCTGTTGCCGCTACCTTGTTCGCGTGTGCCATAAAATTTAGGTCCACATCGAATGTTACTCCCAGGTTCCTGACCTTAAGTGCTGGCCTGGGCGGCTCTCCCATGGCTGATGGCCACCAGGTTGACGACCAATCTGGTCGAAGGGGGCCAAAGATAAGCACCTCCGTCTTATTGGAGTTTAGCTTAAGGCAATTAGATGCCATCCACTCAATGATTGCAAGCATTCCGTGTTGAAATCGGTCTGCCACCTCTGGTCCGTTGTCTTTGATGGCCAACACCAATTGGGTATCGTCAGCGTAGGAGGTTACGCTCATCCCATATGCTTTGATGACATTAGCAAGGTCCGACACATAGATATTGAATAGTGTCGGACTTAGGGATGAGCCTTGAGGAACTAGTAGAAAGAGGAAAAATAGAGGTCAGAAACCAGCAGCAAGATGCAAAATATGGTTGAGAAACGAGCAGAATAAGGCAAAATAAAGGTCAGAAGGGAGCCGAAAGAGGCAAAAATAAAGGTCAGGAGTGAGCAGAATGAGGCAAAATAATGGGCAGCAGAATGAGCAGAAAGAGGCGAAATAGAGGTGAGAAATGAGCAGCAAGATGCAAAATAGAGGTCATAAACGAGCAGCAGGAGACAGAATATAGGTCAGGAGTGAGCAGAAAGGAAAAATAATGGGCAGAAAGAGGCAACATAGAGGACTGGAGCAAGAAGAGAAGAGGCAGGAAAACAAGCAGAGGAGGCACAACACTGAATGCAGCAAAGAGCAGCAGACAGCAGGCAAGCTGAACAAGAGGGCCCACTACTACTTTTACAGCATTCCTACTGAAAAAACCCAATCATACAATCACGCAGCCACTCACTGATCCACTCATGCTCCCACTCATAGACCCACTCAGAGACTCATGCACCCACTGATAGACACACTCAGACAGTCATATACCCACTCACAAATCCATCCAAGCACTCATTCATCCACTCACGGACCCACTCAGTAACGCATACACATATTCACAGACCTACTCAGAGACTCACATCAACTCACACACTCATGCATCCTCTCACAGACCTACTCAGACACTTGTGTACCCACTCCCAGCTCCACTCAGACACATGAACACACATTCTCAGTGACTCTTGCACACTCTCACAGACCCACTCAGACACTCATCCAGCCAATCACAGATCCACTCAGAGACTCATGCACCTACTCCCAGACTCACTCAGACATGGACCCACTCACAGACCCATTCTGAGACTCACACAACCACTCACAGACCCATTCAGACACTCAAACACTCACTCACCCACTAAGAGACTAATACACCCACTCACTAACTTTACAGCCACTCACACACAAACTCTCAAAGCTTAGATGTTACAGTTAAAAAAAATAAAACCATTAAAATGAACTAAAAAAAAAACAAAGGTTACAGGGTCTTTATAGGTAGGAAATAGAATTTAACAAAAACATTGAAATCCGGTGAAAAAAACAAAGATTACAGGGATGTTATAGTTAGGCTCAGATTTCACTCTTACGAAACCATTGAAATTCTGCAGTTATAGTTACCTGAGCTAACTATATCTTATGCCCTTACAATGCACTGCTTATGACCTCACCTATTACATCACTCATGACATGGTCAGTGACATAAAAGGTAACAAAGGGGGGAGGTAGAGTATAGAGATAGGATTCTCACTCCACGGGCACTGATAATTAAACAAGAAGAATCCTACTCAGAGTGCACACCTCAGGGATGGGGACACTCAGTGTTGTGAAAAATACCCCTCACACACCAACAGGCCCCTTGGTGTCATGCTTCATCATCGGGGTCTTCGCATCCCGCTGGAGGGATGCGGCGTGCTGGGACCAGCGACTACGCGGGAGCACTGTCGAAGTTGACTATGTGTGGTGTGTGTTAGGTGCAAGTGATGGGATATTGGGAAATGTGAGTGAAGGGTGTGGTGAGAAATTAAAAAGTACCTGGCTAGTGGGTTCTAGGAAAAAACTTTATTCGAGACCCCTAGCTGGTGCTATTAAAAAGAAGTGCAAAGTGAGGTCAGTTGTCTTTATTATGGACACTACCTCTGGTGTGTGTCGACATGTTTCGGAACTGGTGTTCCTTCTTCAGGACGGGGACACAACTTCCCAACCCTACTCACGTATTTTTAAGAAAAAAATGTATTCTCTTAAAGTAGAAAAAAAAGTGAAACTATTTACAGTGAAGAAAAAAGGCTAAAATGTGCCTACAGCGTTTTTTTGGTTCATGCAGTTGCATGTCCTAAAAAGAAAAAGAAAAGGACGAGTCAGTTTGGTTGCCACAAGGGACTGGCTCGGACAGGTGCAGTCACCTGGAGCCCCAAACGGTTAAATAAACCTGTAAAAAGAAAGACAGACATAACACACAACATAGATGACACACTAATAGTTTGTAATGGTTCTGTAGAGCATACTCATAGTGACTGTTGTGTCCTGCCTCATGAGCATATCCAGAACGCCAGGGTGGGTAGGTGGATTCGTAATCTGTGTGGGTAAAGAGTTGGTTTCAATATTTTTTACTCACTGTCTGGGTTCGTGCTAGGTAGGTCTCTGAAAGTTTGTCTACTGAATACTCACAAAATCCGCCTGAGTCGGCCTCCTTCTACCACCCTACGCTGCTCCGCTGGTAATGCTTAGCGTTCAGGGCTTTGTCATATATGGGCCTCAAGGTGCTTTCTGATTCGTTGATTGACGGATATGGTGCGCAGACCAAATAAGGAGCGTCCGCCCCTGCGCCTATCATGATCATGGACCTGTTCTCAGAGTAACCTGTGTCATTCTGAGCATGTTAGATCCGGTGGTGACTGTTGAGCCAGTTGGGCGCATGCGCATCAATCATTGACACGGCCGTCAGTCACTATTTCTGGGCGCATGGGTAGATGGTGTAGTCTATGAGATATGCGCTTTGGTTAGTTACACTATTCTGATAGTAATATAGAGTAAATGTCATAGGTACACTTCAATATGATTGTAATCATAATAGGAGTGGGTTATTTGGAAACTTGTGATGCGGTACTTGGGACAACGCATGGGATGGATCAGTGAGTGTTTACTTGGGTTGTTAAAACAGAGACTAACCAGGCACACCCCTACGGTTTACAGTTTGATAAGAACCCGTGTTTCTCAAAATAGAATTACAGCCATAAGTTGCAAACCCTTCAGGTTTTTCAGGTTTTACCCGGACAGATGGCCCCATGGAATATCATCATTTAGGCCTTCAATGTGGGTGCCCAAACGAAAAACCCATCATTGTTCTTTTTGGAACAGGCCGGTTTCTGATTTTAAACGTTCAATTATGGTCCAACGTAGATCATTGACACAATGTTGTTGTTCCAGGAAGTGAGATGCCATCTTTGTGGTTGTTTTTTTGCAGCGTATGTCGCTTTTATGTTCTCCTATTCTCACTTTGACAGGTCTGGTGGTCATGCCTATATACTCTAGGCCACATGGGCATGTTATCATGTAGACAACGTTTTTTGTGTTACAGTTGGAAAATTGTCGTTGTTCCCATGATGTACCGTTTCTGAAAGTTAAGACCTTGCTTTTTTGAGTTAGATGGCAACTACTGCAGTCTCCACAGGGGAAATGTCCTTGGACATCCCTGAGGTGTGCACTCTGAGTAGGATTCTTCTTGTTTAATTATCAGTGCCCGTGGAGTGAGAATCCTATCTCTATACTCTACCTCCCCCCTTTGTTACCTTTTATGTCACTGACCATGTCATGAGTGATGTAATAGGTGAGGTCATAAGCAGTGCATTGTAAGGGCATAAGATATAGTTAGCTCAGGTAACTATAACTGCAGAATTTCAATGGTTTCGTAAGAGTGAAATCTGAGCCTAACTATAACATCCCTGTAATCTTTGTTTTTTTCACCGGATTTCAATGTTTTTGTTAAATTCTATTTCCTACCTATAAAGACCCTGTAACCTTTGTTTTTTTTTTAGTTCATTTTAATGGTTTTATTTTTTTTAACTGTAACATCTAAGCTTTGAGAGTTTGTGTGTGAGTGGCTGTAAAGTTAGTGAGTGGGTGTATTAGTCTCTTAGTGGGTGAGTGAGTGTTTGAGTGTCTGAATGGGTCTGTGAGTGGTTGTGTGAGTCTCAGAATGGGTCTGTGAGTGGGTCCATGTCTGAGTGAGTCTGGGAGTAGGTGCATGAGTCCCTGAGGTGTGCACTCTGAGTAGGATTCTTCTTGTTTAATTATCATGGTCAGTGACATCACTGATGACATAATTGATGACATATCAAATGAAATCACTGATGACCGCTGATGACATCATCTGCAGACCCACTTACATACCCAATCATATCCCCATACAACCTCTCATACACCCATTCACAGTCCCATTAAACTAGTGACATACACACTCACTCATACATACAGCCACTCACACAACCCCAAACAGACCCATACAACTACTCACATACCCACAAAACCATTCACACACTCACTCACAGACAATATAGCCACTCACACACTCACTCACATAGCTATTGTTAGAATTGGGGGTCTCTAGTTGGCACAGGTAGGTACTTGTGATAAATAGGGACCCTCTCCTCTAGTCAGGGTAAGGGGGTACACTCCTAAAATAACCCCTGCTCACCCCCTTGGTAGCTTGGCACGAGCTGCAAGGCTTTAACTCCGAGGCGTTGTAAGTTAAGCATTAGTGACCACATACATTAACCCAGTGACAACACTAGAAATGGACACCACACAAGGTTTTTCCTTGAGGTGTTACCACAAGACCAATAAATGACAAAAAGAATCCACAGTACTATTAGATTTCAAGAGTTCTGGTCAAAAAATCTGAATTCACAGTTCTGTGCGAGTCGGTAGCCTTGTCCGGCTACAGTGTTGCTGAAATAACACAGAGTCTAACAAATCCAGCAGACCGTGGCGGTCCGGGCCCACTCACATGTCGACAGACTCAGTCACAGTACCTTTTACTTGATGCGGCCGGCAAGGACGTGCGAACTGGTTCCGGTGTTCGTCGCGGTGCAGAAAAGAAAGCGTTGCAGGATGCGTTGTCCCTCGATGCGGTGCAGGCAGTGGCTCGTTGACAGAGTCGGAGGATCCAAGGCGTGCGTTGCAGGGCGAGACGGTGCTTCGTTGCGGTGCTTCCAGCTTGCGGTGCGGCATTCGAGACGGAGTTTTGGAGATGGCGTCGATCAGTCCGGACAGCCGTGTGAGTCGGGTGG
The DNA here is from genome assembly GCF_964263255.1 of Lissotriton vulgaris. NCBI lineage: Eukaryota > Metazoa > Chordata > Amphibia > Caudata > Salamandridae > Lissotriton > Lissotriton vulgaris. Next base: position 1,118,532,856 of record NC_141698.1, read on the forward strand.
TGCGTCGCAAAACATGGGAGGCGGTGCCTAACTCCGGTGCAATCACAGGACTCCAAGTCAGCAGCAGTGACTGCGTCGGTCAGACCAGTACGAGTTGGTGTAGCGAGGCGTTGCGCATTGTGGTGTCCTTCCAGTCGCAGTGCAGGAAATGGCTCGGTGACGGCATCAGGTTGGAGTCAGTGAGCTCAGAGCTTGCATTGTTTGAGGCGGGCGTTGCTTGATGCGGTGCCTACAGGACACCGGACCGGTCGTGAGAGTCGGTCACAGGTCCCTTCCTCTGTAGTCACTGAAACAGCGTTTCCAGCAGCAATCCACAAAGGCTGGTGAAGTCCACTGGTCCTGGGACTTCAGTCAGGGGGCAAGCTCTCTTCCAAGCCCTTGGAGATCTTTGCACAAGTTGAAAGTAAAGTCCACAAAGTTCTTTCTTCTCTCGTTGGCAGTCAGGCAACCACTGCAGGCAATCTCCCAAGCAGCACTTCAGTTTGGGAATAGTCTCTCCTCAGTTTCTTCAGATTCCTCTCCTCAGCAGAGGTTTCGTCTTGTGAGTCCAGAAGTGATCTAATTTCATGCGATCAGGGTCCCAATACTTGTACCCCAAAATCCTTTGTTCTCTGAGGGGAGAGGGGCCTGTGCCCAGTCCAAACCAGTTTCTGAAGCACTCTGTTTACCAGACTTCTCCTTTCCTTTCACAGTGCAGGGCAGACGCCCCACAGGAGGTGGAGCTGGCATTGTGGAATGCAAGTACAGTCCTGGAGCACTTTGTTGACAGTCTTCCTTCTCTTCTTTCAGTGTGCAGAGCAGAGACATCAGACGCACCACAGGAGGTGGAGCCAACATTGTGCAAGGCAGGCACAGACTGATTCAAGGTTCAGGTGCAACTCCTCCCTCCCTTCTAGATGCAGATCTTTCTATTCACCACTGAGCTGACCCATCCTGTCTCTTGGAATCCCCCAGCCCTGTCACTCGCAAAACCAGACAAAGGAATACACAACCTAGCAGAGGCAGACTTTGGATAGTTAGACAAGCAAATACCTACTTTCTAAAAGTGGTATTTGCAAACAAAGAATACTAAAATAAACATTACTAAAAGATGTATTTAATTATTCTGAGTCCAGGCATACTAAACTCGAGTTTCTACCATGTTCTCTGAGTCGGTTAGGATTATAAAAAGTAACAATTCTAACCTCCTATTCTGGCCTATGGAGAACAGGTAGCCTTGCAATAGTGAAAAATGAAAATTGCTGTAATTCACTATTAGGACATGCCAAACACATCAGGGCTTGTCTTACCTTACATTTACAATGCACCCTGCTCTTGGGCCTACCATAGGGGTGACTAATATGAAGAAAAGTGAAGGTTTAGGGACTGGCATGTGGGTGCACTTGCCCAGTCAGCATATGCACTTAAGCACTGATCAGCAGTGGTAAAGTGCCCAGAGTCATAAAATAGCCAACAACAGGTCAGAAAATATATAGGAGGAAGGCAAAAAGTTCATGGATGACCCGGCAAAATGGGCCAAGTCCAACCCCTATACAGCCACTTACATACCCATTCAAAAATCCAAACAACCACTCACTCACCCATACAGCTACTCATTCACCATACAGCATCTACACAGCTACTCACTCACCCATACAGCTAACTATAACTTATGCCCCCACAATGCACTGCTTATGTCCTCACATATTATGTCACTCATGACATGGTCAGTGACATCCTTGATGACATCATTGATGACATCTCAAATGACATCACTGATGACCGCTGATTACATCATCCGCAGATCCACTTACATACCTATTCCCCATACAACCTCTCATACACCCATTCACAGACCCATGCAACTAGTGACACACACACTCACTCACACATACAGCCACTCACACAACCACTAACTCACCCATACTGCCTCAAACAGACCCATACAACTACTCACATACCCACAAAAACATTCACAAACCCACTCACAGACTATACAGATACTCACACTCACTCACATACCTATACAACCACTTACATACCCATTCAGAATCCCAAACAGCCACACACACAGCCACCCCCTCACCGATACAGTAAGGGTGGGCGGCCAGCTACGCTCCGTGCACGGAGTGTGCGTAGTGCCGTCTCCTACGCATTTTGCGTAGCGGGCGTAGCCAGGCGGCACTATGCGCGATCCGCAGACGGTGCGTAGCCGGCCGCCACCCACCTCCCTCCCTCAAGCCCTAAATACTTAAATAAAAGGATAGAAAGCTTTTAAAAACACTTACCTTGTCCGCCGGGTCCCCGGGCCTCCCACTCACTCATCTATATACCCACTCACACAAATACTTACAAATCAAAACAGCAACTCACACACCCACTCACTTACCCATACACAGAGTCAAAAAGCCACTCATTTACTCATACATCAACTTACATACCCAGTCACTCACAAATAGAGCCATTCACACAGCCACTGAGTCACACACACTCATCCACCCATAGAACCACTCACACAGCCACCAGAGTCACCAATACAGCCAATCACACACACTCGCCCCACTCATATAGCCACTCACACAGATACTCACTTACCCATGCAGTACTCACTCACCCATACAGACAGTCAGACTCCCACTTCGACACTGATACAGACAGTCACAGTGCCACTCAGGTGACATAAATTAAAAATTAACCAGTTGGTAGTTATAGTTAGGACATAGTTTCCATAGGAATTTTTGTTTGTTGTTTTTCAGTAACTTTGGCTCCATTTGAAGAATCTTAAAAATATTTTAATAATTAGTACGACGCTCAGTCCAGCTGTTGTAAAACAGATGTTACCAAACATAGATAAAACTGAGAGAACAGCAAAGATGTATTAGAGGTTTGTTGATTAGGTGGTAGTATCCAGAAGCATATCTAGAAGATAAACAATAGTAAGTGTATGTAAGCTGAAAAAAAAATTGTAACTTCTAGACACCATACTAGAAGGAAAATAGAGGGGTGCTTAGATGAGAATATTACCTAAAAATATAGTGAGCAGGAAAAGAGAAAGATGAATTGGTATACTGAATGTAAATTAATTTTACTATCACAGTATGAATGAATGCATTTAACATCAGATATGGGTGCTTGCTTATAGTATTTAATTTAATAGTATGCATTTTAATTTGCACACTTCACACAGTGAGTCAGGCATTTACAGACCCAGTTACACTCCTACAAAAGCACTTATGTACCCATCACTCATATAGCCAAACAGTAACTGAAACACTCAGTCACACACCCATAACACTATTCACACAGCCATTAACTAATCTGCACGGTCAGGTTTGAGTGCTCATTCACCCTTAGAGCCTGGGAAAACTCCCACAGAATGCAATCTTCACCACAGGAAGAGTTTAAAGAGGACTCCTTCAGAATTCTTGAGAAGGGAGAATCCTGATTGTAGTTGACCTTTTACAAACTGGGCCCCTAAGGGTAGTGGCTCAGAGTAGGAGGGAAAGGAGCAGAGAATTGACTGGGGAAAGGCTCCAGAGGAGAGGTGGGAATATAAATATATATATATATATATATATATAAGGTTTTTTAAATGGTAATTCCTAACTATAACGTGGCTGAAACCTATGTTTTTTTTAGGGAATTTCAATGGTTTTGTAAATGATAATTTTTAAATGTAATAATTGTTATATTTTTTATACTGATTTACTACAATATTTCTAAATTATTTATTTTTTGATATATTATTTGTTAAATTACATTACATATTTTTATTATACATTGAACAAAAAATCGTTTATACCTCTCTGCAACACAGCCCCCTGGCGTGTTTGCAGAGGGGGAACTAATTCCTCCTTTATACTGGGGGTCCCTGGGGACCAACTAGCCCACCTGGAACCTCCAGTATGTGCCAGGGGGCTGCATTGCAGAGAGGTGTAATGAGGCCATACCCTTTTTTACACCTCTCTGCAACGCAGCCCCCGGGCGCGTTTGCAGAGGGGGAACTAATTCCCCTTGCATACTAGGGTCCTTGGGGGCCAACTAGCCCACCTGGAACCTCCAGTATGCACCAGGGGGCTGAATTGCAGAGAGGTGTAATGAGGCTATGCCCCTTTTTATACCTCTCTGCAACGCAGCCCCCGGGCGTGTTTGCAGAGGGGGAACTAATTCCCCTTGCATACTGGGGGTCCCTGGGGGCCAACTAGCCCACCTTGAACCTCCAGTATGCGCCAGGGGGCTGCATTGCAGAGAGGTGTAATGAGGCCAAACTATTTTTTATACCTCTCTGCAACGCATCCCCCTGGCATGTTTGCAGAGGGGGAGCTAATTCCCCTTGCATACTGGGGGTCCCTGTGGGCCAACTAACCCACCTGGAACGTCCAGTATGCGTGAGGGAGCTGCATTGCAGAGAGGTGTAATGAGGCCACACCCTTTTTTATACCTCTCTGCAATGCAGCCCCCAAGGCGCGTTTGCAGATGGGTAACTAATTCCCCTTACATACTGGGGGTCCCTGTGGGCCAATTAGCCTACCAGGAGCCTCCAGTATGCGCCAGGGGGCTGCGTTGCTTTACCCCGGAGGGCGGCGGTCCCCGGGGCAGTGTGGGGGGTATTGGGCCCCCCACCTCACCTCTTTATCACTATGCCCCCGTGATTTGGTCCCCCTGGGGGGTAATTTAAAAAAAAAATACCGGGTTTAAAAAAAAATAATAATTGGGCCTTGGGGGTCCTTGTGGGACCACCTTGGCAGGCCTAGGGGGTCAGTGTGTTTCTACCCTGCCTCCTTTTTGTGTTCTACACGTTTGTTTTTCTGCTTTTTTGTGCCTCGGTCTACTAAGCACAAGATGGCTGCCAACACTACCTGGTTTGGAGTGTTGACAACCAATGAGCATGCAGCTTTCTCGGAAAGGTACGCGCACCGTACACGTACCGTACGTGTACGTATGCGGACCCGTGCACGCACGGTACGCGCACCCCGCGATTTTTCGGAAAAAAATAAATATTTTATTTGCCCTGGGGGTCCTTGTGGGACCCCCTGAGCAGGCCTAGGGGTCAGGGTGCTTCTAGCCTGCTCCCTTTTTGAGTTCTACACGTTTGTTTTTCTGCTTTCTTGTGCCTCAGTCTACCGAGGCACAAGATGGCTTCCAACAATTTCTGTTTTGGAGTGTTGACAGACATTGGCAGCCAATCAGCATGCAGCTCGCGCACGCACGGTACGCGTATGGTGCATGTTTATAGATATATATGTGTTTTCAAATTCGATTTTCTCAATAACTACTGGGGGAATTTACACTATTTAAACAAAAGGGTGATCTGCGAATCAGACTCTAACATTTTGCCAAATTTCTTCTAATTCCGTTCAGCTGTTCAGGCTGTAGCCATGTCTAATCGTCCTATGGAAAATAACATGGGGAAAACACGTTTTGGGACCCCCCTTTTTTCTCAGCCCCCGCTTGACATATCCCAAAAAAACTTTCAGGGAAGGAGGGGAGCGGAGCGGGCCATCTTCTTTGAGAAATTCACGAAGATTAATCCTCTGGCGCCAAAGTTATTCCCAATAGAATGTTGCGGATTTCCTATGGAAACTAGGTCCTAACTATGACTACCTACTGGCGACCGCCAGTAGGTAATATATATATACATATATATATTCACTGAAAAAACCATAGGTTTCACACACGTTATAGTTAGGAATTAGCATTTAAAAAACCTTAGAAATTCACTGAAAAAACCATAGGTTTTACACCAGTTATAGTTAGCTGGACATTTTACTCATACAAAACCATTGAAATTCCCCCGTTATAGTTAGTTGTACTCACAATAACTCGCGCGCCCGCGCCGCAATCCACTGCTGATGATGTCACATATTACATCATTCATGACATGGTCAGTGACATCACTGATGACATCACTAATGACATCTCAAATGACATCACTGATGACATCACTGATGACATCATCCATGTGACAATGAAATACACCTCATCTCACACTAGTATAATATTTTTCACTCACTGTAAAATAGAAAGTGCCCTATTTCAAACCATTTACACATCAATAGTATTTTCTAAACATCCACTCAGTGAATCATGGATCTATACGCACATCTAATCACTTACCTATAGATTCAGTGTTATATGCAGTGAATAAGTAACAGAACACTAACAAATATACTTATACGCCTATTTCAACATTACACACCAGCACACATTGTATTCACTTATAAAGATATCTCATTGACTTATGGAAACAATGGATCATACTTACATTTACTCACCTACACACTTCTACAAACACCACTTCATCTATTCATCTATACACTTAGTGTGTTATAAAATGATTATTAGAAATATTCAGTTCTCAAAACAGTGACTCATACAATCACTAAGTCTTAGGCTCACCTAATTAGATATAACTGTAACATACACTGCTTTTTTATGCACATTTAATGGAGATATACTATTGAGAGACATATTTATTCACCACCACACCCATAAACATATACACTCACTGAAAAAAGTGTTATAACATGTAGTCTTAACCTCATTTACCTACTGAATGAACTATTCACACATTTTTAGGCAATTAAATACCCCCCACCAAACCACATTGACATTAATTTACCCATACAAATACTCAGTTAAGAAACCAATAACAAATATAGTCATTAATACACCAATGAAGTCAAAGCAATTAAGACTTTAACACAGTTAAATAACTACATAATATATATAGTGAGACTCTACAAATTAGTCAAGGAAACAATCAATGACACTGTTACTAAATCCATCATTCACACATTTATATTTATATATCCACTCATTCTTCAATGCAAAGTAGTGTATTTATAACACATATTAAAATATCAAAGGAAACCACATTCACTGGATGATGTCATCAGTGATGTCATCAGTGATGTCATTTGAGATGTCATCAGTGATGTCACTGACCATGTCATGAATGATGTAATATGTGACATCATCAGGAGTGGATTGCGGGCGCGCGAGTTATAGTGAGTACAACTAACTATAACGGGGGAATTTCAATGGTTTTGTATGAGCAAAATGTCCAGCTAACTATAACTGGTATAAAGCCTGTGTTTTTTTCAGTGAATTTTCAAGGTTTTTTAAATGCTAATTCCTAACTATAACGTGTGTGAAACCTATGGTTTTTTCAGAAAATGTCTAAGGTTTTTTAAATGCTAATTCCAAACTATAACGAGTGTGAAACCTATGAGGCCTTATTTATGAGCCCCTTGCGCCTCCAGAACGTCTCTTTTTGTGACTTTCCGGTGGCGCAGAAGACTTAGTGATATTTATCAGGCAGGACTAAGCCACTTTTTGTGGCTTAATTCTGCCTGAAAAATATCAGTCCCTTTAACGCAGTGTCCTGCGTTAAAGGGGCGTGCAATGGGTATTGCTGGGGGCGTTCCCAGCAGCATCCATGGACTTGAGTAATTTATAGCATTCTCAAAGTCAGTCTTTCAAAAATTCCAAAGTATAGGACATGTTAATCCAAATCCAAATGTTTCTCATGTGTCCGTGTGTCATATCTGCCCAAACGCCGATATTCCGAACGATTGAAAATGACTTTTCTTGAGAAACATTTGGATTTGGATTATCATGTCCTATACTTTGGAATTTTTGAAAGACTGACTTTGAGGATGCTATAAATTACTCAAGTCTGCCCGAATTGTGTGGGTAAAATTGATACCCAGTCACTTTGAATAAGAATGTACTTACGACTCGTCTTACATTTGGAAGAAATATCTAGTTATATGACAACAGGATACCGACATAACTTGAAGGAAATAAGAACACCCTGAAGAAGTTCTATTGTACAGAACGAAACGCGTCAAATGTAAGCATGGGCGAAATCAGCGAAATCGCGGTCCGCGAAATCGTGCGAAAGCGAATTCGCGATCCGCATAATTCGCGAATTCATGCGAAATTGCGAATTTTGGGGTTTTTGCGTGTTCGTGGGAATTTTTGCGTGTTCGCTGGGTTTTTTGCGTGTTCGCGGGCCGCTTGCATGGCGAAGTTACCCATGCGGTTGTGTATGTGGGCACAGCACCCTCTGGTTTACACTGCCACCCTCTGGTTCACCACTGACACCCTCTGGGTTAGCACTGCCACCCTCTGGTTCATCACTACCACCCTCTGGTTCAGCACTGCCACCCTCTCGTTCATCACAGCACCCTCTGGTTCATCACAGCACCTCTGATTCACCCCTGCCACCCTCTGGTACAGCACTGTCAACCTCTGCTTCATCCCTGCCACCCTCTGGTTCAGCACTGCCACCCTCTGGTTCATCACTACCACCCTCTGGTTCAGCACTGCCACCCTCTCGTTCATCACAGCACCCTCTGGTTCATCACAACACCTCTGGTTCACCAGTGCCACCCTCTGGTTCATCCCTGTCACCCTCTGGTTCATCCCTGCCACCCTCTGCTTCATCCCTGCCACCCTCTGGTTCATCCCTGCCACCCTCTGATTCATCTCTGCCACCCTCTGGTTCATCCCTACCACCCTCTGGTTCATCACTACCACCCTCTGGTTCAGCACTGCCACCCTCTTGTTCATCACAGCACCCTCTAGTTCATCACAGCACCTCTGGTTCACCCCTGCCACCCTCTGGTACAGCACTGTCACCCTCTGCTTCATCCCTGCCACCCTCTGGTTCAGAACTGCCACCCTCTGGTTCATCACTACCACCCTCTGGTTCAGCACTGCCACCCTCTCGTTCATCACAGCACCCTCTGGTTCATCACAGCACCTCTGGTTCACCCCTGCCACCCTCTGATACAGCACTGTCACCCTCTGCTTAATCCCTGCCACCCTCTGGTTCATCCCTGCCTCCCTCTGGTTCATCACTACCACCCTCTGGTTCAGCACTGCCACCCTTTGGTTCGTCACAGCACCCTCTGGTTCATCAGAGCACCTCTGGTTCACCAGTGCCACCCTCTGGTTCATCCCTGCCACCCTCTGGTTCATCCCTGCCACCCTCTGCTTCATCCCTGCCACCCTCTGGTTCATCCCTGCCACCCTCTGGTTCATCACTACCACCCTCTGGTTCAGCACTTCCACCCTCTGGTTCATCACAGCACCCTCTGGTTCATCACAGCACCTCTGGTTCACCCCTGCCACCCTCTGATACTGCACTGTCACCCTCTGCTTCATCCCTGCCACCCTCTGGTTCATCCATGTCACCCTCTGGTCATCACTACCACCCTCTGGTTCAGCACTGCCACCCTCTGGTTCATCACAGCACCCTCTGGTTCATCACAGCACCTCTGGTTCACCCCTGCCACCCTCTGGGACAGCACTGTCACCCTCTGCTTCATCCTTGCCACCCTCTGGTACAGCACTGCCACCCATTGGTTCAACACTACCACCCTCTGGCTCAGCACTGCCACCCTCTCGTTCATCACAGCACCCTCTGGTTCATCACAGCACCTCTGGTTCACCCCTGCCACCCTCTGGTACAGCACTGTCACCCTCTGCTTAATCCCTGCCACCCTCTGGTTCATCCCTGCCACCCTCTGGTTCATCACTACCACCCTCTGGTTCAGCACTGCCACCCTCTGGTTCATCACAGCACCCTCTGGTTCATCACAGCACCTCTGGTTCACCAGTGCCACCCTCTGGTTCATCCCTGCCACCCTCTGGTTCATCCCTGCCACCCTCTGGTTCATCCCTGCCACCCTCTGGTTCATCCCTGCCATCCTCTGGTTCATCACTAGCACCCTCTGGTTCAGCACTGCCACCCTCTGGTTCATCACAGCACCCTCTGGTTCATCACAGCACCTCTGGTTCACCCCTGCCACCCCCTGGTACAGCACTGTCACTCTCTGCTTCATCCCTGCCACCCTCTGGTTCAGCACTGCCACCCTCTGGTTCATCACTACCACCCTCTGGTTCAGCACTGCCACCCTCTCGTTCATCACAGCACCCTCTGGTTCCTCACATCACCTCTGGTTCACCCCGCACACACAGCCACCACAGTCACCAATACAGCCAATCATACACACTCGCCCCACTCATATAGCCACTCACACAGATACTCACTTACCCATGCAGTACTCACTCACCCAAACAGCCAGTCAGACTCCCACTTCCACACTGATACAGACAGTCACAGTGCCACTCAGGTGACATAAATTAAAAATTAACCAGTTGGTAGTTATAGTTAGGACATAGTTTCCATAGGAATTTTTGTTTGTTGTTTTTCAGTAACTTTGGCTCCATTTGAAGAATCTTAAAAATATTTTAATAATTAGTACGACGCTCAGTCCAGCTGTTGTAAAACAGATGTTACCAAACATAGATAAAACTGAGAGAACAGCAAAGATGTATTAGAGGTTTGTTGATTAGGTGGTAGTATCCAGAAGCATATCTAGAAGATAAACAATAGTAAGTGTATGTAAGCTGAAAAAAATTGTAACTTCTAGACACCATACTAGAAGGAAAATAGAGGGGTGCTTAGATGAGAATATTACCTAAAAATATAGTGAGCAGGAAAAGAGAAAGATGAATTGGTATACTGAATGTAAATTAATTTTACTATCACAGTATGAATGAATGCGTTTAACATCAGATATGGGTGCTTGTTTATAGTATTTAATTTAATAGTATGTATTTTAATTTGCACACTTCACACAGTGAGTCAGGCATTTACAGACCCAGTTACACTCATACAAAAGCACTTATGTACCCATCACTCATATAGCCAAACAGTAACTGAAACACTCAGTCACACACCCATAACACTATTCACACAGCCATTAACTAATCTGTACGTTCAGGTTTGGGTGCTCATTCACCCTTAGAGCCTGGGAGAACTCCCACAGAATGCAATCTGCACCACACAAAGAGTTTAAAGAGCACTCCTTCAGAATTCTTGAGAAGGGAGAATCCTGATTGTAGTTGACCTCTTACAAACAGGGCCCCTAAGGGTAGTGGCTCAGAGAAGGAGGAAAAGGAGCAGAGGTTTGACTGGGGAAAGGCTCCAGAGGAGAGGTGGGAATATATATATGTATATATAAGGTTTTTTAAATGGTAATTCCTAACTATAACGTGGCTGAAACCTATGTTTTTTTCAGTGAATTTCAATGGTTTTGTAAATGATAATTTTTAAATGTAATAGTTGTTATATTTTTATACTGATTTACTACAATATTTCTAAATTATTTATTTTTTGATATATTATTTGTTAAATTACATTACATATTTTTAATATAAATTGAACAAAAAATCGTTTATACCTCTCTGCAATGCAGCCCCCTGGCGTGTTTGATGAGGGGGTACTAATTCCTCCTGCATACTGGGGGTCCCTGGGGGCCAACTAGCCCACCTGGAACCTCCAGTATGCGCCAGGGGGCTGCATTGCAGAGAGGTGTAATGAGGCCATACCCTTTTTTACACCTCTCTGCAACGCAGCCCCCGGGTGCGTTTGCAGAGGGGGAACTAATTCCCCTTGCATACTAGGGTCCCTGGGGGCCAACTAGCCCACCTGGAACATCCAGTATGCGCCAGGGGGCTGAATTGCAGAGAGGTGTAATGAGGCTATGCCCCTTTTTATACCTCTCTGCAACGCAGCCCCCGGGCGTGTTTGCAGAGGGGGAACTAATTCCCCTTGCATACTGGGGGTCCCTGGGGGCCAACTAGTCCACCTTGAACCTCCAGTATGCGCCAGGGGGCTGCATTGCAGAGAGGTGTTATGAGGCCAAACTATTTTATACACCTCTCTGCAACGCAGCCCCCTGGCATGTTTGCAGAGGGGGAGCTAATTCCCCTTGCATACTGGGGGTCCCTGTGGGCCAACTAGCCCACCTGGAACGTCCAGTATGCGCGAGGGAGCAGCATTGCAGAGAGGTGTAATGAGGCCACACCCTTTTTTATACCTCTCTGCAATGCAGCCCCCGGTCACGTTTGCAGATGGGTAACTAATTCCCCTTGCATACTGGGGGTCCCTGTGGGCAAATTAGCCTACCAGGAGCTTCTAGTATGCGCCAGGGGGCTGCGTTGCTTTGCCCCGGAGGGCGGTGGTCCCCGGGGCAGTGTGGGGGGGATTGGGCCCCCCATCTCACCTCTTTATCACTATGCCCCCGTGATTTGGTCCCCCTGGGGGGTAATTTAAAAAAAATATACCGGGTTTAAAAAAAAATAATAATTGGGCCTTGGGGGTCCTTGTGGGACCACCTTGGCAGGCCTAGGGGGTAAGGGTGTTTCTACCCTGCCCCCTTTTTGTGTTCTACACGTTTGTTTTTCTGCTTTCTTGTGCCTCGGTGTACTAAGCACAAGATGGCTGCCAACACTACCTGGTTTGGAGTGTTGACAACCAACCTCCGGGACCACGCACCCAATTCAGCGAGGACATCGCCGACTTCGTCAGCCCGCATGCCCTCCCCTCCGCTGACTACATCCTACTGGGGGACCTCAACTTCCACCTGGAGAACAACAACGACCGCAACACCAGCACCCTGCTCGACAACCTCGCCAATCTTGGACTCAAGCAACTGGTGTCCACCCCCACCCACCTCGCCGGACACACACTCGACGCAGTCTTCTCATCCAGCACAGACATCGACTTCAGCCACGCCACAGAGCTTCAATGGACGGACCACAGCTGCGTCCACTTCACCTTCAAAAGAACGACGACCCACCACTACCAGCAACAGGCTGCCCGCAGAAGCTGGAGCAAGATCACAGCCGACCAGCTCGCCACCTCCCTGAGCCAGCACCCGCCTGCCAGCTCAGCGAACCCCGGCCAGGCCGCCGACAACCTCACGAAGTGGATCAGCAACTGCGCAGACGAGCTCGCCCCGCTGAGGACCCCGCCCAGCAGACCCGGCAGCAAGAAAGCCCCATGGTTCACCGATGAACTCAAGAGCTCCAAGAAGAACTGCCGAGCCCTCGAGAAAGTCTGGAGAAGGGAACCAACACCGGACAACATGACCACCTTCAAGCTTGCCACCCGGAAGCACCACCAGCTGATCCGCGCCGCCAAGAAAACTGCATTCAAGGACCGGCTGGACAACAACGCACACAACTGCAAGGAACTCTTCAACATCGTGAAAGAGCTTTCGAACCCCAGCGCAGGAAACAACAACATCACCCCATCGCAAGACCTCTGCAACTCCCTCGCCTCATACTTCCACAACAAGATCGCGGACATACACAACAGCTTCAACAACCAACCAACGCACACCAAGACCGAACAACCACCCCCCACCACCACCCTCCACGCCTGGACTCCGATCAGCACCGAAGACACCATCCGCACGATGAACTCCATCCACTCCGGATCGCCGACCGACCCCTGCCCTCACCACGTCTTCAACAAGGCCGACGCTGTCATCGCACCCCACCTGCGGGACATCATCAACACATCCTTCGACACCGCCACCTTCCCTGAGAGCTGGAAGCACGCCGAACTCAGCGCTCTACTCAAGAAACCCACAGCGGACCCCACCGAACTCAAGAATTACCGCCCCATCTCGCTCCTCCCGTTTCCAGCCAAAGTCATCGAGAAGACCGTCAACAAGCAGCTGGCCGCCTTCCTTGAGACGAATGGATCCCTCGACCCCTCACAGTCTGGCTTCCGAGCCAACCACAGCACCGAGACCTCCCTCATCGCCGCCACCGATGACATCCGAGCCCTGATGGACAACGGAGAAACAGCGGCCCTCATCCTCCTAGACCTCTCCGCGGCATTCGACACCGTCTGCCACCGCACCCTAGTACAGCGCCTCAGCAACGTCGGAATCCAGGAGAAGGCTCTGGAATGGATCCTCTCCTTCCTCGACGGAAGAACACAGATAGTCTGCCTACCACCGTACAAGTCAGAGGCCACCGAAGTCATCTGCGGCGTCCCTCAAGGATCCTCGCTGAGCCCCACCCTCTTCAACGTCTACATGAGCCCACTCGCGGCCATCGCACGCCAACACAACCTCAGCATAATCTCCTACGCTGACGACACCCAGCTGATCCTCTCCCTGACCAACAACCCCGCCGCCGCCAGAGCCAACCTGCAGGAAGGGATGAAAGAGGTAGCCGAGTGGATGACGACCAGCCGCCTGAAACTGAACTCAGACAAAACGGAGGTCCTCATCCTGGGCTCCTCACCCTCCGCCTGGGACGACTCCTGGTGGCCTCCCGCCCTGGGCACCGCACCCAAACCAACAGACCACGCACGCAACCTGGGCTTCATCCTGGACTCCTCCCTCTCCATGACCAGACAAGTCAACAACGTCTCCTCGGCGTGCTTCAACATCCTACGCATGCTACGGAAGATCTTCTGTTGGATCCCCACCGAGACCAGGAAGACCGTCACCCAGGCCCTCGTCACTAGTCGACTGGACTACGGCAACGCCCTCTACGCCGGTACCACCGCCAAGCTCCAGAAGAGACTCCAACGGATCCAGAACGCCTCAGCCAGACTCATCCTCGACATCCCACGAACCAGCCACATCTCCGGACATCTGAGAGACCTACATTGGCTCCCCGTCAACAAAAGAATCACCTTCCGCCTCCTCACCCACGCACACAAAGCCCTACACGACCAAGGACCGAGATACCTCAACAACCGAATCAACTTCTACGCTCCCAAACGCCACCTCCGATCAGCCAACCACGCCCTCGCCGCCGTCCCCCGCATCCGAAGAGCGACTACAGGAGGAAGGTCCTTCTCCTACCTGGCCGCCAAGACCTGGAACTCCCTCCCGACCGACCTGCGCCTGACCCAAGACCACCTCTCCTTCAGGAAGAAGCTGAAGACCTGGCTGTTCGAGCAGTAGCGGCACCCCCCTCCCCCCAGCGCCTTGAGACCCTACGGGTAAGTAGTGCGCTCTATAAATGTCTTTGATTGATTGATTGATGAGCATGCAGCTTTCACGGAAAGGTACGCGCACCATACACGTACCGTACGCGTACCAAATTTCTTCTAATTCCGTTCAGCTGTTCAGGCTGTAGCCATGTCTAATCGTCCTATGGAAAATAACATGGGGAAAACACGTTTTGGGACCCCCCTTTTTTCTCAGCCCCCGCTTGACATATCCCAAAAAAACTTTCAGGGAAGGAGGGGAGCGGAGCGGGCCATCTTCTTTGAGAAATTCACGAAGATTAATCCTCTGGCGCCAAAGTTATTCCCAATAGAATTTTGCGGATTTCCTATGGAAACTAGGTCCTAACTATAACTACCTACTGGCGACCGCCAGTAGGTAATATATATATACATATATATATTCACTGACAAAAACATAGGTTTCACACACTTTATAGTTAGGAATTAGCATTTAAAAAACCTTAGAAATTCATTGAAAAAACCATAGGTTTTACACCAGTTATAGTTAGCTGGACATTTTACTCATACAAAACCATTGAAATTCCCCCGTTATAGTTAGTTGTACTCACAATAACTTGCGCGCCCGCAATCCACTGCTGATGATGTCACATATTACATCATTCATGACATGGTCAGTGACATCACTGATGACATCACTGATGACATCTCAAATGACATCACTGATGACATCACTGATGACATCATCCATGTGACAATGAAATACACCTCATCTCACACTAGTTTAATATTTTTCACTCACTGTAAAATAGAAAGTGCCCTATTTCAAACCATTGACACATCAATAGTATTTTCTAAACATCCACTCAGTGAATCATAGATCTATACGCACATCTAATCACTTACCTATAGATTCAGTGTTATATGCAGTGAATAAGTAACAGAACACTAACAAATATACTTATACGCCTATTTCAACATTACACACCAGCACACATTGTATTCACTTATAAAGACATCTTATTGACTTATGCAAACAATGGATCATACTTACATTTACTCACCTACACACTTCTACGAACACCACTTCATCTATTCATCTATACACTTAGTGTGTTATAAAATGATTATTAGAAATATTCTGTTCTCCATACAGTGACTCATACAATCACTAAGTCTTAGGCTCACTTAATTAGATATAACTGTAACATACACTGCTTTTTTATGCAAATTTAATGGAGATATACTATTGAGAGACATATTTATTCACCACCACACCCATAAACATATACACTCACTGAAACAAGTGTTATAACATGTAGTCTTAACCTCATTTACCTACTGAATAAACTATTCACACATTTTTAGGCAATTAAATAGCCCCACCAAACCACATTGACATTAATTTACCCATACAAATACTCAGTTAAGAAACCAATAACAAATAAAGTCTTTAATATACCAATTAAGTCAAAGCAATTAAGACTTTAACACAGTTAAATAACTACATATTATATATAGTGAGACTCTACAAATTAGTCAAGGAAACAATCAATGACACTGTTACTAAATCCATCATTCACACATTTATATTTATATATCCACTCATTCTTCAATGCAAAGTAGTGTATTTATAACACATATTTAAATATCAAAGGAAACCACATTCACTGGATGATGTCATCAGTGATGTCATCAGTGATGTCATTTGAGATGTCATCAGTGATGTCACTGACCATGTCATGAATGATGTAATATGTGACATCATCAGCAGTGGATTGCGGGCGCGCGAGTTATAGTGAGTACAACTAACTATAACGGGGGAATTTCAATGGTTTTGTATGAGTAAAATGTCCTGCTAACTATAACTGGTATAAAGCCTGTGTTTTTTTCAGTGAATTTCTAAGGTTTTTTAAATGCTAATTCCTAACTATAACGTGTATGATACCTATGGTTTTTTCAGTAAATGTCTAAGGTTTTTTAAATGCTAATTCCAAACTATAACGAGTGTGAAACCTATGAGGCCTTATTTACGAGCCCCTTGCGCCTCCGGAACGTCTCATTTCATTTCATTTCATAAAGCTTTATTCGGAACATTTGAAAACATGTCCATAAAAGCACAGTGATACAGGCAGGTCATACATTACTTAGAGGCAAACATAATATACATAAAAACATCATCTAACATAATACACATATAACACTATATCCAGAGAGGGATGGAATAAATATTTAAGAAATATACAAAAATATTAATTTAAAAACTCATACTTTTCCTGGCGCTAATCGCTTTATACATAAAAGATGCAGTAAAAAAACAAATGTCGGCATGATTCAGGTTAAAAATCAATTTCATGGCCTCTGTTATGTCTCTCACTCCAAATCTTAAGAATAAAGGCTTCAGATAGAGTTTCCTTAACTCAGTATACAGATCACAGGTTAACAAAAAGTGCTTAGTGCATTGTTTGGACTTGTTGTCACATTTACAGGGGCCAACAGGGCGCGATTTAATGTTAGGCCACGCGACCAAATGGTGTGCTGTACCCATCCTCATTCTAGTCAGTACAAACTGGTGTGAGGATCTAGTCACCTGTGATAAGTAAGGTTTAAAACCAGGGAATTCATCCATGTCATTATATAGTACACAGGTTATTAGTTTGGAATCCTCCAAATGGTGCCTTTCATTACAGTTATTCAAAAAACTAGTTTTGACGTCAGATTTGGAGATTTCAGAAAGTTTATACGGGTCCTTTAGAGCATTAAAGCCAAATAGTTTTTGTACATGATCAATAATGTAGCCAATCCAGGGGATCTTCATGTGTTGGTCCAATAGAAGGCAGTCCTCAATAATTGCTCTGTTCAGAGTAGTACCTTCACTGATCCAGATCGACCGCCACAATAAAATTGGCCTTAACATAATCAAATCATTTAGGGGTTGGGTCCCTGTTTCGTTGTAAACCAAGGAATTGGAAATAGACCTGGGTAGGCATAGGAGCCTCTTCAGGAAGAGGTTTTCCTCTACCTGTAAGCTCTTAGCAGATGTCACACCCCATACTCCTGCCCCATACAGGGCAGCCGAGCGGCATTTAGATTTATAGATGTTTAACATATCTTTGATCCGTCTATTCCCCAGTTTCTTGGCGAACAGAAATACCCCGTTAGCGCTCCTAGTCATCTTGGTTCTAACCGCCTTATGTTCAGTGACCCAGCTCCCATTATGCGAAAAAGTTATTCCTAAATAGCAAAAATTTTCAACTTTTTTCACAGGTTCACCATCAATAACATAGTGCGTTTTCCCTTTTCTTTTAACTTTTCCGGAGCTGCATTCCATTACATAAGTCTTAGCCTTATTGATCACCAGTTTCCTATTCTTAATGAAGGATACAAAGCAGTCTATTAAGCGTTGGAGACCCAATGGTGTCCTTGACAGTAGCACGGCGTCGTCCGCATAGAGTAATACTGGTATGTTAAAATTATTAACTCTAGGGGCGTCTGCCGCGACTGCCTGTAGGGCAGAATCAACCTCATTAATAAAAAGGGTAAAAAGCAGGGGGGCGAGAACGCATCCCTGCCTTATTCCCCTTCCTATCCCAAACTTAGTGGAACACTCTCCATTGGGTCCATAACGAACACTGGTGCGAAGTTTTTCATACAAACGTGCTAAGAAGTAAATAATCCCCTCCGGGGCACCCATCTCCAATAATTTGGCCCATAGTATTGCATGATCTACCAGATCAAAGGCACTACTAAGGTCGGCGAAACAGAGATACAGCGACCCATTTTTTGCCTTGGTGTATTTACCCACCAATAGCTCTAAATTCAGACACTGTTCTATGGTTCCACGGCCTTTTCTAAAGCCGAACTGGCAATTACTTAAAATCTCGTTAGATTCAGCCCATTCTTCTAACCTTACAAGGAGGACCCTACTCATGATTTTAACCGACGAATCTAACAGGGATATCGGTCTATAGTTTTTGGCATCCCTGCAATCTCCTTTTTTAAAAATGGGGATGATTATTGACTCTTCCCATGTAGACGGTACATTACCGCTAACAGCAATATTAAAAATTTTGGTGAGCAAAGGCCCCCAAATATCTGGAGCGGTTTTGTACACGTCTATGGGCACGCCATCTGGCCCCTGTGCCTTGCCTCCTTTACTAGCTCTAATGCTAGCCATGGTTTCACTAATAGTTATATCTAATGGAAGGATGGGCCACTTATCCCCATTAGTATTTTTTAAATTACATGAATCGAAGATTTTAGAAAAATGTTGAATCCATGAGTCCATGCTCACGTTAGAAGTGAGTTCAGGAACCCTCTCATCTTTTAGAAATGGGCTGTTTACCGTGGACCAAAAAAGGGTACAATTATTTGTGTCTGCTGCTAAGGTAAGGTTATCCCAAGCCTCTTGCTGTAGCTCGGCTTTCCTACGTTTCAGGGCACAATTGAAACCCTGTCTAAGCTGGACCACCAAAATTTTGTCCCTCGGTTTAGCAGCAAGGGCCTCTTTAAGCTCTTTGCGGGCATTGGTACAAACTTGATCAAACCAGCCTCTTGGGCACCTTGAATTGGACCCCGCCTTTTTAGTGAATTTTAGGTTAATAATGGAGTTAATGTTGTTGAAGTGATCAATACTGTCAGATGAGGTTTCTACACACTCTAGGATTGCCGCTATATCCGATACACAACTGGAGATAACTAAATCTGATGTTATAGCGGCTTTATCTTCTTTCCACCTCAATCTATAACCATTCTGTCTATGGGGTTCAATGTTGTTAATAGTACCATTTTCACAAACATGATTTTTTACCCAGAAGGTTAATTCCGTAGTTAAACAGTTATGATCACTCAGCATATTATCAATCACATTAGGCGTTGGACATAACCGGGCAATTGTTGCTGACATACATATAAAATCAATAACGGTGTTAGCGCCCCTTCCTTTAAAAGTTGGAATATTACCACCGGAGTCATTTTTAACATTATCCAAGATTTCCATATCGTACTGAATCATAAAGTTATTCAAAGCTTCCCCATAAGAGTGGTGTGGAAAGTGGGCTTCGGCTTCCCCCTGACGATTGTACACACCACATACTTTCTGGGTGGATAATGGACATACGGATACATTAAAATCCCCCACGAAAATAAATTCGAATACGCTATTAAAATTCCTCACAAAATTATTCACTGCCACATCTAATTCATTTATCACCAAGTGCCTAGTGTTGTCGAATACATTATTATAGAAATTTATCAGAAGGATGTTCCTGCCTGGATCTTGTGTAAGCCATAGGATTTGTGAATGCGTACCCACATTTACAAATCTTTTAACAAGAATAGGTAGTTTGACAGAAATTAACACCAACAGACCCCCTTTAGCTCTACCATGGGGGGAGGGTAGTGCTGGTAGCTCGTAGGGCACATACCCATCAATACCATTACATTTTTTACTCCATGTTTCCTGGAAACATAGAATGTCAAACAAATGCACAAAATCTTTCCAGCCTAGGGCATCCTCCTTGGCCACAATTCCCGCAATGTTCCAACTAGCAATGTGGCATGTAATATTCTCTCTTTCATTGCTAGCGTTTGACAGATCCACGCTAGAAATGGACATGTTGTTATCGATATTAAAAAGCTCTATGCTAGGTAAAATGTCTCCCCCATTCATCGTACAATTCAAACTTACATTACTTATTCCATCATTTAACAATACTGCCGCTTCATTAGAATTCCTAAACTCTAAGTCCCTAAATGGTTCAATCTCATGTCAATCATTCTGATCTAGGTGACTCAGGGATTGAAATCTATTTTGAATAGGGACCTGGTACACCATTCTATTATCAAACAGAGGGGAGTTACAAAATGGGCCATAAGGGTTGGGTGTATGCATTAAAGGTGGATTCCCCCCAAACATAGGGTTCCCCATATGTAGCGACGGGATAAAAGAAGGGCCAGATGGGGGTCCAAAGAAGGGGTTAGGCAACAATGGCCTATTTACCAGATGAGGGAGGGTAGGATTACTCAGGCCTTTTTCCTTGCTGTTAGATAACGGTTGCCTGCCGAGGTGATTATAAAAATACCCCAATGGCCTAGCAATCACTTCAGTCTCGGACTGTGTAATTGAGGCTGCTCTAAGCAGAACCGTTGCCACGTGTTGAGGATGTTTAAAATTTATAATCACACAGTCCCCACCCCCTATTTTTCTGGTGTTGCCTATCCAGTTTACTCTCCTAATGGAAATTATTTGGTCAGCATAGCCAACTGGATAGCCACAATGAAGATTTAACCAGGAGATGGTTTTATTTCTCAAAGAATCTGGTGCCTCATATTCATTTGGGGACTGAGTAAGACTGGGGACGTTAGTTAAAACCACCACGTAAGGTACACAGTCGGGTGGTAGATCAACAGGGCGTCTACAAATCCTACTAGGCTCCCCATTTAGTCCTCCCGCCGTATCTGTTGGAATTGACACCGTGGGTGTTGATGTTAACATGGGGGCTTGCATGGGTGTAGATGGTTTAGCACTCGTTGGATTACCTGTAACCCCTTGGTTAGATCGATTTGTGGAACTCCCTCCCACTTGTGGCAAAGTAGGTGGATGCCTTGGTAATATTGTCGTATCTTTATCTTTACTAGAGTGTTTCCTGACCGTAGTAGAGCTGACACTAGTAGAGACTTGTGGCTGCTCCTTGTCTCTGGTTGAGGCAGTGACTGGACCAATAGACTGTTTAATGTCAGCTAGGGACTTTTCCATGTTATCTACGCGGTTACCCACCGTGCCCCTTAATCTAATTATTTCCTCCTGGAGGTCTCCTATCTTGGTTATTAGTGGATCTATAATCGCACTAAGTTTATTAAGAATAACATTTGTTAAGGAGTCGATTTGATCTGGCTTCAGAGAAACATAATTATCAAGGTTCACAGATACTAAATCATTGGTGTTTTCCACTTGAATAGTGTCCTTTTTCTTTCTAGAGGTATAACTATATCTCTTAGGAATTTGTTTTCTGCAGGCACGCATGTATTTAGAAGCCCTCCCTAATTGCTGAGGTGTCCCCTCATGATTGTTGCCTTGGTCTTCCGCCCCCGTTATAGACTGGTCTATAGTGTTGGATACTTCAACATTAGTACTAGTGGTGCTGTTGTCAAGTTCCACCGGTGCGGCCATCTCATGAACAATATTGTTAGGATTTTCAGGATTGGCTACAACAGTTACAACAGCGGGAGGAGGGTCAACAGTAATACTTTTTCCCAATGACTTCCTCCTATCACTGTTGATTTTAGACACCACTTTCAATAAGTAGTTATCCGGTAATGTACTTTGGATTGACATGATAGGGGTTTCAATGACAGTAATCCTTAAAAGTCAAATAGTCAAATAAAACTTTTGGGGCAACAATAGCTAGTACGGGATTTGTCCTTCTATCGTACTCACAGTTCAGGCCAAAGGGGGTGGCCCTGCCCGGCCTCCTCTGGCCCCTGATGGCCACAGATGGCCCCGCCCTTGTCCCGGGCTTCTCCCGGTCGCTCCCGCGCGCGCCTCGCGGGGCGAGGGGGGGTGTCAGCGTTTAAACAGCGCCTCCGGCGCTCTCTGCGCGTCACGGGCGCGCCGGTCGCCGAGAATGCTGGGAGGTGTGGTCCTGTGTCGCGGGACGCCTCCCCGCTCTGCTGCTGCTCACGGCCGTTCCCCTCACGGCAATGCCCGATGGCAGGACGCTTCGGTAAGTGAGCCTGTTGTTCCCCCACTGGGCTCCCGGGGGGTCAGCGTTTAAACAGCGCCTCCGGCGCTCTCTGCGCGTCACGGGCGCGCCGGTCGCCGAGAATGCTGGGAGGTGTGGTCCTGTGTCGCGGGACGCCTCCCCGCTCTGCTGCTGCTCACGGCCGTTCCCCTCACGGCAATGCCCGATGGCAGGACGCTTCGGTAAGTGAGCCTGTTGTTCCCCCACTGGGCTCCCGGGGGGTCAGCGTTTAAACAGTGCCTCCGGCGCTCTCTGCGCGTCACGGGCGCGCCGGTCGCCGAGAATGCTGGGAGGTGTGGTCCTGTGTCGCGGGACGCCTCCCCGCTCTGCTGCTGCTCACGGCCGTTCCCCTCACGGCAATGCCCGATGGCAGGACGCTTCGGTAAGTGAGCCTGTTGTTCCCCCGTCTCTTTTTGTGACTTTCCGGTGGCGCAGAAGACTTAGTGATATTTATCAGGCAGGACTAAGCCACTTTTTGTGGCGTAATTCTGCCTGATAAATATCAGTCCCTTTAACGCAGTGTCCTGCGTTAAAGGGGCGTGCAATGGGTGTTGCTGGGGGCGTTCCCAGCAGCATCCATGGACTTGAGTAATTTATAGCATTCTCAAAGTCAGTCTTTCAAAAATTCCAAAGTATAGGACATGTTAATCCAAATCCAAATGTTTATCATGTGTCCGTGTGTCATATCTGCCCAAACGCCGATATTCCGAACGATTGAAAATGACTTTTCTTGAGAAACATTTGGATTTGGATTATCATGCCCTATACTTTGGAATTTTTGAAAGACTGACTTTGAGGATGCTATAAATTACTCAAGTCTGCCCGAATTGTGTGGGTAAAATTGATACCCAGTCACTTTGAATAAGAATGTACTTACGACTCGTCTTACATTTGGAAGAAATATCTAGTTATATGACAATAGGATACCGACATAACTTGAAGGAAATAAGAACACCCTGAAGAAGTTTTTTTGTACAGAACGAAACGCGTCAAATGTAAGCATGGGCGAAATCGCGGTCCGTGAAATCGTGCGAAAGCTAATTTGCGATCCGCATAATTCGCGAATTCATGCGAAATTGCAAATTTTGGGGTTTTTGCGTGTTCGTGGGCATTTTTGCGTGTTCACGGGTTTTTTTGCGTGTTCGCGGGCCGCTTGCATGGCGAAGTTACCCATGCGGTTGTGTATGTGGGCACAGCACCCTCTGGTTTACACTGCCACCCTCTGGTTCACCACTGACACCCTCTGGGTTAGCACTGCCACCCTCTGGTTCATCACTACCACCCTCTGGTTCAGCACTGCCACCCTCTCGTTCATCACAGCACCCTCTGGTTCATCACAGCACCTCTGGTTCACCCCTGCCACCCTCTGGTACAGCACTGTCAACCTCTGCTTCATCCCTGCCACCCTCTGGATCAGCACTGCCACCCTCTGGTACATCACTACCACCCTCTGGTTCAGCACTGCCACCCTCTTGTTCATCACATCACCCCCTGGTTCATCACAGCACCTCTGGTTCACCAGTGCCACCCTCTGGTTCATCCCTGCCACCCTCTGGTTCATCCCTGCCACCCTCTGCTTCATCCCTGCCACCCTCTGGTTCATCCCTGCCACCCTCTGGTTCATCACTACCACCCTCTGGTTCAGCACTGCCACCCTCTGGTTCATCACAGCACCCTCTGGTTCATCACAGCACCTCTGGTTCACCCCTGCCACCCTCTGGTACAGCACTGTCACCCTCTGCTTCATCCCTGCCACCCTCTGGTTCATCCCTGCCACCCTCTGGTTCATCACTACCACCCTCTGGTTCAGCACTGCCACCCTCTCGTTCATCACAGCACCCTCTGGTTCATCACAGCACCTCTGGTTCACCCCTGCCACCCTCTGGTACAGCACTGTCACCCTCTGCTTAATCCCTGCCACCCTCTGGTTCATCCCTGCCACCCTCTGGTTCATCACTACCACCCTCTGGTTCAGCACTGCCACCCTCTGGTTCATCATAGCACCTCTGGTTCACCAGTGCCACCCTCTGGTTCATCCCTGCCACCCTCTGGTTCATCCCTCCAACCCTCTGCTTCATCCCTGCCACCCTCTGGTTCATCCCTGCCACCCTCTGGTTCATCACTACCACCCTCTGGTTCAGCACTGCCACCCTCTCGTTCATAACAGCACCCTCTGGTTCATCACAGCACCTCTGGTTCTCTCCTGCCACCCTCTGGTACTGCACTGTCACCCTCTGCTTCATCCCTGCCACCCTCTGGTTCATCCCTGCCACCCTCTGGTTCATCACTACCACCCTCTGGTTCAGCACTGCCACCCTCTGGTTCATCACAGCACCCTCTGGTTCATCACAGCACCTCTGGTTCACCCCTGCCACCCTCTGGTACAGCACTGTCACTCTCTGCTTCATCCCTGCCACCCTCTGTTTCAGCACTGCCACCCTCTGGTTCATCACTACCACCCTCTGGTTCAGCACTGCCACCCTCTTTTTCAACACAGCACCCTCTGGTTCATCACAGCACCTCTGGTTCACCCCGCCAGCCTCTGGTACAGCACTGTCACCCTCTGCTTCATCCCTGCCACCCACTGGTTCAACCCTGCCACCCTCTGGTTCATCACTGCCACCCTCTGGTTTAGCACTGCCACCCTCTGGTTCATCACAGCACCCTCTGGTTCATCCCAGCACCTCTGGTTCACCAGTGCCACCCTCTGGTTAATCCCTGACACCCTCTTCTTCATCCCTGCCACCATCTGGTTCATCCCTGCCACCCTCTGGTTCATCACTACCACCCTCTGGTTCAGCACTGCCACCCTCTGGTACATCACAGCACCTCTGGTTCACCCCTGCCACCCTCTGGTACAGCACTGTCACTCTCTGCTTCATCCCTGCCACCCACTGGTTCAACCCTGCCACCCTCTGGTTCAGCACTGCCACCCTCTGGTTCATCACAGCACCCTCTGGTTCACCAGTGCCACCCTTTGGTTCATCCCAGCCACCCTCTGGTTCAGCACTGCCACCCTCTGGTTCATCACAGCACCCTCTGGTTCATCACAGCACCTCTTGTTCACCCCTGCCACCGTCTGGTACAGCACTGTCCTCCTCTGCTTCATCCCTGCCACCCTCTGGTTCATCCCTGCCACCTGCTTCCTTCACTGTAAGTGCTTCCTGTTGCAGTTATTTTTTTTGCAGGAGAATTGTGCCATACTTGTAACTATTCTCTGACCCTGCTTTGAGGGTCAGAGCAGGGTCAGAGAATAGTTGCAAGTAGGCAACTGAACTCTGGAGGGGCCCCTCAGGAAGCACTACAGGGAATGGTTACAAATTAGCTTGAACTTTTGCACCTGCTAAGTGCTTTCAGTTTTCCAAAAGTCATTTTTCTGCCATTTCGCGAGATTCACGGGGCGAGTATTGGTGCGAAATCGAACTTGCAATTCGCAAATTCGTGCGAATTTGCTGATTTCTTTTTTTTGCATGTTCGCGCGGTTTTCTGCTTATTCGCAGACCGCTTGCAGCGCACCGACCCAGAGGTTGCCCATGCGGTCGTGTATGGGCGCGGCCATCTTGTTTGCGCGACGTGTTTCTGTTTCCGGGCGCTTTTTGCATGCTCGTGACATATGCGGCGTGCGATTACGTGTTCATGGGCGTTTTTGCGTGCTCGCGGGGAAAATATCGCGCAAACTTACTCACGCGGTCCTCTACGGGCGCGGCCATCTTGTTTTTCATTCACTACTATGGTTTTGTGCATGCTACCTTTCTATCCATCTCACATCTTCGTAATCCTATGTTTTTCTGAACTTTTTTTTGTCTTTTTTTGCTTATTATCTCTCTCTTCAATTTCCTACATCAATCTTTTGTGTTTTTTTTTAACTTTTTGTTACTTTATTACCTACTTTATTTCTTTCGCTCTCTCTCTTATTTTTTTCACACCTATTCTTCTTTCCTTCTTCTTGTGCCCAGGACCATGGCTAAGGGAGGCGACAAGGGCAAGGGGAAGGGCCCAGCACCCCGTACCCGGCTCCTTTGCGGGCGTTTGAGGGGCGAGGAAGTCCAGGCCAGGGAGATCTACTCCGCGGTGGAGGTGGCCGCCTTGATGGTGTTTGTGCAAGTCCACCTCCTTAAAACCGTGGCAGCAGGTGGGCGGATTGCTTCCGGTTACGGCCTCCGGGAGCGTCGCCAGCTGTGGGAGAAGGTGTGCCGGCGCATGTATAAGGAGTCTGGGGTCCAAAGCACCTACCAGCAAGTGACGCACCGGTGGAGTGACATCTTGGACCGGGAGCATGACATGGTCGACCTGCTCGGTGTGGAGATCCCTGGCCTTAGGTATTTAATAACTACTTTTTTTCCTTCTGCTCTGTTATATTGCTAATCTATTTTTTTCCTGAAGAGTACGAATGCTGCTGATTCGATTACATTGCAGGTAAATTAATGTTTAAATAGATTCTGTCATTGCAGGTGCTCGCCTGGTTATTGGCGTTGCTACTATGCTTACTTGTTTGCAACTTTTTAGTCATTTGAGTGCATTACGGAGACAGTAGACTCAAGTCTAGTCCTTCTTTGTACTCCTGCTGCTGCCACTTTGATGAGATAGTGGTGGATTTATACGTTGAGTTTATTATTTTTTACTTGTTATAGGACATTTGTTAGTGGTCTGCAATCATGATGACGGACTGTGTCTGTCACGCGACGTCTCATGCTGCTGAGTGATGGCAGTCGTAGTAGAACCTTTTTGTTCTTGATGTAGTTAGTGAATTACATAACTTTCCTATTAGATGGTCTGCGAATCCTGCATTACTGTACTATTATCCTCCTAGCTGACCAGATCAGATGCAATTGATGTTAATTTGTTTCCCCGACATCATTTTAGATTGAGTACAATCAAATCAAATCAAATATTTCCCAAAAAACAATCATCCATGTTGTGTTTCATTATTTCATGATCACCAGGACCTCCCAGGGGCAAGGGGGCGGCGGTGACAGAGACTCCGGTGGCAGAAGGTGGAGAGGCTCAGTCCCTTGCAGGCTCTTCTGCTGGCCCCAGTAAGTTGTTCTATTGGCATATTAATACTTATACTTACCTAACTTTTACAGCTCCTATTCATTACAAACTGGTTCCTAATAATTCTATGTTTTACAAAATAGTCTTTGATCTTCTTCTAATGTAGACTACTTTCTACATTCTTATCCTGCCTCTTCCATCACTCTCTGTGCTACTACTATTTACAATTATGAGTCGGTCTGTGTAGGTAGCTAAGCTTGCCCATTCGGCAAACGGTGTGAAACAACACTCTGATACAGCAATAGCTCTAGGCACTGAGTGCAGTCCTCTGGGTTGCCCTTGCTGTCTATTCCAGTCTTCTTAATGTGAGTGCTTTGACAATTTCCAACAACAAAATGTCATTGTTTACACCAAGTAAAAGGTAGAAGTTGCCTTTTTGATTTGAGAGGAGCACATCCCATACCGCTAGTGTTTCAAGGACTATTCTGCACACAAAGAAGTATGGACAATATAAATAGGACATTGTTGATGATAGGTGCAATTCGACTTTTGACATACCTCAGTCCGAACAGAAGTTGAACCGACTATCTAGAATGTCTGACCAATGATTTTACGACCCAGAAGAACAGAAGAAGACTACCTCCGAGTCCCGGCCTATCTGAGTCACTGAAACATGATGACTGCCAAGTGCAGTAGTTCAAACCTTTCCGCTCACTCACTCGAGAACAAAAACCACACGGTGTTTGTTAGTTTTAAAGTTTTATTTTCAATTGAGAAATGAAAACATTATTTCTTTATTTTTAATAGCGTAGTATTCTTATGGATGAAGATGACGTTAAAGTTTAAACAACATTCCCATGAATGAAATTAGTGTGACTCAAACTTAATAATAGTTAACACTAACAGACACAGGAAATTATTAGAATAACTGTGCGTGAGGCCCCACCTTCTTTAAAGTACTTAAAGTACTGCTGGTGGTGACTCAGTAGTAGTTGGTGAATCGTCTGGCAGAAGGGCAATGGAATCTTCTTTCTGTAATGAGAAAAATGGTGCACGTTAAGCAAGCATTCATCAGTTGTCATAAGAAGAAGTGTAGCATTTAATGGAATAAGCATCTAAAAGGTTAACACCCTCCCCAAAACTGTTACTTTTTTTCAATCCCAGTAATAAAAAATGTGTTATGTAACATTTTCTTCCATTACGAGACAAAATAGGGGGTTGTGTATGGCATCTGAAAATATGACATGTTTTTCCTAGACGTCACAACATCTGATGCAGCACAGATGACCACCAGTGCCGGGGCCAGCAGTGCGGAGGGGTCCACTCTGGATGCGGCAGCGCCAACAGGAGGAGCTGGGGGGAAGACTCAGCGGCGGCGGATGGTGGTAAGTTATTATACTCCTTACTTATTGAAATTTTTTTGAGTGGGCTCGTAAAGGAGTGTATGATGTACTGTACAGTAGTACACAGTACACTAGTATAAGTACACTGTACTGTCAAGAACATTTACTAATTTAGAACTACTTTTTGGGCTATCACGGAGAAGACAGTCAACCTTGACTTGTAATAGCATTAGCGGTGGTTCTTCTCTGGTAACCAATGGCCCCCTCTATTTCACTTGAACTCAGCTGGCAAATTTTTATTGTGAAGCCAAGTCATATCAGATCAGATATAGTTTAGGGATGTGAAGAACGAAAAGTTAAAGAAGGGTGAAACGAAGGACGAGCGAGTCTTAATATTTATTTATGACTGTAAAGAATGGTTTTGTTGATTGCAATTCAACATAAGAAAGAAGACGGCGGTTTTCAAAATATAATGAAAAGGGTGTTAGTTGGTTGTTGACAAAAAGAAATTTTGGTACATTTGAGACATTAAGAAGAATCATAGACGTACTTTGGAAGCCTGGATGTTATCTTCTTTATCCTCCTTGTCGATAGCAGAGGTGTATGATGTAGTAGAGCAGACGCTGAGTGGATGAAGTATGGCCAGTGGCAGTGCCACCCCTATAGAAAAGTAAGACATTCCTATCCCCACCTGCATGTACTGCTTAAAGTACTGTGAGTCTGCATCATCATGGCCTGTGTCTGTATTTCTTGGGTTAAAGCTGAGTGAACTGCCATTATGGCGGCTACCACAAGTTCACGTACCAGTAATTTCTTTTGCAAAACAAGAGAAAAAAAGTAAAAAAGGCATTTTTTAGTACTGTCTGACTATGTATGTAGTAGTGAGCCCACCTATAGTGCTGCTAGTGGAATTCCTGAAACTCAGAGTGCCACAGGCTTACAAAGACGGCGGAAAGATCCAGGTCAAAATGTTATACTGTGTTTGCTACTTGCTGGTGTTACTGAGTGTCAACCTTCCGTTGAATTATTTTGACTTTATGTTAGGGACTATTGGCTACAGTATTTTTCTTTCTTTCTTCATAGATGCTACTCCCAAAAAGCTCACCCATAGGGAGATGGCTGTCCGGGCCCTCCCAGATCCTGGATCGTTCGTGTGCGCCGACTATGCAAAAGAGTGGACTACCTGGGGCGGTTGGCCGAGAAACATCAGCGCCAGCTCCAGGACCTCTGCAAAGAGCAGCGGGACATGAAGCAACAGCTTGCAAAACTAAGCCACCGGAGGAAGTGACTGCCCTTGCCCCTTTTTTAAAGACTGTTGGGTGGGGGGAATTGGGTGTTTGGGAAAGGGGACTTTTGGACTTTTGGACATTGGTTGGGGTTAGGTAGGGGGGTGAGTTGGGTTAATTTATTTCATTTTTTGACTACCTCAATATATTTCTTAATAATTATTTTTCATACCAAAACATAGTATACGCGTTCATAATATTTTGTGTGGGGGTGGGCGGTGGTTACTGGACTTTTGGTTTCTTTCAACTTACCAGCATGAATGAAACATCTAGTCCTGAAATGTACCAAAGTGCCAGTAACCGAGTTAGTGAATTCAGTAGCCCTACTAGTACTTTACTAGTAGTACTGGCAATCTCTGCTCTCCTCCCAGTCCTAGCCCATTATTCTACCTCACCAAAATGCTTATCTTACCTGTGATTCGTGTTTGAGAATCGGGGTAGCCCCAGGGCTGGCTGCATTGTAAATGGTGATTAAGGTTGGTTGTTGACTTGAATCCTCGACGGATGCAATATCATTGTTGTGCTGGTAGCAGTAGTGGTACACACTGGCAGTATCACCATATGAAAAAAAGAGGAAATTAAACATTGAGTGGCCTGAGCGTAGCTTTAGAAACAGTACAATAGATAGTACGGTAAAGAACAGTGCCCTAAATTGTAGCCTAACCAGTGCCAACGTAAGGTAAGCATTAATCATTTCATTGTTAACGTCGTGTAGGAGGAGGATGTTCTTATCAATCCACGATGGCACACATGAACTTCTGGTTGCTTTGACCTTATCCTCCCCAGCAAGTGTGTGGAATTTATTGTTGTTGTCAGTCACACCTCAATGAAATACCACAGAGCCTGGGGGAAGAGGGTTAGGTTTTGAAAATTGGATGGGAATGGGGGTTTTTGGGAAAGTTTGGTAGAGAGGAAAAAAAACACAGCATGGACAGTCAAACAACAAATGAAGAGAAACAAATCTTTGGATTAGAAGATATTGATAAATCTTGAAAGGGACATAAAGGAAGTGCACTACTGCATGCCAGAAGTACTAAATGGATGGTTAGGTTACTGAAAAGTAGTACCAGTACTTACTGCAACATACTAGTAACTATGAAGAAACAAGTTGACAGTACAGGGCTGCAGTCATTACGCAATTTCAATTGCCTCTCTGCCCTCAGAGAGAATAAACACTTAGAACATTAAATTAGTGTTAAACATAGCAAAGATGTATCTAATTGCTGGAGGGAGGGATGAATTCGAAGCAGAGATCAAACAAACGCACAGAGTCACACTCGTAAGTTCACAACAATTTAATTGGAAAGATAAGGAGAATTTGGGATACTGTTACTGTTTTTTGTAGTTGTCCCGTTGAATTGGTAAAGTCGATGCATCCAGCCATTCCTCTTATTCGCGGTATTCTTTCATTCCATCGGATGCTCCGTCGATCAATCTTGGTGACCAGACACACTGTCCACTGCCTGCCTGATGCAGATTTGCGGATCACTAATTGTAAGCCTGAGTAGTACATCGAGGGCACAGGGTAAAAGCCTGCCTGTAATTGATGATGGAAAAATACAACAGTAAGTGTTAAAGACACCTCGGAGAAAGAAATATGTAAGGCACGCTGTGTAGTGCAAAAATTATACTATCACTTTCAGAGATGACAAACCCCAAAATCTAGAACACCCCACATTACCCTCCCAAAAACGTGCAGAATACTGCTAATACCTCACAGAGGCCTAATTTCAAATCGTGTCAAAACGCACTCAGAAAGTATGCCCAAAACCCCTCTTTCCCATCATGGATTATGTTCAAACGACTTGCAATCAAAATTAGACATTACAACAAGTTTTCCAAGACCCCACCCAGTTGTAAAAATCTATAACCCCCGCCCAAACCACATGCAATACAATACTTCTAACCCTAACGAGCCCTAAGTTAAGAATAGTGGCAAACGCTTTCTTTAACTAGGCCGAATCCCCCCTTTCCCACCATGGATTTTCTTCAAACCACTTGCAACCAAGATTACACATTCCCACGGGTGCTGTAAGACCCCAGAACCCAGTTGCAAAAATCAGGAACACCCCCAAACACATGGAATACTGCTGCTAGTGCTAACCCTAACGAACCCTAAGTTACAAAAAGTGCCAAAAGGCTTTTCGGCATGGATTTTCTCCAAACCACTTTTATCCGGTATTAGACCTTCCCAGCAATGCCCCAAGACCCGTCAACCCAGGCGAAAACAAGCACAACACCCCCAAACAGGCAAAAGGCAAAAATGGAAAATCCCATACATACAATATTTTTCGGCCTTCTTTCAATTCTGTCCAAACGCGCTGTGCAGCAAGGCCATAACTCCCGTTTTCCACCATGGATTTCCTGAAAAACAAATGCAATCAAAATTAGACTGTGCCAGCAGTGCTCCAAGACCCCAAAACCCACCCACAAACACCCGGAACTCCCCCAAACAGCACCTCAAAGACAAGCAAGTCAGCAAAAATGCAAAAAAAAATCGCCTCCGATTTTTTCCAAACCACTTTTATCCGGTATTAGACCTTCCCAGCAATGGCCCCAGAGCCGTCAACCCAGGCGGAAACAAGTAGAAGACCCCCAAACAGCCAAAAAGCAAAACTACAAAAATGGGGACTTAGTAATTTTCAGGCAAATTTCCAAAATCACTCCGCGCGCGCTCTGCAGCTAGGCCCTAACTCTCCTTTGCCACCATGGATTTTCTTCAAACCACTTGCAATCAAAAGTATCCATACCAAGCAGTGCTCCCAGACCCATAAACCCACCCACAAACACCAGGAAGCCCCCCAAACAGGCTCCCGAAAACACTAAATTGAGCGAAATGTCAGAAAATGCAAAAACTTTTTGTTCATGGATTTTGTCCAAACCACTTTTATCCGGTATTAGACCTTCCCAGCAATGGCCCCTGAGCCGTCAACCCAGGCGGAAACAAGTAGAAGACCCCCAAACAGCCAAAAAGCAAAACTACAAAAATGGGGACTTAGTAATTTTCAGGCAAATTTCCAAAATCACTCCGCCCGCGCTCTGCAGGTAGGCCCTAACTCCCCTTTGCCACCATGGATTTTCTTCAAACAACTTGCATTCAAAAGTATCCATACCCAGCAATGCTCACAGGCCCCTGAAACCCACCCACAAACTCCTTGAAGCCCCACAAACAGGCCCCAGAAAACTCTAAATTGAGCGAAATGTCAGAAAATGCAAAAACTTTTTGCTCATGGATTTTGTCCAAACCACTTTTATCCGGTATTAGACCTTCCCAGCAATGGCCCCAGAGCCGTCAACCCAGGCAGAAACAAGTAGAAGACCCCCAAACAGCCAAAAAGCAAAACTACAAAAATGGGGACTTAGTAATTTTCTGGCAAATTTCCAAAATCACTCCGCGCGCGCTCTGCAGCTAGGCCCTAACTCCCCTTTGCCACCATGGATTTTCTTCAAACCACTTGCAATCAAAAGTATCCATACCCAGCAGTGCTCCCAGACCCAGAAACCCACCCACAAACACCAGGAAGCCCCCCAAACAGGCCCCCGAAAACGCTAAATTGAGCAAAATGTCAGAAAATGCAAAAACTTTTTGCTCATGGATTTTGTCCAAACCACTTTTATCCGGTATTAGACCTTCCCAGCAATGGCCCCAGAGCTGTCAACACAGGCGGAAACAAGTAGAAGACCCCCAAACAGCCAAAAAGCAAAAATGGAAAATCTCATACTTACAATATTTTTCGGCCTTCTTTCAATTCTGTCCAAACGTGCTGTGCAGCTAGGCCATAACTCCCGTTTTCCACCATGGATTTCCTGAAAAACAAATGCAATCAACATAAGACTGTGCCAGCAGTGCTCTCAGACCCCAAAACCCACCCACAAACACCCAAAACCCCCCCAAACAGCACCTAAAAGACAAGCAAGTCAGCAAAAACGCAAAAAAAATTTCGCCTCCGATTTTGTCCAAACCACTTTTATTCGCTATTAGACCTTCCCAGCAATGGCCCCAGAGCCGTCAACCCAGGCGAATGCAAGTAGAAGACCCCCAAACAACCAAAAAGCAAAACTACAAAAATGGGGACTTAGTAATTTTCAGGCAAATTTCCAAAATCACTGCACGTGCGCTCTGCAGGTAGGCCCTAACTCCTCTTTGCCACCATGGATTTTCTTCAAACAACTTGCATTCAAAAGTATCCATACCCAGCAATGCTCCCAGACCCCGAAACCCACCCACAAACTCCATGAAGCCCCCCAAACAGGCCCCCGAAAACTCTAAATTGAGCGAAATGTCATAAAATGCAAATACTTTTTGCTCATGGATTTTGTCCAAACCACTTTTATCCTGTATTAAACCTTCCCAGCAATGGCCCCAGAGCCGTCAACCCAGGTGGAAACAAGTAGAAGACCCCCAAACAGCCAAAAAGCAAAACTACAAAAATGGGGACTTTGTAATTTTCAGGCAAATTTCCAAAATCACTCCGCGCGCGCTCTGCAGCTAGGCCCTAACTCCCCTTTGCCACCATGGATTTTCTTCAAACCACTTGCAATCAAAAGTATCCATACCCAGCAGTGCTCCCAGACCCAGAACCCCACCCACAAACATCAGGAAGCCCCCCAAACAGGCCCCCGAAAATGCTAAATTGAGCGAAATGTCAGAAAATGCAAAAATTTTTTGCTCATGGATTTTGTCCAAACCACTTTTATCCAGTATTAGACCTTCCCAGCAATGGCCCCAGAGCTGTGAACACAGGCGGAAACAAGTAGAAGACCCCCAAACAGCCAAAAAGCAAAAATGGAAAATCTCATACTTACAATATTTTTCAGCCTTCTTTCAATTCTGTCCAAACGCGCTGTGCAGCTAGGCCATAACTCCCGTTTTCCACCATGGATTTCCTGAAAAACAAATGCAATCAACATTAGACTGTGCCAGCAGTGCTCCCAGACCCCAAAACCCACCCACAAACACCCAACCCCCCCCAAACAGCACCTAAAAGACAAGCAAGTCAGCAAAAACGCAAAAAAAATGTTGCCTCCGATTTTGTCCAAACCACTTTTATCCGCTATTAGACCTTCCCAGCAATGGCCCCAGAGCCGTCAACCCAGGCGAAAACAAGTAGACTGTGCCAGCAGTGCTCCCAGACCCCCTGACCCAGCACCGCAAATGTAGAACACACCCAAATAAACCCAAAAACCTGCAATACTGGTATATTGAAAACATGGCAAATTGCGCTGTTCACAAAAAACAAACAGCAATTGGTTTCAACAGAGACAGACAGCCATTGCTGTCCACTGCAACATGCCATCTCATTACCTGTTCTACTTTTTGTCCGCATCTTCTTCGGAAAGTGAGGGCCCACAGGGCAGCCTCTCCTTTAAATTTCAGAAGTAGGTCTGTCAACAATCAGCATGCATGTAGTCAGTCAGTTATTTCAGTCCCACTTGAGGGGACTCGTCTACGAAGGCAAAGTTTGTTTTTTCTCCATAATCCATCCATCTGCCTTGAGGGAAATGGATAGGGGAGTCTGGAGGAGGAGGATAGAGGAGCATGATTGAGTTGTGAACTTGTGAACATCTGAATGCAGACTGCGGCACCTTCAAATCAATATGGAAAAAAGATGAAGACAGTGCTGATGATGGACTTATTGTGATTAGTTGATTAGAGTTTTGTTGTGGTAAAAGTAGCAAAACAAAGAAAGACACACAGGAATAAAAGTGAATAAGTACGGAAAAAAAGGAAGTAATTTTCAGTCCTCGTTGTCAGGGAAGCAGAGCTCGTCCTCCAAGTCTATGAATTGAGACAGGAGTAGGTCTGGTGACCGAGAAGAACATCCGTCATCGTCGTCACCTAAGTCGGTGTCCTCTTCTTCCTGTGCCCATTCACGTATTTTGTAATCGGGTGGTATGAAGTGCTGATTCATCTTGATTATTGTTAACCTCTCCACATTTTTGGGCAAAAGGCGGGTCCTTTTTGAAGTAACAATGGCACCAGCAGCACTGAAAACACGTTCAGAAGACACGCTTGCGAGTGGGCAAGACAAATAATTTAGAGCCAGGTTGGTGATCAGTTGCCATTTTGAGTTTTTCGTATACCAATATCCCAATGGGTTCTCATTATGACAGACCTCTGTTGGGTCATCCAGATAGGCCTGCACCACCGACTCAAGGCTCTCCAGGGTTGATCCACTTTGCGCACCATCTGGGACCTTTTCATCAGTGGACCGAGCTAACCCTTGCTGAGTTAGCCAATCCCCTTCCGACAATATTGGTTTGCGGCCTGGTGCAGGTGAGGATGATGATATGGTTGCTGGTGTCGTTAACGGCTGTGAGGGAAAGTGACTCCCTTCGGCCACGGATTGAGAAGTGGAACTTGACGCCGGATGGCCTGCTGATTCAGTTGTACTTGTGCTGCTTCCTTGAATTTTCTGCCGATCTTTTTCGAACCGCCTGGCTGACACAGCTAGCCAACGTTTGTACTTTGAAACATCTGCTTCATCAAAAGGAATGAATGATTTTCTGGCCACTGCCTTTTTGTACCGTGGATCAAGAATAGTGGCACAAATGTAATGTTGTTCTGTATGTATGTTTTTAAGCCTTTCAATGTCAAGGAGGCGGCATAATAACTTCTGCGCCAAACCATATGCTTCTCGCTTTTCACCATCATCTCGGAACATTGAAGACACCTCCTTCAGTTGGTGCTCTAGCATGCACAACAATGGGATAGCTTTGCTCAAAGAACAGTCCTCCCTGCTGACTTCACTCGTGAAGAGCTCAAAAGGTCGAAGCATATCTGTCAGGCTTGCAATTAGCTTCCATTCCTCCAACTCTAGCATCAAGTCTTTGTGAGCAGCACCCAGTTTAAAGACAAACTCATGTATTACCTCCCACTGCTCAGACAGACGCTCAAGCATGTAAAAGGTTGAGTTCCAACGTGTTGCCACCTCCTGGATTAGTCCTTTGACTGGCAGTTTACGTTCATATTGAAGGCCCCTCAGCTGCTTCCGGGCCTTAAAAGAATGGTTGAAATGGGTGCAGATTTTTGGCAGGTGGTAAGTACTTTGACGACTGGCTCATCTGCTTTCAAGAAGGCTTGCACCACAATGTTAATACTGTGCGCCAAACACGGCACTCTGAAATAGCCACTGTCGTCCATGGCCTTAACTATATTACTGCCATTATCCGTGGAAACATAACCAACTGTGCGGTTTCTTGGATGCAGCCATTCTTTGACCTTCCTGTTAAACTCATCCAAAAGGTTAGGTGCAGTGTGAGATTTCTCCATGGCAAACATGCCTACTGTTGCATGTTTGCGAGTAACTTTAAAAACTTCCTCTGTGTCAACATCTTTGTGTTTTAACTGTTTTTCGACCCCTGCAAAAGAGACCCAGTGTGCAGTGATGCACATGTAATCAAGGGCTTGGCAACTGGTCCACATGTCTGTTGTCATGTGGATAGTGGGATGTACCATGTTACAACGCATACTATTACAACTACCTACCGTTACAACGCGACCATTACAACGCATACCATTACAACGCATAGCGCTTTGAGGTGCTGGATAGTGGTAAGTATAATTTACTATTCTAACTCCAGTCCCTGTGGACCCTAGGGAAGGTGTTGGATAGTAAATTATACTTATTCCCTATCCTAGAGCGCCCCCCAGCGCAATGCGTTGTAATGGTATGCGTTGTAAAAGTCGCGTTGTAATGGTAGTGCGGAGTAAAAGATGCGTTGTAACGGGTGTATACCGGATAGTGTGAACAGCACTCTTCAGAATAGCTGCGCCAATCACCTCCAGCACATCTTGATGTAGTGCTGGAACAGCAACCCCTGAAAAATAGAACCTGCTAGGAACCTTCCATTTAGGGCAGACTGTTGCCACCAATTCACGAAAACCCAACCCTTCCACGAAAGAGAAAGGGAGAAGGTCCAGCATTAGCATTTTAGCCAGCTTGGCAATATACAGACGCACGGTTGGGTGGTTGCGTTTAAATGGCGGTTCCGACCAAAACATGCTGGTAATGGTGGGCTGGACCATTTTACTTGATGATGATAATGATGATGCAGACTTCAAACCAGTTAGGCTCAGTGATTTAGTTTTTTGCATTGGTGTCTGTCCCAGACTCTTAGTGGGCGTTATACATGTTGCACGGGTAGAGGGTGTGGGCGCTACCACTGCAGTGCTGCTGCCAGGGGTACTGGGTGTACCAGAAAAAATGGCTGTCGCTTCTTCACTACCCCCCTGCACGATCAGCCTCTCATCATCATCAGATGCAATATGAAGGGATACATTTGGATTTGTTTTGGCTTCCTCAATGTCACTTAGGTGCTTATACCACTGGATAGGGTGGTGTAGTTTGAGATGACCTCTCTGGCCTCCGGTACCATAGTTGGAACCAAGCTTACCCCGACTAACTAATACTTTACAAATCAAACAAACGACCATGTTTTCTGCCTTTTTGCTAACAGTAAAGAAGTCCCAAACTGGGGACTGGAGATGTCTGCTGGTGGTGGAGGAGCTACTTTGACTTTCAATGCCAGATGAAGTGGAGTATGGGCGTGGCTCAATTTGTTTCTGAAGTGGACTTACAGCACCAATACTTGAGGTAATGGAGGTCAAGCTGGATGGAGGTCCATGCCGGCCCTTCTGACGAGAAAATATGGAAGCTGTAGGTCGTTTTGGTGTTGTAGTTAACTGCGTTGGTGGTGGTACCAGTGCCATGCCGCCCACATGATCATCCCTCACAGCAGCCATTCGGGATAGGGTTAAAATGTCTGTCTGCTCCATGCCCGCTGGGGCTGGAGTGAAGTCTGTGATGACTGGCTCGTCGTCAGACTGTTCATCAGTAGCACAAGGCAACACTTCTTGTTCGTCGTCATCACCCATAACTCGAAGCCTTGCGGGAACCTTCCTTTTAGGCTTAGCTACCTTTGTCGGCTCATGGCGTGCCTCACTGTCAGACTGCATTGCTGGGTTCCAATCAAGATCAAGGTCATCAGAATGAAGGGGGCTTGAAGAAGAACTTGTAGTAGTAACAGCCCTCCTTAACCTTTTCCTTTCTGGGGATCTGGAAAGCAATGGATCATCCTCAAGAGGAGTGGAATCCTGGGATGATTCTTCCACTTGAATATCAATTTCCTCATGTGCCCCTACTTCTGGAGGAACAAGCGATGTAGGCAGTTGTGCCGCTCCATGAACCTCTAGTGGCACCTCTCCATGCACCTCTACTTGCGCCTCTCCTTGTGCATGTACTTGCGCCTCTCCTCGCCCATGTGCCTGCGCCTCTCCTTGCCCATGTACTTGCGCCTCTCCCTGCCCATGTACTTGCGCCTCTCCTTGCCCATGTACTTGCGCTTGTACTAGTTGCACTTGTGGTTGTCGTTGCGGCTGTGATAGTTGAACACTCGCCAGCTGAGTTACACCCGGCGTTGATTGGATGGTACTTTTTTGTGATGAGCCAACATCACTGGTCGATGATGATTGAACAACCAAAGTGGCTGCCTTTGCGGCACTCATGGGCTTGGGCCTACCTTGGCGTGGTGGCACAGACCCCAATGAGGAGGAGGTGCTGCTTCCAGCTTGGTCCCCGGCGGACACCGCTGCTGCTGCAGGCGTCGTTTTTTTTCTCCCAAAAAAGGTGTTGGTGGGCACACCCATCTGCTTGGTAGGTGGTGCCACTTGCTTGTTCTGCTCCTTCTTACTGGCAGTGGCACTGGCAAGTTTCTTCGCTGAGGCGCTACGGCCACCTTTCTTTGGGCCCATCTTCTTCAGATGTCAGAACAGCAGGCCGCAGTTGCACGAGTTGCAGAGTTGTCTTGTCTGTGGCTACACGTGACGTTGTGTGACGTTATGCTGCACACACCACTGCAGGGCTTCTTCCTGGCACTGGTGGTTCTCTTGTGCACCTAAAAGCAATGGAAGACAGAGGAACATCAGTTATACACCCCAAAAAGTCGAAAAACACACAAAAATCAGCACAATCCCATGCCATCCATGCCCTCAATGATGTTTAAATTCAAGACACCCCACAGAAAGACTAGGCCCATGCACCACTCACTACCCCTGGGCATAATGGATGAAAGCGAGGCAAAATGGGTGCAGGCCTGAGAACACTGCCTGCCTTCAAAATGGCCCCTTGCCCCCCAGCACATGGCCAGGGCCTGCCTGTACCAGCACTCAAAATGGCCCCCACCCACATGGCCAGTCCCCATCAACACCCCAAAAAATCGAAAAACACACAAAAATCACCACAATCCAATGCCATCCTTGCCCTCCATGATGTTTACATTAAAGAGACCCCACAGAAAGACTCAGTCCATGCACCACTCACTAACCCTGGGCAAAAGGCCCCAACAGCAGCCAAAAAAATCGAAAAACACACAAAAATCAGCACAATCCCATGCCATCTATGCCCTCAATGATGTTTAAATTCAAGACACCCCGCAGAGAGACTAGGCCCATGCACCAGTCACTACCCCTGGGCATAATGGATGAAAGCTAAGCAAAATGGGTGCAGGCCTGAGAACACTGCCTGCCTTCAAAATGGCCCATTGACCCCAACACATGGCCAGGGCCTGCCTGTACCAGCACTCAAAATGGCCCCCACCCACATGGCCAGTCCCCATAAACACCCCAATAAATCGAAAAACACACAAAAATCAGCACAATCCCATGCCATCCATGCCCTCAATGATGTTTAAATTCAAAACACCCCACAGAAAGACTAGGCCCATGCACCACTCACTACCCCTGGGCATAATGGATGAAAGCTAGGCAAAATGGGTGCAGGCCTGAGAACACTGCCTGCCTTCAAAATGGCCCCTTGCCCCACGGCACATGGCCAGGGCCTGCCTGTACCAGCACTCAAAATGGCCCCCACCCACATGGCCAATCCCCATCAACACCCCAAAAAAATCGAAAAACACACAAAAATCACCACAATCCAATGCCATCCATGCCCTCCATGTTGTTTACATTAAAGAGAACCCACAGAAAGACTCAGTCCATGCACCACTCACTACCCCTGGGCAAAAGTCCCCAACAGCAGCCAAAAAAATCAAAAACACACACAATAATCAGCACAATCCCATGCCATCCATGCCCTCAATGATGTTTAAATTCAAGACACCCCCCAGAAAGACTAGGCCCATGCACCACTCACTACCCCTGGGCATAATGGATGAAAGCTAGGCAAAATTGGTGCAGGCCTGAGAACACTGCCTGCCTTCAAAATGGCCCCTTGCCCCCCAGCACATGGCCAGGGCCTGCCTGTACCAGCACTCAAAATGGCCCCCACCCACATGGCCAGTCCCCATCAACACCCCAAAAAATCGAAAAACACACAAAATCACCACAATCCAATGCCATCCATGCCCTCCATGATGTTTACATTAAAGAGAACCCACAGAAAGACTCAGTCCATGCACCACTCACTACCCCTGGGAAAAAGGCCCCAACAGCAGCCAAAAAAATCGAAAAACGCACAAAAAACAGCACAATCCCATGCCATCCATACCCTCAATGATGTTTAAATTCAAGACACCCCGCAGAAAGACTAGGCCCATACACCACTCACTACCCCTGGGCATAATGGATGAAAGCTAGGCAAAATGGGTGCAGGGCTGAGAACACTGCCTGCCTTCAAAATGGCCCCTTGCCTCCAGCACATGGCCAGGGCCTGCCTGTACCAGCACTCAAATCGGCCCCCACCCACATGGCCAGTCCCCATCAACACCCCAAAAAATCGAAAAACACACACAAATCACCACAATCCAATGCCATCCATCTCCTCCATGATGTTTACATTAAAGAGAACCAGAGAAAGACCCCGTCCATGCACCACTCACTACCCCTGGGCAAAAGGCCCCAACAGCAGCCAAAAAAATAAAAAAACACACAAAAATCAGCACAATCCCATGCCATCCATGCCCTCAATGATGTTTAAATTCAAAACACCCCACAGAAAGACTAGGTCCATGCACCACTCACTTCCCCTGGGCATAATGGATGAAAGCTAGGCAAAATGGGTGCAGGCCTGAGAACACTGCCTGCCTTCAAAATGGCCCCTTGCCCCCGGCACATAGCCAGGGCCTGCCTGTACCAGCACTCAAAATGGCCCCCACCCACATGGCAAGTCCCCATCAACACCCCAAAAAATCGAAAAACACACAAAAATCATCCCATCCAATGCCATCCATGCCCTCCATGATGTTTACATTAAAGAGAACCCACAGAAAGACTCAATCCATGCAC
The DNA here is from genome assembly GCF_964263255.1 of Lissotriton vulgaris. Classification (NCBI taxonomy): domain Eukaryota; kingdom Metazoa; phylum Chordata; class Amphibia; order Caudata; family Salamandridae; genus Lissotriton; species Lissotriton vulgaris. Next base: position 1,118,575,245 of record NC_141698.1, read on the forward strand.
CACTCACTACCCCTAGGAAAAAAGGACCCAACAGCAGCCAAAAAAATCGAAAAACACACAAAAATCAGCACAATCCCATGCCATCTATGCCCTCAATGATGTTTAAATTCAAGACACCCCGCAGAGAGACTAGGCCCATGCACCACTCACTACCCCTGGGCATAATGGATGAAAGCTAGGCAAAATGGGTGCAGGCCTGAGAACACTGCCTGCCTTCAAAATGGCCCATTGACCCCAACACACGGCCAGGGCCTGCCTGTACCAGCACTCAAAATGGCCCCCACCAACATGGCCAGTCCCCATCAACACCCCAAAAAATCGGAAAACACACAAAAATCACCACAATCCAATGCCATCCTTGCCCTCCATGATGTTTACATTAAAGGGAACCCACAGAAAGTCTCAGTCCATGCACCACTCACTACCCCTGGGCAAAAGGCCCCAACAGCAGCCAAAAAAATCGAAAAACACACAAAAATCAGCACAATCCCATGCCATCCATGCCCTCAATGATGTTTAAATTCAAGACACCCCACAGAAAGACTAGGCCCATGCACCACTCACTACCCCTGGGCATAATGGATGAAATCTAGGCAAAATGGGTGCAGGCCTGAGAACACTGCCTGCCTTCAAAATGGCCCCTTGACCCCCAGCACATGGCCAGGGCTGCCTGTACCAGCACTCAAAATGGCCCCCACCCACATGGCCAATCCCCATCAACACCCCAAAAAAATCGAAAAACACACAAAAATCACCACAATCCAATGCCATCCATGCCCTCCATGTTGTTTACATTAAAGAGAACCCACAGAAAGACTCAGTCCATGCACCACTCACTACCCCTGGGCAAAAGTTCCCAACAGCAGCCAAAAAAATCAAAAACACACACAATAATCAGCACAATCCCATGCCATCCATGCCCTCAATGATGTTTAAATTCAAGACACCCCCCAGAAAGACTAAGCCCATGCACCACTCACTACCCCTGGGCATAATGGATGAAAGCTAGGCAAAATTGGTGCAGGCCTGAGAACACTGCCTGCCTTCAAAATGGCCCCTTGCCCCCCAGCACATGGCCAGGGCCTGCCTGTACCAGCACTCAAAATGGCCCCCACCCACATGGCCAGTCCCCATCAACACCCCAAAAAATCGAAAAACACACAAAATCACCACAATCCAATGCCATCCATGCCCTCCATGATGTTTACATTAAAGAGAACCCACAGAAAGACTCAGTCCATGCACCACTCACTACCCCTGGGAAAAAGGCCCCAACAGCAGCCAAAAAAATCAAAAAACGCACAAAAAACAGCACAATCCCATGCCATCCATACCCTCAATGATGTTTAAATTCAAGACACCCCGCAGAAAGACTAGGCCCATACACCACTCACTACCCCTGGGCATAATGGATGAAAGCTAGGCAAAATGGGTGCAGGCCTGAGAACACTGCCTGCCTTCAAAATGGCCCCTTGCCTCCAGCACATGGCCAGGGCCTGCCTGTACCAGCACTCAAATCGGCCCCCACCCACATGGCCAGTCCCCATCAACACCCCAAAAAATCAAAAAACACACACAAATCACCACAATCCAATGCCATCCATCTCCTCCATGATGTTTACATTAAAGAGAACCAGAGAAAGACCCAGTCCATGCACCACTCACTACCCCTGGGCAAAAGGCCCCAACAGCAGCCAAAAAAATAAAAAAACACACACAAATCAGCACAATCCCATGCCATCCATGCCCTCAATGATGTTTAAATTCAAAACACCCCACAGAAAGACTAGGTCCATGCACCACTCACTTCCCCTGGGCATAATGGATGAAAGCTAGGCAAAATGGGTGCAGGCCTGAGAACACTGCCTGCCTTCAAAATGGCCCCTTGCCCCCCGGCACATGGCCAGGGCCTGCCTGTACCAGCACTCAAAAGGGCCCCCACCCACATGGCAAGTCCCCATCAACACCCCAAAAAATCGAAAAACACACAAAAATCACCACAATCCAATGCCATCCATGCCCTCCATGATGTTTACATTAAAGAGAACCCACAGAAAGACTCAGTCCATGCACCACTCACTACCCCTGGGAAAAAAGGACCCAACAGCAGCCAAAAAAAATCGAAAAACACACAAAAATCAGCACAATCCCATGCCATCCATGCCCTCAATGATGTTTAAATTCAAGACACCCCACAGAAAGACTAGGCCCATGCACCACTCACTACCCCTGGGCATAATGGATGAAAGTGAGGCAAAATGGGTGCAGGCCTGAGAACACTGCCTGCCTTCAAAATGGCCCCTTGCCCCCCAGCACATGGCCAGGGCCTGCCTGTACCAGCACTCAAAATGGCCCCCACCCACATGGCCAGTCCCCATCAACACCCCAAAAAATAAAAAAACACACAAAAATCACCACAATCCAATGCCATCCTTGCCCTCCATGATGTTTACATTAAAGAGACCCCACAGAAAGACTCAGACCATGCACCACTCACTAACCCTGGGCAAAAGGCCCCAACAGCAGCCAAAAAAATCGAAAAACACACAAAAATCAGCACAATCCCATGCCATCTATGCCCTCAATGATGTTTAAATTCAAGACACCCCGCAGAGAGACTAGGCCCATGCACCAGTCACTACCCCTGGGCATAATGGATGAAAGCTAAGCAAAATGGGTGCAGGCCTGAGAACACTGCCTGCCTTCAAAATGGCCCATTGACCCCAACACATGGCCAGGGCCTGCCTGTACCAGCACTCAAAATGGCCCCCACCCACATGGCCAGTCCCCATAAACACCCCAATAAATCGAAAAACACACAAAAATCACCACAATCCAATGCCATTCATGCCCTCCATGATGTTTACATTAAAGAGAACCCAGAGAAAGACCCAGTCCATGCCCCACTCACTACCCCTGGGCAAAAGTCCACAACAGCAGCCAAAAAAAAAAAAAAACCACACAAAAATCAGCACAATCCCATACCATCCATGCCCTCAATGATGTTTAAATTCAAAACACCCCACAGAAAGACTAGGCCCATGCACCACTCACTACCCCTGGGCATAATGGATGAAAGCTAGGCAAAATGGGTGCAGGCCTGAGAACACTGCCTGCCTTCAAAATGGCCCCTTGCCCCACGGCACATGGCCAGGGCCTGCCTGTACCAGCACTCAAAATGGCCCCCACCCACATGGCCAATCCCCATCAACACCCCAAAAAAATCAAAAAACACACAAAAATCACCACAATCCAATGCCATCCATGCCCTCCATGTTGTTTACATTAAAGAGAACCCACAGAAAGACTCAGTCCATGCACCACTCACTACCCCTGGGCAAAAGTCCCCAACAGCAGCCAAAAAAATCAAAAACACACACAATAATCAGCACAATCCCATGCCATCCATGCCCTCAATGATGTTTAAATTCAAGACACCCCCCAGAAAGACTAGGCCCATGCACCACTCACTACCCCTGGGCATAATGGATGAAAGCTAGGCAAAATTGGTGCAGGCCTGAGAACACTGCCTGCCTTCAAAATGGCCCCTTGCCCCCCAGCACATGGCCAGGGCCTGCCTGTACCAGCACTCAAAATGGCCCCCACCCACATGGCCAGTCCCCATCAACACCCCAAAAAATCGAAAAACACACAAAATCACCACAATCCAATGCCATCCATGCCCTCCATGATGTTTACATTAAAGAGAACCCACAGAAAGACTCAGTCCATGCACCACTCACTACCCCTGGGAAAAAGGCCCCAACAGCAGCCAATAAAATCGAAAAACGCACAAAAAACAGCACAATCCCATGCCATCCATACCCTCAATGATGTTTAAATTCAAGACACCCCGCAGAAAGACTAGGCCCATACACCACTCACTACCCCTGGGCATAATGGATGAAAGCTAGGCAAAATGGGTGCAGGCCTGAGAACACTGCCTGCCTTCAAAATGGCCCCTTGCCTCCAGCACATGGCCAGGGCCTGCCTGTACCAGCACTCAAATCGGCCCCCACCCACATGGCCAGTCCCCATCAACACCCCAAAAAATCGAAAAACACACACAAATCACCACAATCCAATGCCATCCATCTCCTCCATGATGTTTACATTAAAGAGAACCAGAGAAAGACCCCGTCCATGCACCACTCACTACCCCTGGGCAAAAGGCCCCAACAGCAGCCAAAAAAATAAAAAAACACACAAAAATCAGCACAATCCCATGCCATCCATGCCCTCAATGATGTTTAAATTCAAGACACCCCACAGAAAGACTAGGCCCATGCACCACTCACTACCCCTGGGCATAATGGATGAAAGTGAGGCAAAATGGGTGCAGGCCTGAGAACACTGCCTGCCTTCAAAATGGCCCCTTGCCCCCCAGCACATGGCCAGGGCCTGCCTGTACCAGCACTCAAAATGGCCCCCACCCACATGGCCAGTCCCCATCAACACCCCAAAAAATCGAAAAACACACAAAAATCACCACAATCCAATGCCATCCTTGCCCTCCATGATGTTTACATTAAAGAGACCCCACAGAAAGACTCAGTCCATGCACCACTCACTAACCCTGGGCAAAAGGCCCCAACAGCAGCCAAAAAAATCGAAAAACACACAAAAATCAGCACAATCCCATGCCATCTATGCCCTCAATGATGTTTAAATTCAAGACACCCCGCAGAGAGACTAGGCCCATGCACCACTCACTACCCCTGGGCATAATGGATGAAAGCTAGGCAAAATGGGTGCAGGCCTGAGAACACTGCCTGCCTTCAAAATGGCCCATTGACCCCAACACACGGCCAGGGCCTGCCTGTACCAGCACTCAAAATGGCCCCCACCAACATGGCCAGTCCCCATCAACACCCCAAAAAATCGGAAAACACACAAAAATCACCACAATCCAATGCCATCCATGCCCTCCATGATGTTTACATTAAAGGGAACCCACAGAAAGTCTCAGTCCATGCACCACTCACTACCCCTGGGCAAAAGGCCCCAACAGCAGCCAAAAAAATGGAAAAACACACAAAAATCAGCACAATCCCATGCCATCCATGCCCTCAATGATGTTTAAATTCAAGACACCCCACAGAAAGACTAGGCCCATGCACCACTCACTACCCCTGGGCATAATGGATGAAATCTAGGCAAAATGGGTGCAGGCCTGAGAACACTGCCTGCCTTCAAAATGGCCCCTTGCCCCCCAGCACATGGCCAGGGCCTGCCTGTACCAGCACTCAAAATGGCCCCCACCAACATGGCCAGTCCCCATCAACACCCCAAAAAATCGAAAACCACACAAAATCACCACAATCCAATGCCATCCATGCCCTCCATGATGTTTACATTAAAGAGAACCCACAGAAAGACTCAGTCCATGCACCACTCACTACCCCTGGGAAAAAGGCCCCAACAGCAGCCAAAAAAATCGAAAAACGCACAAAAAACAGCACAATCCCATGCCATCCATACCCTCAATGATGTTTAAATTCAAGACACCCCGCAGAAAGACTAGGCCCATACACCACTCACTACCCCTGGGCATAATGGATGAAAGCTAGGCAAAATGGGTGCAGGCCTGAGAACACTGCCTGCCTTCAAAATGGCCCCTTGCCTCCAGCACATGGCCAGGGCCTGCCTGTACCAGCACTCAAATCGGCCCCCACCCACATGGCCAGTCCCCATCAACACCCCAAAAAATCGAAAAACACACACAAATCACCACAATCCAATGCCATCCATCTCCTCCATGATGTTTACATTAAAGAGAACCAGAGAAAGACCCCGTCCATGCACCACTCACTACCCCTGGGCAAAAGGCCCCAACAGCAGCCAAAAAAATAAAAAAACACACAAAAATCAGCACAATCCCATGCCATCCATGCCCTCAATGATGTTTAAATTCAAAACACCCCACAGAAAGACTAGGTCCATGCACCACTCACTTCCCCTGGGCATAATGGATGAAAGCTAGGCAAAATGGGTGCAGGCCTGAGAACACTGCCTGCCTTCAAAATGGCCCCTTGCCCCCGGCACATGGCCAGGGCCTGCCTGTACCAGCACTCAAAATGGCCCCCACCCACATGGCAAGTCCCCATCAACACCCCAAAAAATCGAAAAACACACAAAATCACCACAATCCAATGCCATCCATGCCCTCCATGATGTTTACATTAAAGAGAACCCACAGAAAGACTCAGTCCATGCACCACTCACTACCCCTAGGAAAAAAGGACCCAACAGCAGCCAAAAAAATCGAAAAACACACAAAAATCAGCACAATCCCATGCCATCCATGCCCTCAATGATGTTTAAATTCAAGACACCCCACAGAAAGACTAGGCCCATGCACCACTCACTACCCCTGGGCATAATGGATGAAAGTGAGGCAAAATGGGTGCAGGCCTGAGAACACTGCCTGCCTTCAAAATGGCCCCTTGCCCCCCAGCACATGGCCAGGGCCTGCCTGTACCAGCACTCAAAATGGCCCCCACCCACATGGCCAGTCCCCATCAACACCCCAAAAAATCGAAAAACACACAAAAATCACCACAATCCAATGCCATCCTTGCCCTCCATGATGTTTACATTAAAGAGACCCCACAGAAAGACTCAGTCCATGCACCACTCACTAACCCTGGGCAAAAGGCCCCAACAGCAGCCAAAAAAATCGAAAAACACACAAAAATCAGCACAATCCCATGCCATCTATGCCCTCAATGATGTTTACATTCAAGACACCCCGCAGAGAGACTAGGCCCATGCACCACTCACTACCCCTGGGCATAATGGATGAAAGCTAGGCAAAATGGGTGCAGGCCTGAGAACACTGCCTGCCTTCAAAATGGCCCATTGACCCCAACACACGGCCAGGGCCTGCCTGTACCAGCACTCAAAATGGCCCCCACCAACATGGCCAGTCCCCATCAACACCCCAAAAAATCGGAAAACACACAAAAATCACCACAATCCAATGCCATCCATGCCCTCCATGATGTTTACATTAAAGGGAACCCACAGAAAGTCTCAGTCCATGCACCACTCACTACCCCTGGGCAAAAGGCCCCAACAGCAGCCAAAAAAATGGAAAAACACACAAAAATCAGCACAATCCCATGCCATCCATGCCCTCAATGATGTTTAAATTCAAGACACCCCACAGAAAGACTAGGCCCATGCACCACTCACTACCCCTGGGCATAATGGATGAAATCTAGGCAAAATGGGTGCAGGCCTGAGAACACTGCCTGCCTTCAAAATGGCCCCTTGCCCCCCAGCACATGGCCAGGGCCTGCCTGTACCAGCACTCAAAATGGCCCCCACCCACATGGCCAATCCCCATCAACACCCCAAAAAAATCGAAAAACACACAAAAATCACCACAATCCAATGCCATCCATGCCCTCCATGTTGTTTACATTAAAGAGAACCCACAGAAAGACTCAGTCCATGCACCACTCACTACCCCTGGGCAAAAGTTCCCAACAGCAGCCAAAAAAATCAAAAACACACACAATAATCAGCACAATCCCATGCCATCCATGCCCTCAATGATGTTTAAATTCAAGACACCCCCCAGAAAGACTAAGCCCATGCACCACTCACTACCCCTGGGCATAATGGATGAAAGCTAGGCAAAATTGGTGCAGGCCTGAGAACACTGCCTGCCTTCAAAATGGCCCCTTGCCCCCCAGCACATGGCCAGGGCCTGCCTGTACCAGCACTCAAAATGGCCCCCACCCACATGGCCAGTCCCCATCAACACCCCAAAAAATCGAAAAACACACAAAATCACCACAATCCAATGCCATCCATGCCCTCCATGATGTTTACATTAAAGAGAACCCACAGAAAGACTCAGTCCATGCACCACTCACTACCCCTGGGAAAAAGGCCCCAACAGCAGCCAAAAAAATCAAAAAACGCACAAAAAACAGCACAATCCCATGCCATCCATACCCTCAATGATGTTTAAATTCAAGACACCCCGCAGAAAGACTAGGCCCATACACCACTCACTACCCCTGGGCATAATGGATGAAAGCTAGGCAAAATGGGTGCAGGCCTGAGAACACTGCCTGCCTTCAAAATGGCCCCTTGCCTCCAGCACATGGCCAGGGCCTGCCTGTACCAGCACTCAAATCGGCCCCCACCCACATGGCCAGTCCCCATCAACACCCCAAAAAATCAAAAAACACACACAAATCACCACAATCTAATGCCATCCATCTCCTCCATGATGTTTACATTAAAGAGAACCAGAGAAAGACCCAGTCCATGCACCACTCACTACCCCTGGGCAAAAGGCCCCAACAGCAGCCAAAAAAATAAAAAAACACACAAAAATCAGCACAATCCCATGCCATCCATGCCCTCAATGATGTTTAAATTCAAAACACCCCACAGAAAGACTAGGTCCATGCACCACTCACTTCCCCTGGGCATAATGGATGAAAGCTAGGCAAAATGGGTGCAGGCCTGAGAACACTGCCTGCCTTCAAAATGGCCCCTTGCCCCCCGGCACATGGCCAGGGCCTGCCTGTACCAGCACTCAAAAGGGCCCCCACCCACATGGCAAGTCCCCATCAACACCCCAAAAAATCGAAAAACACACAAAAATCACCACAATCCAATGCCATCCATGCCCTCCATGATGTTTACATTAAAGAGAACCCACAGAAAGACTCAGTCCATGCACCACTCACTAACCCTGGGAAAAAAGGACCCAACAGCAGCCAAAAAAATCGAAAAACACACAAAAATCAGCACAATCCCATGCCATCCATGCCCTCAATGATGTTTAAATTCAAGACACCCCACAGAAAGACTAGGCCCATGCACCACTCACTACCCCTGGGCATAATGGATGAAAGTGAGGCAAAATGGGTGCAGGCCTGAGAACACTGCCTGCCTTCAAAATGGCCCCTTGCCCCCCAGCACATGGCCAGGGCCTGCCTGTACCAGCACTCAAAATGGCCCCCACCCACATGGCCAGTCCCCATCAACACCCCAAAAAATAAAAAAACACACAAAAATCACCACAATCCAATGCCATCCTTGCCCTCCATGATGTTTACATTAAAGAGACCCCACAGAAAGACTCAGTTCATGCACCACTCACTAACCCTGGGCAAAAGGCCCCAACAGCAGCCAAAAAATCGAAAAACACACAAAAATAAGCACAATCCCATGCCATCTATGCCCTCAATGATGTTTAAATTCAAGACACCCCGCAGAGAGACTAGGCCCATGCACCACTCACTACCCCTGGGCATAATGGATGAAAGCTAGGCAAAATGGGTGCAGGCCTGAGAACACTGCCTGCCTTCAAAATGGCCATTGACCCCAATACATGTCCAGGGCCTGCCTGTACCAGCACTCAAAATGGCCCCCACCCACATGGCCAGTCCCCATAAACACCCCAATAAATCGAAAAACACACAAAAATCACCACAATCCAATGCCATTCATGCCCTCCATGATGTTTACATTAAAGAGAACCCAGAGAAAGACGCAGTCCATGCACCACTCACTACCCCTGGGCAAAAGTCCACAACAGCAGCCAAAAAAATCAAAAAACACACAAAAATCAGCACAATCCCATGCCATCCATGCCCTCAATGATGTTTAAATTCAAAACACCCCACAGAAAGACTAGGCCCATGCACCACTCACTACCCCTGGGCATAATGAATGAAAGCTAGGCAAAATGGGTGCAGGCCTGAGAACACTGCCTGCCTTCAAAATGGCCCCTTGCCCCACGGCACATGGCCAGGGCCTGCCTGTACCAGCACTCAAAATGGCCCCCACCCACATGGCCAGTCCCCATCAACACCCCAAAAAATCGGAAAACACACAAAAATCACCACAATCCAATGCCATCCATGCCCTCCATGATGTTTACATTAAAGGGAACCCACAGAAAGTCTCAGTCCATGCACCACTCACTACCCCTGGGCAAAAGGCCCCAACAGCAGCCAAAAAAATCGAAAAACACACAAAAATCAGCACAAACCCATGCCATCCATGCCCTCAATGATGTTTAAATTCAAGACACCCCACAGAAAGACTAGGCCCATGCACCACTCACTACCCCTGGGCATAATGGATGAAATCTAGGCAAAATGGGTGCAGGCCTGAGAACACTGCCTGCCTTCAAAATGGCCCCTTGCCCCCCAGCACATGGCCAGGGCCTGCCTGTACCAGCACTCAAAATGGCCCCCACCCACATGGCCAATCCCCATCAACACCCCAAAAAAATCGAAAAACACACAAAAATCACCACAATCCAATGCCAACCATGCCCTCCATGTTGTTTACATTAAAGAGAACCCACAGAAAGACTCAGTCCATGCACCACTCACTACCCCTGGGCAAAAGTCCCCAACAGCAGCCAAAAAAATCAAAAACACACACAATAATCAGCACAATCCCATGCCATCCATGCCCTCAATGATGTTTAAATTCAAGACACCCCCCAGAAAGACTAGGCCCATGCACCACTCACTACCCCTGGGCATAATGGATGAAAGCTAGGCAAAATTGTTGCAGTCCTGAGAACACTGCCTGCCTTCAAAATGGCCCCTTGCCCCCCAGCACATGGCCAGGGCCTGCCTGTACCAGCACTCAAAATGGCCCCCACCAACATGGCCAGTCCCCATCAACACCCCAAAAAATCGAAAACCACACAAAATCACCACAATCCAATGCCATCCATGCCCTCCATGATGTTTACATTAAAGAGAACCCACAGAAAGACTCAGTCCATGCACCACTCACTACCCCTGGGAAAAAGGCCCCAACAGCAGCCAAAAAAATCGAAAAACGCACAAAAAACAGCACAATCCCATGCCATCCATACCCTCAATGATGTTTAAATTCAAGACACCCCGCAGAAAGACTAGGCCCATACACCACTCACTACCCCTGGGCATAATGGATGAAAGCTAGGCAAAATGGGTGCAGGCCTGAGAACACTGCCTGCCTTCAAAATGGCCCCTTGCCTCCAGCACATGGCCAGGGCCTGCCTGTACCAGCACTCAAATCGGCCCCCACCCACATGGCCAGTCCCCATCAACACCCCAAAAAATCGAAAAACACACACAAATCACCACAATCCAATGCCATCCATCTCCTCCATGATGTTTACATTAAAGAGAACCAGAGAAAGACCCCGTCCATGCACCACTCACTACCCCTGGGCAAAAGGCCCCAACAGCAGCCAAAAAAATAAAAAAACACACAAAAATCAGCACAATCCCATGCCATCCATGCCCTCAATGATGTTTAAATTCAAAACACCCCACAGAAAGACTAGGTCCATGCACCACTCACTTCCCCTGGGCATAATGGATGAAAGCTAGGCAAAATGGGTGCAGGCCTGAGAACACTGCCTGCCTTCAAAATGGCCCCTTGCCCCCGGCACATGGCCAGGGCCTGCCTGTACCAGCACTCAAAATGGCCCCCACCCACATGGCAAGTCCCCATCAACACCCCAAAAAATCGAAAAACACACAAAATCACCACAATCCAATGCCATCCATGCCCTCCATGATGTTTACATTAAAGAGAACCCACAGAAAGACTCAGTCCATGCACCACTCACTACCCCTAGGAAAAAAGGACCCAACAGCAGCCAAAAAAATCGAAAAACACACAAAAATCAGCACAATCCCATGCCATCCATGCCCTCAATGATGTTTAAATTCAAGACACCCCACAGAAAGACTAGGCCCATGCACCACTCACTACCCCTGGGCATAATGGATGAAAGTGAGGCAAAATGGGTGCAGGCCTGAGAACACTGCCTGCCTGCAAAATGGCCCCTTGCCCCCCAGCACATGGCCAGGGCCTGCCTGTACCAGCACTCAAAATGGCCCCCACCCACATGGCCAGTCCCCATCAACACCCCAAAAAATCGAAAAACACACAAAAATCACCACAATCCAATGCCATCCTTGCCCTCCATGATGTTTACATTAAAGAGACCCCACAGAAAGACTCAGTCCATGCACCACTCACTAACCCTGGGCAAAAGGCCCCAACAGCAGCCAAAAAAATCGAAAAACACACAAAAATCAGCACAATCCCATGCCATCTATGCCCTCAATGATGTTTAAATTCAAGACACCCCGCAGAGAGACTAGGCCCATGCACCACTCACTACCCCTGGGCATAATGGATGAAAGCTAGGCAAAATGGGTGCAGGCCTGAGTACACTGCCTGCCTTCAAAATGGCCCATTGACCCCAACACATGGCCAGGGCCTGCCTGTACCAGCACTCAAAATGGCCCCCACCAACATGGCCAGTCCCCATCAACACCCCAAAAAATCGGAAAACACACAAAAATCACCACAATCCAATGCCATCCATGCCCTCCATGATGTTTACATTAAAGGGAACCCACAGAAAGTCTCAGTCCATGCACCTCTCACTACCCCTGGGCAAAAGGCCCCAACAGCAGCCAAAAAAATCGAAAAACACACAAAAATCAGCACAATCCCATGCCATCCATGCCCTCAATGATGTTTAAATTCAAGACACCCCACAGAAAGACTAGGCCCATGCACCACTCACTACCCCTGGGCATAATGGATGAAATCTAGGCAAAATGGGTGCAGGCCTGAGAACACTGCCTGCCTTCAAAATGGCCCCTTGCCCCCCAGCACATGGCCAGGGCCTGCCTGTACCAGCACTCAAAATGGCCCCCACCCACATGGCCAATCCCCATCAACACCCCAAAAAAATCGAAAAACACACAAAAATCACCACAATCCAATGCCATCCATGCCCTCCATGTTGTTTACATTAAAGAGAACCCACAGAAAGACTCAGTCCATGCACCACTCACTACCCCTGGGCAAAAGTCCCCAACAGCAGCCAAAAAAATCAAAAACACACACAATAATCAGCACAATCCCATGCCATCCATGCCCTCAATGATGTTTAAATTCAAGACACCCCCCAGAAAGACTAGGCCCATGCACCACTCACTACCCCTGGGCATAATGGATGAAAGCTAGGCAAAATTGTTGCAGGCCTGAGAACACTGCCTGCCTTCAAAATGGCCCCTTGCCCCCCAGCACATGGCCAGGGCCTGCCTGTACCAGCACTCAAAATGGCCCCCACCCACATGGCCAGTCCCCATCAACACCCCAAAAAATCGAAAAACACACAAAATCACCACAATCCAATGCCATCCATGCCCTCCATGATGTTTACATTAAAGAGAACCCACAGAAAGACTCAG